>NW_024355205.1:3443554-4104639 GCF_902729225.1 Pteropus medius | reverse complement strand
CCCTGAGGCAGCCAGTGACCTGTTTTTTTCAAAATCCAGTTTACATTTATTAGTCTTCATTTAATTTGGCTGGTTAGCTGTTCTCAGCTGTACACACCAATCCATTTTTCACTATCCTGGCTTTCTTTTTTATTTTGTCATTCTCTTTTGTTGGCCCATCATCCTTTTTGGCCACTAAATATTAAAGTTCTTAAGGTCTGATTCTTTATCTTTTTTATACTTTCTCACTTGATAATGTCATCAAAGCCCAGGCCTTAAATTACTACTGATACACAAATGACTCACAAGTTTTTATCTCTCCAGGCTTTACTCTTACATATACAATTGTCTACTTGAAATCTTTTAGATGTTTCAAGGCTGACTTCATGTCCTCACACACACTGGGTCTTTTGGTGTTCTCCATCTATTCAGGTCTTGATTGTACTCTCTCCCTTCATCTTTATGTCTTACTCATCAAGTGCCATCAACACTACTTTCAGCACATATCCTAAGTTGTCTCCTTCCCTATCTCCATGGCCAGTATCCCCATCCCAGTCATCCTTCTCTCTTCTCTGCATTTCTTAACATGTCCAGTTTCCCTGCAGTTCTCCATCATACAAGATGAATTATATTTTCACAATGCAACTTGCCTTAATGTCCTTTAATGGCTTCTTATTGCTCTTAGGATGAAGACCACAATCCCTAATACAGCCTTCAAGGCTCCATATGGTCTGGCCCCTCTTCCTGGCTAGCCAAGTCTTTACTTCTGCATTACTGGCCTTTCGCCACAGGGCTTCGCATATATTATTCCATCTGCTAGAATGTGCTTTCCCTCCCCTTTAGCTCATTAACTGCTCTTTAGATCTTGGCTCAGTCTACACTTCCTTAGCAAATCCTTTCATGGTCTCCCTGAATATGCTGGGTCCCCCATTTATTATGTTATTGTATTGCATTAATTATACCTGTAGCACAAATTATACTTTTTTAAAAGTTTTTATTTGTGATTCTTTAAAGTCTGTCCCGTTAAACTGGAGACACTGTTAGGGCAGAGACCTTTTTGATGACAGTTCTTTTCAACATCTAGTACAATAGGTATTTTAACAGATGTTGAGTGAGAACAGCATACAGGGTAAATAGAATTGGCAAAGAACAGGAAAAAATCTTATAGCAGTTTTGGAGGAAATTAAGAAATTTATGACTGAAGAGTGTTAGGAGATTAGGCTAGAAAAGTTGACCCAGTCTGCGAGGGCCTTATATTCCAGTTTTTGTACTTAGTCCCTTAACGATGTTGGTGGCCAGTAACGTTCCCACAAATTGGGAGGTAAGAGATGGGGTATGGCCCTTGAAAGATCGGTGGGACTTTGGTCACTTTTAATTCTCTCAAATACAAGATTTAATGATCTTTGACTCTTTATTTTTCTCATCAGTTACATCTGGAACCTTGGCTGGTATTATGGGAATGAGATTCTACCACTCTGGAAAATTTATGCCTGCTGGCTTAATTGCAGGTGCCAGGTACTTTCTGTTTTATTGCTGTTCTTTACTAGTATGGAGTTTACTAGTTCACTAGTTTGGGCCAGAATGCCCCAAATATTTTGTACATCCATAAATTTACTTGTTTCAGTATATCTGATGCTGATTTAATGTCAAAGTAGCGTAAGTATATTCATTCACTATGGAAATAGTTGCTCTCATACTTGCTCTCTGGTCCATCATGGCTCCTCCCTACAGTGGAAGAAGCTTCAGTGCAAAGCCATGACTGCAGCTCTTCTGTGACTTTCAGTGTGGGTTCTATATTTTTTAGTTGTATGGGTGCCCTTTATTATTGAAAATAATGCTAGCAGGGAATTTTGATTGATTCCTGTTTTCTTATTAACTTCGATTATAAAATCCAAACCAGATTACTTTTTAAAAATATACAGTCCTTAAGCATACATAATAAAGAGACTCTGAAGATAAGGGAATTTTAAAAAACCTGTTTTGGGAGAAGATTGCTTACCAGACTTTGATGATAGTTATGATGCTGTCAAGCAAAATGTTTTATAGTCAGTGTAGACCAAGGCCAAGAGCAGTAATTCAGAAGGCTGCTGATCTACCGTCCATTAGCTAGCTCTGTGACTCTGGGGAGGCCTTGGTCTCTCCAGCCCTCAGTTTTCTCATCTCTGAATTATTAGGAACTCCAACTCATGTGGTGTACTTTTAAGGCCTCAGCACAATATTGCCCCTTGGCATGGTTTTTCTTTGGTGCCTTCTAGGGTTGGAAGTTCCATCTCTGTCTGCTCTGCCATGGTATCTACTCCCCATGCAGTGAGAGAACTGTGTAGTCCTAGTCCTTTAATAGTCAAGTACCTGTTCTGTCCTTTACCTGACATTTTTGTTTATGTGTGTGTTTTCCTTTTAACAGTTTGCTGATGGTCGCCAAACTTGGAATTAGTGTATTCAGCAGACCCCATCAGTGACAGTCATATCCCAGCTTGGACTCATGAAGAATTTTAAAACTTCCACTACTTTTAGTGTATTAAGAGAAATAAGTTCAGGATTTTCACATATTCTGACATTTTACTTAAAAACAAAAAAAAAAGGAAAAAATAATACTGAACTTTGCAGAGGAAAAAATCAGCCCTTATCATTACGACCTTAAAGAGGTGGGTAGTATATAATGCAAGAGCTTATTATTATAATATCCTCATATAGTTTGATTTTTATATGTTGATATCTCTTTCTGTATCTTTCCATAAAGTCTCAAGGGGTTAAATGTTAGCTGTCAACATTGCGGGCTCTGAAACCCCACACCATTCTTCAAGGAACAGTAAAAAAAATCTCGTAGGAGATTTTGTTCTTTTGCTCACCTGTCTGTTCTTTTGCTCACCGTAGAGCACAGACCTACTTTGAAATTATGTTAAATGAAATAGCAATGAAAATAAAGTTTACTACAATATTTTCTATGTTGTCTTCATTGCCAGAACTGTTTAGAACATAAAATGAGATGTGGATAGCAGGAAGACATAGGAACATGAAAGCGTTTTATATATATTTACTTAAGAATTACCCATTTTGAATAAAGACCAATAATGACAGTTATTATTTGATTACACATTGCATTGAACTAGTTTTAAAAATGATCTGTAGTAAGTATTTCTATTCTAAGATTAGGACTGTATAACCAAAGGAAAAAATAAAATTTGGTTAACTAGGTAATCTATAAATGTGAAAATAAAAGACCTGTCTGGGACTCAAATTACCTAGGTTGGTCTCTAATTTGGACACATTAACTGGATACTGACACATTTTCACTATTTTTTTTTAGCATTGAGAATTAACTCATTTTAACCAAAAGTGATATCTGCTACTTCCGCCCTAACTGGTATTGAATTTAGAGTATAATTTAGTCACCCCTATTAATATTCTATATTTGTTTAAGCCAGAAAAAGAACAGCCATCTTCTAGTTTTCATCCGTTTTCAGAGCTAGGATGTATTCAAAAGTTATGCTAATGCTTAGAGATCTACACAAGGGGATGTGACCGGAGCACAGTAATCTAAACCATGCACTTCTCTTAATGCAGCCAGGGTCAGAAGAAGATTTTTGGGCAGCCCCGTCACAGCAAAGACTCATTAAGCTTTTGGTCTATGAGACCCCCCAGGTCTTTTTCTCACATAATGCTGTTAATAACTACTCATAGGTAGTGAAAGGGTTAGTGCTTGATGTCACATACTTGCAAGTACTTAAAAAATTGATTTAATTCCTGGCATACTCAATGATTGCCTTTTTAAAACAATTATGAAATTCATGAAATTAAATAACATTTAAAAACAGTTCATTAATATGTGGTATGATTTCATGTCCTGGTGAATCAGATTATCATGATCTTCTAAACATTAGTCCTGTGCAGTCTAAAAGAAAATGGACAAAGAAAATCAAGCAGAACTTTTCTTTAAACTGATTTTTATGGAAATGCAGAAGAAAAAAATGAGTTGTAGCTAGTGTTGCAAAGGTCAGAACACTCACAGGTGGCCTGGGTGTCCTCTTGAGCAGTGAAGAGCTGTCTGTGTATTATGTATGTTTACAGAGCTTACCTCATTATCATGCTTGTTTCCCCAAACCTTGCTACTGTGTGAGTGCCAAGTAGAAGTGAATATCAGTTATGACTTGCTGATCCCCAAATGTTTGAATCATATAAATTGTAAGAGCCAAGGCACAGAAAAAGATTGTTCTAAATAAAAAAGTAATACTCTTATTATCAGAAAGACACATGTTGGGTTCTAAGCTAGCCCTTGGGTGGTTGTCATGATAAATAGCTACTTAAAATGTTATGGGTAAATGTATTTAATAATCCTTGTTGATATTTTCCATCCTCTAAACCCAGCCACATGTGCATGTGTGTGACCTATGTACACTCTCACATACAAGCTAATACTTAGCTGTTGACAATTAAGGGCACTTATGTTGTGATAATACAGGCATCAGAAGGCTGTAGACCATTGAAAGCTACCATCCTTCTAGGCTTCCATAGATATGATTTTGAATCTTGACATGGGCCCTGGTTTTTCATCTGTCCGGAGTGCTTCCAAATAGCATCAGTTTGGGCCTTCAGTTCTAGGGGAGGGGCCCCAGCATCAGACTGACAAGGTTCCCTGAAGGTGGAAATTAGTTTAGGTCAAAAGTAGATCACCAGGATGTGGTTCCATAGTGTAGCGGTGAGCACTTCTGCTTTACACACAGAAGGTCCTGGGTTCGCACCCCAGTGGAGCTGGAGCCACAGTCCATGGTCTACAGCCATGCTACCCTGAACATGCCCGATGTCTGATCTTGGAAGCTAAGCAGGGTCGGGCCTGGTTAGTACTTGGATGGGAGACCACTTAGGAAGACGAGGTGCTATAGGCATAAATAATAATTTAAAAAAATAAAAATAAAGGGGATCACCAGTGGTCAGCTCTAAAAGTTCTAAGGCTGCACACAGACTGAGGTGACTGTGGGGAGAGGGGTCTTTATTGCCAGGCAGCCCTGAGAGTGCCCTTACCTAGTCCCTCCTCCTTTCCCCAGCCCCTCCTCCCCCAGCTAAGTTCACCTGAGTACTAACTGCCCTAAGATTGTGCCGGGTCCTAGAAGGAAAAGAACAAACCTTAGCTTGCCCTCATGGAGTCTAGTGGAGAAGACTGGCATCAAAACAAAGGCAATACATAATAGAGGTAGATATATATATATCATCTTAGAGGCACAAAAAAGGGAGTTGTCAATTTTGTTTAGGAGTCTAGGAGAGCTTCATAGAGAAGGTGATTGAGGTGAGCCTTGAAGAATGAGGAAGTCATAGACAAAGGCTGACAGATGTTGCAGGTACAGAAGCAGTAATATGTGCAGTGCCTTAGAGGCACGACGTGGATCTGGCACAATTGGGTAATTACACGTTGTTTGGTGTACCTAGCTTAGAGGATGTGAGGTTGGCTACAGCAGGAGATGAGACAGAAGGCCAAGGTCAAATCTAGATGGCTTTGGTACATCCTATAGAATTTGAACTTAATTCATTTTCCTCCTCATGTTTGTTGTTATTTGTTTCTTGTTGATTTGTGGACGCTTTCCATATATGATGGGTATCCTTTTTTATATATTGCATTTTCTCCTAGTCTATTGCATGTCTTTTTTATAGTGTCTATATTTTTGCATAGTCAGATCTATTACCTTGCTTTATAAAATTCTCACTCCAAAATTATAAAAATATTCACCTAGTTAACAAAGTTGTTTAAAATTGGGAAAAAATATTCTTGTAATAAAGAATGCGTGCAACAGAAAAGTGTACAGTAAAATTAAGTCTCCTCCCCATTCCAGACCTTTAGTTTCTCAACTTAAGAGGTAACATTATTTACCTTATTTATAGGCTCAAAATTTTATGAGAATATATAGCATATAAATGTATCCTTTTTTGGTTATTAACATAAATGAGGCACAGGGTAAACACAGTAATATACTTTGCTACACTGTGCTACACTTATACCTTTTCTTCATCTGGACATAGAGACCTACCTTATCATTTTTAATGGCTTTTTAATTGTATGAGTTTACTGTCTAGTTCACCATTCCCCTACAGATAGAAAGTACCTTATTTAAAGCCTTTTGCTATTACAAAGAATGCTACACCAAGGAACATCACTATCTAAATGTTGGCGCACATGTGCAAATGAATCTTAGGTTATATTCCTAAAAGCTGAGTCAAAGCAGATGAGTATTCAAAATTTTAATTGTCCCCAAAAGAGTTGCACCAATTTACATTCAGCAATAGTAGTTGAGGGATTTTGTTTCCCCACCTTTGCTAACACTGTGATTATCAGACTTTTTATCTTTGACAAATTAAGCTAGGAGTTTGTGAACTTTTTCTATAAATGGCCAGATAGTAAACATTTTAGGGTTTACAGACCGTATGGTCTCTGTCCACCTACTCAGACTCAGCGTTGTAGAACAAGTCTCCATAGACAATACATCAACAAGTGAGAGTGGCTATGTTCCAACATAGCTACATCAACAAGTGAGAGTGGCTATTTATGGACCCTGAAATTTGAATTTCAGGTCATTTTCACATATTACAAAATACTAATCTTATTTTGATTTTTTAAACCATGTTATTTTGATTAAAAAAAAAAAAATTCTTAGTTTGCCAGCTGCACAAAAAAGGCAATGGACTGGATTTGGTTCACTGACCATACTTTGCCAACCCTTGATCTAAGCCAAAAATATTATCTATCATTTTAATTATTTAGTTATGACTTATTAAGCATCTCTTCATATACTTATTGACCAGTGATATATATTTTTTCTCTGCGAACTGCCTGTTCATATTTTTTGTCCATGTTCTTGTTTGTTGTTTTTCTAATTGGTCTGTGACTGTATAGTAGAAAAAAATTGTTGTTTTGTGTGTGTGTGTGTGTGTGTGTGTGTGTGTATATATATATATAACATTTTGTCTTTTTGTTTATAGTATTTTTTGTCATGTGGAAAATAAGATTTTATATGGAATCAAATTTATTCTATTTTCTTTATGGCTTTTGGATTTTGTGTTTTCAGAAAGAACACATTTCAAGAGTGTAAAATTAAATTATCTTATTTTTAATACTTTTATAGGTTTTTTTTTAGCTTTTCATTTTTAGTGCCTTTAGAATTTATTTTTGTGTGATAGTGCAAATTAGAGATATGACTAAATTATTTTCTCCAAAAAAAATAGCCATTACTCTCAGCATTTATTGAATGGTATATCCTTTATTCATTGCTTTAAAATACCACCTTTACCATGTACCGAATTTCCGTATTGGGCTAATTCTGGGTTTTCTAGTCTCTTCCATAGATCTAGTTATCTACTGTCTCAGTGACAAATTACAATTATCACTGTAGATTTGTAATGTATTTTGATATTTGATAGGATAAATCATTGTTATTTTTCTTTACATATTTACTCTTCTATATAAATCTAGACTTAGCCTTTAATTTTAAATTTTACTTGGGATTTTGATTATGATTGTATTGAATTGTAGGTAAAGAGGAATTTAGAGCTTTAAAATATGTACTCTTCAGTCCAGGAAAATTATATGTATCTTCATTTAATTTCATTTTTTTCTTTAATGTCTTAAAGCAATATTTTAGAGTTTTTTTCTTCCATTTAGTTCTTTGCATTTCTATTAAGGTTATTTTAGGATATTTTATAGTTTTGTTATTATGAATGGGAACACTTTCATATATATTTTTTTAAATTAGGTATCAGTCTGAACAAAATGAATTTCTGGTATTAATGTAAAAGCTTCTGTTGACTTACTTAAGCATGTAACTTGTCTTAGGTTTTTGTTAGCTACCCTTTATCCAGTCCTATAGCTTTATGTTAAAGTTAGAAGTAATAATCTATTTATTGCTCTTGTTGACAAGACTCAGCATTGTTCTAGAGATACTAGACAAGCAATAAAACAAGAGAAATAAATGAGGTATAAATTAATTGTGGAAAAGGAAAGAAACATTTAAAATATATATAGTTTATCTAGAAAACCCAAGACAAGCAACTAAAAACCTATTAGAACTAATGAGAAAGTTCTATAAAGCAGCAAGAAATATGGCAATACCAAAAACCTAATAGCTTTCTATCAACACCATAATCATTTCTCCTCCATACCATTGCTTATACTACTAAGTCCAAGTGTCATTTTTAATCTTCTAATTGGACTCCCAGTTTTCATGCTTTGACCCAATAATTCATTCTCTACTCAGCAAGATGATGCATATTTCAAATATAGACTCCTAGACTTAAAATCATTCAGTCATCTATCACTACATTTATATCCCTCCTTTAATCTCTCTTAAACACCCTGTACTTTTTCTTAATAGAACTCATCATAAATTGCAAATACAGTTGACACTCGAGTAACAGGTTTGAATTGCTTGAGTCCAGTTGTACATGAGTTCCCCCCTGGCCCCGCCCCAGTAATTATTCTGTAGCCCAGTTTCATATCTGTAGATTCGACCAACCAGGGATCGAAAACAGTGTTTTCAGTCCATGGGTGGAAGTCTGTAGATGCAGAGGGCCAACTGTATGCATTGTTGTATGCCATTTTATATAAAAGATTTGAGCATCTGTGGATTTTGGTATCTGGGGGGATTTAGTGGCGGGGGGTGGGGTCGCGTCCTGGAACCAATGCCCCATGGATACTTAGGGAAAACTGTACAATTTTTTGTGTGTTTAATGTCTTCCTCCAGAATGTTCTATGAGGTCAGGGAAAATGACTCCTTTGTTACCACAATGTATACCACATTTAGTACATAGTAGACAGTAAATATTTGCTGAATAGAGAAACTGAGCAAATCTGCTTTTAAAAAATAGACTGTATGTTTTAGAACAGTTTTGAGAAAACAAGAGTTCCCACATACCCTACATGCAATAAGTTTCCCTTATCAGTAACATCTTAATACCTTGATATCTTACATTAGTAACATCATGATACCTTGTTAAAACTAATGAACCAACACTGATACATTATCACTAACTAAAGTCCACACTTTATTCAAATTTCTTTAGTTCTTTTTTTTTTTATTTTATGGTGACATTGGTTAATGAAATCCAGTAAGTTTTATCTGTACATTTTAACAGTAAGGCATATTTATATTTACATTGTGTGTTCACGTCCCATAGTTAGATTTCTTTCTGTCACCACATGTTTGACCCCCTTTACCCTTTTTACCTCCACCCCTGCTCTGGTAACCACTAGTCTATAGTCCATGTCCATGAGTCTCTGTTTGTTTGTCCTGTTCATTTGTTGCTTTTAGGTTTATATCTAATTATCATTCTATTCCAGAAACTTGTCTGGGATACCACACTACATTTAGTTGCCATGTCTCCTTGGGCTCCTCTTGGCTGTGACTATTTCTTAGACTTTCCTTGTTTTTTATGACTGACAGTTTTGAGGAGTACTGAAGGTATTTTGTAGAATGCACTTCCGTTGGAATTTATCTAGTGTTTTTCTCATGGTAAGACTGGAGTTACAGGTTTTTAGGAGGAAAACCATAGAGGTAAAGTGCCATTTTCATCACATATTAAGGTTACATATATCGACGTTTTACTGTTGATGATGACTCTGATCATCTGGCTGAGGTAGTGTCCATCATGCTGTCTATGTGGAAGTTACTCCTTTTTTCCCCCTCCCTATACTGTACTCTTTGAAAGGAAGACACTGTGTATACATTCCACACTTAATAAGTAGTTTTTCTCTACCTCCTGAAGGGCAGAGTAGCTACATAAGTTATTTGGAATTCTGCATGAGAGATTTATCTCTTCTTGGCCATTTATTTACTTATTTATATGTCAATTTTCTACTTTGGGTTATAATCCAATACTTCTTTATTTTCTTGCTCAGATTGTTGCAATTTTAGCCACTGGGAGCTCTGTCAGTTTGGCTCACGTGTTCCTTTGACATAAGCATCAATGTAGGCTTTTTTTTTTTTTGTAGAACTTCCTTACTTTTGTTTTTTGTAGAACTTTCTTACTTTCTGGCATTATAAGAGGCTCCAAGTTCATCTTGTATATTTCATGCCCCAGTACTAGAATCAGCCATTTCTCCAAGGAACTTAGAAACCAAGATCTGGGGCTAGATAATGCTTGTTGTTCCTGGGGTGAAATCTTTTATCTTATACTTTTATCTTTAATTCCTTTTTACTTTTTAAGTTGTTATTTTTTTTCTAGTTCTGTAAGCTAAATGCCCAAATTCAGCATATTTTCAGTGTTCCTTTTTTCACAAATGGATCAAGTGTATAATTTTTTTTCTCAGATCTATTTTAGCTGAATTTAACAAGTTTTAATACAGAAGTCTATCATTGTTCGTTTCTAAAGGGTATCTTTCATTTTTAACTTTTCCTTTCGACATTTAAATGTTTAGAAAAATTTTTTAATTTTTAAGTGAATAGGTTCTGGGGCATTGTTACATTTTAGTTTTATTACATTGTGGAAAGAAGTAGTGACACATTTTTTACATTTGAGAATTTGAAATTTCCTTTGTGGCTTAATATAGTCAATTTCTTGTGCATGTTATGCATTTTTGAGAAGAATGTATTTTCCCTTATTGGTTGAAGTTCTGTGTGACATATACATTGAATAAACTTTGTTATTGTGTTATTCATATACTCATTTATTTTAGGCTTCAATCTGTTTTCTGAGAAAAACTTCCTATTATATGGTTATATCAATTTCTTCTTATATTTATGATAAATCTTTTTTATGTATTTGTTTTTTTAACATTTTATTTTGAAAAATTTCAAATCTACAGAAGTTTCAGTAATGCTCGTGAGCTTCCATATACCCTTTACCTAGTTTCACCAATTCACCAATTGTTAATATTTTGTGCATATGCGCTCGCTCTCTACCTACACACACACACACACACACACACACATGAAAAAATCCTCAACAAAATATTATCAAATCCAACAATGTATAAAAACTATTACATATTATGACCAAGTGGGATTTATTCCAGGTATACAAAACTAGTTCTGCATTTAAAAAAGTTAAATCTATCACATCAACAGGCTAAAGAACCAAAATCATATGATAATCATATCAATAGATACAAAAAAGCATTTGACAAATCTAACACCCATTCATAATAAAAACTCAGCAAACTAAAAATAGGAACTTCCTCAACTTGATAAAAAAAAAAAAATCCACAAAAAGCCTGTAGCTAACATCATAATGGAGAGAAATTAGATATTTCTGCTAAGATCAGGAACAGGGCAAGGATGTTCACTCTCACCACTTCTTTTCAAATTGTATTGGAAGTCCTAGCTAGTGCAATAAGACAAGAAAGGAAATAAAAGGTATACTTATTGGGAAAGATGTAGTAAAACTTTCTGTTTGCAGATGACATGACTGTCTATGTAGAAAATATCAAGGAATCAACAAAGATGCTCCTAGATTTAATTGATTATAATGGCTATGAGGATACAAAGTTAATATGAACAACTGAAATTTTAAATTAAAAATATAATTTACATTATTAACATTAAAAAAGAACAGGTATAAATATGTGTTTAAGATTATATGAGAAAAATGACAAAACACTGATGAAAGAAGTAAAAGATGTAAATGGGGAGATAGCCTATGTACATGAATAGGAAGACTCAATATTGTCAAGATGTTAGTCTTCCCAGCTTGGTCTAGATTCAGTGCAATCCCAATCAAATCCCAGTAAGTTATTTTGTGGATATTGACAAACCAATTCTAGAGTTTATATGCAGTAGTAAAGCCAAATTGCTAACAATATTGAAGAAGAGAAACAGAGTTGGAAGACTGACATTACCTGAGTTCAAAATGTCTATAAAGCTGTAGTAATCAAGACAGTGTGGTACTGGCTAAAGAGTAGAAACATAGACCAATGAAAGAGAATAAAGAGCCCAGAAATAGATCCTTGACAAAGTAGCAAAGCAGTTCAATGGAGAAAGGAGAGTCTTTTCAACAAACAATGCTGGCACAACATCAACATGAAAAAAAGAAATCTAGATCTTACATCTTTCACAAAAATTAATTCAAAATGGATCATAGATCTAAATGTAAAATGCAAAACTATAAAACTCCTAGAAGATAACAGGAGAAAATAATAGGTGACCTTGGTTTTGGTCAAGATGAATTTTCAGATACAACACCAAAAGCATGATTTATGAAATAAAAAATTGATTAAGTTGGACTTCATTAAAATAGAAGACTTATGATCTGTGAAAGACACTGTTAAAAGAATGAAAAGACAAGTCAGACTGGGAGGAAATATTTGCAAATGCCACCTGATAAAGGTCTGTTATCCAAAAATACAAAGAACTGTTAAAACTCAACAGTACGAAAACAATCCAATTTAAAGATGGGTAAAAGGTCTGAATAGACAGTTCACCAAAGGAGTTAGACAGATGGCAAATAAGCATATGAAAAGATTTAAATGCCCCACACCATATGTCATTAGGGAATTGCAAATTAAAACAACACGGTATCACTACATATTTATTAAAAGAGCCATAATCTAAAACTGCCAGATGCTGGTGAGATGTGGAGCAACAGGAACTGCCATTGCTGGTGGGAATGCAAAATGGGACAGTCACTCTGAAAGACAGTTTGGCTCTTTCTTATGAAACTAAACATATTCTTACCATGTGATCCAGCAATTATGCTCCTTGGAATTTATCCAAATGAGATAAAAACTGATGTCTGCACAAAAACATGCACATGGATGTTTATAGCAGCTTTATTCATAATTGCCCAAACTTGGAAATAACCAAGATGTCCTTCAGTAGGTTGAATGGATAAATAAAATGTGGTACATATAGATATTGGAATATTATTTAATGATAAACAGAAATGAGAAAAGACATGGAGGAAACTTAAATGTATATTACTAAGTGAAAGAAGCCAATCCGAAAAGGCTACATAGTGCATGATTCCAACTGTATGACATTGTAGAAAAGGAGAAACTATGGCGACAAAGTGATCAGTGGTTGCCAGAGGTTTGCGGGGCTGAGGGGGTGAATGGTTAGAGCATGGGGTCTTTAGGGCAGTGAACATACTCTGTATGATACTGTAATGGACACATCATACATTTTCTTACAACCCACAGAATAGGCAAAACAAAGCTAAACCCTAATAATGTAAACTATGGGTTTTAGTTAATCATGTATCGATATTGGTTCATCGGTTATAATAAATGCCCCATACTAATGCAAAATGTTAATAATAGGGAAAATTTGAAGAGGGGGAGATGAGGGAGTATACGAAAACTGTATTTTCCAATCAATTTTCTCATAAGCTTAAAACTGCTTAAAGTAAGCTAAAACAATAGGCCTCAGAGTATAAGTATAAAGTTTAAACATGTAAAAAAACACACTAGTTAACCATATTAATTTTAATATCTATTTAGAGTTTAAAAGTCCCGGCAACAAAATAATTTTTTAGCTTTGAGACAGTAATTAAAACTGTACAAACATATATAACCATTACCACCAACATAAATTACTCTTTAGATTGTAACATTCTTTAACAAGGTGAGCTGAATCCTTTATACAAAAACACCATATTATTTTTATAATGTGCCTTTCGATAATGTTCACAAGATGATACCAGTTACATTAGCATTTGTTACAAAGTCATAAAATACATAAAATATCCAAAGTATTCTTTAAAAAGAATATACAGTACTATGTCCAGTCCATAAAATGGCAGGTTTAAATAGAGTAGTCACAAGTTCAAAATGTCTTATTTTAAATACCAATTTAGAAATAAAACTAAGAAAAAAAAGTACTAAGTGAAATCACTGCTATAGCAGCTGAATGCATTTGCTCTTCGGAGCCCATGTGAAGGTCAGAGCCAAGTCTGATCGCAAAAGCAGCAAGAGTTCGCTTTGGGGAGCCAACTAACACACCTCCTCCTTATGTCTGGTAGGAACACGGAAACGAATATGCTTTGAAAGTCTGATGAATGCACATCATAGTTTCAAGAACTTTCTTGATGTGAAAATGAGAGGACCTTGGCCTGGTTCATTTGGGAGTCACCAAGCCATTGGATTTGGTAGTCACCATGAATTCACAGCAGTTGTATTGGTCAAAATTAAACAATAGACTCTTTTTCTATGAAAATTGGGTGATGTAATTTTATAATTTAAAAATAAATTTATTTCTAAGAAAGACATCCTGCTCAAGATTGTCATTACTATTGCTTCCGTAATTTTAGCCAAAGTAGAAAAACAAATGATAAATTATCATTTTTCTGCCATTGCCAAAGTAGTAGAGTAGAGCCTCAGCCAAATAAGAACTGTAACAGACAGCCCGCAACATTTGTGGTCTACCTAACTGCTATAAAAAAGCAAAGCGAACCTCTGAGGCTAAATGGTAAAATATTAAGTAGTTTAGGCAAATATACAACAAATGAAAACTAAAACATTCTAAACACTTTCTGGAGCCATTTTTTAAAGCTTCTTATTCCACTTACTATTTATTTGTATATCAAATACTTGATACTTTGGCAAATAGTTTATTCAATACTTTGTAAAGTCCTACCCATATATCAGCACTGTAGGCAACGATGCTAAGAAAATGTATTTCTAGGAAAGAAAATAGGAGATGATTTTTGCTCTTCAAAGTGCCCACTATGTATAGTTTTTCCAGAACTCAGTAGAAGTAGACATCTGTAGACATTTCCCAGGGTTAGGGGACTCTATGGAGCAATGCTAGGGGTTTCACTCTAGACTTCTACCGGTGGCCTCCATACTTGGCCACCCAGTCTGTCCTCCCATGCACTGAGGGAACTGGCTGTGCACGATTCACAATATTTAGATTCTTGGCTGTAGGATTGTAAGTAGGTCCTGAAAACTGCCCCTGACCAGTTTTTGTGTTCCAGTTATATTCTGAAAGAAATCAGAATCAGAAATTAGAATTTTATTTACTTGATAATTCAACATAAAGCAATTCATCCTCTCATGGGAAAAATTAGAATTTATCTTTAAAAGATCAATTCAGTGGTCCCTAAGGGTTTTTTTAAATATTAAAACTAAAAATTCTAGTGTAGTATTTGTTGACACCAATTAGAATTTTCAGTAGCTTTAGAGCCATTATATCTGGTTTACAGTTCTCACACTGCTGCTCTTTCTTATTTGGGTTCACTGAACTGCCCATCACATTTAAATAGGCAACACCCAACTTGGATGACCAGGTTCAAGTTCAATGGGCAATACTCCCAATGTTATTGACTCTATAAAATTATAGTGTGGTTGCGCCTAAATAATATTCAAACACAGTATAACTAGAGAAAATGTACTTAAAATTGCGAATCCTGTAAAGCCCTGGCTTCATGGAGCTACATAATAGATTTCTTTTTAAATATTAAAATACAGTTTTTAGAGTCAAGAAATTAATTTTTTTTATTGGGAAAAGGATAGATAACAGAATCCCTCTAAAAGGTGAACCATTTCTAGAATCCTAAACCTTTCATCGCAAAGTTTGTTTTATTCATACATTTGGCTAATTAAAATTTTGTGAAATTTTTAATTGTTAAACATTTGTTATCTGAACAATTTTTGTGAAAGTTGCTTGAACATCTCAAATAACAAAGTAGTAACTATTTTCCAGAGAACTTTAATATTTTCGGTCCCTCTTTCACCCCCTCCTCACTTCAATCTGAGAGCTGGGCATCAGGTAGTCTGAGGAGAGACGTTTGATCTTTCCATTTGGGGATTAAGGATCTTTTCACACTGTGTGGTAGCTGTCATTCTTGGATTAAACCCTGAGTCAATTTTGAAATGAGTGTGACCATCTTATATGCCTAAGATAAATAGCTATACTCTACTTGGGTGGTTTCCCTGGTTTTTCTTTATACTTCCACTGTAAAATTGGGAGTGTGGGAGGAAATTGAGGGTCCTGATGTGCTGCCCTCAGCTTAAAGGGAACAAAGCATTAAGCGAGGAATCACCCTGGTGACAGTTGCCCTATCTGCTATGTAGTTTGGTTGAGACTGGAGGGCCAAGAGCTTTCCCCTTGGTGGTTTGACAGGCCATTTCATCCCACTCTGACTGGTTTTAAATTCTCAAAAAGGTAAAGCCAATAACAAGCTACCTGACAAAGGTGGGGACAAAGTGTGTAGATGGGCCAGTTAAGTGCACCATGCTTTTCAGGAACAGGCTTTTAGCTCTGACCCACTGAAGCACAGATGAGCATCAATCTGTTCAATTAGCGATCTCACACATGAGGTCTGCAGGTCCAAATGGTACCATGGGCAGAGGGTAGAGCATGTGGGGATGGGAGTGGAGGGAGGAGGGAGAAAGAGCAGTAAGACTGAGTGATTCAGAGAAGGAAAAGGGAAACATTCTTAAGCTAACACTGGGTGGGGCTTGAGGAGTAAAAAATAGGAACTTTTTTCCAGGTCATGACATAGCCTGAGTTGAGTCCTAAGTGCATTTAAATGAAACTGTCCGGGCCAAGATTTGTAAAACCTTTGAAGGAATCATTTTGCCAATGAGGCAGAAATGCTGACATTTACAATTCCTTTCTTAGAAATAATAGTTTTAGGACTCAAGCACCCTTGGTCAAGAACTTAGTCACTGACAAAGGAGCCCAGATCTCATGGCAGGGCAAGAAATGCTTCTGTGCCTTAGCCGGACCATGCCCTGCACCTGGCATTTAACTTCTTGTAGAAAATGTTTGCTAAAGGAAAACATGTTTGCCTCTAGTTAAGAATTAGTGCCACTACTACATAATGGAGATCATAATAATATCTTCTGTAACAGAGTCAATGGAAAGATTGAGTTAACGTATGTAGAGCTCTTAGAACAGGGCCCCTAAAAGGCAGCTGTATATGAAAGAAGACCTTCCTCAAAGTCCTCGTCGTTACTGTCAAAGCAGGGTGAGGAAGTATTAGGAGGTCTGGGATGAGAGATACGTGAAGAAGGAGGAAGGAATTAATTTGACTTTTCTTCTCAAAATTTGTGGGTGAAGAAGAAAAACAGCAGAGAGGGAGACTTAGGAGAGAAGGGGAAATAGTTGAGTAATTACGGTAATGACCTGGTTTTATTTTCTTGTGGGAAACTGTCACACAAGTGGGAGGACTGGAAGACACATCTCTTACAGAACAGTGTTTTCCTAAGGATTTGCATTGACCACTTGAGAATGATTAATATTTACTTCTTTTTTTTACCTTTCCTCCTATCACCATCTGTAGGAAAATCTGATAAGCAGAGTAAATGAAGAGATAAAAAGTTATGAGAAAGCATTTACTTAAAAAATGAAAACAGGAATATGCATGCTAATCTGACAGAATAACTAATGTAAGAAGATCTTTGATATCATAAAAATATGTTTAAAAACACCCACTTTCACCTTCTAACTGCAGGTACTCAGATAAAAAATAATTTAAAACATTATGATTTTCTGCTTTTATATTAAAAATTGCTACTAAGTCATGGCTCATAACTCACTGTAAGACTTGCTTAAAATATTTGAGGCTTTATAAAAATTGCTGTGTATAAAATGTTTATATATTTTGTTTCAGCAGAGATAATGAAGCAGTTCTTTTCACTGATAAGGTAACTGAGTACTGTTCAAGCAGATCTACTGTGATAAGAAATAAATACAGAAGTCCAGTATTTTTATAATTTTAGCTCCAGCAGTGCAAACTTTAAAGACTGGCAACTCTAATCAGGAGTTTTAAAATAAGATTCTGGTTAGGATAGGCTGTGAGAATACTTTTGGAGTCAACTTTGAAATTAAACTACAACTAGATATCTTAAACTTCTGATTATCTGCCTTAATGTTTATTTTAGGTGCTTTAATAAGAATATCTACTTTAGATTACAATAATTTAAAGAACGTTCATAGTCAAATCTGATCAGCTCAGAATCATCCTCAATTTTACGAGCACAGCCCTGAATGCAGCTGTCAGATTCCACACCACAGCAGAACAGGCAACCTGGTCAGTCATTACACTGGAAGGTGGAAGAATAAACCTTTTCACCACCTAATATCGGCAAAGCAAAAGCCAGTGAGTTTTGCTACAATTTAGTTCTACATTCTAAAATTAAACTATAGGAAAACTGTCTGTTAACTGATGCATAACAGAGTTTCAACACTTATTAAGCTTTCACTCTGTGCCAGGTACTAGTTGGAAAGCTCTGAAAAATGCATCTTTTTTCACAACTCATGATGCAGCACATACACATTCTTTGAAATTAGACAAACTGGGTTTCTCTCCTGGCTCCACCATTTACTAGGTGTTGTGACCTTAAGTAAATTACTTAATGTCAA
This sequence comes from Pteropus medius, assembly GCF_902729225.1. Classification (NCBI taxonomy): domain Eukaryota; kingdom Metazoa; phylum Chordata; class Mammalia; order Chiroptera; family Pteropodidae; genus Pteropus; species Pteropus medius. The sequence continues at coordinate 4,086,376 of NW_024355205.1, read as the reverse complement.
TTCCCTCATCTGTAAGAGATCTACCTCATCAGGTTGTTGTGAGGATTAAATGGCACAATCCATGTATCTGGCAGAGAATAACCTTTTAATTAGAGGTTGCTCTTACAATTATTGGACTCTCAAACCACATCTTTGGAAGAAAAACGGAACATTTTGCCAAAAACAATTAGGACTATTCTTCAGGTGAAGTTAATTTAAAGGTCTTCATTCAGGAAAAGTGACTGTAGAAACTTTAAAAAGCTCCTTTCTGATCAGAATTCTCAAAAAACATATCTTAAGTTGCTCTTACCTGAAGCTGTTGCACCAAGAGGTGCTAAGTGTATCCTCTGGCCAGCTGACCCCACTTCTTTTTTGAGAAAGGAAGGAATATATCCTGACTTTTTGTAAGTAGTATAACTCCCAAGATTTCCTAGTGATGTATCATAAAGTTTCATTGTCAGAAGATGAATATTTTAAAGCACCAGAGAGTAACTTTGAATACTACCCCTACTAAATCTAAATTCTATTTTTTGAGCATTTACTATATTTCAGGTGCAGCACTATGGTTTTACAGATATTCCTATTCAGTCCATATAAAAACCCTCTTAGATATATTATTATCCATACCTTGTGACTCTTAGAACTTGCCTAAGTTCTCACGGTTTGTAAGGGACTGAGCTAGAATCATAACCCAAGGCTGAGTTCACCCTGAGCATCCCAGGTTTTTCTGACTACAGTTCTTAACACGAGAGCAGACTTTCTGCCAGGAAGCCCCCGTCCCTGTGGTGCTGTCTCTCCTCTTTTTCATTTTGTAAAATCACTGCACTAACCGCACCTATTTTCAAAGGGTTGTTGTAGGGACTGAATGAGATCTATGCAGAGCACTTAGCACAGAATCTGGTATTCAACGAATTTCAGCTGTCCTCATCATTCTCATCACTATTAGTGAATGATCAGTCTAGGGGCAATACAGGGATGAGTTGAAGGGGGAAAATCTAAAGGCAGGAGACCAGTCAGACGGTCACTGCTAGAGATGAAATGAGAGATATATAGGTTTGAACTAAGGCAGTCACGGAGGGGGTGGAGAAGAGGGGAACCGAGTGGGTATATGGGGTGAGAGGGGTAGAGAAAGAGAGGAATATAATTCCCGAAGTTTGAGGTTTAGGCGACTAAGAACAGCAATACTGGAGGAGAATCAGGTTCGGGGGAAGATACGATACCTGTGAGATATTCAAGTCATAGAGGTGGAGCAGGCCTGGAGATTGGGAGTTAGGGCATGGCAGTTATAGAGCATGGAGGAGTCATTTCAGAGGGACTGCAAGATGTGCAAAGACCCAGAAGAGAACCCCAGGGAACAGCAGTGCTAAGGGAAAGGAAAGTACTCAGTGGATAATAGAATGGTAGATGGTAGGAAGGGCAAGGTCTGAAAATTTAAGAGCTACAGTGTGTGAAGAAATAGCAAATGAGCAGAGAGATCAGCGCTGCCCATTGGGTGTGGCCACCAGGATAATGTCAGGACCTAGCAGGTGTTGTTTCAGCAGCCTGAACATAAACTACAGTGAGTGAGGAACAACCTGGAAATGACGAGGAAAAATGAACGTAACTGTTCTTTCAAGGAGCCTGGCTATGCCAGAAAGGAGATGTTTGTCAGCGAGAAGGTGAAACAGTGCTCTGATAGCCTTGGTGGCTTTGAAGAACTGTTCACTTGGTAGCTACAATTGAAGCATTTTTTTGCATGGTATTATTTGTTTACAAGTTTGGACTCTGAACTTTCTGTGTCCCAGATGTTTTTCACAGTGCTATGCATAGGAGGCTCTCAATAAGTGTTTGCTCTTGAATCAACAAATGTCAAACAGCAGTATTATTGATCAGACCCTAAAGGATTTTACACAGTAAATACGTTATCAGTTAACACAATTTTTAACATCGCTGAATTTTGCATAAGCAGCTGCCTCACTTGACTTTTCATTTACCTCCAGTACTCATTCTAAATCATGACTCTGCCCTTTACTTCAAAAGATTTTTTGAGAGGACGTTCCAGGCAGTTATCAAATTCATTAGCATCTTCAGAACATTTCTCTTGCTCTCATTATCATCATCAGAGCAAACACTTATTAAATGCTCATTGTGTGACAAAAATCCTAGGTACAGTTATATAAAAATACCTGGGTAAATATTATTTCCTCCATTTTATAGACAGGGAAACTGACTTAGGGGTCCTAAGTAATTTGTCCAAAATTACCAGGCTAATGAGTGACAGAATGGGGATATGTCGGATTCTCATAGCTGTGTACTAAATAGTTTTAGGCATTTTCTTCCTATTGGAGGGAGAAGTTGCCAAGAAAAAATACGGAGAAAATGAAGTAGACTTAAATTTTTTTGGCGTATTATTTGAAACGCCTTGTGAGCTGCAAATTTTTAGGCTGGAGCCAATAGTCAACACTCTTTAAACCAGTAACACCAAACCTCTAGGAAATCCACCATCTCTGTTAACCGGTTAACTTTTCCTTTAAAATGATTGTTAATGCTTAATAGTTTCAGAACTTTAAAAAAATTTCCAGGAATACTGATTACAAAATTAGAAAATATTCTTTTCAGTAGATTTACTTGACTTGTATAAACTGTCATAATTAAAGAAGACGAACATAGAGCTTTTGAAACCAAATTAATTTGCTTAGAATCCCAACTACTGACGAAAGATGTTCTTGATGACGTGGAATGTGTCTTTTTCTCCTTGACCTGATCTACTCCTAAAAGCAGGTGACCTTGGCCTTCACAGTGGCCTTTTATGACAAGGGGTAAATGTTGAGAAGAAAATTGGACAAAAGATTCAAAGAACAAATGTACTCATCTATAATGCCCAGAAATTACCTTGTGGGTCCTCTAATTTTTCAGGAAAACTTTCATTGCATGATAGTTTTTCAATTGGTTTAATTATGCTTTCTTCTAAAGAGAAGGCAGATGGAAAGAAAGAATAATAAGGAGAATGTTTTAAGAAAGGCAGAGAAATAATAGATTAGATGATTAATGAAAAGATCCAGAAAGAACCCTTAATATGAAAAAAATCTTCTCATGTGTTATCACAGCTTTCGTTTTATGCCAGTCTTTTATTCCCCTGAGACTCAAAGTTGTAGTGCTGTCATTTAAACTGATTTGTATTTGACCAGTTGGTTCAGTGAACATTATTTTAAAATAACTGAGAAAAAATAAGTAAATTATAGTGCTGCTATGTCTGACATCTCAGCACTATTAAATGGATAAGCTGAGTCTTCAAAGTGTCTGAAAGACATGTAAAATACCCAACGTGTGTTAATGTCACTTCAGAATACCTTAGTAGACTATTCAGTTGCTATACAATAATCCTCAAACTTTTTGGTCCAAAACCATCTACATTTTTTTTTAAAGAACTCTACACATTTCAAGCTGATGTTTAAAATTTTTCATCATAGTTTTTACAGTTCCAAAAGATGTAATTTCTGGCATACTGTAATTACAGATATTTAAAAATAAAACTATTACATCTCTTCTTTTAATATAACCAATGGAATCTACATACCATAGTGAATTTATGCCCACTAATATTGACTTAAGAAATACATGAACAGGGTTTATTTTTAACAGTAGGAAATTCTATGATAATCACTTTTCTAAAATTTTACTTTTATTCATAAGTTAACTCCCAAATTTTATCCAAATAATAATTTTAGGCTTAAAAGTCTTTAAATTCATCATTCAAAATGTGTATAAATAAAAAACCTTTCAAAAAAATTCCTTGTAACCATAAGCATATTAAAATAATCTTTTTTTTTTTTTTGGATTAAGTTAGTTGTAATTACAATGATTCATTGTCTATAATTAATCAAAAAAGATGAGTATTTAAATTTTGATTACTAAACATGGCAAGTAATTTGGGGGGGAAATTCTTCTGTTAATAAGAAAGATGTGACCTTTTTCAAGTCATTCATGTATCCACAAATGAATATTACTTATTGCTAAAATCAGACAGTGTTCAACATCAATTCAATTCCCCCCTACTTTTTTTTTTCATTTTTGAATATGGAAGCACTAAGAAATCTTGTTGATGTAAATAAGTAGTTAGGAATGAATGGTGTCACAGCTTTATCACTATAGTCTTTGAACTCTATTAAATAAAGTTATAGACCAAAAATCATACAGTGATCTCATAAAATGTGTTTTTAATTACCTGTCAGCTAATAACTCAATTAGGTTCTCCTGCAATTTTCTGAACGTTAAGAACTGGAAACCACTTAATGTAAAAAGGATTTGTCCCCCAATCACTTTCACCTGACACCAACATAGCAAACTTTTCCTTTCATTGCCGCACCAGATATTTTTACACTTTGGGAAAACAGGAAACACACTATAGTAAACAGTGAGAAGTTTTTTGCTGTTGTTTGTTTGTTGGTTGGTTGGTTTTTTGTAAAGTAGGAGAATAGAGACAGTTGCTCAGGCAGGTCCATTTTAGGAAAGAATCCATGTGGAAGTTGAGATCTGGCAAATGATTCCCTTAAAATGATCTGTGCTCAGTACCAGTGGGAAAACCTTTGTGTATCCTTAAGAGTATCTCTGTTGGAAGAAGGCAGCTGCGGTATACTTAAAAGTTTGCAGAAGGAAAACAATGTAAATTTGTACTTTAAATGTATTCTTGCTTTACCTGCATTACTCCTTCTGAAGGCAAGTTCTGCCCCAATGGGTCCCAATGTCTTAGGAAATAACTTATTACTCCAAGTATACGGATTTCTGTCCTTTCCACGGGCTATCAAGGATACATTCTTAGGGTTTACACCTTAGAAGAACAAAACAGTCATTTCAAAGATTAGAGTATGATCATAGACTTGAAGGAAAAAAATATTATACATTCAATCAAAGATTAGAAATAACTAAGGGAAGGAGATGGAAATAAACTTAGGTTACAGTGTAGCAAACACTAGGTTTTTGATTAACCCTAGCATGATCCTAAGCCCTAAGCACAATAATCTGGAATCCTCAGTGTATTTTATAAACTTAAAATATTTTCTATAACAAGTTATAATTAAACATTGGACACTTCTTGCTGAATGTCTGGTAAAAACTGAGGTGGTACAAAAATTTTCTTCATAAAGATATTTCCAAGTCATTCACTTATTTTGAGAAGGTTCTCTGTGCCAGACTGCCGAGGAACATTTTGCATAGCTGGGAAAACAGACATGTGACCAAGAATTCAGGGGAACCCGAGAAGTTTGGAAGTAGATGTATTAAAGATCTGTGAAGTTTACCTATATATTAGACATAGTAAAATGTAAATGGTTAAGTTGTTTTTGATTTTCTGAAATCTGTGAAATGTGGAGTCAACCTTGGACTTTGTTACTAGTAAAGGGTATCGTTTTAACCTATTTAACCTAAGAGATTTGAAAATTTCCTGACTTGCTTTCTTTATACCGATAATTAAATTGTATTCAACTTATCAGACACTAGAGACATCACACAGCTAAGCCTTGGGGTCATACATGTAGAGTTTTCTGTAGCTACTATAGGATAAATCCTCACTGATGACTACCATTAATGTAGGAAGTTAGCAACTGATTCCAGGCAGTTGAACTTTTTGCTCTTCACAAAGGGAACTCCTTAGCAAAGTATCACATTAATGAGACATATAATAATATCCTTGTTTTGAAGCCAGAAACAAGCCTAGTTGTTCTGTACAGAGAACAACCTCAAGGTCGCCCTGTCATCGTTCTCTAAGGAAATATTCCATCAAGTAATAATTTCCCTTTCTTATAGGATAAAACTCCTTATGGATTTTGCTTTCTAATAGAATACCTACAGATAGAACTATAATGGGCTATAACATGACAATGAAGAAGATGCACTAGATAGTGATTATATTAAAAACATCTTTATGATAATAAAAAATAGTAAAAAATAATTTTAAAAAACCATATACTTTGTACAAAATAAAGTACAAAGTCGGGGAAAAACTAAAACTCTTTAACTGAACAAATTAAAATGGGCCTTGAATATTTAAATTGTGTTGTTAATCCAGGTAGCCCTGAGATATCTCTAGTTTTTTTAAGTAAATATATACACTATTAAGATAATGGCTTTAATTTTTGTTTTTTAAAGATTCCATTTTTTTGGAAATAAAACAATCTAGAATTTTAAGTCATTTATGTATTAGTTTATAAGCTTATTGGGTACTATCTATATACCAAACACTGTGTTAGAGAGAAGTAGAAATTAATAACTATCATCTCTCACCTCAAAGGAGATTAAAAAGTCAGTTAGCAAATATTTACTGAGCACCTACCATGTGCTAGGCAGTGTGTGTGGCATTAGAGAAAAAGTGGTGAAGAAAATAGACAAGTTTCTACCCTTTTGGCTCTTAAAATCTACTCTAATGAGAAAAGGTACATTAATAGTTATAAATAATTAGGTAAATAGCGGTGTACAAATTGTTTAGAAGGATCTGGTACTGAGAGGGCAAATAACTTTTGTTTTTAAAGTAATTTTTAGCCGAAATATGAATCATTAGAACTTGGTAGAGGTTGGAGACTGTGTTCCTGGGAGAGGCAACAGTGCTGGCAGCGGACCTGAGGTTGGGAAGAACTCAGAGACATTCAGCATGTATGGCGCAAAAAAACAAGGAGTGGCATAAAATGAGGCTGGGGCGGGGGGAGCAGGGGTCAGATCACATAGAAATTTGTATGTCATTGTTAAGAAATTTTAAATGCAGTAGGAGTGGCAAGTATAGAAATGATACAGGGCATTTGATACACATGGTGGAAGGAAGGACGTTAAGTAATAATTGGTACTCGAGAAGATCCACAGACCAGGATTTCAAAAGTGCTATGGAGTGAACTACTCTTCCTGCCTGCCAACATGGTGGCATCAATTCAAGCTAGAGAGTTTTGGTTGTAGGATCAGGCAGTGAGACCAGAGGGCTGTGGAGAGATGTTAGCACTTCCACTGCATACTCTATTTGCAACTACCTTGTGATAATTAAGTACCTAAGGCTTACAGGGTGAGCTGATGACTGCAGTCCCATTGTAAGTAACAGAAAACAGAATCTCAAAGTCTTGTTCCAGTACACAGCCGGTCAGTAGCAGGTCAATAGCTATGACTCTTGCGTCTCTTTCCCTGAAGGCCAGTGTCACAGATATGCCAAATCTTGTAGTATAATGTCATGCTGCCCTGAAATAATATGGTACATTTCTAGAGCTCCCATGATCCTAAAGGTTGATACTTTATAAGACCTTTTATACTTGTTTTTATAGTAAGAGGGCCCCCAAAGAGATTTTTCTTTTTTTATTCCTGAAGATATTCAATTATAAAAATAACTTAGGATCACAAATGTCAAAAATCACTTCTCATTTGGGTTTCTATCCTCTACAGTTGCTGGCTCATGATAGGTGCTCAATAAATGTTTGTCCAAGTGACTGCACTGAGCTCAATTCTATTTCCAAATCTCACTCAGCTCTAGAGGGATCATCTTCAAGACAAAAAATACTGACAGGGTTAACAGTAAGGCTCAAGTTAACATTTCAAATAATTCTTTCTAATTTTGAGACATTCTTAAATCTCAGTTACAGCCATGCTTTGACCCCAAGTAATTTTCAGAATTTGTTAGGTCTTTATGATTAAAAAGGAAACAACTAGAAGGGTCTCATATACCCTGAAATGTATTCCTGAAAACCACGTTAGGAGCCAAACTATGAAAATGGGGGTGCTTTAGATCCATTTATCCTCTGACAAAAATCTACAGTAGCCTTTCCCACAACCAGAGGGCTTACTTCTACAGGTATAAATACTGAGTTGCTACATTTCAATCAATGAAATGTACTTGATTTAAGAAACAACAGTAACAACAAAAAAAACACGGAAAAGTGCCCCCCATGAATCTGTGTCCTATGAACTTTCTTATACATCTGCTTTTGCAGACCAGAACTCCCTCATGGTTTAATGCCAAAACTTACAAACCAACTGGTATCTAAATAGATTACAACACAAGAATCTTTGCTCCTCTCAAAAGTACATGCCATCTCTTACGGTCTTAACTCCAACTCTTCTCAACTGTCTAAGCCTTTCAGTCTCTCATTCATTCCCCTCCTCTTCTGCATGATCTACTCTAGAAATGATCATTCCCATCCACACACAAATCTGCTCCAAAAGTCCCAGAGTCACCACTGTTGAGGTGCCCCTTTACCCCAAACCCCACTCTGGTATGGCTGCGTTTCTAACTGCCTCTTCACAATCCAACACCACCAAAGAGTTGTCTACATTTTTAATGGCTGATTTCTTATCTCTCATCACTTTTTAACCCGCTCCAGATCTCCCTCCCCATCCCAGACTGAAACTGCCCATCAAGGTCATCAGGGACCTTTCCACTGCCAAATTTAATCAGACATTTCTATCCCTCTTATCCAGCTGCTCAGCAGCAAACAACTCTTTCAGGTAAACTCTCCCTTCTCTGCCTCTGGAAACCACCTTTTTGTGGTTTGCCCCTCATCTGTCGGGCTGCTTCCTTTCCCCTTTCTCAGCTCCTCCTCCTCCTTTTCTGCTACTACTGTTCTACTTCTTCATAGGTGATCCCCAATAAGCCAGTGTCTTCCCCACCTCTGACCGAAACATCTTTTCTCAGCTCTTTACACGACTGCCTCCTTCTCTTCTTCTGGGCATCAGCTAAATTTTAGAGAATCGAGGAGTGTGTTCCACACCCTGCAGCAGTCACACTCGAGTTCATCTCCCTGTTTTCACAGTAGCACTTACCTCTACCTGCTAATTTTCTTTTTCTCTCTCTCTCCACTAGAACATAAGCTCCTGGAGAGCTCTTAGCATGCTCTACCCAACAGCCCAAATGATCTTTCGAAATCAGAAATCAGATAATTTAGGAAACAATATAAAATTCCACATTTTATAAAAAGTTGTATGGGTGTGGAATTGTTTTAATAAAATTCAGCATTTCCTAAAGGTATAGCTTTGGCGGGAGAATACGGTATTTTTTGAAGCATATTCTTCATCTTGATTTTTGGCTGCTAGCCATTTCTTGAGCAGACTTCAGAGAGGCAGGAGGCCCAGAAAAGTACTTGGTGACAAGTACTGACAAGATTGAGTCAGCAAAGAGTACTGTGATTATACTTTTTATTTCATAGGTGCTCTTTCTGCAGATTCTAAGATACCTGAGCCTAACTTATCTATATTCTAGTTAGCAGTAAATGTTTTTTTTCTCTACTTACCCGGAAGGTATCTTGATTGTTTCAAGTAGTACTGTTTAGCTGGTGAAGCAGTTGACAGTTCAGGATCAGATTTTAGGGAAATGGCAGCAGGTAAGCTCTTGTTTTCCTCAGCTGGGCCTGACTGTACTGATTCTGGAAGGCTTGAAAGTCAACATAACATAACATTCAGCGTGAAAAATGAGAAGATGACAGCTACTATGTTCTCATCCACCCCCTGCACATCTTTTCAAACCGGGCAAGGTGACCTCACCTAAATGGTTTTCATCAGAGAAAACTAAAGGACAACTTTCCCCTGCAATAAATATTAGACAATGTATAGAATCATTTCTAATACTAGACAATATGTGACAGAAAGCCTTATAACTGAGCAGCACATTGTCTGTGTATAATATGTTTCTATCCTACAACTGCTGCAGTTATGGATTTATAATGTGGGAAGAAAATCAGAGCCATTGTCACCTGTCTACTAATGTAATGTATCATCAAGGAGGTTGTTTGGGACCCCCTTGGAGGCTGACACTGACTTAGCTGGCCCTTTGAACTGCTGGCTACCCCAGCCCACTTTGGGATGGCCCTAGACACAAGTAGGTCTCTTTTATTAGAAACGGCCCCACCCATTTCTGGCTTCTTTACCTTCTCCCCAGCCAAATGCTGAAATTCTATTCATCTTCAAAACTGCTTACTCTAAAAAGAATATCCTCTCTCCTCAAAGTTGTCTGCCTATAAACAGAACTCTTAGAGCTCCCTGCAGCTCCTTTACTAGGGGCATTTAATACATACACTGTCTTATGTTATAGTAACTTAAAGGTCTTATTTCTGCTGCTATACATTTGATGGATAGAAGACAGACTATATCATGTTGGTACCTTTGCTTAATACCAAGTAGGTATTTAGTAAATGTCTATCGAGTAGGAATACAAGTATAAATGTAAATAAGTATAAATATCTTGCTTTTGTTCACTTACGAAAAGACAACAGTTAAGTAAAGGTTTTACACTTTAGTATTTGGTATTTTGTATTCTTTATGGGGAAGACCAGGCTGCCTGAGAAACTGATCAAAGAATAGCAGAATCCATTCTGTTCACTGAGTGTTTGAGCTTCTGTTGCTCATCTGACATTGGGCAACCTGTTTATTTAACCTATCTGAGTCTCAGTGTCCTATTCTGCAGATATTTTTACTGGAGTATGAAAATCATAAATAAAATTTAGATAGGTTCTTAATAAATGGTAGTATATTAATAATTATTATTATATGTCTAAAGTATATAAAGCCATTTAAAGATACCAAAAAATAAAAATGGAAGAAATACCTACGTTAAAAGTTCATTGTCAAATAGTTTTCTTTTTCTAAAGAATTTTAAGAGAAAAGGACTAATTGATGTTTAGGAAATTTACTAATTGTTCCCTTGCCAGAATCAAGTATAAAGACCACAAACTTTATCTTAACTATAGGTTTAGATTCAATCCTCTTCTACCCCTAAAATTTACCTATGATAAAATTCAGCTGGAATTAGAATGACATAGTTTTTAAAAAAAGGGTTTCAAGTCATCTACATACTGCACCAATGGTCTTCAAACTCTTTTTCTCCCAGATACAAGAAAATATTTCTAAAATAACAACATAGTTTCTAAGTTTATTTCTAGTTTCTTGTTAATAGAGAGAAAACAGTAAACATTTTATAAGATGAAATATGAGTATTGACTGTAATTAGAGTATTTCATGGTACAACTTGATAAAATAAGTTTTAATTACCTTAGTCCATAAAATACTCTGAATCTTCAAAAAATTATGTATAATTATATCCATAGGTTTTAAAAAACCAAACGGTTTCACAGTACATCCTAGTACATTTAAAAGAATAAGTATCACTAGGCTCTGGTTCTTCAGTGGTTCTGGATCTCCATGCTTTCCAACACAAGCTAAAATACCCTACTTCTAATGCAGGGTTGTATAGGGCTAGGAACTACAAAAACTTTTTGAGCTGAAGGTGGCAGTCTTCTAATTTCTCCTTTTGTTTAGCACCTCACAGGTGCTAAACCCTCATTTCATACAAGATTTGAAATGGCTGAGAGGTGTGACTTTCTAGCAAAGTGGGAGGAGGATTAAGCACATTTATTCTCAAGTATTTTAGAGAATAATACCTACGGAACTTGAAGATCTGGAAATTAATTGACTAAGAATTGTCCAAGCATATGTCTCTCTTAGAGAATTTTCATGTGTCCTCAGAGGTATGTGTATCCCAAAGTAAAGACTTCTGCACCATACAATGCCAAATAGTTATTAAACTTCCCTGATTCATGCCATATCTTTTACCCCTATTTCCTTTCTGTTCAAAAGAGGAAAAAAGAAAATATTCTTCCAAAACATTCACCAAAATTTAACCTACCCTCGCTTCAAAATTGAATAATGCTCTAATAATGATTCAACTTATAAAAAGAAAAGGGACTGCTAGAGATATTAAAATTTCAGAAAAAGTTCAGGAAATGATAAAAAAAAGTTTAGAGTAGCAAGCAAAAAAATAGTTGAATCTGGACACCATCCGAAGAAGCCATTACCATTGTAGACTATGCTTTGCTTTTTGAAAATAGGCATGTGAATTTCAAATAGGAATAATGGTGATCATAATTCAAAAGGGCAAATGAAAAATTTAACAAGAACCCCTTCCGCCACATACATGCAACATTCAGCCATAATACTGAGAATCATTACTGTGAGAAGTCAAGAGGCTTACCTTTTCAGAGGCGGGCACAGAGTTTTAGGTTTTGTGGAAGAAAACGTTAAGCTACTTACTGTCTTTTACTGTCTCCATTCATTTATACTTAATGAGTAAAATAAGGTTGATGCGTGATAGAAATATACTTTCCGGAGGAATTTGAAATCTTACCGAAATGGAGAATCTTTCCTCCTCTTTTCTTTGAAAACACCCACGCTTGGCTTCTTGGAATGAGAAGCTCCGAAATCAGAGTCCTCGATCTCTTCCCAGCTATCTCCGGACTTGAACACAGTCTGACCCCAACGCCTTCTCCCGCTTTTATGCCCCAACATGCCATTTGGCTTCTGTGGTGGAAAGTCAGTCATCATCATCTTTAATCATTTGCTGAATGCCTTTTATACACAAGCTATTATATTTGATACTAAGAGTCCCCATTCTCAAGAAGCCTTACATATAGTTAAGGTGACAACATATATACACATTTAAAAGTATTAACAAAAATAAGCAGCACATGCTAAAAATACAATAGGATTTGAGAGGAAGGAGAAATTTTTTTGAACTTGGTTTGGCAGCAGACTTGAATACTTAGGATTATAATTAATTCTTAATTGATATATAATTTGGAAAACTACCATGTGTAGCTGTGTCTCTTTGGACAATTGACTTAACTTCTCGAAGCCTTGGTTTCCTCTCCTGAAATGTGGATATACACTATTTATCTAGTAAAATACATCAAAAGTCCTTAGGGTGGGTCCTAGCCCATAGTAAGAGTTATTAAAGGTTAGGTATTATTAATGTTGTTGTTATTGTTATTATTATTATCCTAGTTTGGAAGAGGAAATGTATAAAGTATGGCTTTTTAATAAGAAAGTGCCAGAGTCTGTTCCGGGAAGAAAGAGTAGAGTGCATTTACTGAAGCAGATGGTTTGTTCTGGAAGTACTGAAGTACAAGGTTGCAAAGACAGACTGATACTACACTATGAAGGGCCTTCAATGTCTGCCTAAGAAATTGAAGCTATTCTATGGGCAATGGAGAACACTGGATGCTTTTGAGCTGAAAAAAGTGATGTGATAAAGGTAGCATTCTAGAAATGTCAGCTTTTTCAAATAGGAGGCCTCTGCAGTTATAGCGGCACGCAGTGACAAGGATAACAGATTCATAGTGGTTGGAATGCTCAGGAAAAAATACAGTTGCTATTAACAAGGAATAAAAGGTCTGGACTTTGTATATGTCTAAACAGAGGTCAAAGGAGAGTGTGGCAGATACTGCTCATTGCCTACTCAATAGTCATTCTCCCTTTTTTCTTACTGATATTTTGTTCAGTGCAGCAATATGCCCCAGTTAAAATATCTGAATTCCCAGCTTCCCTTGCAGCTACGTAGCCAGGTGACATGATCTAGCCAGTGAGTTACAATTACAAGTCTATTGGGAAGTACCTCTAAGAGAGCCATTTTTAGTCTTTCACCCTTCCCCCTTCTAGAAGGCAGATACAACCACACAAGGAGCAGCAGCCATCTTGTATCCATAAAAATGGAACCTGCCTGCTAAGGGTGGTAGAACAGGAAGACAGAAGCAGTCCGGTTCCTTTTACAAGTAGCACCAGCCCTGTCTTGCCCACCACCCCCACTTCTTGAAATGAGAGAAAAATAACCCATTATTAAGCCACAATAGTCAGATTTCTACACCACTAATGAACACAGAGATACATACAAACTGAAAAATCCAAAAGGCAATTGAAAATTAGGGAATGTGGAAGCAGAGTATGTTTGGAGCAAGAAGATGCTTAAAGAAAGGATGTGCTATTGCTTGAAGCTCATAGTGTTATAGTGATGGATGATGACAAAAAGTGTTATTTGCCAACTTCTATTACACTATTGTTTTTGTTGTCAGGGAAAATGAGCTCCAGCCTAAGGAGCCCCACACATAAGTAGAGTTAATCAAAGGTTATACTTAGTTGAATTCAAGAATCTCATTCCAATTGAATTATATTTTAGTGAGCTGATGCTGTATGCTACTAAACAATGTCAGTAATATCAAGTAGTCTTGTATGTCTGAGAAAACTAGAGAGAGGCAAATATAAATTTTATAAAGTAGAAGGTGGATTTTTACAAACTCCATATTAATAAGTTTAGTATAGGATGAGGGCAAAGATTCTAAAATTAAAGGGAAAGTTTTTGAGCACTGAATAAAAGAAGTGGTAGATCATATAGGCCACCATTTTTCATAAAAAGTGAATGATGAATACATGTAGTCTATATGGACCCCAGCAAAGTAGGTGACAGGGTCTTTCACTATATCAGTGAAATAAAGTAATGGTAGGATAACAAAGGTGGATCAGTACTGTTATGGACTGAATGTTTATGCCCCCCGCCCAAATGTATATGTTGAAATTTATATGCCCCTTAAAATTTATACCCCAACTAAAATGTGATGGTATTTGGAGATGGGGCCTTTGGCGGGGGTGGGGAGTATTTGGGGATTGACAATGTCATGAGAGTGAGACCCTCATCATGAGATTAATGCCTTTTTAAGAAGAGACTTTAGAGAGCTTGCTTTGTCTCTCTGCCATGTAAGGGCAAAGCAAGGAGGAGCTATCTACAAACCAGGAAGAGGGCCCTCACTAGGTATCTAACTGGCCAGCACCTTGAACTTGGACTTGCCAGCCTCCAGAACTATGAGAAAATAAATTTCTGTTTTTAAGGCCACCCAGTCTATGGTATTTCGTTATGGCAACTCTAGTTGACTAAGACAAGTACATAATACAATAATCTGACCAAGAGCACGAATTAATGGATCAGTGTCACTCTAGAAGAAGGTTCTAGTGGCCTGCTATTCTGTTCATCAGGAAGGTACAGGAGAAAAAAAAATGAACAATTAAACAAATCCATAGCTGATAACAAGCTGAGCAGAATGGTTAAACTGAGAAGGCACAATAAGGGTTCAAAATACTTATTAGAAATTTGAGAGGTAAAAGTAAAGTCTTGCTACTTTTTGAATTTTAGAGATCAAATACACAAAGAAAGGTACAGAATATGTGTTTCAGCAGAAGCACCTGTGAAAAATAGACAGGAATTTTAGCTGACAGAATGCTCTATCTGAACTCTGGAACTTATTAGCTATCTAAGAATTTAGGGCTATGTTATTGGATACTTCAACTTGAAGAATGTATACAGGGGGCCTAGCTAGCATAGCGTACGATGCTTAGTGGCTACTCAGAAAACTTCCTTCCCTCTCGGTATGAGTCAACATTTGATGTGCCTACCAAGAAAAAAACAAAAACAAAAATGTAACCCTTGGTGGCACAAGTGAATATATGGTTCTGGAATGTTGGAGGTGATTCATGCTGTTTTATGCTCCCCTCCCCACCTGCTGTCTGCTCTAGTTCTGGCAGCCTCGTTCTAAGTGGGAAGCAAGACAGTGAGGAGACTCAAAGGCTCCTTCATACGCAGGAACCAAGGGTTACTCAGCCATTGGTGAATGATGTTATATGTGGACCACGTGAGGGATCCAGGATGTTTCTCCTAGAGAACAGGGCTGACAGAGGGCTATTTTCAAATATCTAAAAGCCTGCCTTTCTAGAAGAGTGATTAACTTTTGTTAAAAGCTACAAAAAAAAAAAAAAAATTTAACTCAGTATAAGGAAGAACTTTCTAATGGTCAGAATTGCCCCAAAGATGATGTGGATTTCTCAGGACCCTAATGTGGTTTAAAATAGTGTGGACAGTTACTCATTCATTCATTCAACAGATATTTGTTGAGAATGTACCATGCGCCAGGCCCCATTCTGTATCTGTATTAATAAACAAGACAAACATCCCTGACCTCATGGAGCTTACATTCTAGTAAGAAGAGCCAGATAATAAACAATACATGTAAGAAAGAATTAGTAGTATGTTAGAATGTGATTAGTGCTATTGGGGGCAGGGCTTACTTATATAAGGATGGCAGGACTGGATAAGCAATTAGTGTTCTTTAAGATCTCTTTCAGTTCTAAAATGCCCATAATTCAAATGCATTTGGGAGTATACATCTTGAGGAGACAGCTAAAATATATGGCACCAGATGGGCTCCCTGAACTGAACAAGAAGTGGGAAGAGGAAGTTTTACACTATGCCTGACACTTTAAAAACCCATTCTATTCATGTTAATTAACATTTAAAAACAGTATAAAATTACTATTAAAATCCTTAGGATTTAAGATCAGCTCTCTTTAGTTCCAGATTCTTTTCAATTCTTTCTTTGAGTCCTTAGCATCTAAGTAACTGTCAAAGTCTGTAGCATGCAAACTTTATTATGTTCATTCTGACAGTTAACTTAGAATTTTAAGTTATCTGACACCCAGATGCAGAGGCTTTAATGTAGAATAATCTTTTATATCCTTCCCCACATTTTTAAGAATGTCTAGAAACAAAATCCTAATTGAGTCAGTCAAACTATTGTGTCTAAGGAATCACGGGCTACTTACAGTTGGCATGTTTTTGACAATACTTGGAAATAGTATTTGCGGCTGTTTCTGTTGACTTTCCTGCTTTGGTGTTTGCTGCACAATTGTATTCTGTGGTGCCTGGATGGGCTGCAGTGGCTGGTGGCTGTATTTAGGCTGGGGCTGTCCAGTAGTCTGATCATTTATATCTGGCAGAGGCGTAGGTTCTAGATCAAGTATAGATGGCTTCGATTCCAGTGGTTGCACTTGCTTATTTAAAGACTGTTTGGATTCTAGATGATGTGAGGAAGGGCCTAATATTTGACCAACTTGAAAATACGGATGTTTCAATGCCTATAAAAGCATGGAAATAACAAATGAGAACAGTTTGACATAAATTTATTGCACATAAACTGTTGTTCGGCACTGGGCTAGGCATATATCACTAGTCTAGATAAGCTTCCTAGATTTAGAGAGCATCCAGTTTCTCCCACGTGGTGACTTTAAAAAGATAACCAGGAAAAAAATGATAAATAAATTTCTTAAGAGAAATAAAGTACTAGTTAGTAGGAAGAATGTAAATATCCAGGCAAAGCAACTGTTCTAGTTAAGATTTTGTATGAAAAGAAAATCTAGCTTATAAGCAGTGGCTAAATTTGATGTGATTAAGTCAAATTAAAATGCTAGATAGTGGTAATGGTTTAGAGTCCATCCAAAGGCATTAAGAAATGAGTTAAGAAAACCTTCTAGGTAGTTTATTTGAAATAATTAACTATAACATCATGTAAAATTAAAATTTAGGGCTACTCTTAGCCTAAGTATTATACAGCATACCTACCATTGATAAAAATATTCTAAGAAGAATATAAATGCATATCTGTTAAAGTGTATTTGACTGACAAAGAGAAGACATTTATGGGAAGATAATATAAATATACTCATTAAAATGGTCATTGTTTGGGTTTTAACTAGATGGATCCATTCAATTTGCTTCTATTGCATGGTTTTGGGAGGTGCTAATAACTGTCTGGGTGACATAGTCTAGAGCAATGGTTCTCAACTGGGGGTGATTTTGCCCCTCAGGAGATATTTGGCAATGTCTGGAGACATTATTAATTGTCATAACTTGGGGGTGGGAAATGCTACTGGCATTTTGGCATGCTGCCAGGAATGCTGCTGAACAGCACAGGCCCCACAACAAAGGATTATCTGGTCAAAACTGTCTAGTGCCGAGGTTGATGAAACTTGGTCTAGAGGTTGATGAAACTTGGTCTTGAGCTGAAGCCTCTGTGCAGCTCAGCTATGGATATTGATCCTCTTATCAGTGTTATATGCCTGGATGCAGTTGACAAGTTCCCAGTTCTACTAAGTTTGTGTCTGGGCAGAACCCTGACTTCACAGTTAACTTCTCAGGTGTATAAGGGACAGAGGCAGCTCTGTACATGGTCCCTGTATCCCATAACTTAACCTCTTTCTAATTAGGTCTCCCTGTTTCCACTAAAAAGCACAGCTATGAAATAATGAACAAGAAAGAGGTTAAGGGCAGGGAGGTATATTTTGTCAGAGGTGAAAAGAGTTTTTATTCTAAGACATCCTCTACCATAACGGGTGTATGTGTTCATTATTACACTAAAACTGCTAAGTGGAACTCAACAAATATAGACAATTTAACTACCTCAGTACCTGATGCACAGAAAGTCACATTAATTAGTGTGTCAATACTCCTAAATTAATAATGCATATTTTGGAGCTAGAGTCTTTATGAATGTGTTTTGCAATTTTAAGGCTTCATTTCTTAACAACTTTTCCCCTTTAAGATAACAGTTACCATCCTTCAGGAAGAGAATCTTTTTAAAAAATAGCATTTATCCCTGTTGATTAAAGGAATAGTTGATCATTGCACAGAATAAGGAATGTATAGAAAGTTCTCAAGAAGAAATTAAAATCATCTCTAATGCCAACACCAAGAGAAAACTACCACTCACATTTTGTTGTTTTTCTTTTCAGTATTTTTTTCTAGTTGTATAACATATGTATATATTTTCTAGTAAAATCATATCTAAAATCATATCTATCTAATAAAATCATATCTATATTTTCTAATAAAATCATACCTAAGCTTACTTTTATACTTAGGATTTGAGCTTGAGAATTCTCTGAAATGGTTATTTTAAAAATTTCATTTTAATGGTGGCATAATAATAGTAAGGATATACATACTTTAAGTGTTCCCCTGCAAACATTTAGGCTTATATTTCCAATGGGCAGTTTTTTTAATTAGCTTTGAACATCTCTGGGTATAAATCTTTACCCAACTTTCTGATTGTTTTTAAGTTTCTTTCTATACAGTACAAAATTGTTAGTACTTAGAGAAATAGCCTTTAAACTATTTTTATCTTTTGTTAATTAGTGGATAAGAAAACCAATACTTCATTTTTATTTGCATTTTATGATAGTGAACAAAGGTTGAACACTAAAAAAATTTTTTAGTAATTTTAATTTTTTTCTATGATTTTTTTTATGTATCATGCCCACATTTCTTTTTTTTAGGTAAATTTTAAAGACTTTTATTATATTTTTATTACAAATATAATAAATGCTTAGAAACACTAGAAAATACACTCTAGTGTTTGTTAAAAACAACTCACTGCCTTTCAAATTTAAGATTTGAATATAAGAAAAAAATTTGAATATAAGAAAAAGATTGGAATATAAGAAAAAAATTTTTATTTTTATGATCAATTCTTCTAAGTTTTCTCTTTATGGTTTCTTCTATTACTTTTATACCCATCATTTACTTACCTTGAGATAAAAAAATTCGCTATACTTTCTTTAGTTCTTAATAGTTTAGTTACTTCCCAAATTCCCCTCCCCCATTATTTAAAACTTTTGTGATTTATTTGTAGAGTATGGTAAAAAGAACCTAAACTTACTTTTCCCCTAAGAATTAACTAATTGTCCCAGTAACATTTACTGAACAATCCTCCTCCCCCAATTTGTGATGCCATGTTAGCTTACACTGACTTACAGTTTCTGCAACCCAGAGCTGTTTGTCAATTCTTATGCTAGTACCTTCATTGTTGTCATTATTACCACTTTACAGATTATTTTAATATTTTATAGCAAAAGCTGTTCACCCCTACCACCGTCTTCAAATTACTTATTTTGGGGCAAACCTGTCTTGACTATTCTTTCCTTTTTTTTTCTTCCAGATGACCTTCAGAAAACATTTTCTCAAGTTTAATTTTTTTAAAGCCAAATAATTATTTGGTAATTTTAATACTGAATTTATATTTAAATAATAATAATACAATAAATATTATTATAACTTTTTAATTTAAGCCTTTTTAAATTAAAACCATGGTGTTTTAAAGACCATGAGATTTGAGATACAACACAAGGTGTCAAGCATGAGTGCCACATGCTGCCCTCTTGTGGGAGCCTGAGAGTGAAGAAGAATCCATCTCGAACCACAAGGAAAGCTTCGCAGACTCCACTACATCTTATGATTGGAGAGATGCCTTTTACTAAGCATGACAAGTTTCCTCCTAACTAGCCTGTCACATGCTTGGATTTTTATCATTTTAGAGATTTATTCCTCTCAGCTTCAATTTCATAGTTACTAATTTTAACCACAAAACACAGAAAATCACTGGAGTGCTATTTTTGCAATTTTCCCAAAGATCTTAGATGGCTAGAAATTAATTCATTACACATTCTGCGTGCCTTGATGCCTTAATTCTCTTGGTAAAACCTTGGTTGAGAATAACCTTATCTTTGCAAATGAAAATATCCCTGATATTGTAAACCTTCAACATTAAAAAGAAAAAAAAAGTATTCCAGGGAGATTCATTTTACCTGGCTTGCCGTTGGTCGCTTTTTTGGATCCCAATTCAACATGTCAGTCATAAGCTGAATAGCTTCATTACTGGCATTGGGTATAAGAGTTTTTAAATTTATAGGAACACACTGGGGAAAGCGGAAATTCATTGAGGATGCAAGGTGGTACCCTTCTGGCCAGTCACTCTGTTTAAGGAATATATAAGTTGGGGGAGGAGGCAGATAGAAGGAGAGCAAAAAGAAAATTAGTAATCAATTTAAAACATAGTAATAATAAAAAAATCACTCATGTAAAATTTTAATGTTGATTCATATCAATAAATGTGAGAATGAAATCCCAGACCACATATACAATTTAGTGTTGCAAACAGTATAGAAAGAACATTGAACCAAAAGTTAGGACGATGAGAAAGCATTTTTATAAATTTCAAATTATTAAACTGGTATTTGGATCATGATGATGATGATGATGAGATCCAGGTGACTTTGAACAAATAACAACATGTGTTTTGCAAAGGCTGATTATTTATTACAAAGAACTTGATTATATGTTATATGTTGTGTCCGATGTTAAAAATTGCACATAGCTGGGAAATGACAATTATGATAAAGCTTTAATAGCTACATTTGGTTGTCTACTGTTAACTAGAAAGCACATACTAATTTAATTAGAATGTAATTATATATACTTAAACATATTAAGTACATCTCAGAAAGTAAGACCTAGGTGAAAGCAATAGTTAATTGAAAAGTACTCAGTTCAAGAAATCAAATGTCCATGGTAAAGGTGTACAAAAGCAATTGAGAAAAGATTAAGAGAAAATAAGATCCAGGGCACCTGGGATTAAGGCGTCGATGTCAAGGGATATTCACAGTGCAAGCAGGAAAGAGTCTAAGCAAGGTTGTCTATGTTGTAGTCAGCTGGTCATCAACCAAGAGCTAAATATATAGAATTCTAAATATAGAGCTTTTTTTCTTAGGTTCTTAAAGAAAGGCAAGTACTTTTTTCTTCAGTCTAGGGGGATTATGGCTTCTTGTAATCCTCAGCCCATCCCAATAAAAAAAAAAATTAAGGATTATAAGAAAATTAACCATTAAATTGTAAGCCTATTTAAAAGTAAAACTATCAGATAGCTAGGCAAAAGTTATAAATAATCAAAAGTTATAGCAACTTAAGGACAAGAGTACTTACTTTTTTCGGAGTCCCTAAAACTTGGCAAATTTTAAAGATTTCATCGACCTCACTTGTCCCTGGGAAAAGTGGTCTTAATGTATATAGTTCACCCATTATACTCCCAACAGCCCACACATCAATGGGAGAGCTATAAACTGAAGATCTTAACAAAACTTCGGGAGCACGATACCTATGAAAATAGAAAACAAAACAAAACAGACTATTTTGATTGTAGTTTCAAAGATTGAGTGGCAATAGGACTTTATTCTGTTTGGCTGTGCATTTCAGTCAAGAACAGGTATTAAATACCTTCTGTGCATCAGGCATTTGCACAATGTGCTGGGGTTCGATAGAACATAACACATTTTCCCTGACCACAAACAATTAGTGGGGCTGGAGACTAATATAAATAAAATGTTCAAATAGCTTAAGATAGGAACTCAAACAAATAAATATGGAAATAGGTGCTAACTGATATCTTAAAGAAAAGGAGGAAAGCTCTGAATGGAAGCAGATAAATTCTGAATGGAAACAGTTGTATAATTTTACAAAGCATTATATCCATGATATATTCATATGAAGAGCATAAAATAAAAGATAAAGATTATCCCTGAGAAGTGGGGTTTTTACTTTCTTTTTGTTTATCAGTTTGAAAGTGCTGATCTTCCCACGAATGACTCAATTTCTTCATGTGACAATATTTTTAATTGCGAAAACTACTCTAAAGCAAAGGTATCTGGTGGAGGATAGTCTCAGTTCTCTTTTTTCCACATTGAAATGTGTCAATATTTCAGCCGAAATGTTCTGAAGTATTGTATTTTTGTTACCAGAGTAAAGCTTCATTGAGATGTAATTCATATAATATGCGATTCATCTGTTTAAGTATATGATCCAATGCCTTTAAGTATATTCATGCAGTCGTCACAATGTTTTAAAACATTTTCATTATCTCAAAAAGAAACCCCATATCTCTCCAATATCCCCTATGCTGCCAGCACTAATTTACTTTCAGTCTCTATAGATTTACCTATTATGGACATTGCATATCAGTGGAACCATATACTATCTAGTCCTTTGTGACCAGCTTCTTTCACTTAACATGTTTTCAGGGTTCATCCACATTGTAGCAAGTATCAGTACTTCATCCATTTTATTGCCAAATAATAGGGCATTGTATGGACATAGCAACATTTCGTTTATCCATTCATCAGCTGATAGACATTTGGGTTGTTTCCAGTTTTTGGCTACTATGAATAATGCTGTTATGAATACTCATGTACGAGTTTTTGCGTGGATGACTGTTTTCATTTCTCTTGGTTATATACTTAGATGTGGAATTGCTTTTCCCAGGGACAATCAATCACATGGTAACTATATGCTTAACCACTGAAGAACTACCAGACTGTTTTGTACCATTTTATACTCCCCGCGGCAAATGTATGAGGGTACCAATTTCACCACATCCTCGCAAAATCTGTTATTATCTGTTTTGATAAATATTGTTATAAGACAAAAATTATTTTGAATTTTTTGCCAAATTTAGATGTTGAAAATAAGTCTTCAATTGCATTCCATTTCAATATAGCATCTACATTTACCCAAATGAAAACAGAAGCTCCTTCAAAAGATCCTTCCTGAAAAAACAGATTTTCTAAATCAGTTCCTCCTCACATTTGTAGGGATAAATATCATTGTCTTCCTGTTTGCAAACTTCATTTTCAATAATCACAATTTTCTATAAGCTTCAAAAACTTTAGAGTTTTGGTACTCCATTTATCAAAAATTCTGATTGAAGATTTCTAAGTGACTTAAAACAAAATGCAACCATAATATAAAGGACTTGTTCACAAAGAAGCTAGATACCACTGTAAATCACCTAATTTGATTTATAAAGTAATTCTTTGAAGGATCAAACAATTCTAAAATTTGAGTGACAAAATAAAGAAAGCACATGCTGCCATGCTGAAGCATATTTGTAGTCAACATCAATGTCATCATAAAAATTTTATAGTTAGTGACTATGTGTATATATACAAATTATAAATTCTGACAACTATAGCTGTCATTTTGATTGGTAGAATATAAATTTAACGGCTTATTCGGATACAGTTACAAGACAGGCATCTTAACCAATCCAAAATCATTTCTGCCTTCTAGGTTTTTTGATTTATTAAAGACACTTTTTATGATGCTGTGTTCCACTAACATTTGTATTATCACTGCAAAAACTAATTTATCTTCAATGCTGAACTTTTTAACTGAAATTACAATAGCATTTGTAGTGATATCAGACATTTCACCTCTCTCCGAATGAACTTCCAGAAATTTTACTTTTGATTCTATGATTGCAATGAAAAAAATCAAACTATTATTAGAAATGAGGGAATCAATTTTTCTCTTTAGATATTCTTTTAAAACTGGCATTGTGAAGTTCTTCCTCTGCTAAAGAAGCCTATACATTCACAGGCAATCACTTTATTTTTCACACCCGCATAAAACTTGGAATTAAAGGAGCGAAATTAATTTATAATATTCATTTCACGTAAATGAAGAGCAGTGCCTCACAGAGTCATGTGTAAACTCATCTTCCAAAGCTGTATTGCTAATGACTGTCTTTGGCATAGTCTTCTTAAAATATCTACTAACTTTTTAAAATAGATGCTGGTGCTGCTTCAGCAGATTTGTGTGTTCTGGTTTTCACCAGGTCAGTGATTTATGGCTCCTGTAGTGGAAGGCAAATGCCAATGAACATTTTATGTAAGTTCATCAGCAGCTTCTCTTGAGAAAGAGAAAAATACTCAATTTTTCACTAAATATGCACTTTTGATTTTTGAAAGTCATTGTTGATAAAAGAGTTCATTGCAATATAAATTTTTTAAAAGCATTACCACATATATTAGTTTCCTAGGGCTGCTGTAACAAAGTGTCACAAAACAGATGATTTAAACCTAAAGAAACTTACTCTCTCACAGTTTTGGAGGCTGGAGCAAGGTGTTGATAGGGCCCTGTTCTCTCTGAAGTCTCTAGTGGAGAATCTGTCCTGTGCCTTTCTCCTACCTTCTGGTGTTACCAGCAATCACTGACATTCCTTGGCTTGTGGACACATCGGTCCAATTTCTGCCTTTATCATCATATGGCTTTCTCCCTGTGTGTCTTCACGTGTCTTCCCACAGTGTGTGTCTGTCTCTGTGTCTCTTCTTTTCCTAATAAGGACACTAGTCATATTAGATTATGGCCCACCCTACTGACCACATCCTAATTTACTTACATCTACAAAGAAACTATTTCCAAGTCAGGTCACAAGGGCTAAGACTTCAATGTATCTTTTGGGGGGACACAATTCAAACCATAACACCAAACAACAAAATAGTTATAGATTTATACTATGTAATAATCACTATAAAATGAATATTTAGGCCACTGTCTATATGTCCTACAAGTATCCTATTGAGTGTTTATTTCCAATGCTCATTTCTTGTACACCTAACCTATAACTTCCTGTGTTTCTCATGATTCCACCAACCTACATCTCAAAGGTTATGGCAAGTGGTTTGTATGCCATGTGCCTGGCAGGAGAAACAGTATCAAATACTATTCCTATTCATGCCCAAGATGAACATTGGCTGAGAACTGCTCTTGTCTAAGCACATTTTGTTACATTGCTTCAGGAAAGATTCGGATAATGAGACAGGAAATCTCCAAATTAGCCATATGTCAAAGCATGAACTTGCTTCAGTATTCAGTGTTCACATATCTCTCGCATTACAAAGTAAGGCCATGGAGGAAGCAGGAAGCATACTGTGGCAGTCTCTCACACCTATCCCAGATCATTTTTATTAAACTATTGATAACAGGCATTGGCTGAAACTATCCTGGGCAAACTGGGGCATATGGTCATTCTAGACTCAGTCCTCAGACCTCTTCTCTTCTCCAACTATACATGCTCCCTTAGTGACCCCATCCAATCGTATGACTTTTATCACTGAGGTCTCCCAAGTTTATATCTTCAGCCCAGCCCTCTCCCCTGAATTCCAGATCACAGATCCAGCTGCCGACTTTGACATCTCCCCTCGGTTGTCTCATAGCAACTTAACCCAAAACTGAACTGTGCTTCTCCCCCAGGAGCTCCATAGCATTCTCCACCTCAATTAGTGCTGACTCCATCCTTCTAGTCATTCAGGAGAAAAACTCGTGAGTCCTGACTCCATTATCTGATTCATCAGGAACTTATGTTTTCTCTACTTTAAAAACATATTGAAGCATCCTACCTCTCACCACCTCCATGGCCACCAGATCCAAGTCATTATTATTTCTTGCCCAAATTATTGGAACAGCTTCCTACCTGGTCTCCCTGTTTCTGCCCTTGCTCCTCTAAAATCTATTTTTAATACAACATACAGAGTGATACTTTTAAAACATGTCCAATCACATCGCACCTCTTCTCAAAATTCTCCAGGGGCTCCCCAGTTTGCTCAGATTAAAAAACTACCACAGTCTTTTCAGTGACCTATGAGATCTAGCCACCTCTAAACATTCTAACCTCATTTCCTACTACTGCCTCTTAATTCATCCTGCACTCTGCAGAGCCTACACATGGTACTGCTGCATCAAGGCCTTTATCCTCGGCATTTTCTCTGCCAGAAAAACTCCTGCTTGCCCCAGCAGGTCCTCCGGGGCTTTTCTCAGAGAGATCCTCTATTTAAGATAGCAACATTCCCTTTTCTTCCCTTATCGATCCTAATTCGCTGTCCCTTTCCATATTTTATTTTTCTCCATAATAATGTATCATCATCTGACATACGAATATTCTTAACTTGTTTTTATTAGACTATAACATACATACAGAAAAACATACAGCCTGGTGAACTTTCACAACAGAACACATCCATGGACCAGCGCCTCAATCCCAGAAGGCCCCTCTCCTGCACCCATCCAGTTCCTACTACCCTCCAACCCCACTATGTAACTGTTATCCTGACTTGTAACAGCATAGATTAGTTTTCTCTATTTTTTCACTTTATATAAATGGAGTCACACAGTATATGCTCTTTTCCTATTTGGGCTCCTGCTCTCAACATTGTATCTGGGAGAGTCATCCATATTGTTGCATGTAGTTATAGACTTTTTGTTTTCATTGCCATAAAGCATTTCACTGGATGAATATATCATGTCACTGGTAGTGGACATTTGGATAGTCTGCAGTTTAGGACTACTACATGTTTTTAGATGAACATATGTATGTATTTCTGTTGGTAACTCATGATATTTGTATATTGGTTGTCATGTAAGCAGAATGAGGTAGAGGTTTTTATTTTTCTGTTTACTTCACTTCTGTGTTCCCAGTGCCTAAGATAGTATCTGGCACATAGTAGGTGCTCATTAAATATTTGTTGCATAAATAAATGGATGAAATCTTTTTCCTTCTTATTTCATAAATTAGTATAGTTTGAACCAATCCTTTCTCCAAAGCATACAAAATTCATTTCTATACTTTGTTTTCAATACTTGATATGGAACCTCCAGAAAGATATGTAATAATCCATTGCAGGAAAACTTCAACACAGACATATGCCTCTGGAGAGCTGCATAAAACTACTAACCATCTGGTAGATACATAATCAGTATATGGTGGCTGTGACCTTAATTCTCTTGCAAGTCCAAAATCAGCAATTTTCACAAGTTCTGGACCCATGCAAAGCAAGTTTTCTGGTTTCATATCCCTATGAAAAAAACCTGGTAATATAGAGAAGAAAAACAATAATAAATCATCATGTTTAAATATATTTGACTTATAGACAAAATATAACTGAGCCTCTCTGTTATGTAATTAAGAATGTAAACTTAGGAAAAAAAATACCATATTTATTGTCTAAAAAGTGATAGGAGGTAGGGACTCTGCTTGCAAAATAATTTGGCAAGAAAGTTCACATAGCATATAAGGTCACTAAAAATAACATGTATTTCTATTTATGAATCCAGTAAGTTCAAGCTCTGGGCTAGAAACTGCCACATTATAATTATCTCCCATTAATCTACACAACACCTTAAGGAGGTATTATACGATCACTATAGTGTCACAGATGAGGAGGCTGAGACCCAGAGAGAAGCAGCCTAATTAAAGCTTGAGGAGGGCTGTGTCATCAAGCTTCGGTCAGTGCAGGTCTCTTACTGCTGCTCTATCACACTGTAGCTTAACAATGACATTCTCTGACTACAATTGCTCATTTGAAAAGTCCATTAGACAAAAATGGAACTCCATGCATTTTAACCAATTTATTCACTTAAAATGATCACAGCTCAGTTCTTCCCTGGTATCCGCTTTATTGAAACACTCAATAATTATAATGCTTATTTACTAATCAATATACAAAATAAATGGTTAGTTATGGAAGCTAAAAGGTAGCCCAATGAAAATGAGGCAGAAACCCCAGAAAGAAGAAAGTCATGAAAGCCCTCCTTGAAAATTTCTAAGAGAGATCTAAAGCACGCTACTTGTACACAGATGGCTTGTATTCTAATGACCTTACAAGGTGGGAAAATAAAGAATGGGTCTGGTCATCATGAGAGGGTTTTCATGTAGCTTTGGGCTAGGAAGACAGTCTCAGCCTATAATTCCTGCAAAGCCAGCGTGGGCTCTACATTTGTGACATCTACAATATTTTGAGTTCAGTTTATCTGATACTTCTTATACAAAATAGCTATTAAGATCCATTTCATGAACTTTCAAGAGAAATACATTGTATTCTCATAATATGAAGATATGAATGGGAACACGTGATGGTAAAGTGACACTAATCCACAAAACCTTAGAATTTAACCAATTACACATTTGTACCGTTAAGATTTTCCCCATCCTCCCTAATATAAATATATTGGAAACTTGGTCCTATTTTAACTAAAATTATTAGTCTTATTTTTTGACAGCTATTTTAAAAATATTTTCTCAAAATATTACATCTGAGATGCTTATCAACTATAGCAAAAATAACTACGTTTTGCAAAAATGTCTATTGTTCTTAGAGTCTTGTTTCTCAAGTCACTGTGTGGTCAATTTTGTAGCCAACTCTAGATTATTTGTGTTATTTACTTTCAGCAGCAATTTTTAAATCTCAAGATAACTTTCTTCAATCTCTAGTGCTCTGAAGTTGCTGATAGTTGATATATTTCAAGAAATCTAAATCAATTTTATTACTAGCCTAAAAAAATATTAATAAAACACAAAGCTCTTTCCAAAAATCAGACAATTCATGAGGCGTTTGATTTTCCACATCACACTTGCTTCCATAAATTAACTCGTGCAAATATCAGGTGTTATCATCTGACCAGAGTTTAAATAGCATATTCATCCAGTTCTATATTTTGGGCTGAAGATCAGGAATCTATTATGAACAATTAAGATAGCATACATTTTTTAATTTCCATGTAATTAATAAATGACTGACTTTTTCCAATGGGTTGTATGTTATCATGGGTTTTCTACTTTTAAAGACCTTAATAGTTAATATAAGACAAAACACTGGGGATTAAGAAATTTTCTTACAGTGCTTACATGGAATTCTGCATAGCATTTTTTGAAAATAAATTATTTCCTGTAGCAATTAGGGGAGAAAGGAGAAAAGAAAATATAAAATATAAGATGAAATATGAAAGGAGACTAATGATGGTGATTTTTCAATGCCTATAATCAGAATGCAGCAATAGTATAGTAGAAATTTTTCTAATTTAATATCTAAACATCTAATGATTCTAAATAAATGTCACTAAAATTTTTCATAATAACTATACTAACTTTCTGGACTAATAATTTTGGCTTGATAGCTATGAAAAAAAATTAAGAGTACATAAATAAGGAATTCGTAAAAATAAAAACAAGCACTTGCTTTAATTTCACTCAAAGAATAGAAAAAACTAAAT
This sequence comes from Pteropus medius, assembly GCF_902729225.1. Classification (NCBI taxonomy): domain Eukaryota; kingdom Metazoa; phylum Chordata; class Mammalia; order Chiroptera; family Pteropodidae; genus Pteropus; species Pteropus medius. Next base: position 4,057,098 of record NW_024355205.1, on the reverse strand, counting down.
GTAAATACTAAAGAAAACTATAAAATATCATAGCATGGGTAATTTAAACTACCTAAATGTTAATAATTGGTCTTGGTAGATCAAAGCATTACAATCATTTATAAAAGGAGGACCTTATTTGTTTATCTTTTTCATTTCCATGGTAAAATTTGGAGGAATAAAGTTGCAGGATGGGTTATGGTGGCTGAGATTGAAGGCTGATAATCAAACTATCAAAAATTCTGCTATAGAGGAAGATAGTTATAGATTATAGAAATTTTATTTTATATAAAATGATAGAAAGTCTAAATTTAAAAAATAAAAATGTCAGAGTGTGTAGGAACCTACTCCAAACTTGTAGTTATCTAAATATAATATGATTTAACAGTGTATATACAATTCCTCTGCTTACTTTGATAATAATCTAAAGAGGTAGGAAAATGAAACTTAAACCTACCATGTTTATGGATAAATGCCAGCCCTTGCAATATTTGATACATAATATTTCTGATGACTGACTCAGGGAACAACTTGTTTCTGTGAAGAAATGAACAAATAAATAGTCATGTAATTTTGCTAACCAACAAATCTACCTAAACAAATAAGAAGGTTCCTCCTCCCTTGGAGGCCCTGTTGGCCTCATGATACTGGCTAATGGTATGATTTATAGTTTTATAGCATTAAAGGTCATAAATTTAAAACATGAGTATAAGAATTATTTTTGTTTTGATGTGTGGTAAACACTCAAATCCAGTATTGAATGCATTGTACAAATATTCAATAGCTAAATTCTAAACTGTCCCAAAGGAGCAAAGAAAACTGGAAAACTGATAACTTTCAGGTAAGCCAAGTGTGCAAACCTGTATTATATAGGCTTTAAGAGTTTTAAGGGCATAACTGCTTCAGTTCTATAGGGTGCACTGGTACTGTCCAATATAAATATAATAAGAGCCACAAATGAGAACTACTTATGTGTTTAACAATGTGTTTTATTTAAACCAACGTATACGAAATGTTGTTTTAATATGCAATCGATATTAAAAATGCTAATGAACTTACATTATTTTTGTACCAAGTTTTCAAAATCTAGTATGTGATTTATTTTACATTTACGGTACAGCTCAATCCAGACCAGCTATGATTCAAAATAGCCACATGTGACTAGCAGCTACTGTATTGGACAGTGCAGCTTTATATGGTATTTACATAAAGCCTAAAGTGAGATCCAAATAAGGGCTAAATTAAGGCTGAAAAATATTAATCAATAGCATGCCACAAATTAATGTGGTTGACATTAATTCTTTGACCCCGAATTAATTATTCTTTGACCCTGAAGCCATGCTATGTTTTGGAAGAAATAATTTTAAGCTTTTCAACTTTATGATAATTTCAACATTTTCTAACATCATTATTTCATCATGATTGATTGAATTAATTTAGAGTGTTTATTCAAATGTTCTCAACATATAGAAAATGGCCTCTTTTTTAACATCATATTGTTAATTATATTATATTTTTATATAATATTCCAAAATGTCCACCAAATGGGTTAGAAACATACAATAGGCAGAGAAAGATAACACTGGTCTTATATCAAATTTGAAAATAGTATAGACCAAATATTATTGAAATATTTTAAAAACTCACTCGCTTTCATAAACTATACATTTTAAAAGAAACAAAATACCTTTATCCTTGCCAAAAATTTAACTTTGTAAAAAATGATACTCTATGCTGAAGTTTATATAATAAGAACAAAGATTTATGTATATTGGTCTCCAATTGAAAAGGGAAAGTTTATTTGAATAAAAAAGGCTTTTAAATTAGTCTTGATTATCAAAACAATGTTTCAGGAAGTTACGCTACCAAAAACAAAGTATAAAAACTACTTAATTTCAAATAGCCCTTTAACATATACATTTGTTAATGGTTAAATTTATACCTATGCCATTGAATAATTTTCTAAATAATTATTTCCTTTAATTTAGAAATCCAGAATTGAATCATGAAATTCCAAAGCTGATTCTTTTTAGTGTTCACTTGCTATCACATTAACAACTTTCACTGACATATAGATATATATGTATATATGTGACATATATATTAAAATCAGATGAAAGTACATTTCATGCATTTCTATGTACTATGTACTTATTTCTTTTCTTCAATAACTACATCTCAGTATATCATGCATTTATCATTTCATACATTTTAAATGACATAAATTATTATTAGAAGACAAAAATTTAAGGTTATCTATAATCTCACCACCTTATTAAAATACTATTTTGATTTTTCAGTATTCTAATCCAGTCCTAATCTAACTGCACATATAACTTTTATATTAGGTGTAACTGTTACATAAATACAATTTAGGTTTGTTTTTTATCTACTTACAGGTAGTTTCGTAATCTTTATAATTATCACTTTTAATGGCTATAAAATGATTCTATCAATATTATGCAGTGTAACTACCAACCTGTACTCCCACTGATAGCTATTTTTTAAAATAGTTCAAAGTGCTAAGTGAAGTTTGGTATAGCCATTCAATAGAACATACTAACTATGGTAGTTATGAAGATGATGTATCAGCATAAAAATGCCTGTAAGTGAATGAATCAAATAAAAAATGTATCACCACTAAAATTACAACTATGCAAAAAGCATGCATGCCTGTATATAAGAGCTAGAGACTCTAAAAAAATAAACACTGATTTGAGAGGTAGAAATCTTTACTTTTATTTTAACCATTATTAATTTTATAATGATATAAGCCTGGAACATCACAGGCATTTAATAAGTATTTTTTGAAAGAAGGAAAAATATGATTGAAGAAAAACTCACTTACCATCCTTAGGCCTTGAGTATGTATGTGTGTGTATGAAAGAAATACAGAGAGAAATCAACATCATTCCACTGGGAAATTAATTTTTAAAGTATTTTAGGATCTTTTGCTGAACAGCTCTGGCTTTAAAAGCAGGCAAAATTTTGGACATTAATCTCCCAGATGTGACCAGCAACTACCACTAAAATATTATCCTCCCCAAACTCACAGCAGATTACTAAAACTCTCCTTCTTTAGATTCTGTTCATAGGATTAAAAATTACAATGAGATTTTCCTTAGGATGGGTAACACATAAGGTTTCTCTATTCACTTAAGCATTCTATGAATGAGTTTATTAGATCCTTTTCTGAAAGCTACATCATTCCTTCCTCAATCTTTCATTAACCTTACACAAGGTGCTTGGGAGACCAATGAAGTTAATTTTCTCAATTTTGCCCAAGGCCAGCTTTATTACTGAGTATTAAATTATACATAGAATTTTGTTTTAAAAAGTATAGATAGTATGTATGTTTATGTGACATATTTATCTTGACCTTTAAGAGATTACAGCAGAAAAATGGTACCTATATCACAGCTAGTTCTTCAGTGTTTGATTAAAAAAAAAAAACTAAGTAATTTAAATCCACTGCATAGAGAGGTAAATCTGTATATTGTAAAATGTGATGTATTGAAGGGATCCAAGGAACTTATGGAGGAGACAGTAGAAGAAAAACTACAGCTTTCATAAAATACAGACATACCTGTCTTTCATTAATTGATAGAGGTTTTCTTTCATATATTCAAATATAAAATAAAGATGGTCATTTTCTCTGATAACTTCTTTCAGTTTAATCACGTTGGCATGATTAAGTTTCTTCAGAGACTGCAACACAGCAAGTAAGCATTAAAATTATTACAGCAAAGTTATAGAAGTTGACAAAATCTCATCAATACTAGGTATGATAATTACCTTATGTAATTTTCCATTTCTTCTGATTTCATTAATGAATTAAGTTTTAATATCTATAATATTGTACATGTCTAAAAACATCTGCGAACATCTATTTAAAGTAAGCATTAATTGTTTTAACTAATGAATGTAAGTGTAAAAGTAAACAAAGTCAATAACTACCAAACATTTCACTTTTTTTTCCTTAATCTATTATATAAGTCTAACTTTTTCTGACTTCACATGTGAAATTCCATGCAAAAGTCTTCAAAATTTTATCCAAGTCATACAGCATAAAATACAAAGAAGTGTTATGTAGTAATTTAAAAAGGTGTCTTTCCTTTGATAACATAAGTTAAAATGCTTTTAAAAATGAGAGTGTACTATCAAATATGAGGATATAATTATTTTCTGTTCTCCACTGACATTCCAATGAGAAATGAGAAATTACTTTAGAAAGATAAATGAAAAAAATGTAAGAAATATAATTATCTTTGGACCACTTTTCACAGAAAAGAATCCTCTCCTTAGCAACCATCCTCAGAAATGAGATAGGTGTGAGGTAGAGTTAAGTCCTTCTCCAGTTCTTTTGCCTCTAGGATTTTACCTTAACTTCTCTCAAGTTCATACATTCATCCCAAGAATAGAACTTTCTCTTCATCCTGAAATAAAAAAAGATAAGTTTAATGTACAGGAGATCGAGGATTTGAAAACATAAATTCCACCATTGGCTTTCTTACTCTGTTACTAGCACACTTTGGGCAAGCTATGATATCTCTTCCCTCTTCCTTAAAAACAAATCACCTCCTTTCTATATATCTCAAGGCTACTTGGTACAAACTCACAATTATTCATAGCTGAAATTCTGCATTAACTCAAAGGTGAAAGAATTACCATTAATCTTCCTTTCTGAGTGAGTTCCTATATTTCTCTAATTAGTTTAATTGTGCTTTTCTAAAAGGGCTCTTTCCAAATTTCCTGTCTTTCTAAAACTTAAAAAAATATGAATACTATAATCAGGTGGAGTGGGGAAAAAATTACAAATTTTGGTACCAAATTTAGTACAATGATTTGATCTGACAACTTCTAAATCATTTCCTCAGCTTTAAATAAGAGACCCACAAAGTTAAGTGATTTAAATCAGCAAAAATTCAGAAGTAAACAAATTTTAGAGATAGCTTTCTTGAATTTTGTTCTTTACTTCTCCTCTTTCATCCCAATGTTGGTTATCATTAGAGATGAATATATAAAATATGAATTTAGAGTAATAAAGTAATTCCGCTATGTGTACTATAGAGATTATACTATTTATATGAATGGATTTTAGTCATCATACAAAATAGGAGACAAGAGAAAACAAGAATTCATGTTCTTAAAATTGTTTCTTCAGGTATAGAAATTACAAGGCTGAATTATGAAAAATAAAAATCCTATATGCCCTAACTGCTTTCATTTAGTATTATAATCTCCTATGGAGATATTCTGGAAGATTCTCAGGAAGCTTAAAGTCATCCTTATTAATTAAATTAATTCCTATAGGAATTACTCTGAGCTTCTACAAGAGTGTAATACACAGGGGTAAGGAAATAAGTAAAGGAAAGGCAGCATAAAGATTTTATAACACACCCTGGTGATCAAGAATGTAGCTGTGGACTTGGACTGCTTGGATTCACATCCTCACTCAGCAGCTCACTGATTATATGGCCTTGGATGAATTACTTAATGACCTCTCTGTGCCTCAAATTCCTTAGCTATAAAATAGAAACTACTGCATAAGAAAGCTTATTGTAAACTGCTTAGTTCAGCACTCAACAAATACTAGATGTACCAAAATTTATGATCGTCTACAGTAAGATATGAAGGGCATTACTGCTATTACTTCTAAAATATCCTTAGTGAATCAGAATTTCATTTATACTCATTCAATGAGTATATATGCTACAAATTTATGAAGGAGCTTGAAGAAATTGAGGGCTTAGTGGTTTACCAAAAGATACTTTTCAGTGTTATAGATTTATTTATAAATGTCTTGCTAAAATGATAAAGGTAAATCTAGGACAATGATCAATTTAAAATAAAACAGAAGTCAAATCCAACATAGCTATAAAATTTTAATAAAGTGATCAAATCCATCCCTGGCATCATCAAACTCCAGATTTCCTGATTCTTAAAATATAATTACACAATTTTTTAAATCCAATTTTTTAGAGATTAGATAATATATTCAAATTCATTTTTAGAATTTAGTACAAATTAAAACATTTTCATTCTACTTGAAAATCTGTACTAGCTGCATCCACATACACTTAATATGTTACTTTCTTTCCAGCAGTTAGTTCTCATCAATACACCTCTAAGGAAATGCACATATCTTACTATCATTCCCTAGAATGAATCGTGTTATATTTTTTTAAAATGGCATTAGATAACACAAGATTTCTTACCAGTGATCTAAATTAAGATTTCCCAAAGGAAATTTTCAGAAGGATACACTTTATCTTGTTCTGTACAGTGTTCTCCCAACTTCTAAGCACTTATCCTCCAACTCATCCTACCCAGTTTTGATTGCATTTTTAGACTGCTTAAAAGTTGCCCACTGCTTACTGAATTAAGTACGAACTTTCTATGTTGATATTCTCTCATTATACCAGCCTCTTCATCATCTATCCTCGTTTTTTTCTGGCCATCTCTGTGCCATACTAGTGCTCAGCCTCTTCTCTAATTCAGTCCTCAACATCATTCTTAACTGGGAATATCTAATTCTAATAGCCGCTCACAAACCCAACACCTAACTCCTGATTCTTCTGTTTAGAAGGCTTTCAGAGTGAAAAATACCTTCTTCCAGATAATCATTTCCCTTCAAGGGGATATGTTTATTACTCATTTTGAAAATTAAGGATAGGCAGCTCTTTATCTGCTACACAAAATATGTTCAAACTGGAATTTATTTTTAAATTTTAATCCAACATGGATAGTTTTAAACTGTTATATAAAGTATTATACCCAGAATATTTATGGTCTAAATTTGCAGTGCCTAAAATTTTATATCACCAAGCATAAAATGATGGTTCTGATCAGATATTATGGAATATAGGTTTTGGTAAAAATAGGGATAAATTGAGAATGGAGACTACGGGATCTACTGTGTGTAATTTTCAGATAAAGTTTATTCCTTTGCCATCAACCTTAAGAGAAATGGCAGAGGCTTCTGTATGACTCTTGTAGGCAATATAAGTTCAAAAACTATCCCTTAGATTGTCTTGTCCAGAACCTTAAGAAGTAATGGCTATAGTGAACATTCATATCAATAATCATACCAGCAGCCTGGCTTCACAGTTCCTTAACTCCAAAGAGATGTTCACCTCTATCCTCCCATAGTCACTCATAAACACCTTGTTGTCATGAGGAGTGGTTTTACTCTCTAAGATCTCAACCTTTAAAACCTCATACTCTGACCATGAGCTCCTATCCTTTTACCATTACTACCATTGGATTGGCTATTTACATCCACTTGTTCAACACCTGATTTTGCTTGCCTCCTCATCCAGCATGAATCCCATAGTTCACCTTTCCACCACTATCCCCTCGAGAGCACTTACATATTCTGAATGTCTCCCTCTCAGCATCCCACCACTCCTATTTGCTGTCCTCTGGTATCTGCACAGATTGGTGAAGACAGGAAGAAGAGTCATGTAAATGCCCCTACTAGGTCCACTTTAGTATTCAGGCCATGTAATCTCAGATGGATTCTTACTGATACTTGGCAATCCTACAACTTTCTTAGCTACTCAGTAACCCATCCTCCACAACTATTCACAGCTCAATGTTTCCACTACCCCATCTTTCATTATTCCTTACCCTACTGCAATCTGGTTTATCACCACAGCTATTAATTATGTTATGTTCTCCAAATCCAAGGAACGCCATGGCAGATAATATTGTTTGGACACCAGAAGGCCATTTCTAGCCTTCTGGTATAGAGGCTGGAAGAACAGATAACTCACTTCTCAGCCTCCCTTGGACACAAGGGAGACTGTGTGATCCAGTTCTAGACAATAAGCTGTGAGGGGAAGTCACTTGGGGGCTTCTGATAAAGAAATTTTACTTCCTAAAATTATTTGAGAGAAGAGTTTGCTGGTATTATTCTCCCTTCTTCCCACCTTGAACATAATAATGCCTAGAAGTAAAATAGTCACAATATGGCCATTAAGTGACACATTTGAAAACAAACAAATGCCGGCAGCTCAGAATGAAGAAGACAGAAAAGTCCTGGATTCAGTACAAGGTTGAGCCATTGAAAGAGCCCTGGAATCATCAAACTCCAGATTTCCTGATATGTAAGCAAAACTCCTTATTTAAGCCATTGGTTCTGTCCCTTGCTACTAATTTATTTATTACTTGCAGGAAGAAGCATTCCTAACTAACCCAGATGCTTTTCTAGTCATTAGATATTACTTGTCTTCTAATTAAGCACTTTTTCTTTTAGATCTTTCTCTTGAGTCCAGATATTTTCTACACTGTCCTGGTTTTCTCTCTACTTCTCACAGTTCCAGGGCCCATCATTTATATGCTGGGGGTCCTTAGTGCTCTATATGAAGACCTCTTTTCTTCTCATTTTGTATAGTTTTTTATCACCTATACATTAACAATTTCTAAATCACCTCTGTTTTTGAATTTTAGATGGAAATATTCAATTGCTTATATGCATCTCAAAGTCATTATGTCCAAAACTTAACTCAGCTTTACCCCTCAGCCTGTGATTTCCCCCTCCCCATCATGGTGAATGGTACCACTACTACCCATTTAAGCCAAAATCTCAGGAGTTAGCCTGGACTCTTCCCCATTCTTTACTCCTTCCTATAGAGGCTGTCTCCTAAATATCCCTTGAATGCTTCCATTTATGCCCATACTCAATGATATTTTCCTAGATCAGGCATCACCACCCAAGTCAAGGAGAGAGGCCTCACAAGAAACCAACCCTGCTGAAATCTTAATCAGACTCCTCCCCTCCAGAACTGTGAGGAAATCAATCTATTGTTTAAGCCCCCCGTCTGTGGTACTTCGTTAGAGCAGCCCTAGCAGACTCATAGAATGGGCCACATTGGAAGTGGATCTTCAGGCCCCTGTCCAGCCTTCAGATGACTGTGATCTTGGCTGACATCAGACTGCCACTTCATGAGAGACCCAGAGCCAGAATCACTCAGCTAAGCTACTCCTAAATTCCTGACCCACAGAATCTGTGTGAATTAATAAATGTTTGCTCTTGTTTTAAATCACTAAGTTTTAGGATAATTTTTTTTTACATGTAATAGATGATAAAGTAAATTAAGTTAATTCAATTAATTCAATTTAATTATTAATCTTAGGGAATACCGTATGCCATTCTGAACTCAATTTGATATTATAAATACCATCTGATGTTTAGGCCTACTGTTTTAAAGAAATAATAAGCTCTACTATGCACTAAACTTTAAATTTTAAAAACATTCCAGATATTATCTTCAGTTTCAGTTCAAATTTATTATGCATAAAAAGCAGAGTATTTATATTTTTTATTTATCTGGACAAACCAGAAAATTTAAATAATGTATGTGAGAATCAACATTATTCGATTAATTACACATTAGCCAAAGAAGTATGGGGTCTAAATTAGACCTCTCTCTGTGCTTGTATATATTCTCAAACAAGCAAAGGAAATGAAAGGTCAGCGTCAAAGGTAAACTTTGCAGTGTTGCACACAGTACCTTTTGATGGCTACCAGCTCCCCAGATTCGTTACTCTTGCCCATCAGCACACTCCCATAGGTGCCGTCTCCCAACTGTCTCATGGTTGTGTACCGGTTCATCTTGGAAAAATAATGTAGCAGAAGTTGTGGATCGCAATGACTGCTTTGTTGAATATAAATTTAAACGCTTCTTTTTTCAAATTTGTTTTTGCCCTTAGACTGTTACACTGGTGACAGGTTTGTCATCATTAACGTAGGCTCTTCCCCAAGATTATGAAGGTTCATAAACTACAGCAATAAGGAATCTGGCAAGGAAACAGTGCTTCCATTATTATGAACACCCTACAAAAAAATAAGAATAAAAGAAATTTTCATTAAAGAATCTCTTCAAAAATTCTACTGGTAACCTACAGTACAGGGAAAAATAATAAATATTAGAAATACCAGTGTGTTGAATATTTGTCAGCAAATCATTTGTGCTATGTGGAATAAAGTTTACTTAGACTGATAATATTTATTTGGAGAATGCTTCGTTTACATGATACTGTGCGATTTATCCCATGAATGTTCAATAAATATTGACTTAATTATTTGTATTTTTTTTTATTGAATATAATCTATATTGTTCCAAATCAGACCTTGGAAAATCACACATCTATGCTCTATCCATTCTTTGAATCAGTTTCTGCATCATATTTAATTTGGCCCACAGTCCCTTATGTGAAACTTCTGAGCCAGATTTGTATGGAATCTAGGAATTTTCATATTTTAGATAAGTAATATGGTACCTATACCATATGTTATGTAATACCTCCCATTAGTTTCTTAATGTACCTGCAGAAAAATGTATGAAAAGTATACTAAGTAAAATAAATGAAAATTATAAATGGCCTCATGTCATTCATGTCATGTTTTGTTTCAAATGAGTTTGCACAAATATTTTTAAAGTATCATATTTCTGTGTTTCATGGATTTCAAAATTATATGTAAGGAATTGCGAATCTGTATATATATGAAGGGTACAGGTTTCAATAGGTTCTGATTTTATTAGTACAATTAAAGAAAAACAAAGCACTAGCCTTAGCGTCTACTTCATTCCAACAACATTCGTGTTTCCTTCCATTGTTTTGTCATAGATCCACACTTCAAGGAACTATTTCTCAATTCATTCCTATTTATCATTCTTGTTTTGCTTTTAAAAATCTCTATCATTCTGTTACAGGGCTTTATGCTTACTTGTAGATGGTAACAAAACATTTGGCATCATGAAACTACTTTGCTTTATACTTTGGTACTTCATTCAAAGATTATTTTCTTTTCATGGTAGCACTATTTCACTTCCATAAAAGAATAAAATCATTAAAATTGCTTCTCTATTATATGCATAAATTTAGGACCTATAAGGATGTGATATAGTTGTTAAAAGCACCCAAGACTTCCAAAAAACAGGCTTTCTACAAGTGTAGAGAAGTACATTAAAATTATGTTGCTTCCTATATGCAGAAATGTGTCCACAGGGAACTTTGGAAGAACCCAGTGGGGCTTTTCAATGACAGGGAGTGTGCATTAATTTATCATTTATTTTACTTCACACAGATAATAACCCCTTCAAAGACACATGTGAAATAATTTAGTCTAGGCTAACTGTGAGGCCAGGATCTTGAAAAAAAGATCATGATAGTAGATTTCAGTTCTATTTAGAGGTTTCTTCATTTCATCTCTCAGCTTAAGTATGAGCAAACAGTCTTATCAAATGCCAGCAAATGAATCTCCATTTGCCTGAAAATGCAAGTTTTTTTGCAAATGGCCTTTATACATAGATACAGGTTCTAAATATTAAGGTATTAATATAGAGAAAAGTACAGATTCTAAATATTAAGGTATTAATATAGGGAAAGGCAACATCTATTTGCAGGGTTCCTGACCAAAACATGTATTTTCTTTTCTTAATTGTTCCTTTATCTGTAGAAAGAAATAAAATTTTGAAATAAAATTTTGGACTGAAATGTGTTTCTTCTGATCATTTAGAATTTTATTAAATCAGTGTTTTGCAATTTACTATTAGCATGTTAACCCACTTGATATTCTTTTCTAGCTACTCTATTTAGGGTAACATACACCTAACTCTTTTAAGGAACGGGTCCTCTCTATAAGTTTACTGAATAAGTAACAAAATAGAATATATATTTGTCCAAAAGGCCATGATGTTTACCATCGCATAAAATTGTAAAATAAAAATACAGAAGGATTAAATGACCTATCTCTGACCAATCAGAGAATCAAGATGGAGTCAGTCTAATACTTGCATTAGCTAAAAGCTGTGGTTGCTTTTTCTGTTTGTTTTGTCTAGTTTTAGTATAGTCCCTAACTTCTAAACAACCCATTCTTATTGGCTTTTACAATCACTGATACAGCTAATTTTAAGGGCCCACCCCTCTTTGCTCCCAAAACATGCAGAATCTAACTTAAAACGAGAGCTGCACCGCCCCCTGAAGATTCCTACCCAACTCCTTATCGAAAAACACCAAGATGCTACTGACAAACTGGAAAGTGCAAATGGTGCTCTCTACCTGACAAAACCCTAAGGCTACCTACATCTGGCTTATCCTATACCTGAGGACATTATAAAAATAATAGGCCAGAAGCAGTGAAGGGAAAGAAAATGTGAGTAAGGAAGAAGGGAGTCTACCTGGAGCTCCTATCATGAAAAATATTGTTTTAAACCAACCCAATAATTAATTAAGAAATTTAATGAAATAATAGCATCATCTTTCCTTTGCAAATATGTTGCTATGCAACAATTATTTTCACGTCAACGTGAAGGACAAGCATTGAGGGTCTGAGAGGTAGAAAGTAATGTAGGCAATTCAGGAAAAGGAGATACATTGCCTAATGAAAGAGAGAGGTGCCCAGGTGGAAAGAGTTCAGAGAGAAGAGGGTGCCAGAAACAGTAGTCAAAACTTTACCTTGCAGTGACTTAAGAATCTGCAAAAATGGAATTAATTGCTTCTTTCTTGTCCACCATTAAGACCGTCAACCATCAATCACCATCACCAGTTCTATTAGCACAGCAGATCATTCAATCACTATTGACTTTCTGCATTTGGCTTGGAAGCCCAAACAGTTATAGAGCGGCTATTGGAAATTTCATTCCAAGCCTAACCAAACAACTTTCAAATACATACTAGAAACAAAGTTTGTTTCAAGTGAGGATGCCTATAGCGTATGGAATACTTATATTCAGGAAAGAATAAACATGAAACATTACCATTTTCCAGCTTCTTTTGTTTGTGGGGTAGAGTGGTGAAGATTGTGGATATATCATAGATTTTAAAAAGTCAGATTTGTGGCTCTGACAGCATCTGTCCCGTTTAAGCCCTACCCTACCTTTAAGTAAAGCAAATTTACATACTATGTTCCTAAATAAAAACTTTGGAAAGGCCTCTTCTGAGTGATATTAATTACAAATTAAATAGCTCTCCAGGGTAAGAAGCTGACCATTTCAGTGGTCCCTTTATCCTTCTGAAAATATAAGGACAATGGCCTAAAGAGGCATAGATATAAAGATAAAGTTGTTTTTTTTAATCATTATTCCCATGTACCTACTCACTGATAACACATAAACAGCAGCTTTTATCTGTATAGTAAAGCAAGGTCCTAAACATGGACTGCCTATTAGTCCCCAGTTCACACACAATAATATTTCTCTACAAACTACATATATTCTTCTCTGTTGACCTATAGAAAGCTACTTCTGCAAAATAGGCATATATTAATATGACTTCTAATGTACATGAATATTTCCATAGATATTTCCTTGTGTGTGTAAATATATATGCGCAACAGGACAAAATACAAGTACATGTAATATAATTACGATCTTCAACTAATTTAATGGAACTTGGAATTTTCTACAGTCAAGCTATGATAGTTACCTACTTTCCTATAGGTTAAACAAATCTTATATTCTGGTTTAAAGAAAAAACATTTATTTAGAGTCTCAATTATAGACCTACATTAAATAAACACCCATATAATTTCTCTCCCTTCTAGTTTTATTTTTATCTAAGTGCACAATTGCTGCTTGTCCAAGTGCACAATTATTGTAAACTTGAGCTTTATTCTCTACAGCTTCTGCCAGTTAAGAAGGGATTTAAATAGGATTAAAGAAGATTAACATAGAGGGCAAAGGGAGGGTAAAACTTGTGTCTGCCAATCTCTGAACACATACTGTTTGGATGTCTTCAGCTTGTCTTTGTAGGACCTACTGTAATGATACCACGTCAAGGGTGGCATTACGTTTTTTAAAAAAGTAACGTCTTAAAAATCACTAAGTTGTTTAAAAAGCAAAACAGAAAAAAGATTTCAAACTAAGCAAGTCATATGTTTACAGAAATTAAAAGGGGAGCTTTTACAATGGGAAAACAAAAATTCCGTGTTAAAATATAAAAGCATTAGTGCTTTGTGCTAATATTCACAAATCATTTTAAAACTAAACAACAACAACAAAAAAACCCACCCTAACTAAGAGATCAAACATCCTTGCCCGAGACCAACCTCACGTAGGCAGTATGTGGCCGCCTTCAGAGGAAATATCTCCCTTCCCCATCACGCGACGGTCAACCGGAGGACCGGGGAGAGAGAGGAAGGCTAAGACTGAAAGGTAACTTTTGCCTCCACCACTATTTTGATTCAATGGCTTGTTTTTTCTGTTTAAAATAAGTCCGATAACTTTGATTCTACGAGAATTCCGTTGTTATTAGAACAAATGTCTGCTCATTTAAAAAGATTCTGGAAACACAATTACGTAAATCTCTTTCGTTTTAGAACTAAGATTACAAACCACTAAAACAAGTTTTATTGCTCCCCCCACCTTCTAACCCGTTTTATTTGCAGTAAAGAAACAGTTTTCGTTACACGGACGCTCTGATCCCTTTTCTGCAAACCGGGGCCTTTAAAAGACTTCTGCCTCCTTTTTTCTTTGTAGCTGTTCTGAACTCAATTCACTGCTTTACCGAGACTTGACCCTGCCTCTCAGTCCTAAAAGTAGTTTCCCCTTCAGCCCAAGCAGTAGAGGGAGCGGCGCAGGTGTGTGTGTAGGGGTGGGGTGGGAGGGAACCTAGGAAAGAAGTTCGGGGGCAGAAGTCCCTCAGATGAAGGATGTCCTGCCGTCATCCTCCCACCCGGGACCGACCCCCCTATCTAAAGAGCGCAGGAAAGTGGTCGAGGGGGCCTCGGACAGCACCCGCCGAAGTAGGCGCAGGCTGACCCCTCCCGCCAGCCTAGCTCCTCCCCGGATCTCCTCCCTCCTGTCCCTCCCCCTACCAGTGTCTAGGCCCCTTCTCTCCGCAGAGGTTGGTCCTAGTAGGACAGGACTCCGAGGGGACATGCTGGGCCAGCCTCGCAGGACAGGCTTGGGCTAGGTGGACGGAGGGTGGCGGCCCCGCAGCTGGCTCGGGATTACCTGCCTGAGCTGTGGCAGCTTTCCTTGTTCGCTCCCTTGTGAAGCTTTGGCGTCTTGTGTGTTTCATCTCCTAGGAAACGGCGGGGGTGCGCCAGCTCCTACGCAGCCTGTCCATTTACACCCCGCCCATAGGGGGCGTGGTCTAGCAGTACAAGCCCCGCCCAATCCTGCGTTTCCCGCTTCCCTGGGGCGGGGCTTCCTAGAACATCTGGGAGTGTATGGAACCCATTTAGATTTCTGCCATTTAGATCTCAGCCATTTAGCTTAAGGGCTTGGGAGAGTCTTGATTACCTTTTCAGTTCTTTATAGAAAGTTGGTTGGTTTGACCTTTATTTTGTTTGGTTTTGCTTTGATTCATTCTACAGTCTCTTTTTTAAAAAAATTTTATAAGAGTTTATTTGAGTCAAAACTGATGATATATGCCAGGAAGCAAGATTTCAAGTACTACCCATTCTACAAAGTCTTGATTCACTAGATCTGGTTCCCAGACTTGGGAAAGGCAAGAGAAAGGCATATGTTTTCCATATACTTGTAAACTGATCTTGTGTTTCGTTTCCTTACATTGGTCAGTTACTGGGGTATGTATTATCTCCTAGGCCATACTTCTAAGGTTGTTTTCATTTATTCATTCAGAGAAGCTACTCAGTACCAGTGTTAGATCATGGTTATTACAAGATAAATGAATGTGTAAATAAATGAGCAAATAGTAACTAGAGTTGCGAGAGGAGGGTGCACTTGTGTTACTGAAAAAAAAGTTCAGATTGGATAGCAAAAAGGATCTATAAATCAGAAGCATGATACATGAGGCAATGATGTATCCATTTAGTAATTATCTGTTAGGAATCTGGCTCTGGCCTTGGCACTGAGAATAATGCCAAGGTAGCAAGACAGACATGCTCATGACCCTCTCAAAGCTTAAAATGAAATAGAATGGCAGAGTAAAAAGCATAAGTTAGATCATGAGGGATTTATGTGTTCAGTTACCAATGTATCTGTCCCTTAAATACTACCTGACACATACCAGATGCTCAATAAATATTTGTTGAATACATAAATGAATGTTTCTTCTGGCTGCTTTCTGGAGAATGAATTGTAGCGGGGCAAGTGGGGAGTAGGAAGACTATTAGGAGACATTTGCAGCTACAAAGTTAAGATATGATGGTGGAATCAAGAAGTGTGACAGTAGTAAAACTAGAGCGAAGCATTGCGGTGTCCGGTCACAAATTAGTCCTTAGATTGATTCAGTTGATTGATTGAAACCTTAGAAAACTTCCAAATGCAAGTCTTTGATTGAACCTCCTATGACAGAAATCACTACCCCTCTAATTTCAATTTGGGATGGTTCTGATTATTTAAATTGCCCTTTCATTGAATTGTAACATATTACTTTGCAATTCCTGACCATTACTCTGATTTTACTTTGTATGATCTGCAATGGACCTCTTGTTTTTGCCTATTTGGCATTTACTCCTCCCTGTCAGGTATTCCCCTATTTTTCCTTTGCAGAAACACTCCTGACCCATTTGTCTTTGCGGTTCAGATTCAAGGATGGGCATGTGAGCCACTCAGAGTCTCAGGGGCTAGCTTACATAGACAGACACATGATTCTGAGATACTGGGAAAAAGATGTTCTCTTTCTGCTAGAGAAACTTAGTAAAATGAAGGCCCAGAGCATCTTTGCTGCAGTGCTGAGAATGAACACAGAAGAATGCAGGGCTGAGAACGAAGGAGATCATTTCCAGATGACAACATTGGAGCACCTGAATTGAGCCATGCCTCAATCTACTCTTGGTCTTTTCAACTGCAAGAGCCAGAAAATTCTTCTTTTTGCTTTGTCATTTCACTTTCCTTTCCGCTTAAATTGAAAGTGGTCTTGATTTATACAGGACCATAAAGAAGACATACTTTTTCCTCTCACATCTTACCACTTCCAGTATTTAAAGTTAGCTGTCCTGTCTCTCTGTGCCTTCCCCTGACACCTCGGAATTGCAGGGTGAAGGGTCAGTTAGCTCAGCCCAAGTGTCAGTTAGCTCTGATATTCAGTGAGTGACTAAGGGATCAGAAATTTCCTGATTCAGTACATTCTTTTTACTATGCTATACTCTTTTACTTCTTTCTCACCTCCCATCTCTGATCCAGCTAGCCTCAAATGATGTGTTTTGTAAGTTATTGTTCCTCTTTAAAATTTAAAATAAATTATCTTCTTAAAAAAGTATCAACTATATAATATATAAGATCATGATTGAATTTTAACTCTAAACTAATTTTAACTGTCATAATTTTAAGAATGACCCTCTTTATTTCATTTTTCTTCTTAGCATTTATCACCTTTAAATATACTATATAATTATCTATTCATTTTGTTTATTGTTTGTTTTCCCCTTTACCGCCACTAAATTATTATCTTCATAGGAGAGTGATTTCATTTGATTTGGTCGTTGTTGTTTCTACAACACACTGAAAACTAGCTGGCACATAGTAGGTGCTCAATAAACATTTGTTGAATGAATGATACAGATTCTGCCCTCTAGAAGCTCATGTTCTAGAACAGGAATTTGCATTTTGCTAGAGGAATGTACAGTCCTGGTAGGGGCTATGTCTTTTAGGTTTGATTTACTTTCATTTTTATAAAGATATTCTCATCAAATTGTTTCTTGAATTTGTTTTTCTGAGCAACTGCTTTGCATTAGAGACAGTTAAATTTTTATTTTAAAAATAGAACATTTATTTTCACTTTTTCAAATATAAATTAATTGGATAAAACCAGAAAGCACAGGCAAGTTTAAAAGGAGAAAATAAATATTATCTTCCTCTGTTTACTGTTTAATATTTTGCTATATTTTCCCATTTTATTTTTAAACCAAAAAGTTTTCTGTAAAATAAAACATGGTATCACCTGAAGAAGCCAGTTCCCTAACAAAGTTTCCACTCTAAAGAAAACCACTTCATACCACCATGTAAATAGATTTTCCACAAAAGCAAGAATACAAGTGGATGTGCTGGTTTTTACCAGTGTTCGTAGCTTGTAGCTTTTTGCCAGAGCAAGGATGTTGGTGTCATTCAATGCTACACAATAGCATCTTGGCTAAGTGCCATCCCAATACTGGGAGCCTCCACACCTACCTCAGAGAGGTCTTAGAGGTTGCAGGCAGAAGCCTAGGAGGGCCAATATCTAGGATATCCAAAGATATTGAACCCAAAACACTCGATTAGAATGTCAGGCACAAAATATCCTTACAGACAACTGTGACCATCTTGAAGGGGCAGGGTTGGGAACCTGAGATCTGGCTTATCTGTCAAGAAGCAGCTACTTCACTCCATTATGTTTAAACAGACTTTTCAGTTCACTTCATTCCTGTCACAAATAAGTCTAGAGCCTGTCCTGCTTAGGAGGAAGTAATAAATTATATCACCTCAAGTATGCTTGCCTCTGTCAAATGAATTTGTGGAACTGATCTTTATCAATATGTTTCTAGGTCCAGCAACTTTGTTTACATGTTTTATTCACTGACTTAGAAGATTTAACTGTAATACGATATATCATCAACTTCCTGCCCCAAAGAAGCTCAACAGCTCTAAAATAAAATTTAAAAAATACTAGAGGGACATCATAAAGACAAGTGACTATTGAAAATTTAATTTTCATTCCCAGCTTTTTTGATTTCTTAAAATGCATCCTTCTTGAACAGGGTCACAATGGAACATTTGGGGGTGGTTATGTTAGAAAAACTCAGGATAGCTCTTTTAAGCACAGGAAGTACATGTAAGCTTCACATTTTTAAAACACCACAAAAGTCTTTGGAAAGAGTAGTTTTTAATCGGCTTCACATGGAGGTTTTAGAGATATTTATTTAGATATGATTTTATTTAAATGTCAAAGTTTACAGTTTTTATAGCAAAGATTTTGTTCTGTTAAATTTGTTCAGTTATAAATTAAAAATTACACTTCACCCAATTCACTAGATATTTTAACAACATCCATGCTCATTTTTGTTTTACTCATGAATAGTCTCACACAGCCTGAATCTTGAGCAAATTAGAAAAAATGAACTATTTTTTCCTGAGAATAAATGCTCATCCTTTCAAAGTAAAAACGTAACTGCAAAGACTAAATGGCAAAGGAGAAGGAAGCTGATTCACACTGCCAAACTCAGATGATGTTCAGCAATTAGATGTTTTGAGGGATCCCAGAAAGTGGCTGGGATAGGGCCAAAGAAAAGAGGATTGGCTGAAAGTCTGTCAAAGAAACTGTGAGACCCTCAGATCTCATCCTCTAACCCACCCAGCCAAGGACCACTGCCCCTAATACACAGTTGAAGGCTGAATAAGGCACCAACTGAAAATAGGAAGGTTAAGAACGCTAGTGCATTTTGAATGGTGAGACCCTAGGCTGCTTTCTCTGCTTCCGGAAAAATGGCAATTGGCTTATGCCATAGGTTAAGATTAGAACATTACTCTTTGGAAAAGTAGATTGGAACAAGAAAAAAATCCTAAGGATACTGACATTTGAGTCCCCCAGTTGACAAGCCCCACCCAAATAAGGAATCTGAGGCATAGGAGGAAATTCTGTGACTCAAAGGAAACAAAATCAAGGCAGGGAACGTTAAAAATGAAAAGGCAAAATGATCCTAAACTATAATTAATATTCTTTAAGACATAAAGAGAAAATATTGTACTCATGAAACAGGAAAAAGATTCTATGAAAGGAAGTAATATTTAGGGAACAATAAAGAACTCTTAGATAATAAAACTAGGATAGCAGAAATCTAAAATAAATTTACAGAATAGTTGAAGGTAAACTCCTGGGAGTTTGAACAAAACGACATATAGTTGAAAAAAGTAAACAAGATAGAAAAGATTAGAAAATAAAAGAATCAAGTTTTTTGCCTAATTAGTGAACGTGCAGAAGAAGGAAAAGAGGAAACTGGATCAAAAATCAAAAAAATAATGCAAAAATAACACAGAATTGAAGGATACTTGTTTTCATATTGAAAGGGCTCACCAAATGCCCATAAAAGAATAGGAAGGGGAAAAAAATGAAGATATATCTCAGTGAAATTTTAGAAAACTAATGATCAGTAGAAAATTCTAAAAGCTTCCAAAACGGAAAAGAAACAATTTACACACATGCAATTAGGAATCACAGTGCTAGCTGATGCTGAAAACCAGGTAAATATCCAAGCAAATAAAAAACAGTCACGCCTTCGGAATCTAAGGAAAAATCATTTCGACCTTGAATTCGACACTCAAGCTATTCCTCAAGTTTGAGATGTGCACTCTCCTTCCATGAACTCTTCCATATATCCTTTCTTAGGATGTTTCTGAAAACGTGATCCATCAGAAGGAGAGAGAAATCAAGAAAGAAGATGTAGGATCCTGGATAAAGAGGATCTAACACAGGAGAGAGAAAAAAAGTCCCAGGATAATGGTAGAAGGAAGAAATAGTCTAAACCTGTGGTTTAGAAATATGTAGGTAAATACCAGAAGAAATGCCTGGGTGATTTCAAAGTGCCTTGCTCAGGCTAGCGAGAATCAGATTTAGGGAAGGGTAACCCATTATTATACTCTGTGTGTGTGTGTGTGTGTGTGTGTGTGTGTGTGTGTGCGCGCGCGCGCGCGCGCACGCGCGTACACACACACAAAATGAGAGGTAATTTTTGAAAAAAAATTAGCATGTAATGGCTCCCTTGTCATATGTATTGCCTACTGAAATGAAGAGTGTGTTATGTCAAATATGGATTGTAAGGAATTCTTTATGTTGTCTGGCTTTTTAGTGACTCATCTTAAAGACAACACAAATATGTTTATGATTTGAATATGCTAAATATTCACAGCTGCGATAAGTCTTCTTATCCCAAACTGCTTCTGCTAGCTAAGGATTATTATACAGTAAAGCAAAAATGGTTCACAAACAATTACTTATGAAAAATGACAGTTCTGAAAATTTATCACTTTTTATTAGTGATGAAGAGACTAGAAAATTCAATTGCTCCACCATTTCCCCACCTCATCAAACATAATTCCAGATTTTTAACTTTGAAGTAACCGAATTATATCAACAATTGACTCAATTTTCACATTCATTTTGTAAATATGGATTTAGCTTATGCTTGAAGCCAAATGACAAATGCTGGAGAAGGAATATCATTGGATTTGATCAGTGGGTTTCACTCTTTTACTAGGTCATTTTAGGAAAAAGTTGCAGAATCAAAATGTACAAGATGTCTACTCTTGTATACTTCCCTGTTCTTTGTATTACCAAGGTGATGTGGGACACTGAGTGATCCACGATGTGTAGTCTTAATGAATATTCCTTCCATAAACCTCAGAAAAATTTTTAAGTGTCTTATAACCCCAGAGATTATATAACACCTTCAAGAACATAGAGGTTTCTCACTAAAACATAGTAGGAACGAAGGACTTCCTTTAGACTATTCTCTTTTCTCTGAACTTATTTCATTTCTAGAGGATATTCACATAGAAGCTTCTATTTTAATCTGGGTAATGCTAGGAATTCACTTTTTTAAAATTTGAGGTAAAATTTACATACACTGGAATGCCGGATCTTAAGGATTTTTCTAAATGTACACAATCATGTTATCACCACTTTGATTTAGACATAGAACATGCCCTTCATGCCAGAAACCCCCCTCATGTTCCTGACCAGCCAATTCCTACTCCTTCTTTATAGGCAACATTGAGTTGTATTATCATAGATTAGTTTTGTCCTTGAATTTCATGTAAATAGAATCATCTTTTGTGTCCTGCAGCTTCTGCTCAATATAATTTGAAATTTACCTGTGTTGTTGTGTTTATCTATAGCTTATTTTTGAAATTACAGAACATCTCTCCATTGTATGAATTTACCATAATTTGTTTATTCATCTTTCCTGTTGATTGACACTTGGTTAGTGTAAATAAAGCTTCTGTGATAATTCTTGTACAAATCTTTTTTTGTGGAAATATGTTTTCACTTCTTTTGGGTAAATACCTAACAATGAAATTGCTGGATCATAAGAGAGGTGTATGTTAAACTTTAAAAGAAACTGCCAAACAGTTTTCCAGAGTAGTTGTGTTATTTAATGATTCTACCAGCAACATATGAGAATTCAAGTTTTCTCCACATTCTTGCTAACATTTGGCATTGTCCATTAAAAAAGAAAGTTAGCCATTCCACTGGTTGCAAAATCTCTCATTTAGTTTTAATTTACCTTTCTCTGAAGACTAATAATATTGAGCATCTTTTCATGTATATATTAGTCATTCATACATTTTCTTTTGTGAAGTACCTGCTCAATTTTTTACTGAGTTGTTCATCATGTTACTGATTAGCTTGAGTTCATATATTCTGCATATGAGTTCTTTGTCAGGTATGTATTTTGCAAATATTTTCTCTTTGTGACTTGCTTTTTTTTTTTATTAGTGGTGTCATTTGATGAGCAAAAGTTTTACATTTTGATAATGACCTATTTATCATTTTTCTCTTTAACAATTAGTGCTTTTTGTGTTCTCTTTAAGAAATCTTTGCCTACCACAAGGTAACAAAGATGTTCTCCTATGTTTTCTTCTTAAATATTTATAGTTTTAGCTTTTACATTTAGGTCTATACTCTATCACAAATTAATTTTTGTTGTAGTGTGATGTAGTGGTTGAGGTTTATTTTCCCCCAGGTAGATATCTAGTGTTGTATATTGACTTTTTAAATATTAGAGCAAACTTAACCTAGGACAAACCCTGCTTGAAAATGATATATTCTCTTTTTAATGTATTGCTTGAATTCAATTAAATAATATTTGGGTAAGGATTTTTCAATTGTGTTCATGAGGTATATTGATCTGAAATTTTTTTCTTATACTGTTTTGTCAAATTAACATATTAGGGCTATGCTAGACTCTGGAAAACAGCTAGAAAGTATATCTTGCCCATTTTATTTCCTGAAACAATTGGGTAGATTGAAATTATTTATTTAAATGTTTGGTAGAATTCAACATTAAAATAATCTAAGCCAAGAGTTTTCTTTGTAGGACAGTTTTTAATTACACATTATTTAATAATCATAGAATTATTCATAATTTTTATTTCATTTTTTGTCCATTTTGGTAAGTTTTTTTTAAAGTTTCTCATTTCATCTCGGTTGTCTAATTTACTGACTTCCAGTTGTTCGTAATATTTCCTTATTATCCTTTTGATGCCTATATGATATGTCTTCATTATGCCTTCATTTTTTTAAAACATTTCTGCTGAACATAGAATTCTGAGTTGACATGTTTTTTCTCCTCCAGAACTTTGAAGTTGCTATTCTGTCTTCTATTATTTCTAATAAGAACTTAGATGTTGTTTGTATCCACCATTTTTCTTAATTTTAAAATTTTTCTTTTTCTTTTTGATTTTTCAGCTACCTGTCAATGATGAGCCTAGGTGGATTCTCTTTATGAGATGCACTGAACATTTTGAATCTGTTTGTTGATTTTTTTACCAGTTTTTGGAAATGTAAGAGTGTTGATTTTTGTTTTAAGTAGTCAGTTACCAATTAATCACCTGGAATTTATGGATGCTTGGTATTACATTTTTATTTTAATTTTTTTGATATTTCATTTTATATTTATTTATTTTTATTATGGCAACATTTGTTAATGAAATTCAGTAAGTTTCAGGTGTACAATTTAGCAGTAAGACATGTATATATCTTATATTGTGTGTTCATCGGCCAAGTATTACATTTTTAAAGATGGGTTTGTTTTAGTTTTGCATTAGTCTTAGGGTTAATTCTTTTAGATGTAAGATATAACCTTTACTCTCTATGGCCCTTTTAGAGTTTTGATAGAAAGAACTATGGTGTTAAGCAAACCTTTACCAGCTGATGAGATACAAACTCCAGTCTCCCTTACAGTGGGCAGCAGAGGAGACTGTTGTTCTGTTTTTGCAGCTTTCCAGCTATTGCTTTACTTTGTTCTCCTTGGAGTCTCATCTATGCAAGCAGAGTTCAAGGGTAAGGAAAGAATTTAAATTGAATTTATGGACAAACTTTGAGGTTCTCTCTCTGTGGCTCCCTTTTTTCTAAGATTTCCCCCTGTCCATTTCCAACTGCTGTTTTCTCCAGACTTTATCCTCTGACAAACTAAAGCACTGCAGCACCATGCTCCTGTTCTAGCTGCTCCATGTCATGTGGACGGGGTCACGCTCTCAGGAGACAAGGTATATAAACACGAACTAAAGTCAGTGTGGTCCCCTTCTCTCAAGAAGCAAATCCCCTCCAATTTCCACCTCACTTAGGCGATTTTTTTCAGGGCCGTCAAATAGTTAAACTTTATATTATCCAGAGTTTATAACTGTTTCCTGAAGGAGAGATAGTCTAGAATAAGCCATTCTACCATTTCCAGAAACAGAAATTCAAGAATTTACTTTTAAGTATTGATAATACAAATGTTTCAGAACAATATTTGATTTTATGACTCCCAATATTTCTATTTGTATGTTTATGGATTGATATGTAGATATGTAACACAAAATGGCAAAACATGTATTTTGATCTTCAGTATAACATCAAGATATGTGGTGGTTTAATATAATCATTATTCTTGGGAGTCTTCCCTATTCACTCTCATTCTTGTGTTTTCCACAAATTGTCTCATCCTCAAATAATCAATTTTTCAGTGGTTAATCTTATTAGAGGTTTCTTTCGATTCTCCTTACAGAATGGAGTGTTTAAAAGTGTGTATATTTTTAAACTACCAGCATATTTCTTATCAAAGTTTGGCACAATATCCTTCAGTACGTGATTGCTATCAAGACAATGGCTGACCTAGCAGCTTCATGCTTCTTTAAGACTGTGCATTTCAAATTTGAGTTTTTCTGTTCCTAGGGAGATAAGCATTCTTGAAAAAGATGTCATTACATGGCCTTCTTAGAACTTCCAATTGATAATACTTCATAAGCCTAAAATCAGTTGAGAAACTCTGAACTTCTTACTATTTAAGGCTGCAATAAAATAGTTGAGATGTAGAACAAGAATAATTTAACACTCACATCTGTCCTATTTTCAAAAAAATAATTGTGTTTTTAAAAACTATCTTTTGAAAAGTATCTTTGGTGTTCCAAACAGAGGGATTTATCGGGCCATTGATTGCTGCTGTGTTATATTCATAAGTAATTGCTAGGAAACAATGTTTTGTATTTAAGTAGCATTTTACAGTCTACAAATGACAAGTATGCTGATAATTCCCAAATTTGTATCTCCACGTTTGTGCCTCCATCCTAAACTCTAGACTCATATATCCAACTGTTTATTCAATACTTCACTTAGAAATCTAATAGTTTGAACTTAACATGTTCAAAACTGAGCTCTAATACTCTCCTTCCCCCACTTTTCCCAGGTACTCCTCTAGCCTTTCCCATCTCAGTTGATGGCAACTCCATGATTTCAGCTGTCAAATCAAATATGTGGTACATCAGTTTTGAATCTTCTTCCTCTTATTCTCCACATTAAGAAAACCCATAAGCTTTGCCTTCATAATGTATCCTGAACTTGACTATGTCTTGCCACCCCTGCTGTCCACAACCCTGGTTCAAGCCACCATCATCTCTCACATGCATTATTGCAATAACTTTCTCACTAGCTTCCCTGCTTCCACACTTACCCCTTCTCAGTCCATTTCCAACACATCAGCCAGAGTGATTCTGTTAGAACACACACCTCATATCAAAGCACTCTGCTCAAAACCCTCCAATGTTTTCCTATATCACTCCGATAAAAGGCACTGTTTTTGTTAAGGCTAAAAAGGCCCTACCTGTCGTCCACTGCTCTCCCTTTACTCACCCGGCTACAGAAAACTATAAGTTCCAAACATGCTGAACACTGGCTGTTCTCTCTGCCTGGAATGCTCTTTCACCATATACCCACATGGCCAGCTCTCACATTTTCTTCAGATTGTTACCCAAAGGTCATACCCTTAGTGAGGCATTGCCTGGACTCTCTATGTAAATTTGTACACCTCTTCACAACATATGCTTTCCAATTCCCCTTGTCTGCTTTATTTTCTTCCTTAGCCCTTACCACTATATGCCATACTACGTATTTTCTTATTGAGATCTTGTGTATTGTCAATCTCTATAGCTAGAATATAAATTCAGTGAGAGGAGGGATTTGAGCTGGGTGTTCTCTGTTCCATCTCCAGTGCCTAGACAGTGTCTAGAACACAGAGGAAGTTCCAAACATATTTGTAGAATGAATAATACAAAGCACTTTCATGCATATTGACATATCTGATCCTTCCTACAAGTCTATCTCCATTTTACTAATGAGTAAAATACGTTCAGAGTGATTACATAACTTGACTTAAGGCACATAGTCAATTTCAAAGACAAAAAACATATATGAGATTTCTGATAGTGGAATTTCAGAGATACTTCCATGGCACTACACTGTTCCACCCCAAAGTCAAGACCAGTGTGGCTCATGAATCATCTGAACCCAAAGAGTAAATGCAAATGTTGTTTTTATAAACCAAAAAGAGAAGGATTTTTAGATGTTGCTATTTCTATATTATTATAATACTTCCTCTGAACTAGTAATATAGATATTTTAAATTGAGATGTGATTTACATAATGTAAATCTAACCATTTTAAAGTGAACAGTTCAGTAGCTTTTAATACATTTATATATTGTACAATCACTACCTTTAGTAATACAGAATTTTAATGATAGGATTTCTTTCCTTCCTTCCTTCCTTCCTCCTTTCCTTGTTTCTGTTTCTCTTTTGTTTTCTTCAGATTGCACTATGACAAATATAGAGAACATAATCAGAAGAAAACTTAGAGAACTAACATTCCTTTCAATGAATCAGTTCCTTCTTTTCGAAACACTGATATTTTTCTACCATGTTTATTGAACTATTGCTAGGCTTTAGTACTTTGGCAGTACACATAGGACTTTGAAAGAAAAACATCTTATAAATAGCACCATGATATATGCATTTTTTGATGTGCAGTTAATTATTACTACTCAAAGTATATTCTTGATACTTACATGAGAATTATCCATAAAACGTAGTTCATATAATCTGTTCATATAAAGGTTCACCTTCATCTGCAGGCTTTTTGTAAAACTGCAGTTTTACATTTACAAAGTCTATTTTTTATTATTTTATTAATTATGTATTATATAACATATTAGTGTTTTATATAAATATCATTTATTCTTGTGAATTTGTCTCAAGGACTATAAATTTCTTGAGACAGGTGCTTGGTAAGTGACTACCCACTATAAATATGCATGTTTATGTGTGTTTAGGAGTGTGATATGACTCCTAGAAATGATAATGACTTATTAGGTCAAATTAATAAACTTATAGTGTTCAGATTTGGAAGTGGCAATCTTGCTACTTGCACTGGTCATAACACACCAAGAGTAGTATGTTCCACTCTGGCAGGCTTATGTTAAGACCTTTTGATTGGAAACCATAATAAAGAAGGTATTACAGTCATTTAGCCTGGCTATGAGATGATTAATAGGAGACAAGAACACTGTATTCAAGTATTTACAGATATAGAATGAGGAACAGAATTGCATCAGATGGTCCAGAAGATACATCTAGGACAAATGTATGGCTTTTCATGTAAAGGTGATTTCAATTTAGCGTAAGTAACATTTTCATAAATTTCTCATAATTTGAGCTATTTAACAATAGAATGAGCTACCTGCCTAATTGGGTCTATTAATTGTATAATTATTTATTAAATGCCAACTATACACCAGACACTGTTTTTGACATGAAAGAGTAATGACTGAGATTGTCGTATACCTACCATAATAGAACTTACATTCTAGTGGAGCAGAGAAACAATAATTTCCACAAAGAAAATAAAATTTCCATGAAGAAAATAAAGCAGAGCATTGTGATAGAGAGAAATGAGTGGAAAGGGTTGCTGGGCAAGTTTAGATGAACCGATCAAGGAAAGCAGATAACATTTGAGCTGATACTTAAATGACCAGAAAAACTAGCCATGTGAAGATAACATTTGAGCTGATACTTAAATGACCAGAAAAACTAGCCATGTAATACCTCAGGGAAATGCATTCCACGTAGTAGATACAGCAAGAATGGGTGTTGGAGGGCACTCAGCCAGCAGCCATTTTTGATTTATGATCTATTACAGATACCTGAGAAATCACCTTGAAGTTATTTTTCTGGCATTTGCACAACTGATACAGGTCACTGATAACATTTGTTATTCTGTCACCACTTGCTACTCATTCAAATTCAGCAAATGCCTGGTATAAGATTTCACAGACTCAGGGCGACTTGTCCTCATCAGAGAATTGAATCTCCAGGGTCTCATGGCCATAGCTGACAATCATGGTTATATCTTCAATATTCTCCATCAGTAATGCAGAGTGTAGAAAAATGTCATTACCTATCTAATAGCTAATATCAGAGTAAGAATTAAAGATTATGATGGCAAATTTACCATGCTGATGAGTAGACAAAAAGCCTTACATATATTAACTTAGCATATTATTAGTTCTCTTTTCTTCTCCATGTGAAATGCATTTTATTTTTTAAATGCATAGTCTTGTCTAATCTTAAATTGTGTTAATTAAATTTGGTCAAAGTAAATCAAGCCTTCAAAGTGTCATTATTCTAAACTGCATTTTATGAATAGGCAGTCTGTAAGTCTGACCTGAACTTTTGTCCTGAACAAATCAGGAAAGAATACAAAACAGATGTGTGATGGAAATTGACATTTGAAAGGTTAGAGTGTTACCTTGTATCTCCTTTTAAAGATGTACCCAGTCCCATTTTCAGAGGATTTAGCTTGTTTCATGGATTCCAAGGTCCAGGGGAAAAGATTCTCTGATAAGAAAATGCTTTTACTTAATTAGATGCATTTTCTCCAGGCTTTTTCTCTGGACCTTATATGCGCTGATTGTAAGCACACTTCTAGACCACATTCTGTTTTCTGGCTCACCTTCACTCTTAATTATTTCAGGCCATAAAGCACGTATTTCCCACGTTCCCATGAAAGTCTTCCAAGTAATGTAGAACCTCTGTCCCTGAATTAGAGGGAGCAATTTCAGGTACCCTGAGGCGAAGGAACTACAACCCTCGAATCATCCTTAAAAGGAAATGCCTACTCCACCTTCACAGCGCACAAAAGTGCTGAGTCCAAATTCTTGCTCTAAGAGGCTATGTGAGCTCTGGCAAAATCTGTGCTTGTGCTTTTTGTGTCCAGTTTTGTCTGAAGGCCGTACCCCTAAACTCCACACTATACTACTTAATCCCGTGTCAGCACAAGGTTACTGCAAATATTTCTAGACTTCACTTCATCATGTCCCATTTGAGTCTTTTATTCTAGCTAAATGTCCCTGGTCTCTTTAATCCACCTTTATCAAGTGCAATGGTTAATTTTATGAGGTAACTTGGCTAGGCTGTGGTGCCTAGCTGTTTGGTCAAGTATTATTCTAGATGGTTGTGAAGGTATTTGTAGATGGAATTAACATTTAAATCAGTAAACTTTGAATAGAGTAGTCCCTTTATCATATGGATGGACCTCATTCAATCAGTTGCAAGCCCCAAGAGGAAAATAGGTTGCTGGAAGAAAAAGCAATTTTGCCTCAAGACTGCAGCAAAGAAGCCCTGCCTGAGTTTTCAGCCTCCTCCCCTGTGGAATTTGGACTCAAGACTGCAATATCAACTTTTGCCAGAATTTCCAGCCTGTGGGCCTGCTCTACAGATTTTTGACTTAACAGGCCCCACAAATGTGTGAGCCAGTTCCTTAAAAATTCTCTCTCTCTCTCTCTCTCTCTCTCTCCACACACACACACACACACACACACACACACACATTACGACGCAGCATACACACACACACACACACACACACACATCCTCATCTAGACCCTTATCTATATATCTCATTCCTCTGGAAACTTTGACTAATACATCTAGCAACAAAAATTTTTCATTTTCTCATGCTCCTTCTTCTTGTTCTCTGAATATGTTCCAGATTACTAATACCTCACCTAATATACTCAAGGTATGATAAGTAGAAGGTGGAGCAATATTATTCCCATCTTATCCTACCCCCAGTATAAATTCAGTGCTTAAGAACAAAGTCATATATAGAGAGAGCCAGATTTAAGGCTCCATGTTACAATTTTGCAACTTAAACAAGTTACTTAATTCAATCTGTTTCTTTAAACCTCTAGATGAAGATAATAATAGTAACTGCAACATAGTATTTTGTGATATGAGAATAAAAAGATACTCTATTCTAAGGAAAGAACCATTTTTTTGGCTTTAGCAACAAGTAATAGCCAGAACCAGTTTTAAACCCACCCAGAATGACCAATGACAGCTTGCCACGGTAACCGGTAAGCCAATCAGTGACCGCTCACATCTAAAAACAGTCGATTAGCAACAGTCTCATTGAATGACCATACTTCTGAAAGGTTAGCCAATCAGCAACTGTCTCACTCAAATAACTATGTTTCCACAGCAAAATATCAATCCATTTGTAATACTTCCACTTCTGAAAACGCACCAGTCCTTGAACTCCATGTTTGCCCCACCCTGAATAAGTGTAGCTCTCTGCTCAGAGACACTGTAGCTCATAAGCACAGCTCTCCCTTGTTTAGCAATAATTTCAGCTTTTTCTTTCAGACATTCAGTGGTGGCCACATATATTGACAGATAAGAAAATTGGATCATATATGAAAAATATTTAGCATAACGCCTGGCCTAGAATAAACACTCAATAAATGTTAGTTATTATCTTAGTATATGTTCTTTAAAGTTACTTTGGCTTTTTTTGATAGCAAAGACTGTCAGTCCAGAAATGAAGTTGAGGTGGACACACAAAATAGGCATATTTGGGACATGAAGCCAACATCAGTCTAGGCTGGAGGTGACTAGAGAGAGGACTGACCAACCAGGAAAAAAGATCAAGACAATAGTGGTTCACTGGAGATGCCTGTGACCATGACCGCATCTTGCCTAGCTATATTCATGTCTGCTTCATGAGCTCCTGTCTGAGAGTAACCCCACTACCTTGTTATATCACAATGAATGCTAAATGCCAGAGTTCTTTTCACAGGGGCTGCCGATGACCCATCAATCCTCAACTGCATTTGTTTCTTGGGCCCCAAACTAGCAGGATAGGATCTTTATTCCATTAAAGTTCATCTTGCTAAATTTGGTTCAGTGCAGCAGTATGATTAAAATTCGATATAAAAAAAAATGCCTTCAAACATACGTAGTAGCAAGATATAACACAGTTTTAGACACATAGATAAGAACATTTTTGTCTTTCTAGTGATTGTCTCTGCTATATCACTCATTTGTGCATGGGTTTCTGCTGACAAAATGGAACCCAGGAAGGCTGAATATATATTTTGTACTTTAAATAGACTTTATTTTTTAGAACAGTTTTAGATTTACAAAATAATTGAGATGATAGTACAGAGTTCACCTATGCCCTGCACCCAGTTTCCTCTATTATTAACAGCTTAATAATGTGTGGTACATTTGTTACAATTAATTGATATATTATTAATTAAAGTTCACATTTTATTCTGACCTCCTTAGTTTTTACCTAGTGTCCTTTTTCTTTTCCAGGATTCCTTTGAGGATACCACAATACTTTTAGTTGTCCAGTAGGTCTCTTTAGGGTCTTCTACACTGTGAGTATCTCAGGCTGTCCTTGTTTTGATGACCTTGACAGTTTTGAGGAGTCCTGGTTAGGTATTTTGTAGACTGTGCCTCAAATGAGATTTACCTGTTGTTTTTCTCATGATTAGATTGGGATTTTGTTTCGGCGGGGAGGAAAAACAGAGGTGAAGTGCCATTTTCATCACATGATATCAAGGGTACATACTATCAGTACAACTTATCATTGTTGATGTTGACCTTGATCACGTAGCTGATCAAGTTACTGTTTTTTTTCCCCTTCCATACTCTTTGGAAGAAAGTCACTATGCACAGCTCACATTTCAGGAGTGAAGAATTATACTCCATCTTCCTGAGGGCAGAGTATCTATATCAATTACTTGGAATTATTCTGCACAGAACATTTGTCTATTCTTCTCATTTGATTATTTAATCATGTATTTATATCAGGATGGACCTGTGGATTTTTTTCTATATCTTGGATCATAATCCAATACTATTTTTTTCTTAAATTTTTCTAGCTTTGGCCACTAGGGGCTCTTTCAGATAACTTCTGTGTCCTTTTGACTTGACTCCTATCATTGTGGGGGGTTTTGTCCTTGGGTTTGTTTGTTTGTTTAGCACTTCCTTACTTTCTAGCACTACAAGACGCTCCAGGCTTATCTTGCTCACTTGGAAGTAGGGGAGAGCTGTTTTGCCAAAGCCGTTTAAGGCACTGGCACATAGGAGCAGACTGGTATCTCTTCTAGCTAAGTCTATCACAGGAAGCTCTCCTCTACTTCAGACAGAACACCAGCAGCCTTTAGCGTTCTCCCCTTCCCATTTTGCAACACGAGGTCTCAGGTCTCTCAGCTTCAACAGGGAGTGGTGGTAACCAGGTGGCATATGGTGCCAAGTAGATGTCCAGTACAAAATGGCAAGATGACGAGTAGTGCATTCCTTCATGAAGAACATTTATTGGCGGCCAATTTCCCAAACAGCCATTTCTCTGAGTTTGTTTTTATAAAAAACAATTTATAAAGTGTGTAGCAGTTACTATTAGATAGGATGGAAATTTTTTTTTTTTAAGTTTTGAGAACTTCTCCAAAACTTTGCTAGGCTAGTTTTCATTTTATGTTCATAAGAGCATCTTGAGGAATATTTAAGTTGTCTCTTCTTCAAATGTCTACTGCTGTGTTAGAGAGAGTTGGACAAAAAGGAGACTTTTTGATGGAGAAAATACAGGGAACACTGACCAGCAGAGATGGGGCAAACGAGGGCATTATATTTTCCTCTTTATCAAGAACATATTCTTCACAAAGAATGAAAGCTCTGTGGGAGCAAAGACCAGGATCTAGAACAGTGCCCAGCACATTGTTGGTTATCAAATATTTGTTTAAATAAATAATCATAAATATGGTCATTCTGAATATTAGCATATATAATATCTGTCTTTAATCATGTATTCTTTAAAAATAGGAACAATGTCATATTCATTCTTTGAAATATATTCTTATGGATGTACTAAAATATTCATAATCAAGAAGAATATATTAATAAATACAGCCATTGAATGTATTCATATTCATGAAGAATGCTTCTGTAAAGAACACTTCACTGGAAAATTATTTTTGAGTTAATTTGAAGAATAAGTACATGAAGAGTTTTAGAAGAAGAACATCTTACTAAGAAAATACTAATAAGGAAAGTATTTTAATAAGAAGAGATTAGTAATGAAGAAAATATTTGTGAGAGTATTGCTCATCTTCCCCCTCTCTGCCTCTGTGGTTGGACTCTTCTGACTTCCCCTCCTCTTCATCCTTTCTTTGGTAGAAGTTTTCTCTGCCAGGTTCCTCCAGCTGCAGAGACAAATTCAACATTCACAGCTTTAATATTTTCAATAACTCTGAAAAGAAAAGAAAGATTCTTAGGAACACCTTTAAAAATATGTTATAATACATATGATAATGTAGCCTTACCTGCTATTTAGCATGTTTTTGGCATGTCTTATTTCTCTTACTTACTAGAAGTTTTTTGAAAGAAAAGACTCATATTATGTTTTTCTATAATTTCTATATTGAGCACTTTGCATATAGCTGGTGAATGAATATATTCTGTTGAACATGTGATAATTTTTTCAATCATTTTTGCAGATATTTTCTGAGGTGAAATTAGATTTTGTTTTTAACTCACGAAACCAAAACACAAAGTTTTACAAGCTCCTGTTAGAGTTCTATTATGACTGTGATATTCTCATAATAAGAAACTGATGGGCTTGCAGGAGCACTCAAGCCTGAAGATAGAGACTGGAATAAATGATTTCTTCACGTCCCTTTCTGGTGTCGCAATTCTAGGTGCACTTGACTTAATGGGCTTTATTGCTACCTCTTGGCAATAGCCAGAAAATGTCTTTAAAAGCATAGTGCTTAGGGTCTTTAAAAGAAGGAATTCAGGTGGTTTATGGAAACCTGAATCGATAATACAGTTTATTAAACAGGCCATCTCCCAGCAGACGGCTTATTAAATTGGCATTTTTTAAAACCTCGCCCTTAGAAAGCATTAGAAAAGAGAATGTTTATTTTCCACAGGCAGAGGCCTTCGTAAACAGCCAGGTGGCATTTTTACTCAGTAGTGCCCTTATGGTACATTGGTCAGGAGAGCCACAGGTGGCTGAGGTCAGAGAGTGGCTTCTTCAACTTCATCTTTCCACACTCTAGCCCCAGAATGCCTTGCCTTTAAAAAGCTTGCCCAGACAAACTGCAAAACACAATACGATGTAGGTAGCTCAGCTGTCTGAGAGAGTATCAGAAGACCAAACTCTAATGGGCTAATTAAAGGAAAATCCATTATTGACATATGATATAAAGAACACTCTTTTGTTTTAACCAGGTAGTATGGAAATATGAATAAATAGGGTGACTATCAGCTGAAGAGGTTAGTGTTGGGAAATCTGGTTGACCGTACAGTGTGGTTTGTAAATAGAAATATTAAAGGGCGAATTTGGGCTATTAAAATTTTTTAATAAATTTATCCATGAAGTTTTATAATTTAAAGAAGGATAAAAATATATTCTCTCCCATTAAGTAGACGACACACTTAAATATCATTTCCTTGTAAAAGTTCAGCAACCAAATCATTTTATGTAAATATATTTTTAGCCTCTTCGTTCATCATCAATTCGTTTATAATATTTCAAACAGAAATAAAATTAAATTATAATATTTTACCAAGTAGGAGTACCAGATAAGATACAGGACATCCAGTTAAATTTGAATTTCAGATAAAAAAATGAATAATTTTTGTATGTCCATGTAAAAATTGGGATATACTTAGACTAAAAAATGACTTGTTATTGATCTTAATTCTAATTTATCAAGGCATCCTGTATACTTATTTGCTAACTCTGGCAACCCTATCACCAAGGCAGATAACATCTCACACCTGTTAGAGTGGCTATTGTCAAAAAGACAAGAAATAACAAATGCTGGCAAGGATGTAGATGGGGAAAAGAGAACACTTGTGAACTGTTGGTGGGAATGTAATGTAAATTGGTAAAACCACTGTGGAAATAGTATTGAGGTTCCTCAAAAAATGGAACTACCACATGATCCAGCAATTCCTGAAAAGATATATGCACCCCCATGATCACTGAAGCATTATTTATTTTAGCCAAGACATGGAAACAACCTAAGCTTTCACCAACAGATGAATGAAGAAAATGTGGAAAATAAATATATGATATTTTAGTCATATAAAAGAATGAAATCATCCTATTTGTGACAACATGGATGAGCCTTGGGAACATTATGCTAAGTGAACCAAGTCAGACAAGGACAAATACCATATGATCTCACTTATATGTATAATCTTAAAAACAGAAAAGTACAGAATTGAACTCCTATATACAGAAAAGAGATTCATAGTTGCCAGGGGGTGAGTGGTGGGTGAAATGGTAAAGGGGGTGTCAACCAAAATTAAAGTTAGGGTGTAATAGAGTATAAAAAGCATTTATTTGAGCAAAAGGAGCTGTAGCTTGGGAGATACAAATTCAGGTATCAACTTAAATTGTGCTCAGGAGAGAGCAAAGAAAGGCAGGATTTATAAAGGCTAAAAAATCACAA
The DNA here is from genome assembly GCF_902729225.1 of Pteropus medius. Taxonomy (NCBI): domain Eukaryota; kingdom Metazoa; phylum Chordata; class Mammalia; order Chiroptera; family Pteropodidae; genus Pteropus; species Pteropus medius. The sequence continues at coordinate 4,021,388 of NW_024355205.1, read as the reverse complement.
AATGTAATTCTTTCATGCAAATATGTCACTGGCTAGGTTAAAAGTGATTGGTTAGTTCCACTATGCAAACAAGGGAGGCAAAAACTGCAAGGAGGAGGTAAAGTTCATTTAGCAGTTGTTGCTCCAGGATGTTTATGCCTCAGCCTGAAGCTGAGTTTAGCAACATGCTTAGCAACTTAATAGCAGCTCTGAGAACTGAGGCAGAAGATGTGCAGAGGCTCCACTTCCCTAATAGCCTCTTGACTCTAATGTAAATGAATTTCTTAGCTATGCTTATTCCGCTAATTTTCTCTTAACAGGGATCAAAGGTACAAAAATATAAATAAAATAAACTACATAACTGTCAAGCTACTGTTTTAATCTATTATAACAATGGTTTCTCAAAAATATGAACAATATTTTTTCCTGTTTGTTTTGAAATAAGCATAAGCTACATTACTTTAAAACTTCTTTATTACATTTAATTGAACATTATCAATTACATTTATGGGAAGTAACAAAGGAACAGTAAAGCTATATTTGAATAAAACAGCTTGATTTTAATTTTGAAACCTAATCAGAAAAATATATTTTGTTACAATAATAATTCATTAAATACACATTATCATTGGTAGGCTGTCTTTCTTATGAAAATATTCATCGGTGTTAAGAAAAGGTATTTGGTCAACACTGGAAAACGAAATTCTCTTAAAAACAACTGCATTTTATCATTGCAATATTGCAGATTTTTAAAAAAGCTGTAGGTATATCCTTTGGAGATAAAATGATCAAAATTACTTCCTGAAGCTATGTTAACAGGTTCTAAATGTTAAATAAAAATCTTATGAAATGACTCTGGAGATAAGATTGTGAAGATTTCTTTCTGAAGCAATTCTGACAACCTGTAAAGGCCAAATAAAGATTTGTGAAATTCCCTAATATGGTGATGGGAAAAAGCTTCAAATGATAACCATAATTCTTGATTTCTACTCTAGCTAATAAGCAAGGTGAACTTAGTTTATTAAATCTTCATGGTCTCAAGTTTGCTTATTTGTTCATTTGGGAGAGTCCAGACCTAGTTCTGTGCAGTGAAATAGGTTTTATTTTTATTTATTTATTTTTAGGTGAGGCAACCCTCACAGATTGCAAGGACCTTGTCATTTTACAATCTCTTATTTATTTATTTGTTTATTTATTTATATTTACACTTACAGCATCTGGTCTTCCTAGGTGGTCTCCCATCCAAGCACTAACCAGGCTCGGCCCTGCTTAGCTTCAGAGATCAGATAGGATTGGGCTTGTTCAGGGTGGCATGACTGTAGACAAAATGGGTTTTAAAATGTTGTCCTACATAAATCTCCCAACTCAACAAGAGTTAGTTGCCATCTGCTTGTTTCACTGCCTGCATGGACACCAATACTATGTTGTGCTCAGCTTTGTTGTTTAAAAGTCCTCATTGCCATAGCTAAAGAATGGACTAACTCTATCTGAATAACTGATTGCAGACCCCAGTCCAGAGATACACACATCCCAGGTCTCTGCTCTGTCTGTCCTGGAGGGAGCTGACTCTTGAGAAAAAGCCAAAGTGGGTCTGATGGTCCTGCAGTCTCCCGGGATTTTCAAAGGAAGTGACCCTACTGGAGAGGCTGCCCTGGTGACTGTAGCTGGAAGGTCCAAGGCTTCCGGATAGATGGACATTGGTGTGTTTTCAGAAGCATAGTTACAGCCCGAAAGGTTCTTAGTTTCCCGCACATTGTCACAGTATTTCAGAGCAGGGGGCTGGTAGGCCTGGTAGGACACTTTGGTGGTGGTGGTGATCACGGTCTGTAGGGCTGGGGCACCTGGTGGGGGAGTCGTGATGTACCCGCAGGGAAGCTCTGGGTTATGATAAGAGCGAGTGGCCATAGCCTGGAACTGTCCAGGGTCAGTCCTCTCCCCAAGGACAGCTTTTCCAAGAGCTGGTTTCCAGCCATGTTGTTTACTGGTGAAATCACAGCTTCTCTCGAAGCTGCAGTATGAGTTGACATTATATTGTAGCGCATTCAGATGAACCCAGTCTGCGTCATTAGGTTTATTGCTGGAATCTTTATAAAGGGTAGGATATGGGCTTGAATTTGTATAACCAGGACCTGCCAAATCATAGCTGCAAGGTGGCCTAGGCAAATAGATTCTTGGATTTGGATATTTCTGAAAGGGTGGCATTATTTCTCCTTGAATCGTGGCTAGGTCGCAGGCAGCTTTGTAAGCATCAGAGTTTGGGAGGGAAAAGCAAGATTGCCCTGGAATAGGGAAGCCAGTGTCAGTAATTATATCAAACTCTTCTAAATTTTCCAGAGGAGGTATGTTGTTGAAATGTCCACTGTTGTCTTGATTTTCTTCTGCCTAAAAAATGACACACATTTTTATTTGTAAATAAAATGCAAATTGCATGGACACTCTCACCTGTAACAGTAGCCAATCAATCAAATAAAAATAAACTTCCAGTTGATGGGTTCTACCATTGTGAGCACTGTGCTGCTCAGGTACATGATTTGGATACATAGTCCAGGAGTTGCATAGCTTGAGCTTGCTCAGGCATGAATGCCACACTGCTGAATGAGGAGGTACAGATAGCCAGGCAGGGTGAGTCTGAGTAACAGATGGTCCTCCTTCCGGCCCCCATACTATGTTCATAATAGTAGAAATTCTTGAGCCTGATACAGACCTGGTTCAAATCCTGAGTCTGTTGCTCATTGATTGGACAAGTTACTTAATCTTGCTTAGCCTTCCTTCATTAATAAGGAAATGAATCATATATCTGTTCCTCTAAAGGAAGCTGGCAATGTTGGTCAAAAATTGTCTTTTCCAAATCCAAAACACTAATTTAAAGATACATGCATCCCTATGTTCACTGCAGTATCAATTTTTAAAATGGGACTCCATAACAGTAACTTCCTCTCAAGGCTTTTGTGACTGTTTCATATGTGAAACTCTTAAACTGTATGTGCTTAGCACATAGGAAGTGCTCAAACAATGTCAGTTTTTCTTATCGTCAGACTAATACTCTGCCTCTTTAGCATCTTTAGTTGAAAAGCCAAACTGGATTGAGTTTCCCAAAGAAATTCTATCTGTTTTATGTAAACAGTGTAAAGGACCCTCTCAAGGATACATGTTAATCATTGTTGGTATGCACATATTTCTTTATTACCATTGGATAACTGCCCTTGTATCAGGATGTCCGTATACATCCTTACTATATCATTGACTGTGGAGAGAGTTTGCTTTTTTGAAATGAAATTAGATAAAAATGAAATTAGAAACACTAATATTGATTCAATGACTCTTTGTTAGAGATATATAATTCTCATATATAATCAAATCTTTCTAAAGAATGTGTGACATTGATATTTCAAATAATTATCAGTGTATTTTGTGATGAAAATAAACACAGACCACAGTGTAATGTCAGTTCCCCATTACCTCTGGTTCTCGAATTCTCTTTTTCTGGGGTTGGTAAAAAGAGGCCATTTGTCTCTTGATGGCACTTCTTCTAGCTTCTGTCTCTGATTTACTCTCTGGTCTTGGGTGATCATGAACTCCTTTGGCCTGCATTAACAAAAAAAATAAATCGTATATTTGTTCCTTTAAAGGAAGCTGGCAATGTTGGTCAAAAATTATGTCTTCTCCAAATCCCAAATATTAATTAAAAAAAATACATGCATCCCTATGTTCACTGCAGCATTATTTACAATAGCCAAGATATGGAAGCAACCTAAATGTCCATCAATAGATGACTGAATAAAGAAATGGTGTGTGTGTATGTGTGTATGTGTGTGTGTGTGTGTGTGTATACAATAAAATATTACTTGGCCATGAAAAAGAATGAAATTTTGCCATCTGCAACGACATGGATGGATTTAGAGGGTATTATGCTCAGTGAAATAAGCCAGACAGAGAAAGACAAATACCAATGATTTCACTTATATGTGGAACTTAAAAAAAAAAAAAATGAACAAAACGAAAACAGATTCATAGATAAAGAGAACAAACTGAGGGTTTTCAGATGGGATGGGGGCTGGGAGGCTGGGTGAAAAGGTGAAGGGATTAAGAAGTACAATTGGTGGTCACAAAATAGTCAAGGAGATGAAAAGCACAGTATAGGGAATATAATCAATAATATTGTAATAACTATGTATAGTGCCAGGTGGGTACTAGATTAATTTGAGAGGGATCAATATATAAATTATATAAATGTCTAACCACTATGTTTGTACACCTGAAACTAATATAAAATAATATTGAATGTCAATTGTCACAGAAAAAATTAAAATTGAAAAAATTATGTCTTACCCTAGATCCCGAGTTGTTTTTGTTGTTGTTGTTTTTCCCAACTGACAGGGAAAAAATTCTTGAACTGATAAAACAGCATCAATAATAGACATCTCGAAAGGTTACCTAACAGTGCTTTTACCATATTAAGCCTGCTATAACTACAACGTAGCTCTCTCTCACCCTTACTGAAAACACAGTAGGTAGGCTAATTCCTAGGAGCAGGATAGAGTCCTGGGAGCCCTGGCACCTATTTCTGGCTTCTGGCTATCAGAGCTGTATTTGGTTGGGTCCGGAGTTCCTAAGGCCTATAGTAGGTGGTTTGGTCCCAAAGGTATGATGAAAATGTCCATCACAAACGTGCTCCCCGCCCCCACACACCAGGCCTACCTGAAAAAATATGGCATTGCCGTCAAGCCGCCAGAAGTTGGTTACAGGGTATCCACTGTGCCCTCGACAGGGAATCAATTCCAAAGCCGAATGACAGTTGGGGCATGCTTTCTCTGCAAAGCCAGCGGGGAGAAATATTAATAACAGCCCTCACTTCAAACTCTTTTGAAGGAAGAAAGGAGAAATTAGCCGGGAAGAGGGAACTCATGACTGCAAGGCAGCCCCCAGCCCAGGCCCGGGGCCTTACTCTGCTGCTTCAGCCGCGCCTTGTCGCAGATGGCGGGCCGCAGCTGCAGGCGGGAGCCGTCGGTCAGGGCGCAAGCCCGCGCACACACCACCACGCCCAGGCACGACTTCTTGAGGATGTGGCCGTTGTGGTTGTTGGTGTTGCGCATGGCCCAGCCGCTCAGGTGACGCTGCGCTTTTTTCTCGTCGCTGCGGTAGATGAAGCGCACATAGCCATCGGGCCACTCACAGAAGTGGTCGAAGTGGGCTGGCTCCTGGACAGGTGCACAAAAGGAAGAGCCATCAAGTTTATCAAGCATAAACCCGACACATCGTGCTTTTAAGGTTTTCCAAGCACATTAGAAAAAAGTTGTTTTTTGAGATCCGGAAATGTTGTAAAACTAAGAAATCGTGCTGTCTCGGAATACTACTCATTCTGCCTGTGAAACCTTTCTGACAATTGGCTAGTTGATGTTTATATTGAGCTTATCTTCCAAATGCTGTACATGTATCAATTCATCTATACTTCCTAAGACACACAGACAATAGGTAATATTATCATCCTGCATTTTACCAAATAATAAATGGAGGCCAGAAAGGTTAATTGACTTGCCCAAGGTCACGCAGCTAGTGAGAACTGGTTCTAAGATTTGAACCCTAGCTGTTTGATTCCAGAGCGTGTTCTCCTTACCACCGTATTATACCACTTCTTGTGGGTTTAAATGTTGAAAACCTTTTCAAATTAAGTATCAAAGTGGGAGGGCTAAGAGTGATTAGAATGCTCTCTCACCAACATGCAATTGAACCTGTAAATATATTTACTTCCACCCAGGGCTTTTTCTTCAAAAGTCCTTGGCTCTATCCCAAACCTGTAAGTTACTGCTGTCAGTGATACCTAGAGAGCAGCATCAGAGATGCAAAAACAGCTTTCCTTGTTCCTCGGAACTTAGCTCTTCAAGTTTACAAAGATATTGCGATGAAGGGCATAACCATCAAGGTAAACCTCACCACTGAGAGAAGCCTCCTGAGCACTGAACCTCTCCCCAGAGCAACGTGAATTGTTATTCTCAACCAACTGCCATGAGGCTGTGATACTAAATAAAATATTGAGAATTGCTTTAATAATATTTCATGTTTGGTGGTCTTTGTCCATATTATGCATAATTTATACCACAATGTCTTTCCTATATATAAGTTTAATATAAAATTACCCTTTAATTTGCACTTATTATTCACCAGGTACTCTTTAGGGCAGTGGTAGGTAAACTAGGGACCGTGGGCCAAAGCCAGCCTACTACTTGTTTCAGTATGACCCTCAAGCTAAGAATAATTTATATATTTTTAATGGTTGCAGAAAATAAAAATAATTATATTCTGCGTCACATGAAAATGACATGATATTCAAATTTCAGTATCTATAAAAAAACTGTATTGGAACATGGACAAGTCTGGCTGTTTTCACACTACAATGCAAAATTGAGAATTTTAGGACAGAGACAGTATGGCTCACAAAGCCACATTATGCAGTATCTATAATCCTCACAGTAAACTTGTATAGGCATCATTACTCTTATTTAATAGATAAGAGGTGGAAGTTAGAGAGACAGCCTTCTACGGTGACACAGATCTTCTGGGATTGGAGCAGAAGATCTGTGGCAGCCAGGTCCCACTGGCTTTACTGGTATGACAGACTTAGAAGAGTATTATTGAAGTAATAAGGCATTTGCATCTTCTCTCCCTCCTGCCCCCCAGGAAAATTAGATAACAGCATTTGTAGGAAAAAGTATTCTCAATTGGACAATTCAGACTTGTGTACATTGTTAGTATATTACATTTAATAGGAACAGGTAAATGGGCAATTTTATTTCCAAAACCACAGGGATATTGTTGAAATCATTATTACTAATAGGCATTATTATCTTTTCCTGAAAATATTAGAACTGACATAAATTAATGGATTAACCTAAGGTCAGTCACTAATGAAATACATAATGATGTACTAAGTTTATACTAAATGCTAATATCTTTGTTGTTAAAGCGAACGTTTCAATTTAAGAAACTTAGTAACAAATTGACAATTTTCCAGAAGAGAGTCTTCCTTTAGCACTGCCCTGTAAGGGTACAGACTAGATACCCATGTCTCACATCAGCTACCAAAGTAGTGACACTTTGAAGCCATAGGGACTGTATTTTAAAATCAAAACAAGAATGGAGGACTCCAAGATTGGGTTTCATTTGCTCTAATGTGTTAGATGTATAAACACAGGCACACACATACACAGAAGAGCATGCACATGTTGAGCATGACAATAGACAAGATTGTTTGTTATCTAGTTCGGCCACTTGGTAAGAGGTGAGTAGCCTGAGACTAAGGCAAATTCAGGAACTGTCTCAAGGTCATACAGCCAGTTTTGCTCTTTGTCCTTCAGTTAGCCAAACCAGGGCTAGAAACCTAAGTTTTTCTAGTTCTCTTTTTATAGCTGAGTGCACTTGTCTGTTTTGAGATATTGCATACACTCCCTGCTTAAGAATCAGTCTCCAAAAAAGAAAATAACCCACATTTATACATGAAGTCTAGAAAACGCTTGAGAGGGGAGCCATCTTTCCATTATTTAGATCTCTTTTCTAAAACGCAATATTAGATTTTTTCTATGAACATTTATATGGACTGAAGTCAGTGGGAATGAGAGGCTCTTGCTGTACTGAGGTCCAGTTTTACAAAAAAATGGTACAGTGTGACTTTAAAGTAGGCAGACATTAAAACAAACAAAAGAAACTTACTATGAATATGTACATCCAAAAAATCTCTGATCTCTTTGAGAGGATACACAATTTTATTAATGAATTGCTGTCCATCTGAACTCCCATATGGCACATAGATGCTGAATAAATGCCAAGTCTCTTATTCCTGTGCCACAACATTGCTGGAAGTCCACTTTTGCAAATGCTTGGGAGGTCACTCCCACTGTCCCTCCAGGTACATACACACAAGACTTCGAAGTCACTCCTCAGTTTTTCCTCCAAGTCAGTGATCAAGCATAACTGCCAAGCTCATTCCCTGGACTTGGCTCCAAACCACTTTGTTCCATTAAAAAAAAAAAAAACTACCTTAGAAAGATGGTGATTTCCTTGTCGTTACAGAAATAAGTTCAGACGTTATTTCCAAAATCCAGATTGCAGAGGCTCCCTGGTCAGCATGTCTATGAAACTTCCTAAGAGCTGTGCTTTATCCAAACAGCCTAGAGTGTCTGAATAAATTGCCCAAGTAGTGCTATTTGTTTCAGATTCAGGTCACTGCTATTTACAGTACTATCTCACTGTTTTGCTGCGTGAGAAGCAGCGTACCTACATTCGGTAAGATTCTCCCCTACATTTTTCATAATTTCAAAGAATGGATAAGGAATCACTTGATTGCTACCTTAGTTAAAGAAAAGTGAGAGATGAGGCGTCCTGCTCTTGCCAGAAGATTGGGAACTACTTTCCGTGTAATTTTAAACAAGTGTAAGGAAAGAACTGGGGGAACAAACATCTCTAAATCCAACTCTGCCCTTTGCAGAGTCACTCTAAAGCTGAGGGCTCTCAGGGATGTGTGTGTGTGTGTGTGTGTGTGTGTGTGTGTGTGTGTGTGTGTGCTGGAGTGGGGATGGGGTCCGTCCAGTCTTTGCAAGGACTTGAATGCTACCCCCTCTTCTTTGGATGGACCACGCCGCGCCGGGTGTCACGCACCTGAGGCATCTGCGGATCGTTGATATCCCAACTGAGCTTCATCCCGTAGGAGTGCACACAGTTCACCCTCTGCTGTGCTTCCATCGGCATCTGCCCACCTCACTAGCAGTCTCCGGCAAGGATCATGAAAGATAGAAGAAAACAAACCTAGAAGTGCGAAAGGTGACCCTCCCCCCGCCCCACCCTTTTTAGAAAGTGTGTGTGGGGAGAGTGAGGGAGAGAGAGAGAGAGGTTTGGGAAATCCAGAAGTTAAGGATCCGGGGGGACCCCTGTTCCCGGCCCGGTGTTGAAAGGTCTGCCCTCGGCGGCGGCGTCAGCGCCTGGCAGCTGCCCGCAGGTTTATAAAGACACACCTCCCCCTGCTCCGCCTCTCCAGCTCTCACGCTCCAGGCACCGGCAAAGCCGGTCACCTCCTCCCGGACAGAACTAGGGGGAGATTGACTTGAGTCCTTCGGGTGACAAGAAACTGACTTAAGATGTTAAGGGGCGAGGGTGGGTGTGTGGAAGTTGAAACGCCTCATTTAAGTTGAAATTCTTTCTTTCTTTCTTTCTTTCTTTTTTTTTTCTTGCCTAACTTCAACCGCCTTTGGGGTTTTGGATTGGGCTTAGTTGCAAGCTTTTGAGACAGAGGCTTTCGAGCAAAATCTGGAGAGCCAATACTGAATTTCCAGGTAGCGCAGGAACCGCAGGGGGCAGCGCGCCGCAGTCTGAGTAACTGTGCCCTCGCCCACGGGGTGGGACAGGGCTTCTACTCCTAGCTTTTGCTGTAGCTGTAGCTGTAGCTGTAGCTGTTGCTGTTCTGCGCGGCCGGGAGTTGGTGCTTTTTTTTTTTTTTTTTTGGAAGGCGGGCGGTGACGTCCGAGGGAGTGCCAAAGGTCCCTGTGCACCTATGTTCCTAGGGGCTGCGGAGGATCCCGCCCAGTGGGAAGAGAGTCCTAGAAGGTGAACTGGGCAAGGTGGGGGAAGATTAGCTAGGCGTAACTGAGGTTGAGCGAGGAAGTGAGCCCTGCGGCCCGCGGGCGCAGGAGCTCGCGCAGAACCCACAGCGTTCTCTCTCACTTGGGCTCCCTCTGACCGTTAGTTTCCTTACCTGCTTCCAAGACGGATTAGGGCTCAGTCAATTCTCAGTCGCCATCTATCTCACACTACTCTTTTAAAAATCGTCTTTATTAGTAATACCACGACAAAATCGCATTTACCCTCATTTTATCTGGGGATACTTTCTGGAGACTGTGCTAGCCTGGCGAAGGAGCGTAAAGACACAGTGGACTCCCCAGCGCTGAGACCGAGCCTTCTTCATTTGTTTATCTGCCTCATTGGAGAGATTCCAGTATTTGGAGGCATCCAAAAAAATCGATTGAAGTGACTTAAGTCGCTCATTAACTACGCCAGCGCGGCCGGAGAAGAGGTGTTTCCGTAATTTATTCCCTGCGCTTTTGCTCTACAGGCGGCACGCTTAGGTTCCCAGCCGTAGTCGCAGAACCGGCCGGTGGAGGCGGACCCCTGTTAGAGGAGGATGCTCCAAATCTACATCCCTCCATACCCCAAGGCTGGAGCGACCTAGACCTTGGCATCGCGGAGCTGGCAAGGAGGTGCTGGACTGATGCCAAGTGGGACCAAGTGGCGAAGGAGCCCAGGCCAGGACCTCTTGCAGGATTAGTCTTTTCCTTTGGCGAAAGGCTTTGGAAAAAGCAGATGATATTTAAAACCACAACCTGTGCTGAAAAACCATCTACGCTGCCGCTCCTCCTACCTCCTTGGTCAGGCTTGTTAGAAAAGTTGCAGTTGGGAGGAGGTTTGGGGGACTGGGTGAAAAAGGTGAAGGGATTAATAAGTACATATTGATAGTTACAAAATAGACACAAGGATGTAAAGTACAGGACAGAGAATATAGTTAATAATATTATAATAACTAAGTATGGTGCTGGGTGGCTACTAGATTTATCAAGGCGATCACTTCCTAAGGTATATAAATATCCAACCACTACGATGTACACCTAAAACTAATATAAAATAATATTCAATGTCAATAATAATTGAAAAATAAAAATTAAAACAATTTAATCTAATAATGAAGTGCTTTTCAGAGCCTCCTGCCATCAGCAGCTGATCAGCAGAGAACTCCCCAGGGGAAATCACAGCTTGGGGCAGTTCCCCGAATTTTCTTCTTTCTCTAGTTTCAAGCTGGGAATTCTCCTCCCAACAGAGGGGAAAGATCCAGGCAGAAAAAAAGCACTTTTTCATCCCCCAGCCTCCCTGCCCCGAATTTCTCATCTCTTGGAAGGTCTTATAGGTCAGGATGTCTGATTAAAATCACTCTCACATAATAGCGACAAAGGTCTGGGAATCAAGGAAGAAGAGTGAAGAAGAGTGTCTAGTCTTAACCCACAGATTTTCATAGTTAACCAACTGCAGAAGGTTCCTGGAACTCCTGTCATTCGGTTGCTTTTTATGTTGTTTGTTTTGTCTTCCAAACGTCATTTTTAATAAATAGGTATTTTGTTAATTGTGATAGTTTAACACAATGTATACTTTAAAATGTTTTTAATATAACTTCAAAAATGATTTAAAATCACCTCTAAGAATGCATAGAAATTAATTTCTGGTCTCGTAAACATCGTTAGAATATTTCTTGTCTCAATATTCCTAGGGAGTCTTTACCCTTCAAAAACATAAATAAATACAATTTTTATGTTAAAACCAAGTCAATTAATCATATATTTTTCTCTAAATGGATTCTGGTGTCCAAAGAAATGTAATAGGGTTTACACCATATTTAGTTTGAGAAGAATTAAAATATATATATTCCAAATCGCCCTAAAAATTTTTGTGTAAAACATGTTAGCAAAAGAAACGAATCAAAGCGAAAATATAACAAAATAAAAATAAATGGTGGTGTTGTCTATTATATTATTTTTAATTTTTTCTGAAAATGTCAATGCAGCAGCAACCATGGAGTTTGGAAGGACATATTTTCCCCCAAATGCCTGAAAATAATGAATGATAAAGTTTTAAAATCTAATATTAATAACTTAATTATATTACTATATTATATTGTTTATATTATATTATTATAGTCTCTAAAATAAAATGCATTTAAACTATATTTCGATTATTTTATAAATCGATATTTTGTTAATTGTTCAATTATCCTTCAATTCTTTCCTGCAGTAATATTTGCACTGATTCAGAACACTTAGTTCTTCCTTGCTATTTTGAAATCGTAAAAGCCCATTAATTCAAAAGCAGGGAAGAAAGCTTTGAATTTGCTAGGCTGAAATTAAAATAGGTAAATTAATGTAAGTATATTTACATCATATTTGCCAGGAAATAGCTATTACGAGCTTTGAAATAAGTATCATTTTGAATGGACTGGAGCTGCGTGCTCAGTCCTGGGCTGACTAGCTGAGATTCTGGTTATATTGTTTCCTTGGATGTAAACATATATCTTCTGTAAACATCATGACAGGAAATACCCATAGCATCTAGTTATAATACAAGTTGATTTTTACAGAAGCAATGTTTGGGTTATAGGGGATATATATATATATTTTTAATAGAACTAGTTCCACTTACTTTTGCCACCGTGTTCACATAACAAACCACCTACTGTCCTAAACCTGGCCGTTTGTAAACATTCTTGTTGGACTAGAGGAAATGGGTGGAAAACGAGCAAACTATTTGCTTTTTTTTTGGTTTTGGTTTTGACTGAGTACACCAAAGTATTAAAAAAACACACCTTCTTCTGTGATATCAGGAATATACTCTCAGTTTCAGGTACAAATCTGGTTGCTGTGGGAAAAGTTCAGCTTTAGTCTACATCAATATTAAAGTACCGAAAACAGCTCAACCAGCTGTTAAAGGTGGAGAGAAAACTGCCCGCTTCCGAAAAGGGAACGCCTATCAATGCAGAAGTTTGCACGTAAAGAATGTTTAAATGACGCCGTTCGTATCCTTTGAGTAATCTTAAAGTGTGTGTGCGTGTGCCCAGGTGGCCTGACCAAGACTGCTAGTTACTTGTAAGCATATCTTGCGGGTCAAATACTGGATTCTAGTAGATTTCAGGGGCGGGTTCATCAATTAGACTTCCTGGCAAAAACTGGAATCCGAGAGCCGCGGTTGATCCGGGCCCTTCCGCGCAGGGATTCCCGGCCCGCCCGGGTCTCGGGGAAGCTGAGCCCGGCGTAGTTGGCGTGGCGCGCGCGGCGCGTGGGTGCGCGGTGTCCGGCCAGGGCCCTCAAGATGCACGCGGTGAGTGACTTTGGGACGACCCAGGTTCTCGTTTCACCTGGGCCTTCTCTACGCGGTTCAAGGGGGGCGCGCCAACGGGCGCTGGAAGCAGATCCTCTCGTGTTCGCCCAGAGACCTGGCGCGGGGCTACCATGCCCCGCCGCCAGGGGACTAGCCCTTCAGGGGCCCTTTGAGCCCTTCCACCGCGTTAGGTTTGCTTGGAGTTTACTGTCAGCCTTCAAGAGGCTAAGAGGCAGGAGAGAAACCTCTGGTCCTTTGCTGATAAAGCTCCCTGGGAAGAAGAAACTGGGGAGTTAACGTTTGAAAGGCAATAAGTCGGTTTTTCCCAAGTTGCTTGGGATGTTAACCCATACCGTTTCCCCACTTGCTGCATATATAGTGCAATGACATTCACCCATCCAGGCCACAGATCTGTGGTTCCAAGTGCTGGGACTTCATTCAGTCGCCCCCTGCCAATGATAATTCTTAAAACACCGTGACCCGGGGTGGGGCGCGGATTGGCACCAATTCTCCTACTTTTCAGCATTCATTTAATTGAATACACTGCTGGCGGAGAAAAAAAAAGTCTAGGTCTGGGTTTTTTAATTCATCGTATTTTTCATATTATAAATAATGACAATAATATTGTAAAATATGCATGCGTTTAAGGATTTTGGCCAACTACGTATAGAAGTAGGACTGTTAGCCCAAGCTAGATTTAGAAAAAACTTCTTTATACAGCATAGGTAATATAGTCAATAATATTATAATAACTATATATGGTTTCAGGTGGTACTAGACTTATGGGAGTATCATATAAATGTCTAACCATTATGCTGTACACCTGAAACAGTATTGAATGTCAACTGTAATTGAAAACTAAAATAAAAAAAACCTTAGAAATTAAAGAATTTTTTTCGTATATTATACTTTTCAGTTAAATTGATTAAATTAATTGTTGGGATGAAATGAGCAGATGAAATGCTGTTATTTAACATAGCACAATGTGTTGTGGAAACTAGGATGGTAGACCCAGGGATTACTTCTTGAAGAAAATGTGTAAACATTCACTGCTAAGTGTTTTGTAAATTCTCTTGTGGTAGTGGTTGATATATGATCCTTGAAGTTTCACTATAAGTCCTAGAGTAACATTTAAAATTCATGTAAGTCAGAAACATGAAGTTTAAACTCATGACCGGGCTTGAAATGCACCTTTTAAAACTTTATTTTACAAGCTCTTGTTCTAAAAGCTTCATTAATTCAAAGCATTTCTTTTTATTTTGTAACTGCCACTACAGAGTTTAAATTGACATTTTTCATATGATTATCACAATGATGTTTGCTTTGCTTCTTGTGATAGTGTTAGAGAAGGTTGGATAAAGTTTTTTAAGTAATATCTTAGACTTACAATTGGGCATGAGCAAACAAAAAATTTGTGTTTAGGAAAACAATATGAACCTTTATTTCTTTTGTTTTATTTTTAAAACTTGAAATGCATTTCTTTAAAAATTGTTAAATCTTTTTATTATACACAGGAAAAGGAAGGTCCTTTGCAGTCTGTTAAGGAAGATGATGGGAGTGGAATGGCCCAGGATGCTTTCTATGTAAAGAAAAGTTAATTTTGTGTTCTTCGTGTGTGCTCTTTCTAGTTCTATGTTCCCTGGGCTATCAGCACAATTGTTTCTTCAGTTGCTCAAGCCAGAGGCAGAGAAATCTTCTTTGCTTCCTCTCCTTCCCTAATCTCCCACATCTGATTTATCATCATGTCTTGTCAGTTTTACCCTTGACTATTCTAATCAGTATTCTAGTCTAAGCTGTGTGTGTGTGCGCGCGCGTGTGCGCGCCAGGAACTATTCTAGGTGTAGGTAGACAATTTTGAACAAAACAATACTGTGCCCTTGTGGAGCTTGCAGCCTGGCAGTGAGCCTAAGAAACAGGTTACTAACCAAAGGAAAGTAGTAGGAAGAAAAAGAACAGGGTCCTGTGATGGAGGATAATTGAGGGTGGAAGGAGGCACTTGGCTTGCTTCAGCTAAGATCCTAGAAGACCTATCTGGAAAGGTGATGCTGAAGCTGAGGTCTGAGGGATGACAAGGAGCCAGGTGGAAAGTGGTGGAGAGAAGTGGTCTAGGCATTGAAAAGCCAAGATGCAGAGGCCCTGAGGCAAGGGCTTATTCTAGGACTCCTTAGCAAGAAAGACATACAGAGGAAGTTGACAGAATAAATCATGCAGAGCCCTGCAGACCAAGGCAAAGGGTTTGGATTTATTCCGAGTGCAGAGAAAGCAGGCAGAGTGTCAAGCAGGCAGAAAGCTGAGCTTCTGAGTCAGAGAATCTGAATGTGAATCTTAGCTGGATGATCACATGCAGGTTCTTAACTTTACCCAGCCTTGCTATCATTATCCCCAGATAAAGATTCTAACCTGTCAGGGTGGTGGCGAGGATTAAATGAGAACATCTGCAGAACACTTAACACATTTGGCATTATAAGTTTCAATATGTGGTAACTTAAAAAAGAAAATATTCTGTTTAAGTGTTTAATTTCAAATGCTGTCTCCTCACTTAAATCAGTACTAAGAATAAGTGAAATTTTGGGCTGTATACAATAAAATGCCTCCTTATTAAAATATATTGTATATTGTAACGTAGTTTATAGGATTCAACTGCATTTTTAAAAATAAAAATGTCTCTATAGTACAGATTTTTAAGGAACTGTTATTCAAGTATGTATACTTAGAAGTATATTTTGGCCAATGTTCAGGCAGAAGAGATCAGTTTCATTCATTGTGGCAATTTGTGTATTTATCAGCTTCCATTATCTGTAGTTATTAGAGTTGGATTTATTTTCTTCTTTTATGATCATCCATGTCACTTAATGAATGATTATAGGTTGAGATTTTTAGTGTTTTAGAATTTCTAACATTATTGAGGATAAAGCCTCTTTATCCACAGACATTCTGTAATTCAAGTGCAGTTTCCTTTAAGTCAGTGGTTCTCAAACTTTAGCATACATGATAACCACCTGAAGAAACACACCCCCAGAGTTGCTGATTTCTAACAAGCCCCAGGTGATGCCCATGCTGCTGATGGTTCAAGAACCACATCTTGCAAACTACAGGCATAGCTCGTTTTAGTGTACTTCCCTTTATTGCACTTCACAGGTATTGTGTTTTTTACAAACTGAAGGCAATGCCTTCAACCAGCAAAAAAAGTTGGTTACAACTTGCTTTATTGTGACACTTGCTTAACTGGTGGTCTGAAACTGAATCCACAGTATCCCTGTGGTATGCCTGTACTGTCTGAAGCCAACAAACTCAGTCATTGGCTATAAGATTATTTATTGTTCAAGATATAACTCTCCATGTTCATCCTTGATTATTTCCACACTGAATTATTGATGATAGTTAGAAATGTTACTATGAAATGTTTTTTGGGAAAAAAAGTAATTTTCAAACTATCAACTTTCCAGCTTCAAGGACTTATTATTGATGCTTTTCATGGTAAAGGATTTCAGACAATAGAAGAATATTTTCAACAGAGAGTGAGCCACATTCCTCAAAAGTATAATCATCTTGTATTATACCATCTTGACAAATCAATAAATAAGGCAAGTAAGCTGTTTTGTTTTCTGACCAGAATACCAGTGTGTAATTATACTTTGTAAGGCTCCTCCCCTCAGTTTTATTTTTATTGAAAAATAATTGACACACAGCACTGTATAAGTTTAAGGTGTACTGCATAGTCATTTGACTTACATATATTGTGAAATGATTGCCACAAGTTTAGCTGACATCCATCATGTCATATAGTTATAAAAGAAAATTCAAAAATATATTTTTTCTTATGAGAACCATTAGGATCTTAACAAATTTCATTGTAAGGCTTTTAATTTAGTGTGGTCTCATACCTAGGCACTGGATAAAAATGAATTTCCGTGTGTTTCACTATTGCTGAAATGTATTCAGATATTCTTCATTGATGGCCTCAAAGAAGATGAGCCTTTGCTAATTCAGCAGGGATTGATCCCAAAGATAAGTGTCATGTTTTAATTTTGTATGGCTTTGGGTGACTTAAAGAACGTGGGTAGATTCAGCTTTCTAGTTAAGTCTGGTTTTTCTGTTCCTTTGAAATCAAATTTGAGAAGTTGGTAACAATGCTTCTTGCCCATATCCAATCAAAAATTGAGTT
Organism: Pteropus medius; assembly: GCF_902729225.1. Classification (NCBI taxonomy): domain Eukaryota; kingdom Metazoa; phylum Chordata; class Mammalia; order Chiroptera; family Pteropodidae; genus Pteropus; species Pteropus medius. Next base: position 4,004,344 of record NW_024355205.1, on the reverse strand, counting down.
CAGCATGTTTCCTGAGATATGTGCTAAACAGGACACTTTGATAGTGCACGTTAATGAGTCAGATACAATTCCCTTCTGCCCTTGACAAGCCAGTGCAGTAAGCACGGTTTTATTATCGAATTTCACTTAGGAATTTAGGATGAGTAAGTCGTCTGGAGGTGGTGGTGAAGGGGATCTAAGGATGGTGTTTATACAATCCATATATTTAATTTTGCATTTAGTCCCACCCAATTCCCTGATACACACTTAACTCATGCAGATAACAGGAAGTGGGGGAGAGAAGATAACATTTTGAAAGATATGGAAGAGGACATCTCTAGAATACCTTGGAACCTTGAGCTGGTTTTTGGGGGAGATGAGTTGATAGCTGCCTCAACCTGAATTTCCTATTTAGATTTAAGAATACCCTCCCTCAAATTTAAAGTCAGATCAAATCTCCACTGGAGTTTTGAAATCATAAGAATTTTCATATTCCATGGGAATTCTAATTGGTGATGGAAATTTCATAGCCATAATTTAGACACATCCTAAAACATGTGCTGTTATTTCATGTAGATTTTAGCCAAGAATAGATCGATATTACCAAAGCGGATGGAATACTAGATTCTGTACTTCTAAAACCAATTGTGGTTACTAGTCAACACAAACTGGGATGTTATTCTCCATAGAATAAGAATTTCCTACAGAAAGGAATGTATTTAGTCCTACATTAAAATCTAGAAAGATTAAGCAACTTGTCCTATACCATATACATAATAAGTAGTAGCTATTGCATCTAACTATTTCGTCTGGCTTCTGGTAGACACAGCTGTGAGTGCAGCTGATGTATCTGATATACCACATATGATCATGACATATAAATGAGTTCAGGAGTGATTTCCTAGTCCGAAAGCTTTTATTTTTTCAATTAGAGTTGACATTCAATATTATTTTATATTAGTTTCAGGTGTATAGCATGGGGTTAGACATAATTTATGAAGTGATCTCTCTGATTAGTCTGTTACCCACCTGGGACTATACATAGTTATTACAATATTATTGACTTCTTTTTGTTGTAATTCATATTCCTGTGACTGTTTGTAACTACCAATTTGTACTTCTTAATCCCTTCACCTTTTTCACCCATCCTGCCAACCCCCTCCCATCTGGCAATCACCAATTTCTTCTCTGTTGTCTATAAGTCTGATTTCATTTATTTTGTTCCTTAGACTCCACATATAAGTGAAATCATATGGTATTTGTCTTTCTCTGACCTATTTCACTTAGCATAATACCCTCTAGGTCCATCCATGTTGTTGCAAATGGTAAGATTTCCTTTTTTTATGGCTGAGTAATATTCTATTGTATATATATGTACCAGCTCTTCTTTATCCAATTGTCTGTTGATGGGTGCTTAAGTTGCTTTCATATTTTGGCTATTGTAAATAGCACCACAGTGAAAACAGGATTGTATATATCTTTTCAAAGTAGTGTTTTGGATTTCTTCGGATAAATATCCAGAAGTGAAATAGCTGGGTAGTTCTATTTTTAATAAGAGTTTGCTTCAGGAGGTGGATGATTCAGTCGAGTGCAAATATTTGTCTGATTTGAGATAAAAGAAACATTACTTGGAACGCAGTAGTGGCTCAACCTGCTGTAAGTTAAAATCATCTGGAGAGCTTTAACAAGCACCACCTGGGTCTCATCACCAGAGGCTCTGGTTTACTGGGTCTGCCAGGGGTCCGAGGCAGCACGGTATTTCAGAACTCCCCAGGTTTTCTTAAGATGCAGCTAGGAGGTAAGAGCTGATTAGTTTGTTCATGGTCTTCAGCTGGGGTACCTTGGGTTCTTGGCTCCAAACTGGACATTTTCCAAGGCCCTGCTCCTATGAGTTGTTCATCATAAACTCATGTTACTAACTTCGTGTTCAAGTGATGATTTCTAACTATGTGTGCAGGATTTTTTCTTTTTTCGTAAGAGTAACCAGTCTCAGCAAAACTGGTCCGAAGATGGCCTTTGCTTTATTGAATGACTGTTGTAGGAGGGTTTATAGAAGTTTATTTTTAAATCATACCAATCCTAGCAACTTAATATAAACTTGGATATATGTTCCTATAGAAAAGAAAAATCTCCAATTTGCTGGAAGCTTTACTGTACTACATGTATTTCTGGAGCACGTTCTAAATGCTGTATCTCCTTTGACAGCTTGTCTTGTACAGCTGCCCAGAGCACAATAACTTCTCCTGTTTTGGGAGGCTCATTTATGTCTTAACCTTTTCTCACTAGCCCCTCCATATGGCTTTTTAGCATTGCTCCTGGTCAAGGCTCCCATTCTTGCTTATTTATTGCCAGAACTCTGTAGCAGTATGATTGATTCCATTCTGGAGTGTTCTGGGTGGAGGCCCTGGAGTCATGCCTGATAGAAACAGGATGGAATGGGAAAAGGTCTTTAAAATTATTTTGCTGTAGTGAAAGAATTATCTTGTGAAATTGTGTCAAATAAGGAGTAGTTATGTAGTTCTGGGATTTCCATCAGTGTTTCTTCTCTTGTGTACATGGTTTCCTGGTTTGAAAGAACAATAGGATTTCTGACCAATGAAGATCTAGCCTCAGACACATCCCTGGTTAATGTTACAGAAGACTTCTTTGACACAGCGCTGGTAAGGATGGGGGTGGATGCTTCACTGAACAGATACCATTGGTAATTTGCAGGAATCTTTGAGTTGTTTCTAAAACTTGTGTTTTTATAAGATGTAGATTTTACTAAAAAAACTCCCATATTTTATTACTAGACTATTATATGAAATAGAAACAAACATCAATATATATATGTATATATATATCCAATGTTACAGAAGAATGAGGTGATTTATTTTCCTACATACCAATGTATTATTCATTTGATTAAGGGTGATATGCTGATTTTAATGATTGAAGGACTTCTCTAATTTTTTTTTTACTGTATTTAAAGTCAAATCCTGCCTGTTAGAGAAATATCAGCATTAATGTATTAACATTATAGTTTATAATACTTTTAAAAAATAATATAAGCTTTACATTTTCTTTTTATTAGATTATTTCCAGGAGGAGTAGTAAAGGTAAGTGTATTATTTACCATTAATTGGCTATATACTTTTCATTAATAGAATATTCTGGTATAGAGAAAATATTGTCTAAATGACATGTAAAACTAAAGTGTGTTTAATTATTATATTTGGATATATGTGCTATTGAAATGAATTTTGTTGTATGTCTCGGTTTGCTTGAGGTACATCTTAATTTCATTGCTCCTGTCATCATTGGCTGATTTGCTCTATTGAGAGCCACTTTTGTCATTCATTCCAAACCAGCAGAAGTTTAGCTAGTATTGATTTAACTTGGAGTTATTCAGATGACTTTCCCTGTCTTTCAAGGGTGTAAAAGGCAAATTTTTAGAATATTTGGAAATTAGAGCAATGATTTTGTTCAATTTACTTGTAAGTTAAAGATAATTCAATATGATACCATGGAGTCAAAGACGCACTTAAACTATTTGAACATTTCAAAAAATTGAGGCCATCTTAAAGTGGATATGTCCTCTTCCTGTTGTCCATCTTTTCATTTTTCTTTTGAAAAGCTGTTATTGACACTTGCATTCTACAATGTATGGTATCTTGTAATTGAGGAAATTCAATACTAGAAGCTTAGGTATATGTGCTACTTAGTTGACTTTAAAAAGAGGTCCCCCTAATCTAAGTCAGTGGATCTAAATACTTTCAAGTCAGTTTTTTATGAGCTTCATGAGAGATAATTACTGTCTCTAAAATTGATTGATAAAATGCATAATGGTAAAGCTACTTCAAAATTTGTAACATTAACAATAAAATTGTCTTTTACTAATTACAACAGCATATATCACTGCATATTTGAAAAAATACTTAGAGGACTTTTTAGTTTACAGTTGTTGCTTTTTCCACCTACAGATTTCCATCCTTACAGTAACTTCATTGCCGTGAGTGAAGGGAACACTGCTCTCGATGATTATATTAGTCATAACAAAACACTACAGGCTCAGTGGCTTAAACAACAGAAATTTATTTTCTTACAGTTTTGGAGGCTGAAAGTCTGAGATCAGGGTGCCAGCACTTTGAGTTCTGGTGAGAGCTCTCTTCTGGCTTGCAGATGACCACCTTCTTGCTGTGTCCCCATATAGTAGAGAGCAAGCCAACTCTCTGGTGTCTCTTCTTATAAAGACACTGATCTCATCATGAAGACCCCACCCTCTTGACCTCACCTAACCCTAATTACCTCTGCAAAGGAGCCCATCTCAAATACTGTCACATTAAGGTTAGGGCTTCAACATATTAAATTTTTTGGGGGGAGTGGGGGTACAGTTTAGTCTATAGCAATGACAGTTTGTGCTTGGAGCCCACTCTGGCCATCAGGGGGCTGACCTCTTTGCAAGTGTCAGATTTGCACATGTAGCCTCTGACAGTCATTCTGCATGGATATTGTTATGCCCGGGCTCTATAGAGTTGCTGTCTAATCTCTCTCTATGAAATACAAAGATGTTTTCACTGACCTCATCTCCTCTTGCCATTAATAGAATTATCCCTTCCTTTTTGTTCCAAGATTTATGTCATCTTACTGTGTGTGTTCCGTTTTTATGATTCCTTTGTTTTGTGCTTTGCTATGTGGTTTATATTTGTTTTCACAATTTGCTCCTCTCGAGCGATTTGAATGGCTTATGTCCAAGTTTTATTATACTGGTAATTTTAATTATCAACATCAAAATTATAGAGCCTTAGTTCTCCTTTATACTTTATAACAAGGAATTCAACATGTTTTTTTCCTCTTAGATTTATTTAATTTATTTAATTAAATTTATTTAATCTTCCACTTAGATTTATTTAATTTAATCTGGGGTTTTAGGCTCATATTATGTATATATCTTTGTAAATAATATTTGTCCTTTGCCTTGTGTTGTGGTATTATTTATAATAATTATTTAGGGGTCACTACCAATCTGTCTATAATACCATGATGTCCTCGTCTTGAGTTCTTTATTCTGCTTTATCTCCATCTGCTATATTTCAAAGAGTGTTATTAGGGTGTGTGGGTTGGACACGGTCAGAGCTTTTTATCATTTAAGAATGTCTTTGTGGCTTTTATACAATATAACGCTTGCTTTGCAGTTCTCCCCCTCAAAACTTCCATTGTCTTCTATTAAGTGTTGAGAGCATGTGCACACTCACATGCATGTTTGTTTTAGGTGGTCCTTGATGAATTATTTTGAAATCAAATCTTGCTTTAGCTTGGGAAAATTTATCTTTGATAATTTTATCTGTTAGAGCAGGGTTTCTCAGCTTTGACACTGTTAATCTTTGGGGCCAGATAATTCTTTGTTTTAGGGGGCTGTCCTGGGCTTTACATACTAGATGCCAATAGCAACCTCTCCCACTTCCCCACTTGTGACAAGCAAACAAAGTCTCCAGAAATTGCTAAGTGCCCCTAGGAGAAGAAGGGAAAAATCACCCCTAGTTGTAAAGCACTGACTTAAAGTATTTTTAGTATATATAACAGAACATCTGGTTCAAATAGGCTTGAATGATAAAGATGACTTATTGAAACAGGAGCTAAAAAGTCCAGAGACAGGTAGTTTGCTTGTGGCTATGCTCCATTCTCAGCAGTTCTTAGTTGTCTTCCTCAGAGTCTTGTATTTACTCTCAAGTTGATCTCCCTTGATGGTTGAAAGATGGCAGCTAGCAACCAGAGTTTTGTGCTTCCTGATTTACATCTAGAGGGAGAAATATTCACCTTCCTTAGCCATCAAAAGAAAAGCTCTAGGTTTGCTACAATTGAATGTCCCCGCTTCCTCCCCCGCCCCCGCTCCATGAACCAATCACTGTGAAAAGATGAATAGGATGTCCTAGCATAGCTTAAGCCAATCAGGATCCACACCTGAAGCAAGTCAGTCCCATTCAATAGCATGATGGCTACATAACAGAGGGGGAAAGGATGACAAGAAAACACCAAGAAATCCATTACAGTTACTCTATTCTAGTCTTTTTGTTAGATTATCTGTTATTCATTTATTGTGTCTTTTTTGTCTTCATATTTCTCTCATTTTTTTTCTGTGTGTTTCGAGATCAGTTCTTAAGTTTTTCTTGGAAGCTCTCACTTTAACTCATCTTGTTCTGCTCTCGTTGCTTCCAGTACAGACTTCACCTGCTATCATGCCTTTGCCTCCTTAAAACCTGTGTGTTGTGGTGATCTGCGTCTGCTTTTAGATCCGTCCCTCTCTCCGTCCCTCTCTCCATCCCTCTCCCCCACCGCCCCCCACCCACACTCACTCACTCATTCACTCACTCACTCACTCACACACACACTCTGTATTGCAGAAAACTGTTGTTTTCTATGTTTTCTTATCAACTGACTGCCTGCTAGGTTTAGCCAATGGAAGTAAATTGAAAGTAGGGAGAAAAGGCATTTTTCCCCCCTCCCTTCTACTGAGGTGCTATCTCCAGGAGTGACTGCATAGTCCCTGTGGCTCTGGTACATTTGTAGTTATAGCTTTTACTAGATAACTTTGATTCCTGGGATCTGGTAATGCCACTTCCTTTCTGTGATTTTGACTTTGATCGAGGGGTGTCACACCGGGAGAGGCATGGTAGTTACATTACTAATGCTCATTTCTAGACCGTCTCATTGTTTCCCATTTGGATTCTTAGCTTTTTTTTTTTTAATCGTCTTTGTAAATAATTCCTTGTATTAAATTCCTCAGGTTGAAATATCTAGAATGGTTTCAATTTTCATATTACATATTTCTTTCTCATTTACTTCTGTGTAAATGACTGTCACCTTTTCTTTCAAGTTTCATTTTTTGTTTCATAGAACTTATGTTGTTTTGAGGTTTGAGATTATAAATCAGATGTTTCCTAAATTTTTGTTTCCTGAAGTAAGCACTTTTTCAAGTAACTTTTCTGCTACCTCTTGATCTACATTGCTCTCCTTTTCTTTTTCATGGGACTATAAATATTAGTTTTTCTTCATTACCCTTTAAATGAAAAGTTCAAATGACATCTGATATTTGCTAATTAACAGGGTGCATAAATATCTTTAGAATCCCCTGCTGTTCCTGAGGGCTCTGTTAGAATCTTCCTCTCAGGTTTTAAGCTGACAGGCAAATTTTTGGCCCTAGCCTAATATCTGGTTTCCAGAGATTAGCAGTATTTATCTGGCTGGCTTTGGACTGAAGGATCTTTTTTATTTCTACTTTCTGGTTCAGTTCCTTCAATGTCATGAGTTACATGGGGATTAAAAAGCATACAGTGTGTGATAAATTATTCATATATCAAAATTGCACATCTGAACCTATGATAATTACATTATGATCTTACCATAAGTTTTTTGCACTGACATTTTTATCTTAATGTGCTTAAATAAATTTGTAAATAGTTTATTGTTTAATAAGCATAAAGTATTACCACATACCCCTTTTTAAACTATGTACTGACATATAAATGGCTGTTGAAGTTTCCGTAATTATGCTATTTAATAAAGGCCAACACTTTATTTAAAATTTTCTCTTTTTGTTAGCATAAGACCTTATAAAATTTTAAATTTTATACACTATCTAAATGTAAGAAGTACATAGAAACAACAGGACAAAATGTGCAGGAGCTGCCCTTTGCACATTGCTCAGTTAGACAAACAAGTAGCTTCGCTTGATATGTGATAATCACAACAGTCACACTTTGCATATGCTGCTCTTAGTTTCTTTTGTGTCTATGCAGTACAAGTGTGTTTGTTGTGAACTGGGGTTTCTAGAACTTGAAGCAGGCTGTAATTTGTCTCTTGCCCAGACTGAAATTTCTGAAATGTTTACTGCTCCCATGGCTTTGTCAGTCTTTGCCTCTTCCTGCTGTGCAAGAAGTATTTCCTTATTCTCTTTAGCATCAGTGTGATTGTTTTAAAATTATGCTTTCAGGGAAAATTCAGATGTTGGGTTCCTTCATATATACCTTAGGATTTCTGGTGATAGAAGAAACGGTAAATCATTTGATTCAGCAGGAGGTGAGTTGCAAATAACAAAATGTAACAGTTGCCGTAGAAACCTGGGAGAAGGTTGTGCCTAGGCCCCTCTTTAGCTTCTTCCCCATGTAGACCTTCTCCAACTCCGAATAGGCTTTGAAGACTTTGAACGGCATTTTGGATTCTGTACCTTGGGAAGAGAGAAAAAAACTCCCCTTGTCAGAAGGCCTGTGTCATCTTATGTAAGTGACCTTGTACTTGATTATGTGGTGATGTAAGGGCAAAGTCTAATTGTACTACCTCAGTCTTTGTTTCCTTTAGGCACGATCGCTTCATTCCTTCCTTCAGTAAATGCTTTGGGCACCTATTATGGATCACGCACTGTGCTAAGTAGTGAAGAAAGACTGAGGAACAATGCCAGACCTTACTAGGCTATTCTTTTTTAGTATTATGGTTTTTTTTTTTTTGAGTTTTTTGTTTTGTTTTGTTTTTCTTTTTGCATCGAGTTTGTGAGGTTAAAATGCTTTTTGGGGTTATAAAATATTTTTTTCATTGCGAATGTGAACTAAATTAGTTATTAATGGGAAAACGTTGAGTACAGACCCTGCTGCTAAACTACTTGGCTTTAAATCCTGTTTTTACCACTTGGGTTCATTGCTTTCGCTAGAGCCATAGTCCCTAACCTTTTTGGCACCAGGGACCAGTGCACCTATGAGAATCTAATGGCTGAAGATCTGAGGTGGAGCTGAGGTGGTGATGCCAGCACTGGGGAGCAGCTGCAAATACAGATGAAGCATCTCTCACTGGCTGGCTGCTCACCTCCTACCGCGTGGCCCAGTTCCTAACAAGCCACAGACTGGTCAACCTGTTCATGGCCCAGGGGTTGGGGACCCCTGATCTAGAGCACAGTCTTAACCTCACTGTACCTCAGTTTGCTTGCCTGTTAAATGGAGCCAACATTAATACCTGATTGATAGAGTTATTGTACAGGTTGAATCAGGCAATCCATTGAAAGTGATTATTAGCACATTACGTGGTAGAGAGCAAGTTCTCAAAGGTTATAAACCATTAGCTATACCAATAGGGCATGGACTTTGTATTACTTTTCAAGTGATGGATTTTTTGTTTTTTGGTGCCCCAGTCACAATTATGTAGTTCTTGGAACATTGAAATTTGGAGATAAGGTTGTAATATGTGACCACGAAAAGAGCAAAACCAGCACCCAGTTTTGAAATTTGAACCTAAAACTATGACTGTGTATTAACTACTAACTGGCATTGATGACATCATTGTGGCACTCATTCTTGTGACATGTGGCCATGGCTGACAAGAGGAAGGGTGACTAAGTTTACCATAGTGTAAGTCTGAAGGAAGTGACTGGTGAGCACAGAGCTCATTGCTGTCATGTTTGTCCATTTAACTAGTCTTTGCAGAATGCAGTGTTTCCACTGAATTTTTCCTAAAAAATATTTATTGAGTACATAAGTGAAATCATATTCTTAGTGGTGTATTTAGACTGGGAGAGCAGCTGACCTGAAGCTTTCTCCTAAGTTTCAATCTAATCCTATGGTCCTACCTTATTGTTTGTGTGTTCTAGAAACTCTGGAATATTCTAGACTTCAAGTAAAATATGCAAGCATAAAATTAAGCAGAATTCTCAGTGATACTGTTTTAAGGCTTCTAGTTAATAGTAATAAATCAATCATTTATTATGAGAAGTGCAACTACTACAAGATTTAACAAATCTTTAAAATGGGAGTTATTTCGAACATTAAAAAAGATCAACATCACGTTTGTTAGCATTTAATTAAAATTGTTAAATAAATGCAGATGCTCCTCAGCTTGCAATGGGGTTATGTCTTGGTAAATAATACCATGGTAAATTGAAAAGTGTAAGTTGAAAATGCACTGAATATTCTTGACTTAGCCTAGCTTACCTTAAACGTGCTTGGAACACTTACATAGCCTAAAGTTGGGCGCAATCTAACACAAAGCCTATTTTATAATAAAGTGCTGAATATCTCATATAGCTCATTACGTATATTGCTTTTGCACCATTTTAAAGTAAAAAAAAAAAATAAGTTGGGGGCAGTCTGCATATAATATGGAAATCTGTATTAGTTACAATAATGTAATAACTTAATCCCTTTATGCTTGTAACTTAAGTTTTAAAATAAGTTCAAGAAGTTCATTGGAAAGACCCACAGCACTTGTTGTTAATAGATGCCAAACTATGTAAAAAGAAAAAAAAAAAAAGGCACATATACTCAGAAGGCTGGTGAGGTGATTGTAAAATTCCAGAATCTTAGCACTTGATGAATCCTCAGAGATCATCAAATTGAATTTGCTTTGCAGAAGGAGAAATAGAACTGCAGAACGTAAAGTAGCTGTAGCTTCCTTTCTTTTGAAAGTACATGTAAGTCATTAATGTACAAACTTAAGAATTTTCCATAAAAATCTCTTCTTGACATTGAGAAGATGCTGAAGCAGAATTTGAAATGCTTTCAGAAATATACATTTTGGTTTTAAATTTTAATGCCAATATGGTGAAGTTTTGCTATTTACGTTTACTTCAGTAAAATACAGTTTATCTAAATGTTTCAGGAAAGACCTTGCAGGGACCATCTTGACTGTTGGTGGTAAGGAATGTTTAGTATTTTAAATATTAGAATATTAAATATTGGACATTGGGGGTTTATGAGCATGTTGGAACTGTGGGGAATAAATTATGACCAAATTGAAAATAGGGATTATGATTTTGTTTTTCATTTATTATGTAAGATTTTAATATGCTTGAAAACTAAAGAATAATGAACACTCATTCGTTCACCAACCAGCTTAGTCAGATTTTTATCATTTTGCCACATTTGCTTCAAATCATTTTATAAATCAATCAGAGTTACAGGTAAAGCCCCCCATGTCCGTGTCCCTGAACCCATTCTCCTCTCCATTGGTAGAGGTGATCCTTGACTTAGATTGTTTTTCATTACCAAATATATTTTTCCACTTTTTTGCTATGTAGTCATAAGCAACATATGTTATTGTTTTGCAGATTTTAAAAGCATTTTATAAATCTCCTCTTATTGTACATATGCAGCTGCAACTTTCTTTTACCCTTAAAATTATTTGAGATTTAAACGTGTTGATATATGTAGTTTTTGTTTATTTACTGTGAAATACCACAGTCTTGGGATTTAATCTTTGTAGTAGAAATATGTTTTAAAGGCTATTCGATGAGCTGCTTTTGATGAATGTTTTAACATATATAAAGTACAGAGATATTTATTTAAAAAATTGTTATGTGATGACCAATTATTTAGATTTTCTAATATTTTTTAAGTATTTAATTTAAATGATTATAATTACTTCAGGATACATCTTGCTGTTATAAGATGCAATGCTAGTCTTCTAAAATGGAATTTTCTGAAAGCAAGTGGTAATCTGTGGAATTTATATTTTTGCCTTGGCCCAGAATTATTCATTTTGCCATATTTCTGATCTCTAGATTATGACCAGCAGGTTGCACTTTCTGAAGCATTGTGTAGACTGACAACTAAAATATCAAGGGACGACCTTGTTCATCAGTGGTTTGAAGACGACGTCATTGCTGAAGCTTTCAAAAAAATTAAGGGTCGGCAATTTGAGACGGTGCGATTCCTGGTCATCAAAATTCCATTTAATCTAAACTTATTAAGCATTCTGTCAAGGGTTCAGGGGAGGATTTTTTCCCATTAATGTGATTAAGGTGCCATTCTTAAACTCTCTGTTTCTCACTTATGTGAAATAATTTGAGGATAGTACAAACAAAATTTATGAGTCAAATATGGGGATACAGAGATAGGACTTCTTTATAGGTAACTTACAAGTTACAAATATGTGAATTTGATGTGTCCAGTCAGAGAAAATGTCATGGAGGGGGGAGCAATTTTTCAATGAACCTCGAAGGGTAAGCAGAGTTGGAGAAGAAAGTGAACATCAGCCTCACAGAGAGCAGCCGTGCAATGACGGGAGGCTTGAAGTGGCATGGTCTTCTCTGGTGGTAGGGGAGTATTATGGAGTGTTTTGTGTTGTGAGCCATTCAGTCTCTACAGTTTGGAGGAATCATAATTTACAGTGTCTCCCATGCAACCTGAGTTCACTGTGATTGTGTTTTCAAGTAGCACAAAAAATAGCTTATGGCTTTGTGTATACTCACTTTCATCCTAAAATAGCTAAAGTGTTTTTCCTCTAAAAAAGTTTTTAAAATGAGGGTTAAGCACTTAAGAAAAGGTAAAATTCTTTACAACAGTGCTCATGTTGAATAAAGCTTTTCTGGTCCAAACTTCTGTGCAAAAAATTAGGATTCTATTAAATCCAAACCTTTAAATATATTATTAAATATATTTTATTTGACTTTGAGCCTATTGCCAGATCTTCATTAGCCAGGATTTAGTTTAAACTAAATGGAAAGACCATGAACCCTGAGTTGGAGTCCCACCTCCCTGACCTAAATGATGCGTGCATTTTGGCAAGGTAGTTGACTTAAGAAGCCTGAGAGTTCTCATCTATTAAATGGAAATGAAACCCACCTCAAAATCTGGAGAATTAAATGAGAGAAACTGAAAGTCCCTGGGATATTGGGGACACTCAGATATTAGTTTCCTTTCTCCCCTGTGTCAGTCCCTCATCTGCAGGGAAATGTGATGAAAATAGGGCAAAAATAATTATCTTGTTTTTCAAGTCATATCTCCTCTCCACCCCAGAGCCATCAACCTCTTAACTGAACTACTTTTATATGAAGACTTACATCACTGTTGTCTGTCTAGTACTGAATATAGACACAGAGTGTAAAGACTGAATCAACAGCCAGTGCTTGCTAACAAAAGGGACAAAAAAGCCTGGATCAGTGTCACGAATTTAGTTTCCTAACAGCTGTTGGATGGAACTCTAAAAATATTCTTTATTTTTAGAACATATACCAGGAGAGAAAACCTAAGAAGGAGCGAGATGGAGAATTCTGGATAAGGAAAATTGGCTGTGGATAATACATCCAGAGAAACCCAAAGTTGATGAGTTTTATGGGTTTGTAGTTGGCTTGTGCTGGGCAGATGTTAGGGAGATGGACGTCCAGTGGGTTAGTCAAATATAGTAATCTAGCTTATCAGGATGGTTTGTTTTTCTTTCTACTCTTTTAACCTAGTGAAACGTAATTGTGCATATAACTTTTGGACACCTAAACATTCCTCAATTAAAAATCTCCTGGGGATTCCTTCTAGGACATGTGCGTAAAGCTGCCCCTTTATAACACAAAGTATTGTTTTAGTTAAGGTATGATCATGAATACTTGTAAAGTCTTGCAATGTTACTGGATCCTGGAAATTTAGAGGCAAACATTGGCCTCTGCATGCTGGTTATGGTAGTACTATTTAACTAAGACATCTTGATTTTTTATTAAAAAGTTTGCATTATTTATTTTGAAGGACAGTAGACTGTTTCTCAATTACCTAAACAACAGGCTTGGTGACCAAAGAAGGTAAGATGTTTCTCTGAACATTATTTTATTGAGTAGTTGCATTCTGAAAATGTCTAATATTAAAAAATCTAGGATCTGTTTTATATTAGGAGAGAATATAGGATACATAATTTACTGAATACTACTGAGTTATCTATTGAGTAGAAACCTCAGAAATGTAGACACATTCTGCCTAGTGATTCATTTCTGTGTTTAAAAATAATCTGTCATTCTTTTAGCATATTTATTTATGATTTGGAATATTTTTAACATTATGTCCTCTGGGAAGATTTTATAAAGAGTTATTTTTATAGACAAGGTAACTAGGGATAGATGTATTGTGGACGGTTAAGTACTCGATAAAAAGATAGTTGCCAAATTCAATCCTTCAGTGGGAAACTTGCCAAGCTACTGAGTTGAGATGTAGTATCGGTAAACCAGGCATGTAGATTTTCAGATGGGGATTTGAAATCGAGCCATAGCAAATCTCCATTTGTGGGTTTGAAATCCCCTTCTATACTTTGTACAAAGAGACTTACTAATATGCCCTAGTTATAAATGCTTGTTTGTAGGACATCTGTAGGTTGTGTTTGAGTTCCATCCATATTTTATTTTAATTTTTAATTGTGAGGTGTTTTGCAGGGTCTATTCATTTCCGTGTATTGCTGCTTTTGCTGATGGGAATGAGGTATGTTTGTCTCTCTTGGGGGCCACGAGGGTGATGTGTAATGAAACCCATAGTTAGGTTTACTTAGGTCAAGTTGCTCTTGCTACTCAGAAGGGCTTTTTAAAAAAGGAAGCTTACTTCTCCTAGAGGCCTCAACTCTGAAGCTTACTGTTCCTTTCCCCTGTCTTCTCTCATACATAGGTTTAAGGACCCTACCGTTAATACTAGATAAAGAAATTTTAGGGTTTATATGTATTCATGAGGTCAATTACAGGAACCTGGCCCTATTTTACACTATTAGTGGGTCATATTATTCATATCTGGATAAATGGGAAAAGGGCAGTTATCTTGCTTCCCATGCAGTTGATGCTTCCCACTCAATCCCCAGCAATTAGAGCTACTCTCCTTTCTCTAGATCAGGGCCCCTCAACCCCCAGGCCACAGACTGGTACTGGTGTGGCTTGTTAGAATCTGGGTCACACAGCAGGAAGTGAGCAGCAGGTGAACAAAAGAAGCTTCTTCATCTGTTTTTGCAGCTGCTCCCCAGCGCTAGCATCACCGCCTCAGCTCTACCTCCGATGACCAGGCATTAGATTCTCATAGGAGCACTGGTCCCTGGTGCCAAGAAGGTTGGGGACTGCTACTCTAGATCATTCTACTTTGTATAATTTATAGTCCAAAATTGACTAGTCTCTTTTTACTCCCTTTTTTGGTTTCTAGAGGAGCAAGGTCTTTCATTTAAGGGTACCCCAACCTACAGCATCTTAATTTTGGGGTAACATCTTCAAAGATTGCTGAACTATGACTCTGTTGGGGGTTTCCTGGGCCCCGTATTTTCAGAATGTCCTAATAATTTCTTTGTTTTAGGTTCAGAACCCCCTTCTTGGCCTCTGTGAGCTGAGCCTACAACTCATGACTACACTACAAGTTTTTTATCTCTAGAACTGATTTTGGTAGCTTGATTCATGTATCTCAGTTCTGTCTGAGGAGTCTGATCTCAGCTTGGTTCTTCTTTCTAGGAATTCTGAATTTCCATTAGCTACAGTCAGGGTCCTTATGCTGGCTTCCAGTAACATATGCTTTGGGTTAAAACTTTTATTCAACTCTATAGCTATTAAAAGGTAGGCATGATGGAAAGATGTCCAAGAAGTACTATTTATTGGAAAAGCAGGCGATAGAATAGTAAATCTAGTGTTTGCTCCATTCTTGAGGTATAAAAACTTTCTATATATTTCCTGACATATAACTGGAATATATCTGGGAGAAAAAGGCATTAATGATGGTGCCCATGGGAAGTTGGGAGGCAGCGAAGATGTTTGCTCTTGTATAAACAGCATATTTTCTTTCTTTTCTCTTCTTCTTTCTTTCTTTCTTTAAGTTTGTGTGAACAGAGTCAATGACACATTTTAAACATTATTAAATAGCTAAGGATAGTGGATTTTTTTTCCCTAGAAATAGCTTCGTTATATAAAATTGAGACTTTCCTTTTGTAGAAATAAGCAATGCAATAAAGAGACATGATATAATATTAGGGTAATGTTTTAGGAAAAGCAGAAGTTCTGTTTTTAGTGGAAAAATTTTCATCTGACCCTTTGACATGATATTTATGTGTATAATTTATGCTGAAATTATATCTTGCAGATGAGAAAACCAGCAGATGAAAAATTGGAGAAATTTTGGATTGATTTCAACCTAGGAAGTCAGAGTGTAACTTTTTATATAGAAAATACTGAGGTAATCACATTTGATTTCTGTTTAAACTTAAGGACTTAGTGAGTGTTCATATGCAAGTACATCTTATGTGCTCACGAATTTCACTTATTTTTTTCCCCAAGAGTGCTCTGTGGGACTCAGTAAGACTTTTGAAGGACACAGTAATTAATTACAGCGTAATAGGTAAGACAATAATTAAACTACCCCACATTTAGTTCAGAATGTTATTTTTGTTTATAGTTGCAGTATATGTTTAGTTAATTCTAGAGCAGACTTTGTGCCTTGAGGTAGAAGGGAGGTGGTATAGTGTGGTGGGAGGAGCACGGTGCTCCGGACCAGCATGCAGGGGTACAGGACTGGTGACTCCTTTGCTTTGTGACTTGGGTTCAGTTACTTGTCTGGTTTTCTCATTGTAAATATGGTTTAGTTTTTCAAAAAAATAAAAATAGAATTACTATATGATCTAGCAACTTCACTTCTGGGTATATATCCAGAAGAATTGAAAGCAGGACTTGGAGAGATATTTATACACCCATGTTCATTATAACATTAATCGCAATAGCCAAGAGGTGGAAGCAACTTAAGTACCTATCCATGGATGAATAGATAAACAAAATATGGTACATACACACAGAGGAATATTATTTAGCTTTAAAAAGAAAAGAAATTCTATCACATGTGACAACATAGATGAACCTTGGAGACATTTTGCTAAATGAAATAAGCCAGTCACAAAAAGACAAATACTTTATGATTCTACTTATATAAAGCATCTGAAGTACTCAGATTGATAGAGAAAGTAGAATGATGGTTACCAGCGTCTGTGGGGAGGGGAAAATAGGGAGTTGTTGTTTAGTGGGTACAGAATTTCAGATTTGCAAGATGAAAAAGTTTTGGAGATCAGTCATACAAAAATGTGAATATACTTAACATTACTGAACTGTATACCTAAAGATGGTTAACAGTGTAAATGTTGTATTTTGTGCCACAATTAAAAAAAAAATAGTTTTAGTACCTGCCCTGCCTCTACCCCAGATTTATAGTAATAATTAATGAGTTTATGTGGGTATGTACCACCTTTATCTAAATATTATCCCTCTGACTCTGCCCTCTTAAACCTCTGTCACTCGCCTTTCTTGGATTGGTAGGTAGAGTTGAGGCCATGAAATTAGATGGGTACAAGTAACTTTTAAGTCCAGTTCAGCATTTTAGCTATAATCATACTTGATCAGGATCCCTGAATAGGGTCTTAAAAAATAGAGATGTTTTTGAAAGTAACAGTATATATAACATTTTTTAAGTAATTGGGTTTATTGAAGATTTAAAAACAAAATATTATGTAATTATATGGGTATTTTACTTCACTTCTTCCACAAAGGATTTAGGACAGCTTGCATATTTATACCAAAATAATAAAAATGGAAAATTGGAACCACAGATAAGAATAAAAATGTCTGCTGTGAAGGCTAGTCTTAAATGGCCTCTTTGGAAATTCAGATTTGCTGCTTAGCTTCCTGAAAGCCAGGGTGAAAAGTGAAACACGGTCTGTAACATTATTCTTCTCATACAAGTGTTGACGAGAACAAATCCTTCTTAGCCTTGAACTCTAACCGAAGCTTCTTGCACAGAACCACTGAGGATAAGGTAATCCTTCCTTAATTCCGAGTTTCCCTTCCTGGATTTCTTGTATACATAAGTTAACTTCATTGTTCCATTAAATGATAATTTTTGAAAAAGTGAAATCATGATTTCTATATAAATATTACATAATTATGAGTTGAAGATTTTATTTAAATTCATTAATTAATGAAGAAATCAGTAATGTAGTAATCAGTTCAAAGGAGAATTCAAAGAACTACATGTATATAAGCAATGTTGAAATTAATTTACAAATAGATTTAAGACTAGACAATCCACAGACACGATTAACTTGAATTTCTAGGGACAAGAATCACTTTCATGACTATCAGCTCTCTACAGTTTACAGATTTGTAAAATAGCTCAAAGACAATGAAAAGTACAAATAATCCAGAAGGGATTCTGGACAGGCACCCGGTAACTTTTTGACCCATTTCAAAATCTTTCACAATCTTCCGCATGCATTTGTTTCCAGTGCTTGTGGGAATTTGTTCTGATGTGCAGGAATACTTAATTTCTCCTGTTGGACATTAGTAGAAAAAGAGAAATTTGGAACAGGGATGATTAAGCAGTAAAGCAAATGGCAAAGAGAAGGGGAGACTTTTGCAGTGAAGCACTTGGGACAACAAAGGGCAAGTTGAAGAGAAGTGAGCCTACATTTTGGAACTATATCTGTTGACATCTGAGAAGGCTAGGAGTTGGAAGAACTGAGAGATGGTAAAAGAAAACTTTCCTTTACTCAAAACACTTCTGACACAAAACGTGTAGGTTTTTCTGTCACATTAAGCAATTCTGATGCTAATTACCTAAAGTTAGTGTGGACCCAACCGGTTGAGGGCTCAGTTCTACAGGACACTATTTGCAAGTCTCAGGTGACCACCTGCAATTCTGACCAATTACAAGTTGGGGGTTCCTACAACCTCCTCCTCAAGTTTGATAATTTGCTATAATGGCCCACAGAACTCAGGGAAACACTTAAGTTACCAATTTGTTATAAAAGCTATATTAAAGATACAGATGAACAGCCAGGTAAAGAGGTACACAGGATGAGATCCAGAGTGTCCTGAGTGTAAGAACTTACATTCCTGTGAAATTGGGGTGCATCACCCTCCTGGCACAAGGATATGTTCACCAACCTGACAGCTCTCTGAACCTAGTTTAGAGATTTTTATGATGGCTTTATCATGTAGCCATGACCGATTATTTCCCATCCCTGGGGGTTGAGGGATGGGGCTGAAAGTTCCAGCCCTGTAATCATGCCTTAGTCTTTCTGGGACCAGCCCCATCCTGATGCTGTGTAGGGGCGGGCCTCCAGCCACCAGTCACCTCATTAGCATACAAAAGACACTCCTCACTCAGGGGTTTCTAAGGGTCTTAGAAGCTCTTGTGTCAAGAACATGGTTCAAAGGCCAAATATTAAAAGGAAAGCTCTGGATCAGGAATCCAAGACAGAGGCCAAATATATCTTATTGTGTCAGTAGTCACCGAACTGGAAAGACAATGTGCATTAGTTGGGAGTATCTCCTATCTGTAGTAAAAGGAAGGGGCTTAAAAATATCTCCCTAGAAATGTAAATAATTATAGTCATAAAGTAAGAGTCAATTTATGTAGTCATTGCCTGTTGCTATTTATTTAAAATACATAAAATATTGTTGGCATTTACTCTAGGTCAGTATTTTAGAAGGACTTCCATGGGTTTTCTGTTGCACCCCTAAGTTGCTTTTCATATTTTAAGCTGCTGCTCACCAAACCTTGTTACTGTAGTGGTTTTCAGGAATCAACTTGCCAAAGTTAATATTCTGTACTTCATTAATAGGTCACATTTCTGTGAGACTTTGTAATTTACAAAGTACCTCACAATATCTGGAGGAGGTGTCACTTTATATATTTATAGTTAAGGAAACAAGGTTGTCTAGCAAATTCTACCAGCAAAACATTAGTTTTGTATGTATAGCTCTTCTTGCTAAGGAGTTAGAAATCTTTTAGTAGTTTGTTGAGTGCTTGGTGCAGCCCTCAGGTAATTTCTTCTGACTCTGGTATGTTTTCAATGAATTCTACAGCCCAACTAGCTGTTCAGTATTTTGGAGGATTACGAGATTTACTTTAGGCCAAGATTTACTCTAGGCTGACACTGTCCTATAGAAATATAATGTGAGGCATGTGTTAAATTTAATATTAAATTTTCAAGTAGCCACATTAAAAAGTTTTTTAAGTGGACTAATTTTAATAATACACATTTAACCCAATATATTCCAAAATATTAACATTTTAACATGTAAGAATATGAAAAATTTATGAGATATTTTACTTTCTCTTTTGTATTGTTTTCACAAGCTGATATGTATTTTATGATTATGGCACATCTCAATTTGTACTGGCCATATTGCAAGTACTCAGTAGCCGCAGATCTAGACATTGGTGTGTCTTACTCTTTTTTCCTGTTTCCATTCTCATCAAGTTGTGACTTAGTTTTGCCTGTGCTGCCATAGACTTTACTCTCTTTCCTGTCGCGCTGCTTCCAACTCAGCATGTACTGTGGGTTATTTTTAGATTCTCTTTGAATTTTGGTCTAAGGTAGTTTCTCTTTTAAAACCAATTACTATTTGTCAGTAAAAGGCTGGTGTTCTGGAAGGGAGTCCTCAAGGAGACTGTTGTCTGAGAAACAGCCCTTTCTCTAGAATGTTTCTGTCTCTCCTCTTTAAGCAGAGGCTATTGAAATAAAGGTAGATTATTCCATCTTGCATATTGCAAACAATGACTTTTAATTTGGGTTTTAGAAATGAGTGGGATCTGAGAGAAAGAATGAGAATGAATGTTGTGTTTAATATATTGGGAAGTAAAATACCTGTTGCATAAAATAGTGTTATATTCACTGAAAAATGAACAGAATTTTAAAAGACAAAACTATTTCCATTGCTATGCTGCTAAGATGTTACTTTCTAATTTTGCAAGATTAACTACTTAATCATATAGTGTATGTCTATAAACACACATGTGAATCTAATAAAAATAACTTCAAAGTAACTTTCTTTACAATTCCTTATTGCAGAAAAATTTAGACAGTTGACAAATATTATAGTGCAGTTATTTAAAGTTATAAAATTTTAAAATAAAAACTTGATCTGCATTGTTATATTTTGTTTTTTGCTAGAAACTGTGGAGAAGAGGATGTTTATCATTTACTTGAAGCCTATTAATATCAGAAATAAAGAAGTGAGGAAAATAGAAATCCATTTTGATTTACAATTCAACATATCACAGGCTTCCATTAAAGCTTTGGGAGAAGACAAACAGGTGGCAGGTTTAATTCTTTTTAATTATTTGACTGTGTTGTAGTATGTTTTTATGTCTCTTAAATTTCCATGTTGGGTTTTTAAAAATTAAAATGTAATTGACATATAACATCCAGTCATGTGTTACATAACAACATTTCAGTCGATGGTGGACTGTATTTAAGATGGTGATCCCATGAGATTGTAATGGAGCTGAAAAATTCCTATTGTCTAGTGACATCATAGCCCTCATAATGTAGTGCAAAGCATTACTCATGTGTTTGGTGATGCTGGTGTAAGCAAACCTTCTGCACAGCCAGTTAAATGAAAGTATAGCACATGTAATTATATACAATACATAATACTTAATAATGATAATACACAACTATATTATTGATTTATGTATTTACTACACCACATTTTTTATCATCACTTTAGAGTGTATACTCTACTTATAAAAAAAGTTTGCTATAAAACAGTATGCTGTGTTTTGCTGGCAGCAGTCTCATACATCTGGTGTTTACTGTGTTTTTCGATTGCATCATTTTTTCTTGTGTTTGTTTTAATCTCATGTTGTTTTGTACAGTAACATGCTGTATAGGCTTGTAGCCCAAGAGCAATGTACCACATTGCCTAGGTGGGTAGTAGGCTATCCTATGTGAGTTTGTACAAGTGTGTTCTGTGATGTTCACTTAATGACAAAATCACCTAGCAGTGCATTTCTTACAACATAGCCCTGTCATTAAGTGGTGCATGACTGTAGTAGTTTCAAGTGCATAGCATAATAATTCAATATTTGTATATATAACAAAATAATCACCACAATAAGTCTAGTTAACAGCCATTGCCATAGTTATAATTCTTTTATTCTTGTGATGAAAATTTTTAATTTACTCTCTTAGCAACTTTCAAATATGCAATTTCTGTCTATTTCTGTCTATTTCTTCCTTTAGGTCTTTAATATTTGCTTTATATGTATAGATGCTCCTATGTTAGGTGCATAAATATTTACAAATCTTATATCCTATTGTTGGGTTGAACCCTTTATCATTGTGTAATGATCTTCTTTATCTTTTATTACAGTCTTTGTAATAAAGTCTCTCTTGTCCGATATAAGTATAGCTACCTCAGCTTTCTTTTGGTTTCCATTTGCATGGAATATCTTTTCTATACTTTTACTTTCAGTCTATGTGTGTTCTTACATCAAAGTGAGTCTCTTTTAGGCAGCATATAGATGGGTCTTTTTGTATCCATTCAGCCACTCTATATCTTTTGATTGGAAAATTGAATTCATTTACATTTAAAATAATTATTGATAGATATACACTGATCTACATTTTGTTGATTGTTTTGTGGCTGCTTTGTACTTCCTCTGTTCCTTTCTTCTCTTGCTCTATTCCTATATGATTCTATGATTTTCTGTAGTGGTATGCTTAGATTCCTTTTTCCTTCCTCCCTCCCTCCCTCCCATCCATCCATCCATCCATCCATCCATCCATCCACTGTAGGTTTTTGCTTTGTGGTTACCATGAGACTTACATAAAACAACTTATAATAGTTTATTTTAAGTTGATAACAGTTTAAGTTTAATTACACTCTAAAGCTCCACATTTTTACTTTCTCTCCACTTTTTTTTTTTTTTTTGATGTTACAATTTACATCTTTTTATCTCGGGTATCTCTTAACAAAGTATTGTAGTTATAGTTCTTTTTACTACTTTTGTCTTCTAACTTCATACCAGCTTTATAAGTAATTGATCCACCACCTTTACAATATCAGATTATTCTGAATTTTACTATATATTTACCTTTGCCAGTGAAATTTATAGTTTTATATATTTTCCTGTTACTAATTAGCACCCTTTTATTTAAGCTTAAAGAAGTCCTTTTAACACTTCTCATAAGGATGGTCTAGTAGTGAAGAACTCCGTTAGCTTTTGCTTGTCTGGAACACTTTACCTGTCCAATTCTAAATGACAGCTATACTGAGTAGGGTATTCTTGGTTGGGAGTTTTTAAATTTAGCACTTTGAATATATTATGCCACACTCTTGACTTGCAAAGTTTCTTTTGAGAAAAACTGATAGTCTTGGGTGGTGGGAGGAGGGTTCCCTTGTATGTAACAAATTTATCTCTTACTACTTTTAAAATTCTTATCTTTTAACTTTTGATACTGTAATTATAATGTGCCTTAGGTGGGTCTCTTTGGGTTTCTTTTTTTTTTTTCTGAGTCTCTTCAGGCTTCCTAGATCTGGATGTCTGTTTCCTTCCCCAGGTTAGGGAAATTTTCAGCCATTATTTCTTCAAATGAACTTTCTGTTCCTTTCTCTCTTCTCCTTCTGGGACTCCTATAATGTGAATGTTTGTTTACTTAATGTTGTCCCATAGGTCCCTAACACTGTTCTCGTTTTTTTCATTATTTTTTCTTTCGGGTGCTCTGAGTAGGTGAGTTCCATTGCCCTGCTATGTTTTAGAGGTCACTAATCCTTTTTGCATTTCATCTAGTGTGTTGAACCCCTCTAGTGTACTTTTTAGTTTAGTTATTGTATTCTTAAGTCCTGTGACTTCTGTTTGGTACTTTCTCTGCCTTTGTCGAAGTTCTCATTGTGTTCATCCATTATTCTCCCAAGTTTGGTGAGCATTTTTATGACCATTATTTTAAACTGTTTATCAGGTAAATCACTTATCTCCTTTTTATTAAGGTCTTTTTCTGAGGTTTATTTTGTTTTCATTTAGAACATATTCCTTTGTTTCTTCGTTTTCCTTGACTCTGTTGGTTTCTATGCATTAGATAAAACAGCTATCTCTCCCAATCTGAAGGAGTAGCCTCATGAAGAGATGAACCTTAATGCTCAACCCTGCCCTAGCTCTTGGTTGTCTGAGTCTTTTGTGATTATTCAAGCAGCCTCTTTTATTTAGTGTGCCAAGGGCTGTCAGTGTCCCAAACGGGGGGATCTCAGCACCTAGATTCAGTCATGGAAACCATACTGTCAGGCAGCCACTTTTAAAGTATGCAAATATATACAGTCCTGTGGTATTGCGAGCACAAGCCCCACTGTCTACTAGAGCCAGGTGATCTAAAGGTGTCCCCCTGGGTGGCAGCCACAAAAATTGAGGGGCCAAATGATGGTACAAGCTCTTTTCTAGTGAGCTGTAGTGAGGCAGAGGGAGAATGCAAAGGTGGCATCCACTAGTCTCTGTTTTCGAGAGGACCCCAGTAGCCTCTAGACATGTGCCCAACTAGAAATCTGCCCCTCTGGTCAGAACTTCAGGACAAGCAAATAGGTCTTTTTCAAAGAAAGACTGGAGTGTATTTTAGTCTGCTGTGTGTGCTATGCCCTGGGGGTGGTAGTCAGCCAAGAACTGTCTTTCCAGTTATTGCAGAACTATGGGACACAAGAATGGAAGCCCTGCTGACCATCAGAACCAGGAAGTGTAGGAGCATATCCTAGATGGCAGCCACCAAAACTGGGGTACCAGATGTAGGAATGGGCCATCAAATGCACATACAAGCTGCCCTCTGGGGGATTCTGTGCTCTGGAGCATGGAAAAGGGAACATGCAAAGACAGAAACTGCCCTTCAGGGTCTCTGGAGAGGTTTATAGCCGTCTCTAAGATGCATATTTAATTAGAAGCCTGCCTCTCAGGCAGCAGCTATGAAGAAAGCAAATAGGCCTCTTTCACAGAAAGCCTGGACATCTGTCTGTTGTTTCTCTTCTGTGTCTTGGGGATGGTAGCTGGTTAAGAATCTTTCTTCATTGGTTACAGTCCTAAGAGACCCACAAGTTGAAACCCTGCTGGCCACCAGAGTCAGGCAATTTAGAGGTGTCCCCTTGGTGGCAGCTGCAAATATCAGGGCACTAGATGAGGGTGCAAGCTTCTTTCCAGGAGACATTGGCAAGCTAGAGCAAGGCAAAGGGAGAGTATAAAGACGGGGCTTTGTGGCCTATGTCCACAGAGGATTTCAGTAGGCTCCTAGATGCTTTAAGGTAAGCAAATAAGCTTCTTTCACAGAAAGTCTGTGTGCCTTTCAGTTGGTTGCCTCCATGCTGGGCCCTGGGACAGGCGAGTCTGCATGTGTGAGCCCTTTAAGAACTATTTCTCAGTTTGTTAGAGCTTCATAGGTCTCATGGACATAAGCCCTGTTGGCTTTGAAAGCTAGATATTTTGGGGGCTTGTTTCTCAGGTGCAGGTCTTAAAAATTGAGGTACCAGAAGTAGTGTTCAAACCTTTTACTCCTCAGGGAGAAGTTTGGGGTTCTGAGTTTCTACCTGATTGTGGGTTGTCATGCTGCTGGAGTTTATAGTAAGATTGTGTCTCAGCATCTCCTATCTGCTTTGATGTGGATTTTTTCTTGGCCACCTGATGTATCAGAATCATTCAGCTAGATTTTGTTTTTGTTTTTTCAGAGGAAATTGTACTATATACAGCTGAAGATTGATGTGTGTCTGTGGGAGGAGATCACTTCAGAATCTTTCTACATTGCCATCTTGAACCAGAATTCCTTGTTGGGTTTTGATGTGAACACTTGCTCAAGCAGAAGGATTGATCTTTTGCATACCATGTAATAAGAGTTGACAGTTCTGAGTTCTAATCCTAGTTCTTTATTTTCATATATCATTGTCTTAACTATGTGGGATACAAAGCCTAGCTTCTTTGTGCCTTGAAATGCTTAATTATTTTGAACAGTTGAAAATTTTTCTAGGGTAATATCACCTCCTTAGCACATTCTTCCAGAAGTCCTGACAATATTTGCTGTGGACTTCTTGGCACTTCTTTATTTCTCCGCTCATTGAGGATGAGGGGAACCACTAGGAATAGGGTCTCTTTGGAAGTTTTTCAACAGTTATTTCTACTGGTCTTATCTTGTGGAAATGATCTGAGCATTGTGTAGACTGCTATGGTCTCTAGCAGTCTCCATCTCACTGAGAATAATATTTCCTATTTATATACAAGAGCAAGAAGCCTTTCTCTATCACACACAGTGGGCAGGGCAAAGAAATTTGTGACAAGGATAGGAATTGAATTAAGATGTCAGAGACTTGAGGGAGGGTATAGTGGACTGGTTTCCTCTTGGTTTTGAGTTGTATATAAAAACATTTTATATATGTTAAAATGTTCTGCAAATATAGTTTCCAAAGACTTACCCATGAGAAGACCATTTCATGGATGAGGATGAGAAATAAAAGAATCAATTAATAAAAAACACCTCCATCATATTACATGAGCTGGCCTGACACTGTAGGTTTGCCTTTTCTCATGAAAAACATCAGAATTATGTTCATTTCCACATTTCACAAAGTGAAAAAAATGTGTTTGGAGAAAATTGGGCTTTACGTGCTATTAAGCCACAGCTCCTGGACCATGAGACCCTGTGAAGAAGGAGTCGGGATGTGAGAGCTGTTGGGAACTCACTGCAGACTCATCCTGAGAGGTTCAGTCCCTGAGTAAAGCAGGGTTAGAAAATACAAGAGGTCAGACTTGGGAAAGAGGAGGGAAGGTCTGTGCAGACTCTGGGAGGGGAAGTGGTCAGAGAAAGGTGATCCTAGAGGAAGGAGGTAAGTAGAGAAGCTGGAAACAGCGAAATGATCCTTCAAAAGAGGACAAAATAAAGACTAACTTCTAATTTCTCAGCATGCTGTTTCTGAGCTTTAAGTTTTCCTTAAAATCTTTTAAAAGATTACTGGTTTTAAAAGTCACATGGCTTTTGGTTTTCATTTCAGATATTGGCTGACCAGACAAAAATCTCCTCAGAACTTCTCGATAAGTTTGAAAAAGAAGAAACTGAGATTCCTCCTCTCAGCCACCAAGAAGAGACAGGTATATTGGGAAATAATAAAATTTCTTACTCTGAATTCTCTACAAAAATAATGATAGAACCTTACTTGGAAGAGGTCATTGAAAACCTGTGATCACATCAGAGTAATAAATGTATCATTGTACCTTTTCAGAAAGAAAAGCTGCTGATAGTCTTGAATCATTTTCTTCACCTGATACAGTTTCTCTTGTGGGTCAATCAGAAATGACAAGGGAGATGGGGGCATGGAGGGGCCTGTCTGCCTACAAAGCTGGTTCTGCACAGATCGTGAACCCTTTATAAGTTATACCCCACAGCTGTTTTCCAAAGTCCCATAGATTTCCAATTTGAAATTTGAGACCTGACCTAATTTATCAGTTTTTAGCAAAAGATGGTGATGTACCTGCACTGTGGATCCCATGAAGAACAATTGGAGAGTGTGCCCACTGTTGTGCATGGATATTATCGCTTTTAAATTATTTTTTCTTAATATGTATAGACCGGGCAGAGGAATCCACTGAGCTGCCAGAATTAATGAGTGCTGAAGATGACTGCTGCCTAGTAACTCTCCCCTCAAATGACCAGTCTGAGCTTCCTGTGAGTATGGGGAGCTGGAGGACAAGATTCTGAACTGGGATTATTTTTGCCTGCCATGTTTATGTGTTCTCTCCTTTCTCAACGTGGCTCACCCGTAGAATGCATGACTTGGCTGGCTTTGCCTCATTCTCTCTTTTGGAATCTGGAGACTGAGTTGTAGGGAAAGGGTTTTAATCTTTGTACTCCAGGAGCTGGTTTTTACTTATGACCTGCAGGAACTTGGGCAAATTACTTAACATTACTGAACCTGAAGCTTCTCATCTATAAAATAGAGGTAATAGCTGGTTTACAAGGTAGACCTCTGAGGATTAAAAACAGAATGTATGTATAGCACCTAACACATTACTTAGTATATATAGGTATTCTGCCCCTTTCTCATTTTTTATATTTGATTACCTGGACACATTATATAGAAGTGTGATGATAGTGTAATGATTTTTTTTTAAAAAGCCAATATACCAAAGGTTATTTCTCCAGAGAGTTGGTCTCCTTAGGAAGTCGTATGCTTATCCCAACAATTCTGATGTCGTTGAAGACATTTTTGCAATTTTTCCTTTGATGTTTCCCTTAGTAACATTGGAATACTCTGATTGTCTTTGATAGTGGCAAATCATCTTCTGAGGGTGGATATCAATTTATTGCAACAGCCAACAGTCATTTGGAGCCGAGTCTAATAAACAAAGAGCCTGGTATCTTAGTATTCAATGGAAATGCTTTTTTTTTGGAGATGTAAAGTGGCTCCAGAAGAATTTCAAAAGAGGACTTCAAAGGCAACGTAATTAAATACATATATTTTTTTTTTTTGCAGCAAACAAAAGCAGCTGATAGTTCACCTGAAAAATTGAAACTGGGTGATACACAACAAGGTTGGATTTTTTAAATCTATTATAAATAAGACCTGAGTGGTATATTTATATTTATTTAGTTGAGAAGCTTAACAATTTTTCTTTTTAATTTTTACCGTTAGAAGTTACTTCAGAACATGAATATTCATCAGATTTACCAGAACCATCAGTAACAATTCTGATTCCTAAATTAAATGACAAATCCAGGTAAATGATTTTAAAAAGTAATAAATCATATAGATTGCTATTAATGTGACTAGTTAATGTAAAAGTCAGCTGTCTAGGTTTTCCCCTTTTGCTGCATCTGGCCATGTCCCATACAAGGAGAGAGTCTTGTATGTGGTTTTCTGTAGAATGATTTGAGCTGTGCTGGAATGTTCTCCTGACCTATAAGTCTCTACTATTAGACTTCAGTGTTATCTTTGGCGGTGTATTTTTCTAGCATAATGCCCTCAAGGTCCATCTATGTTGTCGAAAAATGACGGGATTTCTTTATTTTTTATAGCCGAATGGACATCTTCTTTGTCCATTCATCTGTTGATGGACACTTAGATCGTTTCCCTATCTTAGCTATTGTAATAATGCTACACCGAACATGAGGGTGTGGATATCTCTTTGGGATAGTGATTTTGTTTCCTTCAGATGTATACTTAGAAATGCTGGATCATATGGTAGTTCTATTTTTAATTTTTAATATTTTCAATTTTTAACTTTCATTTTGGCTGTATAAGCTTTCATAGTGGCTGTACCAATTTGCACTTCCACCAGTAACATACCAGGGTTCTCTTTTCTTCACATCCTCGCCATCATTTTTTTTTTTTTTTGGGCGGTAATAGCCATTCATCATTGTGGTTTCGATTTATATTTCCCTAATTATTAGTGATGTTGAATATCTTTTCATGTAAGTGTTGGCCAGTTGAATCTTTTTTGAAAAAATGTCTATTCAGAGCCTCTGCCCATTTTGTAGGTGGATTACTTATTTTTTTGTTACTGAGTTGTGTGAGTTCTTCATATATTTTGGATATTAATCCTTTATCAGATATATGATTTGCAAATATTTTCTCCTTTTCTGTAGGTTGTTTTTTCATTTTATGGATAGTTACTTTTGCTATATAGAAGCTTTTTAATTTGATGTAGTCCCACTTATTTTTGCTTTTGTTGCTTGTGCATTTGGTGTCAAATCCAAATAATCATGGCGAACATCAATGTCAGGGAGCTTTTTCAATGTATTTTCTTCTAGGAGTTTTATAGTTTTAAGTCTCACATTCAAATCTTTAATCCATTTTGAGTTAATTTTTGTAAGTTGTTCAAGAAAAGGATTCAGTTTCATTCTACATATGGTTATCTAATTTGCTTAGCACCATTTATTGCAGAGACTGTTCTTTTCCTATTGAGTATTCTTGGCTCTATTGTTAAATATTAGTTGACCATATATGCGAGAGTTTATTTCTGGGCTCTCGAACCTGTTCCATTGGTCTTTGTGCCTATTTTTATGCTGGTACCATATCTCTGTGGTAGAATTCGAAAACAGGATGTGTGATGTCTCTATCTTTGTTCTTTCTCAAAATTGCTTTTGATACTTGGTGCCTTTTTTTGGTTCCATACAAATTTTAGGAAGTGTTTTCTATTTCTGTGAAAGATGCCATTGGAATTTTGATAGGGATTGCATTGAATCTGTAGATTGTTTTGGGTAGTAAGGACATTTTAATTCTTTTAATCTATTGGCATGGAATATATTTCCAATTATTTATGTCTTCTTCAGTTTTTTTTAATCTATGTCTTATAAGTTTCAGTATACAGTTCTTTTACCTCCCTGGTTAAATTTATTCCTAGGTACTATTCTTTTTAATAAATATAATTGACAAACCTCTATGTAGAGTGATTAGGAAGAAAGAGAAGACAAAAAATTACCAATATTAGGAATTAGATGACATCATTACGGATTCTATAAATATTAAAAAGTCAATAGGGGAGTGTTAGGAATAACTGAATGTCTAAAAAAGACAACTTTAATGAAATGGAGAAGTTTTCTAAGTGACATGAACTATCAAAACACACTCAGGAAAAAAATAGATAACCTGAGTAGCCCAATATCTTTTAAAGAAATGGAATTTATCGTTAAAGAAATGGAATTTATAGTTAAAATCCCAGGATTTCAAGTTTGACTTAACAGTAAAAAATCAGGTAATTCATTATGTTAACAAAAATAAAAATATGATCCTAGTTGACACAGAAAAAGTATTTGAAAAAATTAAATATCTATTCTTGATTAAAAATGCTCAGGTAGCTAGATATGAAAAGGAACTTCCTCAGTTTGTTAAAGGGCATCTGTGAAAAACCTACTGCTAATAACATTTAATAATGGAAGACTGAATGCTTTTCCCTAAAATCAGGTATGAAGCAAGAATATTTGCTCCACTACTTCTATTTGACATTGTATTTGAGAGTCTAGCCAACATGATTGACAAGAAAAAGAAATAAAAAGCATTCCTATCAGAAAGTGAGGAGAAAACCTGTAGGTAACATGATCATCTAACTAGAAAATTCAGTAGAATCTACAAAACGGCTACTAGGACTAATAGGCAAATTTTAAAATGTATATTTTTAAAAATTGTGGTAAAATACATATAACATAAAATTTACCATCTTAACCATTAAAAATATTTTTTTATTTTTCAATTACAGTTGACATTCAATGTTAGTTTCAGGTGTACAGTGTTAGATATTTATATAACTTATGAAGTGATCTCCTTGATAGGTCTTTAACCCACCTGACACTATATATAGTTATTAGAATATTATTGACTATATTCCCTAAGCTGTACTTTATATCTCCATGACTTTTGTAATTGCCAATTTGTAGTTCTTAATCCTTTCACCTTTTTCACCTAGCTCTCCAACTTCCCTCCTATCTGGCAACAATCAGTTCATTCTCTATATCTATGAATTTGTTTCTGTTTTGTTTGTTAGTTTGTTTTTTAGATTCCACATATAAGTGAAATCATGGTATTTGTGTTTCTCTTGCCGACTTGTTTCACTTAGCATAATACCCTTTAGAGCCATCCATGTTGTCACAAATGGAAAGATTTCATTTTTTTAAAGGCCAAGTAATATTCCATTTTATGTATGTACTACATCTTTTTTATCCAGTCGTCTATCAATGGACACTTAGGTTGCTTCCATATCTTGGCTATTGTGAATAATGCTATAATGAACAGAGTGCATACATCTGTTTGCATTAGTGTTTTGGATTTCTTCTGTTAAATAGTCAATAGTGAGATTGCTGGGTCATATGGTAGCTATATTTTTAATTTTTTAAATAACTGCTTTCTATAGTTGCTACACCATTTCCCAATCCTATGAACAGTATGCAAGGGCTCCAATTTCTCCACATTTCACCAACACTTAGTTTGTTGTTTTAATAATAGCAAACAATAAAAAGGGGTTATTATTCAAAATATGTAAGGAACCTCTACAATTCAGCAGCAAAAGAAAAAAGCCCCCAAACACACAAACAAAAAAAGAACCTCTCCCCCCCCAAAAAAAACCTCGCCTGATTAAAAAAATGGGGAAAGGATTTGCATAGACATTTTTCTAAAGAAATCATCAGGGAAATTTTTAGCACCCCAGTTGATTCTAAGGTAGAGCCCGACAAGAAGCATGCTCTGCAGCTTTGTCACAGCTCGCTGCTTACTTGCTGATCTCACTCTGCCTTCCTCTTCTTTGTATGCCTGACAGAGAAGAGTTCAACAAAGGTTTGTTTTTGTTTTAAATAACAAAGGGCAGAAGATCTTTGGAAATGGATTGTAAGATAAGAAGTTTGTCGAGAGCGAGAAAAAAAAAAATGGCATAGATGATAGAGGCTCTTGTGACCAAATCAAAGTTGTGAGAGAAACATGGAGCAAACAGCAAAAAAAAGTCACCTGGGATCTAGATGAACAATCTCTACAACTAGGGAGAGAAATAAGAAATCATCCTTCAATGGGAGGAGGTAGGATAGGGTGAGAATGAGAGGCCGCCCAGTCCTGAGCAGCTGAGTGAGACAGAGGCTGAGGCGGCGGTAGACGCCTCTTAAAGGGGCTGTGTCCATGAGCAGACTTTTGTTATGACGGACCTGCTCTCTTCTGAGCACCAGTGCCCGGTCGGCTGCCTGGGGGCATCAGGGATGTACAGGGGTAACTGAGTTGTTGGAGTGAGGGCCGGAGGTGAGGATCTCTCCCAGACAGAAGTGCTGGCTGTTTCCATTGTTCCTCTGTTGAGCCCGCCCCCTTCCTAGTGTGCTGAAACAGCGCCGCCATAGTGGAGATGTCATTACACTGGATAACAGGTCGCTCTGCCCAGAGGATTCCGTGAAACTGCCTCCCCCAACTCGCAGCCCCACCGAAGTCACATCCAGGTGTATCCTTGGAGAGTCCTGTGCTCCTTGCTGAGCAGCACCAAGACTCACACTAATGGCAGCTGGCCTCCGTTACTGGTGTGGTTTCTTGAGGTAACTATAAGCATAGCATCTGTGGATTGCTTGCTGAATCTTAACAGATGGCCCCAGAGGGGCACAGGGTGGGGCTAAATTTGGCCTGCAGCTAAACCTCTCTCAGGACTGTGCCACTGGACACACCTACACAAAGCCACACTAATAAAACCAGAATACTTAAGAGCTTTGCTGAGGACATAGAAACAGACACAGAAAGGTAGCTAAAATGGGAAGACAAAGAAGCAGAAACCATATGAGAAAACAGAACATAAATCCAGGAATAATGGAGTCAAGCAATCTAACAGATGCAGAGTTCAAAACACTGGTTATAGAGATGCTCAGTGGACTTAGGGGAAGTATAGATGAATTCAGTGAGAACTTTAACAAAGAGATAAAAAACATAAAAATGGAAATGGAAGTTATAAAAGAGAACCAGTTAGAAATGAAGAACATGTTATCTGAGATGAAGAGTGTATTAGAGGGAATCAATAGATAAAGGAGAGGATCAAGTCACTGATATTGAGGATGGGGAAGCCAAGGACACTCAATCAGAATGGCAAGAAAAAAGAAGCCAAGACTATAATAATTTAAGGAGCCTATGAGATACTATTAAATGTAGAAATATCCATTTCGTAGGGGTATGTGAAGGAAAACAAGATGTTGAAGAGCTATTTGAAGAAATGATGGAAAACTTCCCTCACCTGGTGAAGGAAATAGACATACAACCCTGGGAAGCTCAGAGAGTCCCAAGAAAGAGGAACCTAAAGAAGCCCACACCAAGACACGTCATAAAGTGCCAAAAGTTAAATACAAAGAGAAAATTCTTAAAAGCAGCAAGAGAAAAGCAATTAGTTACCTAATAAGGGAGCATCCATAAGACTGGCAGCTGATTTCTCAAAAGAAACTCTGCAGGACAGAAGGGCTTGACACAAAATATTCGATGTGATGAAAACCCAGGGTCTACAACAAGAATACCTTATCCTGAAAAGCTATCACTTAGAGTTGAAGGACAGATAAAGAGCTACCCAGACAAAAATTGGCTAAAAGAATTTATCATTACCAAGCCAGTATTACAGGAAATGTTGGAGGGACTTCTTTAAACAGAAAAAAAAATGTATCAAAAACAGGAATAAAGAATGGTAATAACTATATTTCTAGTCAACAGGTACCACAAATGGAATGAATTAAGTGCTCCAACCAAAAGATAGAGTGGCTGAATGGATAAGAGAACATGACCCCTACATATGCTGCCTACAGGAGACTCACTTCAGATTGAAAGACACACACAGACTAAAAGGAAGGGGATGGAAAGAGATATTGCCTTGATGGACCTAGAGGGTATTGTGCTGAATGAAATGGGTTGGATAGAAAAAGACAAATATGATTTCACGTTACATGTGGAATCAAAGGACAAAACAACAACAAAAGCAGAAATAAACTCATAGATACAGAGAATATTCTGAGGGCTACTAGATGGGAGGGGGGTTGGGGAGATGGAAATAAAAGGCAAAGGGATTAAGATATACAAAAGGATAGTTGCAGAATAGACATGGAGATGTAGAGTGTAGCATGGGGAAGATGGTTAATAATTTAATAAATATGTAAGGGGGAAAGAGGTACTAGATTTAGTGGGGTGATCACTTTGTGAGTTATGTGGATCTCTGATCACTATGTTGTAGAACTGAAACTGGTATATTGTATGCCAACTATAATTGAAAAAAAAAAACATCGAATTGTACAATGCAAATACAAGCAACTAATTGTTTACTTTAATAAAGCCGGGGAGGGAAGAAGTTTGTGGGATAGGGTACTTCCCGTGTGCTGGGTTTACTTCGGTCGAAGGGCACTTGAAGGATAAAAGAGGGCTGTGAAGTGAGGGAAGGAGAAGGTGATGGTGGTACAGTTCCATTAATTCGATATTTTGTTTTAGGAAAGATTCTACTTTCAAAGGTGACAGAAAAGAAACAAGGATGTCGGTAATGAAATTAACTTTCATTGTTTTTGGGATAATACTTCCCAAATTTTAGTTATTTGCATATCATCTTTGAAACTTGTCATCACTCTTTATCTCAGTTTTTCTCAATTAAACTTATTTTAAAAGGAATTGTTTCACTTTCAAATGGAAAATCAGCATTAGTTGTAACAAATAGTAGGTAAGCCCCCAAATAAATACAATGGAAAATAACAAAGTTATTACGTCGAACTGTGCTTTTAGTCTTTGAGGCTAAAGCCCAGTCTTGCTTTTTCAAAGATCAGTGAGCAGAACAGAAGTTTAAGGACCTACTAGTACTTGAGATGTATCCTGAATGGAAGTGGAAGGGTAAATTAATTGAAATTTTTTTCACTCTGAGTCAGTGGCATGGTTTCGTTCCTGTGTGCTCCAACTTACATTTTTCCAGTTTGCCTGCCACTTTGGGAAGATCAGTGCCCTAAGTCAGTGTATTTAAAAAGAAATCTCTGTAATGAACATTAAATGGAATTTCAAAAACTTTGAGATCATGAGCTTCAAACAAATGAGTTAGGCTCTTTGTGCAATGCCATTGCCTAGTCTTCTAATTGGAATCACCAGGGGTGCTGATGAAACTACTGAAGCCTGGATCCCTTCCCCAACAAATGTGACTTACTTGGTCCAGGGTAAACCCCAGATATTAGGATTTTTTTTTAAGGCCCCCTCCTGATGATGCTAATATGGAGCCAAATTTAAAAACAACTGCCTTGGGTACTTGTGTTTTTGTAAATAACGTTTAACACCTTTTTATATAAAACTAAAGAAGCTGGGCAAGACTTGCTGTGTAATTTTTTAAAATTGGGTGCATTAAATGAAGTGATGAGAACCTCTGGAACAAATTTGGGGGTCCCCCCCAACCTTTTTTATTTTTCTCATCAGAGTAAGGTGCAGATAGGCATGACTCAAAAAGTTCCTATCAAAAAATAAGCTTTTCTACAAAATGTTGAACTGCTAAATATTTTAAATTGGGTCTTTAAAAATAAATTCATTTGAAAAATAGATATTTCACCATCACCTACCTTAAATTTATGGGTTGTGCTATCATTAATAAGGGCGACTCTGGTTTTCACTCTAAGCTGATTCTGCTCTTTGCCATTCCAGGCACAGGGTTGGTCTTCTAGCTGATATGTGTCAGTTTGAGAAGAGTTTGTGAGATATTGTTACCACTTAATACAGTTGGATTCATGAGAATCCTCCCTGGTTTGAAATGAGAATGAGCTGTCACGAGCTGAATGGTGGAGCCCCTGTAGAAGCATGGCAGAATAGGAGTAGGCCACTGGAGGGGCACAGCAGACAGGGCTCAAATAGAGTATGTGTTTTGTTAAAATCGAAACATTCCATATTAAAATTGGGCATAAACATCTATTTGTTAATGGCATTTATAAAAGTGCATCCAAAACCATAAAGATTTAAAATATAGATAAATATCAATGTACAGATGAATAATCCACCAGAATAGGTTAAATTTGCCCTAAAAAAAATCTAACCTTTGTAGTCCAGGTTCAATTTCAAAAGGATTTAAGGTTTAAATAGAAATAACTCTCTTGTTTTTATTTTACTTCCTCTAAAATGTTGACAAACATGTCTTTGCAAAAATTAGTCTTATACTCTCTTTTGTCGTTTAGGTTAGTATTTTGAAGTTGTAAGTGTTGACATGATGTTAAAGTTCATCAGCTTTTGAACAGTTACCTAGCATCTCTTCATTAGAACATTTGTCATCCTTTGCAACAGCAGCTTGGTTGAGAATTGACTAAGGGAATAATCTGTTTCTTTGTTGTCTTCCCTTCCTTACTCCCTTGCCTTTTTATTATGTAAAAGACCCTGTCTTCTAGGAGGAGCTACTTCTCTTTTGTTTAATTTCGTAGTGATATGTTTAATTGTACATAAAGGGTATTAACACCCTTTAATAATTCTCATTTATTATCTATATTTGTAGAAGTCTCATTACAGGAAACACCTCTTCTCGGAGAGTAATCAAGATTCAAGTAGTAGTACCAGTGAACTATCTTGGACCAATAACCAAAAAAGGAAATACCTAAAACCATATCCTGGTAGGAAAAAGACAAGAACCAGAAGTAACATAAAAAGTAAGTTTGGTGCATGTCTTTTTTCAAGTCATTTTTCAAATAAGTCGGATGTTTATTTTTCTGTATGTGAGGAGAGAGGGTACCA
This sequence comes from Pteropus medius, assembly GCF_902729225.1. Classification (NCBI taxonomy): domain Eukaryota; kingdom Metazoa; phylum Chordata; class Mammalia; order Chiroptera; family Pteropodidae; genus Pteropus; species Pteropus medius. The sequence continues at coordinate 3,967,683 of NW_024355205.1, read as the reverse complement.
AAGAAAAGTATGCTCACGTGATTCCCCTTTTCTGCTACACATTGGAATGACAAAATGTACATACATGAAACAGTACAAAAGAATATGGAAATGGCCAATAACTGTTAAATATGAGCTATAGATAAATGGAGTAGGAATTATGAGAAATCCAATATGAGCTGGAATCATCAGGAAAAGCTTCAGGGAAGAGATGGGTAGGACTTGAGCTTTTCATTGGAAAAAGAATAGCATTTGAAGAGGTGTGGTGAGAGGGAGCATTCTAAGTGAGGTAGTACTACAAGGACAAATTGAGGATGCCAGGGTAGCATTCAGGGACATGATCTAGAGCAGAGAATTCATGCTGGGTTGTGAAGAAAACAGTTAAATAATTAGAAAGGGATCTTAAGAGCTAGGCATTTGAGCCAATTGTAGGAAATGGGAATGGCTTCTAGCCTGCGTGTGTATTATTGGGAGAAGGATCAATAAGTTTTTGTATTTCTCATAAGTAAACTTATCCATTATACACTTATTTCCTTTCATTTTAGTCTTGCCACCTTTCTCTCTCAGTCCTGGCAGTGACCATGAGAAAGACCAAGTAAGTAAATTTTATTGGGGCTTTTCTGTGCCCTTACGGCATTAGCAAGACACAAAGTAGATCTGTTTAGGGACAAACTGCATTTATTTCTGAAACAAACTCCTTTTAAGCATATGAGAATAACAAAGCAGTGGTTTACTGGTATGTAAATCACTGTCAATAGAAACTGCAAAGATTTCTAAACATTTAGTTTAAATCTTGGGTAAAGATTTAGGACCTTTTTTCATTGTTCCCAAATGTTGCTGAAAGATGTTTATTATAGTAGAGCTTAAAATCTGGGCTGTTCTGATTTGCTACAAGTGTATGCTCTCTTGGATTTTTCAACATAAACTTCTTGGTTTAATTCCATTAATGTTCAGTTTGTTGACATGTTACATCCAAGGCTTTTAATGATTTAAACATTTAAATCTTTATTTTGTAAGTGGTTGAAGTGCCTTCAGGCTTATGTAAATATTGAGTAACCCTCAAAGTTTCTTAATTCCCTTCAATTATCCTTGTTTTATAGCAAAGTAGTTAAGAGTGTGAATATGAGGGTCCTCCAGATCAATTCAAAGCCTAGTTTTCCCCTATAGCTGAATTAGCTCTCCTAGGAGTGGGCTTTTGTTTCTTGTTGAATGGGACCTGCCCTATCTGGATGCTGGCATTCTGAGGTAATCAGTAACAATGTGTTTAGTGCTCCAGTTATAGTTAGTTATGCCTCCCACCTGCCCTCCTCCATCAGCCCAAGGATTGTTGCCCTCTGTGAATCTAAGAGCTTTTGGGTTCTGTAATGACAAAGATAGTGTATAGGTTAAACCTGTGAGACAGAGAAGTACCCAAATAGTTGTTGAAGAGTTCAAGCTGAAATTATGAGTTATTAGTTAGAAATAGACCAAAAGAACTGTTTTTAGTAAATACATCTTTTATTATAAATGAGCACCAAAGAAACATCAAAAGCTTTGAGAATTCATGAATTTAAACGGTGCAAGTGATAAGAAGTCCATGCTGATTTTTAGCTGATTTTTAGTGACTTTATACAAATTTCCATACTTCTCTGTGTTGGGGTATAAGAGAATAATTTAGAGCTGGGGTCTGCAGACTTCTGTAAAGGTTCATTGAGTAAATATGTTAGACTCTGTGGGCCATATGGTTTCTGTGGCAACTATTTAGTTGTGCCATTGTAGCATGAAAACGGCCATGGAAAACACCTAATCGAGTCAGTGTATTGTACTCCAATAAAATTTTATTTACCAGAACAGATAGTGAGCTGTAGCCTGCTAACTCCTGATTTAGAGCAGTGGTTCTCAACTTTAGTGGTCGTCAGAATGACCAGTAAGACTTGTGAAAACACAGGTTGCTGGGTCCTGTCCACATAGTCTCTGATTGAGTAAATCATAGATGGGGCTTGAAAATGTGCATTTCCATCAGGCTCCCAGGTAGTGCTGTTGCTGTGAGAATTTTACTTTGAGAATTTTACTGTAATTTTTGATTTAGAATTATCAATTGATATATGACCTAATGTGCTTCCAACTCTGAATTCTTATAGTTTCAAATCAAGCAAATCCAATACTTAAACTTTTTAAAAGGATATTGAAAATGTGGCATTTTTTGATAACTTGAGTGGTTATGAATGTCAACACTTTTTAAAAAGTACTATATTTTAGGCTAAACTTCTAACACCATTATGGAAAGAAATCTCCAGGAAAAATGGCACACCTCCAGAAATTTCTGGCACAAAATTTCAGGGTAGTCCTGCCCTTTTAACTCCTGAAGTTTCTGCCCAGAAAACAGGTACCTGATTTCTGTTGATTTACATAGAAAAAATTATATTTTGAGAAAGGTAGTTTAAAGTAAATAAACCTTTTTTTAAATATCTGTCGAAAAAAGTGCGAAGATGTGATTGGTCTCTCTAGCAAAAGATAGAGGATGTTGTGTTTCAATTTTGCTTTAACATTGAGATCAGCTTCTGCATCAGAATTGCTGATTTTTTTTTTTTTTTAAACAAACAAGAAACTCAGATGATGAGGGGTTGGTAAGCTTTTTCTGTAAAGGACTGGATAGTAAGCATTTTTTGCTTTTTGGCCCCTATAGTTTCTGTTGCACCTATTTAACTCTGCAGCTGTAGCACAAAAATCAGCCACAGACAAGATGCAAAGATGATGTAGGACACGGTGAAGCCCCTCAAGTGGGGATTCAAGTCTTGTACCTAGAGAAGGAGGGTCCTTGACTACGCATAGGAAAGAATTCAAGCACATGCCAGAGGTAGAGAAGGAGTAATGCTCCACAGACAGAGATGTGGTCACTTCTCAGACATAGAGAATGAGAGGGACCCTGAGCATCCAAGGAATTTAGTTTAAATTTGTATTCCTTTTCCAGTATGGGTATGCAGCATTAAAGGCATGGGGAAATAGTTGGTGATTCCAGCAGGAATCTTCCCGTAGGTTCCCTGTTATCTGAGTATGCTGATCACCCATGTCTAGCAGTACGTAGCAGGCTCCGAATATTTAGTTTTCATGCTTCTTCCCTATATCAAACAGTGGGCATGGCTGTATTTCTAAAAAAACGTTATGAAACCTGGCATCAGAAGGGACCTAAGGGGCCAAAGGGGCCAGAGTTTGCCAACCTTTGACTTATAAGGTTTATCTTAAGCCCCACTGTATTTTATTAAAACTATGAGCGTCTTTTAAACTTGTGTTCATCTTTATCATCCTGCAGCTTAGTGCATTGCCAGGCACATAATGGCACTTAGTAAGCGTGCGAATGACAACCCCTTAGCTTGGCTGCCACTGGTGGAAAACAAGTAAAGAAAAGAAAAAAGGAGAGAGGAAAATTAACATTAGAGAGTAAAAGGAAATAAGGGAGTGGTACTAAGAGAAGAAAGAAGGGATCACGAGGTTGAGGTGGCAGAATTCTTGCCCTTGTATTTGGGGTTAGGTGGGCATCTAGTCAAAGTACTGATCTCAAATTGAGGTAACTGGCTATTTATTTTATCTGCAGATCTACAAACTGAATAACCATACATGCCCTGAAAGATACAAAGTTTTTATTTATTTATTTGTTTGTTTGTTTAGAAACTGTGTCCCTTTTTTTGTTGATGGTGAGATTTAATACATAGAGGGATAGTAAAATGTTCTTGCCTGAAGTTGAGTCGTACTGTGTTTATTTCCTCAAAACTGTTTTTCTAATACTCAGAACTTCAAAGTCCCCACACACTGAGCAATCCCTCTTCATTGGAGCACTCAGAAGTTGAAGAAAATGTGTCTAAGGTATTATTTAATTGTGCGGTTTTAATCTAGTTTTCCAGAATTAATATGTATTTGCATAATGTACTGGCTTGTTTCTTTTTAAGTGATAATGTAACAGCATTTGTTTTCTTATTTTGACACAAATACATATCTTTATTTTTTCTTAAGACTGTAAATGGTGAGTCATTGATGAAAAGTACTGACTTCAAACATAAACTGGAAAACCTGGAAGACAGAGGTGAGGAAATACTAAAAAAACTCTTTTTGCAGCATAAAGCAAAGTTAATCTGATTTTGGCAGTCCAGGCTATTATTCAAATCGCAGCAGATAAAATCACTTTACAGAGTGACAACTGCCAGGCTTTAGAGAGAGCAGTGTGATCTGCTTACCAGCTCTAAATGTGCATGAGGGTCAAGGGGATGGACAGGGACTTCACTCAAGAACAAGAATATCTTGTGTGGAGAAACATATAGCCTAGGACCTGCATCCTGTTAAGCAGCATGACTTCTCTCCAGCCTCACAGAAAGGCTTATTGGGGGCTCTTTCAGTTTATAAACAATGTTTCAAAAAGTTATGTGGCCATGGTATTAAAACTTCCGAATTAATATTTCATTGGAACAGTGATATGAAGGTTTCCAGGTTAGTTCACAATATTGTGAATTAGTATAGTACCTAACCACTCTTTTGTTTTTTGATGAACAGTTTTTTTTCTTTATATTTTAAATTAAACATCCGGAAGATTCAAATAGTTATAAATTATGTGCAGGGTATTTAGTATATCAGCACAGCAAACATCTGTGAAATGCCATCCGCTTTAAACAGAACATTACTATTTCCAGATCTTGGTGTGCTCCACTGCCAACCCATCCCTGCCCCTCCCTGCCCCTCCCTGTCCCACAGGGGCCCATTAAGCTTAGTTTTGTGTTTGATTCCACAGCTTTTATTTTTTGTCACTTTTACATTGGGAAGAATACCATACATTGAGAAGAGAATATAAAACGTATATAGTTCAAAGAATGATTATAAGGTGAACATGTATGTAACCGCAACTCAGAGTGAGAACTAGACAGTTGCCATTGACTTAGAATATTTCCACACAGGGTCATATGCCCTATTCGTCCCCTCCATCCCTCACAGAGGTAACGATTCCTGACTTCTGAAAATCTTGTTGCTTTTCTTTATAATTTTATTTCCTTTGAGTGTGTCCCTAAATAATATGTAGTTTAGTTATATTTGATTTGAAATTTAAACAAATGACATCATACTGTATATAGCTTGTATGACCTGCTTTTGCTCAAAATCATTTGTAAGGTCCATTTATGCTAGTGCATGTAGGTGAATAATATTAATTTTCGGCACAATATAAGATTCAGTTACATGAATATACCATCATTTATTTATCCTTTCTAGTACTGTGGGGTCTTTGGTTGTTTGTGGTTTTAGTTGTCAGAAATAATGACACTATGAGGAATCATGTACATTTCTTCTGGTACACATATGAAAAATGTTCTCTGTATATATTTTTAGGAATAGAATTGCTGGGCCATAGAATCAATCTCTCTCTCTCTCTCTCTCTCTCTCTCTCTCTCTCTCTCTCTCTCTCTCTATATATATATATATATATATATATCTTTAACAGCTTTAAATATGCCAAACCTTGTTTCCAAAGTGATTGTATCCATTTACTTTCTCACCAGCTGTGTATGAGAGTTCTGTTGCTTCATATTCTTGCCAACACTTGGTATTTTAAAATTTTGTTGTACGTGTTTGTATGTGTATAGACATTGAAGTTTTAATTTTAATATCCCCGATTAAAGTTAGCATCATTCATACGTTTATTAGCCCTTTGAATTTCCTCTTTTGTGTAGTGTCTAAAATGTCTTGCCGATTTGTCCATAGGATTCCTTTTTATATCAGTTCCTAGGAGTTCCTCATATATTCTGGACTTGCATTATGTGTCTTGTAAATATCTCCTTCCACTTTATGATTTGCACTTCTCTCTCTGTTGATGCTCTCTCTCTCTATGTCTTTATGACTTATTTTCCAATAAATGAAAGTTTTTAATTTTAATGAATTCCTGTATACTAATCTTTTCTCTATGGTGAGTACTCTTAGTCTTGTGAAATTCTTCCCTACCAAAATCAAAGATAGTCTTATATATTATTTCCTATATTATATTCTTTTAATACTGTACATTTCTAAGTACTACAAAAGTAAATCCCACATGTAATATGTTATTATTTTAAAATATTCTCTATTTTTTTCTTTGGAAAAAAATGGATAATTTCTCGGTTATCAATGGTATAGGACATTTTTTGTTATTGTTTTCTACCTTGATTGCACCATGGCTAGAGAATATAGTCTGTATCATTATATTCTTTGCAATTATGAGATGTAGTTTATGGCCCAGTGTATGTAAAATTTTTATAAAGGTTAATTTGTAGTTAAGAGTATAGTTCACATTTATTGGGTGCAGTGTCTCTATATGTGTATATATATTCACTTTTCTTAACTGTGTTCTTCAAATATTTTATATCCTTAATAATTTTTTTTCAGTCTATTTGTTTTATCGGTTGAGAGTAGTGTGTTCAAACCTCATGATTGTGGACGTGCTAATTTCTCTTTCTGGTTCTGTTCAATTTTGATTTACATTAAAATAAGAATGTCTTTAGGTGCTTATGAATGTAAAATAGGTTAGCCTTATGGTATATTGAAACTTTTATCATTGTGAAATGATCCCCTTTATCTTCAGTAATGTTTTTGTTTTAAGTTCTGTTATTTCTTTGTTTATAATTGGCATAGTATAATTTTTCATCCTTTTATATATATCCTGATGTTATAGATATCACTTGTAAATAGCCTATAATTGGACTCCTTGACCCCTCATATCATAGTATTTGTTTTTTAACTGGAGTATTTAGTCCATTTAAATTATTTTAATTACTCCTATATTTGAATTATATCTACCAATTTATTTTATACTTTCTACGTGACCCAACCATTTTTTCTTTCTCATTTTTTTTTATTTTGCTGAAGTATTTTTTCTCATTCTGTTTTTCCCCTCTACTCATTTGTAGTTAATACTCTATTTCTTTTCATTTATTGATTAACCTAGAAATTATAACATATATAACTTTTCAAAATCTAAGTTTAATCAATTTTATTATTTTCTTCTCAGATTACACTGGACCTTAAGATTCTTGAATTCCATTACCCTACCTTAACAATATTATGTGGTGTCGTTCATTATTTTATTTTAAAAGTTAAGATACTGTTTTATTTAGTCATTTACATTTTTTATACCCACACATTTACCACTTTGCTGACATTTTTATTTCTCACATTTTCCACGTGAGACCTCTTTCTTTCTGCTTAAGATATACCTTTGGTGAGCTTTCTATTGATGGGAACTTGCTCAGTTTTTGCTTGTTGAAAATGCCTGTTTCACTCTTATTCTTGAATAAATTTTCACTGAGTGTAATACAGGTTGGCAGAACTTTTTCTGTCAGTACATCAAAGAAAATATTCCACTCCTTTTGTTTTCTACTCTGGCTGATGAAAATTCAGCTGTTAATCTCACAGTCACCCTTTGAAGGTAATTTGTCCCTTCTTTCCTCCCTTTGAATACTTACAGGATGATTTCTGTTTATCTATGGTAATTTTCCACTTATTAAAATTTATCTAAGTGTGGTATTCTTTTAATTTTATCCCACTTGTCATTTGTAGGGCATCTTGAATATACGGCATAGTGCCTTTCATTAGTTCTGGAAAAGTCTCAGCCATTATCTTCTCAAATATTGTTTCTGGTTCATTGTTCCTTCTGCTTCTTGAGCTCCAGTTAGAATACATAATATTCTGTTGCATTCTGTATTCAGTATTTTTTAACTACTCTTACATATTTTTCATTTCTTTGCTCTATTTGCTTGCCATATAATTTAATTTGCCCAATCTTCCAATTCACTACTTTCTCTTTACCTATATCTGATCTGCTGTTGAATCTATCATTAAATGTTTATTATTGTATCTTGTTTCTAGAAAATGTTTGATTCTCTACAGGTCTTCTGGATCATTTCACATAGTGCCTTGTTCCCTGCAAATATTTTTAATCTTGAATTTATTTATTTTTTTTAAAGAGTAAGTGTTTTTAATAATGTGTCTGACAATTCCAGTAGCTAAAGTTTTCATGAATATCTTTCTACTGTGATTCTGCTGTTGCCTGCTCATAGTGCATGTTTCTTTGTGTACTTCATGGTTATTTATTTATCTATTTATTCACTTGCAGCTTCTCCTTGATTCTTTATCCTTTTTGTTGCTCTTTGCTGACTTATTATTCTTTGGCCTTATTCTATTTCATCTAATTTTGTCACTCTTGCTTTCTTTTTGTCTCCATTTGCCAAACTATTGTCTGTGTTTTTATATTCAACCATTATAAATTATTTCGTTGTAGGCATTTTTTTTTTGTATATTGCTTAGTATGGTTTTTGCAATATGATCTAATCCAAAGATATTTTTCTTTGAATAGGTGTTAAACCTATTTTTATTGATATAACACATTCTTGTCTTAGTTTTGTGATTATTGTGTTGCCTTTTTAAGGTCTTACAAATTATTTCACCATCTGTCTCTGTTCCCCTCCCATTGTGACATATTAGATTGTAACTTTTAATTTAGGCAACTCAACCGTATAAAACCCTGATGTCATTTTTTGAGGACCTTGTAATGTTCCACTGTTTCCTAGGGTTGAATTTTTTTCCTTCTAAGTGAATTGAACTTTTTGTTTGAGAGCAAAAGAAGCAAAGGATTCTTTGCTTCCTCTCTTTTGTTCATATTCCACAGTGTAATACCTCTCTATCCAATAGGTAAACATCATAATGTGTTATTTATTTTGAAGTACATGGAGAAACTTTATTTTTATTTTATTTTATTTTTGGATTTTATTTTTTTCCAGGTTTATTGAAATATAATTGACATAGAACATTGTGTTAAGTTTAAGATATACAATGTGTTGATTTGCTACACTTGTATATTGCAAAATGATCACCACCATAGCATTTTCTAATATCTTTATCACATCACATAATTACCATTTCTTTTTTTGTGGTGAGAACATTTAAGATCTACACAGCTCAGCAACTTTCAAGTATGTAATACATTATTGTTAACTATAATCACCATGCTGTAACTTAGATCCCCAGAACTTATTCATTTTATAACTAAAAGTTTGTATCCTTTGACTAACATCTCCCCAACAACTCCCCACCTCTGGTAACCACCATTTTGGTCTCAGTTTCTAAGAGTTCAATGTTTTTAGATTCTGCATATAAGTGAGATCATACAGTATTTGTCTTTCTCCGTCTGATTTATTTCACTTAGCATAATGCCCTCAAGGTCCATCCATGTTGTTGCAAATGGCAAGATTTTCTTCTTTTTTTATGGCTAAATAATATTCCAGTATATATATGTACCATACTTTTGCTATCTATCTGCTGATGGACGCTTAGGTTTTTTTCATGTCTTGGTTATTGTTAATAGCGATGCAGGTATCTCTTCAAGACAGTGATTTTATTTCCTTTGGATATATATCCAGAAGTGAAATTGCTGGACCATATGGTAGTTCTATTTTTACTCTTTTGAGAAACCTCCATATTGTTTTCCACCATGGCTGTTCCAGTTGCCTTTCCCACCAACAGGGCACAGGGTTTCCTTTTCTTTACATCCTCATCAATACTTGTCATTTGTTGTCTTTTTGATAATAGCCATTCTAATAGGTGTGAGGTGATACCTCATTTTGCTTTAGATTTGCATTTTCTTGATATTTAGTGATTATCACCTTTTTGTATGTCTTCTTTGGAAAAATGTCTTCAAATTCTCTGCCCATTTATTAATTGGACTGTTTGTTGTTTTGCTATTGAGTGTATGAGTTCTTTCTATGTCTTGGACATTAACCCCTTATCAGATAACTTATTTGCAAATATTTTTTCCCATTTTGTAGGTTGATTTTTCATTTTGTTGACGATTTCCTTTGTCATACAGAAGCTTTTTAGTTTGATGTAGTCCATTTGTTTATTTTTGCTTTTGTTGCCTTTGCATTTGGTGTCAAATACAAAAAAAAAAATCATTGCCAAGACCAGTGTCAAGGAGCTTAACTACTCATGTTTTTATCTAGGAGTTTTATGGTTTCCAGTGTTATGTTTAAGTCTTTAATCTATTTTGAGTTAATTTTTGTATATGGTGTAAGATAGTAGTCCAGCTTCACTCTTTTGTGTGTGACGGTCATGTTTTCCCAATACCATTTATTGAAGAGACTGTCTTTTCTTCATTTTTGGCTTCTTTGACATATATTAATTGATCATATATGCGTGGGTTTATTTCTGGGCTCTCTATTCTGTTCCATTGATCTATATATCTGTTTTTATGGTAATACCATGCTATTTTGATTACTATAGCTTTGTTATAGTTTAGGAAGCATGATGCTTCAGGCTTTGTTCTTCTTTCTCAATAATGCTTTGGCTATTCAGGTTTTTGTGGTTCCATATAAATTTTAGAATCATTCATTCTGTTTCTGTGAATTGTTTGTGTTTGTGGTATCTGTTAGTGGTATGTTTTGTTTCTATTAATAGTATCGCATAATTCACATAGACTTTCTTCACTCTTTTTCATTCTTTTTTCTTTGTTTTCCTTTGGATAATTTCAGATGATCTCATTGACAAAACAGATTCTTTTTTTCTGCTGGATTAGGTCTGCTGTTGATATTCACTATTGCATTTTTCATTTCATTTTTTACTTTTTAGCTCCAGAATTTCCGTTTTGTTCTTCTTTATCATTTCTCTGTTAAACTTGTTTTGTTTGCATATTGTTTTCTCGATTTTGTCGAATCGTCTTTCTGTGCGTTCTTGTAGCTCCCTGAGCTTCCTTGAAACAACTATTTTGAATTCTTTATTGGACAGTCACAGAGATCCATTTCTTTGGGGGTCCAAATAATTATTGTGGTTATTTTGGTGATGGAATATTTCCTTGAGTTTTCATGTTCTTTGAAGTTTTGGATTGCTGTCTTCACTTTTCTTCACTTTTGAAGAAGCAGTCACCTCCTTCAGTTTTTACTGACTGGCTTCTTCAGGAGAGAAATACCTTTTTTCAGCTCTTCTGGAGATTCTGAAGCTCTCTCAGACCTTTTCTATGGATATGCCTGCTCCATACTTGTTCCCTTTGTGGGGGACTTCTTATGTTTGCATGTTTTCTCTTGATCTTGCAGAGCCAGGCCAGGTGCCAACAGCCTCCTGTTGCTTTCCCTAAAGTAGTGCTGAATGCTCAAGCTTGTGTACTTACTCCCATTCCTGCAGAATTGGGCTGGCTTTCTGAAGATGCTCAAAGTCAGTGCCCTGGGGCTGGGGGAGTGTGCAAAGTGAGCCAACCACAGAATTGGAGAGAGGTGTGAAGTTGAGGCTTGTGGAGTGTCTGTAGTGACCATACACCAATTGTGGAGGTCAGTGGGTGAGGCATCCCCAGGGGCTCATGAGCATGCTTTTCATTGGAGTTCGTGAAGCGGTCAGTAAGACCTAAGACCTATGTCCTGCTGATGCTCTCCAAAATCCCTGTGTGCTGTTTTTCCAGTTCCTCCCATGCCTCATCGTGTAGCGTGCCTCAGTATTGTGGATGGGGCAAGATCCAAGTGGTCCACTTTGTCAGTGTCCCACACAGCTGTGGAAAATAAGTGCTCACTTGAACACTCTCTTTCCGCCCCCACCCCGCCCCATAGGAGAAATCACAGGCCACACAGGTCTTTCTTGGTGGCTTGGTTAAAGTGAAATTGTTCTTGTTACTCTCTTGGATTTTTAAAAAATCCAACAGTGTGCTAAAATTTCCCCCACTGAACTCTCAGACTTCCACAAAGGCACTTTTTTTTTTTCAAAACATAGGTTATTTTCAAAGCAGATGTTCTTTTGTTTATATGTATGTGGGGAGGGAGACAATAGAAAACTTGTATTCTGCCATTTGGCTCATTAACTGACATTTTAGTGTTTACCTTAGATCTTTTGATGTGCCATGCTCCCAGAACTGTAAGCTAACAGGATAATTTTACTCACAATTTTTTTACTTTGGCCTCATCTACCTTCTTGGAGATTCCTCTAAAATTGGAAAGGAGTCAGGAGAAGAGAGTCTTTGTTCCAGTCAGTGCTATGAATACCTAGTTCAGTGCTTGGCATATAGAGACAGTCAAGAAATATTTGCCAAGGGATCAGAATAAGAAACTTAGAAAACCCTAGCATTTAATGATGGACCTCTGTATAATTCCATATTTGAATAATCACTTATACATAGTCTCAAATAAGTATTTATCATCAATTGATTTACAGACTTTAAAATGCATTAATCCACACACACAAGGTATTTCAGTTGTCCCCATCAGACTGAACAATTCAACAATGAAAATTGTCTTTAAATTTTCATATTCTCAGCATAGTAAACATTGGCAGAATAAACAAAGGAATTGGTATTGGGAAAGTGCCTCCACAGGAGGGTATTTTGGTAAAGAGAACCATATTTTTGCCCAGTGAAGGCTGTTGGCTTTATCATTCTAGGCCACAAGGTGTCGCTTCAGAGTAAGATTTTAAAATGCCTTAATTTAGGAGAACTTGGCTATTAACCATTGAATTGGTTCTGTGTAGCACTAAAAAACTATTTTATTGGAAGTATGAATAAATAAATGCAATATGGATACTAAATTTTGTTCACTACAACCTGTGCCCGATAGGCCACCCAAAATAAGGAATTTAGAAGCTCCTCAGATTGCAAGTCTTCAGTTTTCATGGAAATGAGGAAAGCTGGGTTCAAAAGCAAAAGCACACTCCTTCTGCCAGCTCTCAACAAATAAATGGAGTTAGCAGTAATTTGAGTACTTTCAACCAGGGTGTGTTTACTGTTTGTATTTATTTTTGAGGTGCTTTAGTGTGTGGTTATAACCCCTTTAATGTCAAAAAGTCCCAATTAAAAGAGACATATAGTTGTCATGGAAACAAAACTGAGCCAACTGTATGGCTTAGGACCTGCAGCCTTTAATGAATGGACTGATTTCTCTGGAAGAGCTCGTTCTCTGTGCAGAGCCATTTCTTTGTTACAGGTTAAGTACTTTAAAGATTGCCTCTCAGAAAGGGTTCTAAGTGCCACACTATTTCCATGTCCCTGAAGTGGTCTATCTGGATGATACCTCGTTAGCAAGTTTATAAACTCCAAGCAACTTACACAGTATTCCTAGATGCCTCTCTCCCAGGAATGTAACTATTGTCTGTGTCAGCAGACACCCTACTTTACCACACGAGGTGCATGAACATGATAAATTGAAATTCAAGATCATGATTCAAGCTATTGCTACAAATATGTTGTCAGAAGAGAGAGAGAGAGAGAAAAAAAATCCAGACTGGGCAGAACAGGCAGCAATGAAAGAAATGCAGTAGTTGTTCGCTGGAGCCTAATTTTGGGGCTAGCTAGAATCCTTTCTAAGTAGTTTCTCTGGGTTCTGACTGGGGTGTAAACACAATGTGAGGTTCAAGCATGAATGCTCTTTGTTTTGAGGCTTGAAGAGGACGATTCTGTACCTAGATGCTTTCCTTGATATTCAAAAATTACCCTTGAAACAATGTACCCCCCTAGGAAATATCCATCCATACTTTTCAAATGAATATGCCTACATCTAAGAACAATGGGAAGAAAGAGATAATGGTTTCTGTAAGTTACCTCTCAAAGTTGAGAGTATTTCTTATGCTTTTCGTTTTATTTTTTTCTGGAGAGGTTGGTTATAGGCTTTTTCTTTTCCAAGTTTTTCAGTGTGAGAATGTGATCTCTAGTGAAAACTTCTCTAGTGAAGTTTTCAGTTTATGAAAATTCTATTACAGCAAACCAGCTAAGGTATCCCATGAAGTTCATCATTCATACGTGATCATTTCATTTATATATCTGGTATTAGTTTAGTACTTTCTGTTTTCGTATCATCCTTTTCTCTCAATTAGGTTTTTATTACATCTCTTGTTTTATTTGTTTTGCTATTTTCTTTTTTTCCTTTTAATAGGAAATAATCTAATTTGACATTTAAACCTAGGTTATTCATTTTTAAAAATAATGTATCTTTTATTTTACCATAGAACATGAATTATTTTGATGTTCTGTTCTCTGTTTTGTGTAATTTCAATGGCAAAATTCATTTTCTTTTCCTTCTGTCACCTTGAAGTTTATGACTGTGGTGCAATTTCTGAAAATTAGTATATTTACAGTTCCTCCCAAAAGGTAGTTTTAGCAGATTTTAAAAAGCTAAACTTTATTAATTTCTATTTATTATTTATGTAGCAGATATTTGGGTCGCTAAAGTTTTTAATATTCCCCTATCTCTAGCCTCCCTGTTAGTATTAGAATTAAAATAGATGTTATCTACTTTACCAAGATCCTCTTCTAAGATGTATCTTATATCTTATTTCATAGAAGTTGGGGTATTCCGCAGCATTCATTCATTCATTCATTCATTCTACAAATGTCTGTTATGTGCAAAGTACTTTCCTATGTTGTTAGCTATTCTAGAGAACAAAACAGACAAAGGCCTGCCCTCACTAGAGCTTCCCTTCTAATGAGGAAGAAAAGTAAAACATGTAGCATGTTACATTGTGATAAAGTCTAAAACCAAATCAGGGAAGGAGAATCTAAAAGTTGGGAGGTGGAATGGAAATTTGAAGTTGGATAGGCACAGGAAACCTTAGTGCAGATGAGGTGGTGGGCGGGGTGGGGAAGGGACTCAAGTCAGAGGAGCAGCAAATGCAAAGGGCTGTAGGTGAGAATATACCTGGGTGTCTGAGGAACTGCAAAGAGACCAGCGTAGTGGAGCAGAGTGAAGGAGAAACTTGCCTCTTTGTTTCTCTACTCTCTGTCCACCATATTGCACAACTCCTTGCACGTAGTGACATTCAAATATTTATTAGGTGAATTAATGAAATTAGATTCCAGAACTGTCAGAGGGAAAATCAATAGTGATTAGCTGGATATGTGAGGAGAGAGGGGAAAAGCCAGATGACTTCATGGCTGAATGTGTGTGTAGGGACTAAGTGTATGGTGGGGGAACAAAGAGTGGTTTGGGGGTGGTAGAATGGGTTCAAGGTGGAGATGCTGAGTAGGCAAGTTTGCTTCTTAAGAGAGCTCAGGCAGGAGAGGCTTGGGAGATGATAGTTGAAGGTATGGTATTGATGAGATCCTCCAGGGGCCTGGCGTGGGAACGTAGGTGTGGACAGGGTCCTGGCGTGGGGATGCAGGAAGTGGTATGGATAAATGCTACAGGTGTGACGTCAGGCCTTGGTGATGGAAGGGAAATTAATGGTAAAGAAAAGCAAGAGTCAGGCCAAATGCTAGTGCTGTATTGACAAAT
This sequence comes from Pteropus medius, assembly GCF_902729225.1. Lineage (NCBI taxonomy): Eukaryota > Metazoa > Chordata > Mammalia > Chiroptera > Pteropodidae > Pteropus > Pteropus medius. Next base: position 3,952,486 of record NW_024355205.1, on the reverse strand, counting down.
GGTGGTGCCATTGATTAAGATTAGGACAGCCCGAAGGGAGTGAGGACATGTTTGAGTTGAAAGTGAATATCAGAATAGAAAATATTTAGTAAATGCTGAATTGGAAAGAGAATCCGTATTTAAATCTCATAAGCTGAGGCGCTCAAATTCACTTGACCTAGTGAGGAGCCAAAATGATCTCATTAATAATGTAGCCTAAAGCTCCAGTGTAACCAGCAGATGGCATACTCCACGAAGTGATCTGAGGAACTGCTAAAGGCCCACCCACATGCCTGGAAACCACCCTACCTTGCCAGTTAGCCTGGAGCCCTGGAAGTGTTTTTGATGGCCAGCCATTACTGCTTTTCGTTTGAGTCAGTCTGTATTTTGCTAAGCAGAGTGTTCCTAAATGTTACGGAGCTCATCAAAGGAGGGCTATTGCTGTGAGTCTTCTTTTAGGCATCAGTAGACTTTAGTGCTTTGATACTTGTCCAGCATGCCAAAGGTAAGTGATTAATAACAGGCAGGGAACTTGCTGCTCACCCAGGTTAAGTATTAATTGGCTAAAAGAGAACAAGATAAACTTGGGACAAAAGAAATGTATGTGTGGTTATTAATGTGCTGTGCTTGCCTTTAGACATATCAGATGGTAGTTTTGCTAAGTGGAAACAGTCAAAATTGGAAGAAGGTGATGTTCCAGGACCCCTTTCCTCAGTGAGAGATGAAGCAGATTTGGCAGGTAACATGCACCCAGCCAGCCCGTCAAAGAAGAGTGTGATAAAAATGTAAGCACTGAATGTACCAACATGAATTACAAGGGAGTTGCAGTTTGAAGATCATAGCAGTTACAGAACCCTCAAAATTAAGCATCCTGTCCTTTCAGAGACAAATAAATTGTTGCACGAATGACAGATAAAAGCAAGCACATCTCCTTCTAGTCATTTGATTTCTGCCTCTTAACTCATCTTTATGGCAATTTTCAGGGCCTAAGGGGTTCCTAAACTTATAGGTCTCTGCTTTAGTTGATAGTTATTAACTGAATTTTTGTGTTGGAAATATCCAATGAAGGAGAATGATCTGAAATGTGGGGTTGACCTTCTGGATGAGTGACGTCTCTATATTTTGAAGCAAGAGACTCCAAGAAATCAAATTTGGAAGCCCAAAGGTACTAGAGGGTGATGGTTAAGAGCCAGGCAGCCTGGGTTCCAATCCTGAAGCAGTTGGTGTGAGCTTGAACAAGTTATCTGATCTCTTTGTTAAATGTGGATAACAGTGCCTACTTCACATGATTTTTATGAAGATTAAATGAGTTGACACAGGCAAATCCCTTAGAACAGTGCCAGACCTCTTATGAGCCCTCTTAAAACTTCTGGCATCCAGAAGCTGTTATGCCAGCTTTGCCCCATCACGTCCTCCTTAAAACCTCTTATAACACCTCAGCCTCCTTCTTAGACATAATATCAGTCACTTTGATTTAAAGGACTGTGGAAGTTTGGATGAAATGGGCAGTTACCAGAGAGTGAGTTTGATGGGAAGCAGTATGAAGTGCCCGCTGTAAGGACTCTGGGCTTGAGTTGGCCTTGTCGCCACAACCTGAGTCAGCCCTGCTGCAGTCAGAGCCAGGCAGCCATGGGGCTTCATGGGTGGGCTTTGTGCTTCTGTCTGACTGTCTCTGGGCAGCTGATGGACCTACCACATGTTTTTCAAGCACTTTGTTTTACTTAACGTTCTATTTTTATTGTCCAGAAGGCATTTCTTCTCCATCCCTGGCAGTTGTGCCAGAGAACTTGAATAGTTCTGCTGTTATCACAACCTTCGAAAACTTCACTAGAGAACTGAAAAGAAAATATGAGGTAATGGTGCACTAACAATGAAAAGCTAGCTCATTATGAGCTTAAAGTAACAAGTTGATATTATTCATTAATACTGTTGTTAACCATTCATGTGTGAAGATATTCCTGAGTCTTTTGGAGAGGTAAATTTGTCTTAGCTGTAGTCACTGATTTTAGAGCCTCTATGAATCATGGTTTGTATTTATAAGGCAGCTACAATAGGACCAGAAGGACCTAAATGGAAATCGGACTCATGGTTTGGTTTCATTGATAGCATTCTCAGATAACTGAACTTCCAGGAAGCAATGCAAGACAAGGAAGAAGGGGGAAAGGAAACATGTAGATAAGAGGTGTCTGGGACAAAGATGGAGTTAGGTTGTGGGTGAGTGGTCAGCTAAGTGGCATATCTTTGTGACACTACAAATATAGTTTGTCCTAAAACTTTATCTGCCAGATGAACTTAAAAACCATTTCTGTCCCCTCCTCTTTTGTCCTATTTGTATATCTCTAGAGTTACTTATTAGCATATTTGTGAGAAATATCTTACCCTAATATATATTCATTTAACTAACTTGGAAGATCTCCAAAGTCTTATTTTCTACAATACCAATGTTAATTTATAATGGAAGTTTGTACATAATATTCAATATGTATATCAATAGTATAAACGTAAGTTTTTTTTAAATTTTAGCTTACTTTTTATTGGTACCTACACTGAGGAAATAACATGGGAGGTGTATAATGTGGTGCCTTGTCATAATTCTTTAGCAGTAATATTTGCTATGAATATTATGTACTGTCAACCAACATCTTTTTACTGTAAAACCTGCACTCAATTTACATAGTTGTGGTTAACCCAAATGTGATCATTTTGTTATTGTTGTTATGGTTTAGCTTAGGTACAAAAGGAGTGCACTTAATTCAGAATATGCAAAGCAAGCACCAGATTGCCTAATAAAACTTTTAAACCAGATACATCAGTGCAGGTAAGTATTGGCTTTCAAAACAAGTTCATAAAAGTGCGATTTCTCATGTTTGTCTCATGACCACAGTCGTGGTCATGAAGAATTGAAGGTTGGGTAGATTTGAGGTTTGATACATTGTTTAACCCTGCCAAGTGTCTGGTTTTCCATTCATAAGGTGAGGAGTTGAATTAAAGGCCCTTCTTAAGCCTTTTTATGGTCTAAAATACTGTTCTTAAAAAATCCATAATCCAATTGTGAAAAGCATGGATATATATGTAGAAAATGCTGGTTAAATGATATGTGGTATATACATACAGTGGGATATTATTCAGCCTTATGAAAGAATAAAATTCTGATATAAGCTAGAACACAGATAAACTTTGAGGACATTATGCTAAGTGAAATGGACAAAAGGACATGTATGATTCCTCTTACATGAGGTACCTAGAATAGGCAAATTCATAGAGATAGAAGGTAGTATAGAGGATAGTGGTAGTTGAGGGAGTAGAAAATGGGAATTTATCATTTAATCAATACAGAGTTTCTGTTTGGGATGATGGAAGAATTCTGGAAATGGATAGTGGTGATGGTTGTACAACATTGTGAATGTACTTAATGCTACTGAATTGTATACTTAAAATGGTTAATGGGAAAATCTTATATATATTTTGCCACAATAAAAAATATTACACACTCATGCACATATGTGCACACATACCCCTATGACCGTGTAGCAAGAAGTCCAAGGGGCCAAGATTTTAGATATGAAAGACAAATGCAAGTGGGGAGATGGGTTTCTGTAGTGATTAGTGTTAATTCAGAGTGATTATAATGGAAGTGCTTCTAGAATGAGGTTTTAGAAACAAAGATTTGAATGGTATAGGGAAGATGAGAACAGAGATTTTTCCTGTTAAAGTGAATGGCCTGTAAATGCAGGAGGGGAAGAAAGTGACGGCAAGTTGGTTTTCTTAACTGAAGTAGAAAGTTTCTTAGGGAAGAATACATAATATGAATAGAAATTTGTAATTTTTTTCATACATTTATACATGCAATGCATACAATTCTCAAAACAAGTCCATGAAAAACTTTGGACTTGTGGAACTTTCATTATCTTTTAGATGGCATACATTGATCCATTTTTTCATTCAGAAAATGAACACTGAGCAGTGCTAGGTACTAGGTCTTGTGCTACCTGCAGGAGTGCCATGAGAACAAGCTCTATAAGCATCTTGTCTTCATGGAATTTTTAGCATAATTGAGAAGACACAAAGCAAGTGAACAAATAAACACTTTACATGGTGATTTGGCACAGGATAGTGACTGTTAGAAATTTCAGAGCTAAAACAGAAGTGGGAAAAAAATTTGTTAGCCACTTTTAGCTTTCAGAGCTAGCTTAAGGCAAGAGAAGGATGAGGAAGGGAAAGGTAAGAAGCAATGGGGAACCATGGTTGGTGGTATAGTGGCTTCCAGCCCAGGTCTGGCATTGGTCCTCTTTTCCCTCTAGTCATCTCTCCTTTGCTCTTCAGAGTATGATTCGAAATACTTGAAGCTTCCTTTGGGCTTCTGTTGAAAGGCTAAATCAAAGTTTGCACAGTTAAGTTTCAGGGGGGTGAGGATTAGCAGGCAGTGAGGGGAGGGATAAGAAGAGAGACATGTATTCTTAAAAAAAGAAATATCTGTATAGAAAATATGAAGTATTTTTGCAATAAGAGAATTAAGAGTGTCTTTTGTCACATCCAAGCAGTCCCAATGAAATTTGTTGTTTTTACTTTTATTAGACTTAATAAACTAGAGCAGTTTAACAATTTTGTTCTTCAAGAGCTGAGCAATCTTGAGAAGAATATTCTGGCTCTGAAATACCTTGAGAGGGATGTTATGGTAAGTTCTTTTTGTTTAGAATATTTTCTGTGACTTAAGAGAATCTGTTCTAGGGTAGAGTAACTGCTTACTACTTAAATACACCTTTTGTTCAATTTTAGGAATTTTGGGAGAAACAATCTGATGATCTGAAATCATTCTGTGATCTGCAAGTGCTGAGGTATTTCTTTTAAATAAATATTCTTTCTAGAAGTATCTTAGTTGAAAAATAAAGTACTGCTTTAGCTAGAGTGTGGGTGGTTGACGTTCATAAAACCTCATGTTAGTAGCTAAACAGTTGCTTTTTAAAAAAAAAAAAAAACAGGAACTTCTTTGGCACTCCCTGAGCATTGAGTGTGGCTAAGGATATCAACCTAGAAGTGTAAATTTTGAAAAGTGTAAATAGGATCATCCAGATTTCAGTATTTTTGATCCAAATTGTTTTATTTTTAAGCAGTATTTTTAGATATTGAAATGAGTAGATTTTGAGCAAAATATTTAGATTTCTGAGTAAACAGTTGATTTTCAGTTATGTGCTGAATTATGTTCTTGATAGACTATATTGTATATATTTTACATGTATATATTTTAAATATATGAGTATATATTAAACAACAGGTGGGGTTATCCTACCTCACATTCTTTTCACTGTGATTACTCAGTGTACATTCTGAGGCTGCTACTTCAATCCATCTGGAATGTCGTTCCATTTTCTGGAGTGTAAGGAATAGAATAATGGAGAGGGGGGCCCTTCATTCCTCTGCTTTTGCTCTGAGAGAAATTCTAATGTTTTCTTCCTGCTTGAACAATCAAAGGAATCCCTGTATAAATCTGCAATGATTAAAGCTTTATCTACTGGTTGAGAATCAGCTTCTGTCACAGAAATCTAGTCACATGGTTTTAGGAAGGATATTATTCTGATTATACCATGTATTTCAAAGAACAGCAACACTTTTGATATTTGAGTTGTCCATCCTCTGTTATTCCATTTAACACGATTAATAATAATGACAGTATGGACCACAGATTTTCAAAATTCTTTCATACACACAGATCTCCCTCCATCTACCATTATACATCATTAAAGGGGGTATGCTTTTAAACCTCTTCACTGGATGTTCCAGATTATAAATGGTTCTCAAACTTCTTGGAATTAGAACCTCTTAACACTTAAAAAATTTATTGAAAGTCCCCAAAGAACTTTTTCTTTATGAGTTCTATCCATAAAAATTTTCCATATTAAAAGTTGAAACTGAGATTTAGAACATATGTTTATTTTAAAATAACATATAAATATGTACATATTGATATAAGTAACACTTTTTACAAAATATAACCAGAGTTTTCAAAACAAATATGTGAGAAGAGTAGAATTGTTTTGTTTTTGCAAATCTCTTTAATGTCTGGCTTCATAGAAGACAGCTGCATTCTCATATCTGCTTCTGAATTCAATCTGTTGTGATATCACATGTCATGTAGCCTCTGAAAAACTCAACTGTGTATTTGTGAGAAGGTAAGGATTTAAAAAGCAAATAACGTCTTAGAATTGTTACCATTTACCAAAATAAATTTGGACCCCACAGAACCTTTGGAAGCTTAGTTTCCTTAGGAGTCCCCAAGAAAAAGGATTCCAAAGACTCACACTTTGAGAACTGCTAATATGAAGCAACATTATAACAAGCCTCAGAGAACATTATACCCCCTAGTCTTCTGAAATCTGGAGACTTCACTTATTTTGACTGAAACCCAGATTTTAGACAACTGTCTCTTCAGTTCATACAGATTACATTGTAGGATATTAATTATCATTACATTCATCTTCCGTGCTAACAGGCCCCTGTGCATTTAGAATACCTCAAAGAACAAAAATTACTTCTAACTATACATCTCTCAGGGTTTTGCATTTGCTCTCCTCTCTTCTGAATACCTAAGGAAACCACCCTGTGGCTTGCTGATGAGAGATGATGGTGATACTCTTAGCTCACACTGCATACTTACTGGGTACCAGGCTCTGGGCTAAGCACTTGAAGTTCCTGTGAGACTTAAAGAGGTTAATTAACTTGGTTGAGATCCAGTATCTGAATCTGGTTGGTATCCAGTGTTTGTCTTTTTGTCATATTTGCACATTGTTTGGCTTTACATATTTTTCTAGGGAGGTAAGAAGGACATTCCTCAGACTAGATTATTTCAGCCCCTAGCACAGTGCTACAGAGAGATGGGGATTCAATGATTTGAATGGTGGTCATGAAATACTTCTGTATATGTTGTGACAATGCTTAAAATGGAATCAAGTAAAACATTAACCTCTTATGTTGATATCTTGGATTGGCCATTGACCCTCCTTGACTAACGTCAGTAACATAACAATCTATGAAATGACTCTATGGTATATGTATGTACATGTATGTGTATTTTTATTTTTAAATTGCCTAATGTGAACATAATGAGATATCCAATTTCTTCTAGGCTAAATGAAATTCAGTCTTCATGAGGAAAGCCAAAGCCCAGTTTTGTTATTGCATTCTTGGGGTAGGTACAAAGGTTTACTTTGTTCAGTCGCTGTGAATTGGAATGGAGAAAACAAGCACTAAAAGATACTCTAACACTGTGTCCATATTACAGCTCTTCCACTGAGCGTCCTTCTCTTTCACACTGTCTCCCATCCTAGCAATTATCCTTTTGCATCTAGGTCATTCATTCAGTAAACATCTATTATTGAGTGCTTGCTGTGCATCAAGCACTATGCTAACCATGGAAATACAATGGTTAATACACAGACATGTTCCCACCCCCATTAAAAATAAATTCCCTGAAAGAAGACAGAAAAAAAGACAAGGAAAATAATTGTAAGTTTACTAAGTGCTTTGAAGGATACTAGCAAAGTGCTTTGGCAGAGAGCAATGGTATGAAATAACAGTTTCAGATAGGATGGCCATCAAAGATTTCTCTAAAGAAGTGACATTTAAGGTGGGGTTTCAAGAATAGGAAGGAGCTAGATTTGTGAACAGTTTAAAGCAACTGATTTGGGTGGGAGAGAACTTGACATCTTTGAGGAACAGAAAGTTCTTGGATCACAGTGATGTAAGGGGAACAGTTATTTGAAATGAAATTGGAAGCATGGCTGACTCGCTGTTGACCTTGTTGAAGAGTTTGGATTTTATACTAAGGGTGAAGGAAAATATGGATGGGTTTAGAGCAAAGGCATTGGGGGTGAGGGTAATATAATCTGATTGTATTTTAAGAAAATCATTCCAGTCGCTGTGTTGAGAATTTATTGGAGAAGTGAAGAATAGAGGAGGAAAGCTCAGCTGGATGGCTTTAGAGATGGTGATAAATGGAGAAATTCCAGATCCATTTTGAAGCTAGAACTAATAAATTACTGACAGATAGAAGCGGTAAGTAGGTAAAGGAAGAAGAAATATGGATGGCTCTTAGGTTTCTGTCTTTTAATAGTTGGATTGATGATGTTGCCAATTAGAGAGGTAGAGAAGACTTGGGGTGGGAGAAATGTATGGGTCAAGCAGAATCTCGAGTTCATTTGTTAACATTTTAACTTTCAGATGTCTAGTTTTGATGAGAACCTGCAATAATGGACAGTTTGTCAGAATAATACAGTTTAATAAAGGAGACTCCCAAATATATGGGATAACTTAGGCAAATATTCATAGAAGAAATAAAATTGATAAAGAATTCGTGTGCAAACGTGTATGGTCCAGATTGCAGCATGAAGATATCTGTGGAATACTTTAGCGCTTTTGACTAAATAGTACTAAACTTCAGTACTATCACAGCACATGGAAGAATAAAAATTCCCCAATTTTTAAATAAATCTTGAATACAATACAGACATCCAACAAAAATTGCATAGGGAACCATAGAACAATCTGTTAAAATAACTAAGCCAAAATTCTAAGCAAAATATTGGCAGACATAATTTAACAGCTTTTAAAGGAATGATGTCATGACCAAGTGAAATTTATTCCAGGAAAACAAAGGTAGTTTCATATTAGAGGATCAAGTAATACATCAATTACTAATAGATCTAGGGAGAAAAATTATTATGATTCTCTCCATGTATTTCAAAAGGCATTTGAAAAAATTGTACATCTGTTTGAATTTTTATAAAACTAAGTAAAATAGTAGAAACAAGATATTCTTTAGAATGATAAATCTCAGTCCGAAAACCACTATCATGCTTAATGGAGAAAGTCTAAATGCATTATTACTAAAATCAGGACCAATGGGTGGAGAGACTAAGTAACAAAAAAGTATCAATTTTATCATGGCAGAGAGCAGAGGAAGAAGCTCTCTTCTGACTCCTGTAAGGGCACTGATCTCACTCATGAGGGCCCTACTCTCATGACCTCGTTTACTGTAATCACCTCCCAAAGGCTCTACTTCCTAATACTGTCACATGTGGGGAAGGGGTTCAGCATATGAGTTTAAGGGCGGGGGGGAGGGGGGCGTGGGCACAAATATTCAGTCCTTAATATGAGATTAGTCTCAGTGGGATCTGAAGTTGCAACAGTGGAAGAAGGAGAGCAGACATCTTGGAAAGGCCAGAATGTGTGGTCAGAAAGTGGGATATTAAGAATCAAGATTTCGGGCGTGAGAAATCTGTGAAGATGACAAAATCTGAGAATGTGGCTGTATTGAGATAGAAGAAAATGCTGTAGGAGGTGAGGAGTCAGAGAACTGAGAAGCCAGAGCATGAAGTTGAGTCCTTTGTGATGATGTTGCAATTACTAGTAAGGCTGACAGGAAGCAACTGAACAGAGGGGCCAGGATGATGAATGCATAAGTCAGATGGATGGCATATAATCAGCAGTGAGGTTTCTGCAGGAGAAGGAAAAATGACCTGTGCGAGGCAGTGGGGAGCAAGTAGAATACCTGCCTTTGCACCTGGCCATGAAGTAATGTGATAACGGAATAAAAAAAGCTTTTAATTGAGAGGGTATGGGGAGATGTGGTACCTTCAGAAATCAGCCAGGTTTTAGTTAAAAGAAGGAGGCAAAGAGATATTTTTTTCCAAGAGGAAGCTAAGGATATTAAGGAGTTTGCCGTTGACAGATCAAGTTGTAAGGGTTGGACAGGAAGACCTCCACAGGGTGGGCAAAGGTAGTATATGGAGGCAGAAGAAGAGATGTACAAGCAACATCAGATAAGAATGTGGAGAATAATGGCTGTCTTTTGGTAGTTATTAAGGCAAAGAGGAATTTGAAACTGAATGGGATTGACTGTGAGCGATTTTTAAAGGAGGAAGTTTATAGAGTTATCTCTGTGAGCCTACTACTTCCCTGAACTGTCCAGCAGCTCCTGGGGCTACCACTCCATGAGCGTTCTGTGGTGTTGTGAGGCCCACAGAGTCAATAAATCTGAATGTGTGGAACAACCACCAACTGTTCTGTGCTTGGATACAGTCACTTTAAGGACAGCAAGTTTCCCGCCCAGTTAGATTCTTGTGAATATTATTTCGTTCACTCCCACAGCATTTAATAATGGGGCTTTTTAAACACATATCCACTTGTGGTTTTCTTCAATTTGGATGTCTGAACTAGATTTCCTAAGTAAGCCATATCCCAGTACATTTTTATAAGAGTGCAATTCCATTTCCCTTGAGTGTAGTAAGTATAAAAAAAAAAATGTGTTTTGTCATTTTATTTGAGAGTAAATGAAGTGGATGATTTTTAAAAACTCCAGGGTGATTTTTTTCACTTCTAGGAAATTAAAGATTAAGTAGGACTGTACAAGGACATGTACATGATATGTATTATAAACAGTTCTAATAGAGAGAGACTGGCAAGTGCCTAAATGCTCAGCTAGAGTTCAGTTAAATAGAGCCATACATTCATATGATATACCATGCAGTTATCAAAAAGAAAGATTTAGATCATATTAATTGACATGGGAAGACATTTAACTGTGAGTAAAAAAATTAAAGCTTGTTTTAAAGCAGCATTTATAACATCCCATTTGTTTTAAATGTTAGATGAGGATGTATATATTCATTCTCTCAATAAATTGTTGAGTCTCTTAGGTGCGAGGAACTGTCTTAGTAGCTGTGGGTGAAACAATGCCTGAGCGGTCCTTGACCTCACAGATTGTATGTTTTAGTAGGATAGACAGATGGTAAGCAAGGAAATAAGAATTCACGATAGTGCTTAGTGCTAAGAAGGAAAAAGTGTGAGAGACTCCTAGTGTGGAAGGAGAGTCAAGTTAAACCTCTCTAAGGAAGTGACATTTGGGCTAAAACTTGAGGGATGAGATAGAGCCAGGTGTGAAGATAGTGGGGGAAGACCATTTCACAGTGAATGGCCAAGACAGCTGTCTGAGGCCATAAGAAGCTTGAAATGTGCTAGGAATTCAGTGAGGACAAAACAAAAGTAGGGAGGGCAGAGTAGTATAAGCTGAGCTTGAGAGGTGGGGTGTATGTGATGTTGGGGGTCACCCAGGGCCTTACGGACCATGGTTAGGAAATTGGATTTTATTCCAGTTGTAGTGAAAGGGATACTAGTAAAAAACTGTTCTCAAGGCCTTTGTGTGTATGTTGGGGTGGGGAATGGGACGATGTGGGCAAGTGGAGGTGGAGCTGGGAGGGTTGCTGAGTGATTAGATGTGGTGGGAGGGGAAAAGCCAGGATTAAGGACCATGTTCAGGTCTGGGGCGTGAGCAACTTGGTGGAAATTAGTGTCATTTAAGGAGATAGTGAAGATTGAGAAAGGTCCAGTTTTATTGGTAGGGGGAGGGGGAAGATGTAGATAGATATTAAAAAGTGTGATTAGTGATGTCTATTCATTTTGTGGTTTTAGTGTCTGAATGGAGTTGTCATGTAAGTAACTGGATTCTTGAGACAAAGTCATGGCAGAGGGCTGAGCATAAGATTGACTGAGTTGACTTAGGAACTAAGAATAGAGAGAAGCCCCAGGACAAAAATCCAATGTGTTGAAGTTAGGTAAAGGAGGTAAAGCCAGCAAAAAAGGATAAGAAAGAGTTGACCAATGAGATAAGGAGAGGGTAGTGTTACAGAAGATGAATTTTTGTGTGTATATATTTATGAATAATTGAGATTCTAGAAGATGTTCATCAAAATGTCAACTGTGGTTATTTCTATATGATTAAATTTTAGATGAATTTACTTTCTAAGGCTATTCTATAATTTAATCCAAGATATGAATTGCTTTTGTGTAGTAGACTCAAACAGCATAACATTTAAAAAGCAAAGAGTTAAATTTTTCCCCTCTCCCTAACCTTCTCTCTTATCTATGATCCAGGGATAACGATCTCTTTACAGTTTGGTATTTATTCCTCCAGATATTTTTGTCCATAATTACAGAAGAATACATACGAATGTCTGTATAAATATACACATGTATATTTTTAAGTAACATAAATGGTATACTAAATATTATTTATATTGTTCTTGCTTTGTTCTCTCAGAATAAAGGTAGGATTTCATTCCAAGTCAAAAATATGGATCTACTTTTTTCTGAAAAATAGCTCCAAAATAGTTTATAACTTATACATTCAATTCTCTATTGATGAACATCAGGTGATTTTAAATTATTATTACAAATAAATTTGTAGTGAACACCCTTGACTATATCTTTAAAGATTTTCATTATCAAGAAAAAAATACCATTTTCTTTTGGAGAAACAACAACTCTTCAAATCAAAATAGTACTGAAAGAGGCTGTGGAAAAAAGGCTAATCTGGGCTAAGAATATTAAACTAATTCCCAGCCCTACTGGAGAATTGGATCAAATGTGAATTAACCATACGTGTTACAGTTGGTCACATGTAACAGAAATCAGATTCCAGTAGCTAAACCAAAGAGGGATTTTATCCATCCCCTAGTAAGCAGCAGCAGCCCAGGGGGAGGTCATCCAGGGCTGGTGTACAGTAGCTTTCAGCAGTCATTAGAGACCCAGGTTTTTTTTTTAGCTCCTTGCACTGCCATTCTTCCTGGGGCTTTGGGCTTTGTAGTCACCTACCACTGCTCTACCTCTTTTTATTTGTAATTTTGTTCATGATTTGGATAAATAAAGTCAATGACTGTAGACTGAAAATAGTTTATTATATAGTATAACTTGGTTGTGTAATAGAGGTTATTTGTAGTTTAATCTGCTCTACCTCTAAGTATTATCCCAGCAGAAAGAAAGGATGCGTGAAAGGTAAAAGATGTGTCAGCAGGATCTTCCCCTCCCACCTTTTTTTTTTTTCTCAGTTAGGGAAACAGTTATCATGGAAGCTCAGTGGATAGATATTTGTCTCTATCTTACTGGCCTGAACTGGGTCACATGATCCTCTCTCGTTGAAAGGGAATCTGGGGAGGTGAGAATTTAACAGAACATGTTACTGCCTTCCCAAAACTGAGGTTCTGTACATAAGGAAGAAAGAGAGTTTAGATGTCGGGTAGGTTACTAGTACTATGTCATTCCTGAAATAAATTACAGGTACTGAGCACAGAAAAAAAATGGAGAAATAACTTAAGTCACACATATGATTGTCCGCCATTCTCAATGAGAATATACCCTAATGTTTGCATTAGGATAGGAAAATCTGGTCCCTCATTGATAACAGCTCCTACCTACTTCTTGTTTTATGAACATTGAATCGGGCTGAATAGCAATCTGGTTATTGACAACGTGCATTTTTCACACTGCGTTGCTCCAAAAGTCAGCCCAGCCACTTCACCTGGTATTCCAGTCAAGAAATAGCTATCTTTTCTTGAACATTGGAGGAAAAAATAACTTGCTGTGTTATAGACTTTTGAGAGAGAGCATATTTAAGAGATTTTTGAGGGTGATTTTAACTCTAGCCAGTTTTCACAGGTACACTGACTTTAGCTTCCAGTGGCCATGTAAGATGCAACTTCACCGAAAATCTGAGTTAGGGCTGTAACTGATAAAAAGGATTGACATTCATATTGGCTCACTGATTTCTGAGAGTGGGGGATAGTTCAAGCTTGAATAACCCTCTTTTCTCTTTTTCCCTTTCCACCAGTCTGAGATGCCTGAAGAAGAAAAAGTTGACTCTTCCACACAAGTGGTGCTTTGGTACCCTGAGCTCATTCATTTTACTCCACGCCAAACAGAATCCCTGAGAACTCCTGAGTTAGAATCGAATAGAATCGAATCAACTAGAATAGAATAGAATTTGTTGGTGGTTTGCAATTGTGTTATTGTCCATTTGTTCACAAAAGTTAAACTTTTGTATTAAAATTTGGCAAGAAAAAAAAGGAAGTTCAGGATGTTTAACAACGTGGAGTGTTGTGGCTTTTTTAAAACATGATTTTAAAAGTAAAATTGATTTTTACTTGAGAATGTCAAGTTTTGTGGGGAAAAGTATTTTAGCAGCATCTGTATACATACTATTTAGTATATTCTTTGAAGGAGAATTTAATTTGAATGTGATGAAAATATCTCAGATGAAGATGAAGTATTTTGAAATAGTTTTTTCATTTAATCTACAAATATTCTAGTTTCTCCAGTACTTTAACAAAATTGCCAGATTTAGCAGAGGAGAAATATTCATCATGTGATTATTACTGAATGCTCTAATAGCTTCTGAGCACATGAAGTTGCATATACAGTTGAGTGTTTGAATTTATTTTAGGAAAATGAAACCTATGTAATTTAAGGCCATCTACAAAGTAATTTTGTTCATGATTTGGATAAATAAAGTCAATGACTGTAGACTGAAAACAGTTTATTCATTATATAGTATAACTTGCTTAGTAATAGAGGTTATTTGTAGTTTAATCTGCCAAAACAAATGTTTATAACCCCAATTTGTCATTTTTTTCTTTAGAATTTTTATATGAGCTATATTGTATACTGTAAACTTTATAGAATATAAAAACACTTATATTTTAAGTCCAGAGGATCTAATTAACCTTATTTTATTTAGGCACATTCAGTTTAGGGCTCACAGTCTCTGGCGACCTGAAGTTTTATGGATTTCAGTGTCATTACATCAACTGTCTTCATGGAAGGACATCTAAAGAATATGTATGACTTCTGGTAACTAATGAACATATATTTCAGAACTTTTCCTGCGAGGCCTTGAGGTAGCTCATATGGTAGATGTTGGATGTGATCTTGGTTGTTAACGAGCTTAGTCTAAAGACACCCAGGTAACTGAAAATCTCAAGACTGTATGTGATAAGCGCCATAAATGAAGTGTAAACTGAACACTATCAGAGTTGTGAGGAGGGAGAGGCCATTTTTGTTGAGGTGATCAGGGATGGCTTCTTGGAGGAGAGGTCCCCTTTGAAATAGATCTTGAAGGTTGAGGGTGGGTTTTCTTCTGGTTAGTGAAGAGGGATTAACATGAACAATGGAACAGAGGCATAAAAATGCAGAATTTGTTTGAGGCCATAATGGAGTGTTAGTGGAAATTAAATTTGTTTAGGCTCAAACCGAAGTGCTTTAACTGGCTTGATAAGAAAGACTTTATTCTGTAAGTGAGAAAGAGCCACTGCAGACTTAATAGAGAATGGTACGATGAACACAGTGGTTTAGGAAGATCGATATGAAGCATGAAGACTGAATTCATTTTACCAGGAGATTTTAACAGTAGTTAAGGCCTCCACTGGAACAAAGGTCCTGGGAATGAACAAGAAGTGTGGAAAACAGCTGACAAGCGCTGTGCCAGGTTGCGTGTGAGACGAGTGAGGTGGGTGGCAGGACATAGGGATGGATGTACTCTTGTGGATACATGGAGGGAGGCTGGATTGTAGGTGCTTTGACTGAGCTGATGATGTTCAGCCAGCAGGGGAGCAAGGACAGCAGCAGCTCCTCACCCAACCCCACTGACTTTGTCCTATACTCTGGGCCCATGACAGCTGTGGATCATGCTCACCCCCTTTCTGACTCACTCCTATTGGGAACAGTCCTGCACCCAACCAGTCTGTAGCCTCAGCCTCCTTTGTCATTTCCAGTATCCTTCTGTGCTCTAACCTTCCATCTTCCACAGCAGCCCTTCCCTTTGTTTACTTCCATCTTCACGGTCCTTCCACAGCACATTATCTCCTGGCTTTTGCACTTTAAACACAGTCCAGCAGCATGAACAACTCTCATTTTCTTCCGTCCTTCCTAGCCCCTTGACTCCTTCCCTACCCTTCCTGTGACAAGAAGAGTCAGGCTGATTCTCTCCAAGGTTCAGGGCCCCGGTGGGATGCTTTCAGTATGAGATTTGTTTGGGGCCATAGATGATAATATGGTGATTCAGTACTGAAGTATATTCTGACTATCTTTCCTGTGGAAACAAAGGGACCCAAGGCCTCACTTCCTCTGTTGCCCTATTGTGGGGAGTGGGAGGCTGGCTACCAGATCCTCAGCCTCAACCTGCAGATTCATTCAGACTTTCCCTTCAACTGTGCATACCACAAACACATTCATTCTCTTTCCTGCTTGCTCACTCACCTTAGTTCTCTTTTAGCAACTACTGTAACCATTCCTTCATATCCCCAGTTCTTAGACATTATTTTCATGTGGCTTGTTTGATTTTGTTTTTCTGACTTCTCATTCACTCCGAAACCCCCTGCAATTTGCTAACTGCCTCCCCTTGACCAAACCTAATGCCTTTTTGTCAGTAGTTGCCCACCTGACCTTCCTGTAGCATTTGATTCTGTTTAAATATTCAGGGACACTACTTTCTCTTCTTTCTCTGGCTACTTCTTCAGCCTCAAATTCTGATTAATTCTCTGGAAAGTGCTGGCTTTCTTGTCTCTTTGTCTTTTCTCAGGTGCAAATGGCTTCCTGGGCCTCAGTGCATTTGCACCTACCCACTAGACAAGCACCAACTGGGAATTGTGCACGTGCTTCAGACTGAACGTGTCCACAACTAACTCTCATCCTCTGCTGCCCCTGCCCCATCTCAGTCCAGACCCTCCCCTGCTGAGCCCATGGCATCCGCATTCACTCCTGTCTCTAAGTTCAGAATCTTAACTTTGACTCTTACCCCTTCAAAATTTTGTGGCATCTCCCAGTGAAGTCTCCTATGTGATCTAGTATAGATTTCCCCCAACTTGTGCAAGAAATGCCACAATTGTGCTTCTGCCCAGCTTCTTTCCCCAATAACTGCAGAGTTTCTGTCCACAACACCCATCCAATCCATTGTTCCCCCACTGAATACCATAATGGTTCCCTGTTAGCCTGGCACTCAAGGCTGTACATTTGCAGCCTTCTACCCGTCACCCTATCCTGAAGCCTCCTCTTTACTAATAGAAGTTTCTGGAATGTGCTATGACAGCTGTGTCGTGCTGCTCCCTAACTTTGTTTCTTCTGCTGGAAGCCCACTTCACCCAATTCTTCCCTTAGTGAGCCCCTAACTGTGCTTCCAGGCCTGGCTCTGGTTCTATTTTCTTAATATAAGGTCTTCCCCACCTCCCAACCCAAGTCACAGTTGACCAGCTTTCCTGTTGGCTTGCTCAGTGACTGTATTCATCTCTGAGATCGCACTTAGCTCGGGAAGTGGTCATGGTTGGTTTACAGGCCTGTGGCCTAGCCTGCTCCCTGTATTCTCAAGCCTTGGTCATCTTTGTGCCTTAGGAGAAATGGAAGATGTCCAAATTTGCAATTGCGGGAGGAGACAGAAGCAGGAGAACCTCTGGGCTCCTTCAGGGTCTCAGAAGCCAAAGGACAAGAGAATTTTGAGAATGAGGCTATTAATCGTTTTATGTGGCAATGAAGTCAAGAAAAGTAGGAATAATTCCTACCGTGGGTCTTGGTCAAGGGAACACGTGATAGTAATTTTAAGTGTCAGCTTGGCTTGGCTATGGTGCCAAGTTGTTTGGTCCAACACTAGTCTAGATGTTTTGTGAAATATTTTGTAGATGTGATTAATATTTAAGTCAGTAGACTTCGAGTAAAGCAGATTACTCTCCATAATGTGGGTGGGCCTCATCCAGTCAGCTGAAAGCCTTAAGAGAAAAGACTGAGATTGCCCGAAGAAGAAGCAATCCTGCCTCAAGATGACAACATAGAAACTCTGCCTTAGTTTCCAGCCTATTGGCCCACCCTGCAGATTTCAGACTCAAGGCTGCACTCTCAACTCTTACCTGACTTTCCAGCCTGCTAGCATTCCCTATAGATTTCACACTTGCCAGCCCCACAACTGTGTGAGCAAATTGCTTAAAATATATGTCTCGCTCTGTATCTATCATCCATCCATCTATCTGTCTATCCATCATCTATCTATTTACCTATTTATCTATCTATCTATCATCATCTACCAACCTATTGAGATATAGATATATCTTATTCTGTTTTTTTTCTAGAGAACCCTGGATAATACAGGATGTCTCTAAGCCAGTGTAGCTTAGACTTCTCCCAGGAGCCTATGAAATGAAGCATGATGTTTGTATGATAGGAAAGTGGGTGAGTGGGGGGTCAGGGTGGTGAAAATATATGGGCAATAAGTGCCAATGAGTCCAGAATATTTATGCTTTTTAGAAAATTAGTATATGTAAGTAAAGCAGTAAATTTCCAAGGTGAAAAAAACTGCCTTCCCTGTGGACTTCGAGCTTTGCATTAGGTCAAGGATAGCTGGAAAACTTGTTTCCAGATGAACTGAGATTTACTGAGTGAAAGGCCTAGATGTTCTTGGCCAGGCTTTTAATTTTCTGGTCATTTAATAGTTTGATTCTTCTGCTTATAATATAGTCATTATTACTGAGCAGATAATGGAGAAACAGATGCTGTCTGGATTCCAGAAGACTGGTCACTATTGGCCAAAGCTTTTTTTATTGGGAACTCAGTTAAGTTACGAGCTTGCCTTTGTTTTTTCATTCGGCCATGTGTATGTGTAGCTCTGGGACACAGACACTATATGTGTGTATCTCTGTAATACAGACCTTAGCTTATGTAGGACACTCTCATCACCAAGGTCAGAGGCCGATGGGTCTCAGTCTGTCTTTGTGGACTCTAGCTCATGCTGTGGGTTCTTCTTTGCTCTTGCTCTCCCCTACTCTACAACCATCCTCCCTTCCCAACTGCCTGCCCTGTGGACTTCAACATTAGGCACGGTAACAACAGCCTTATGGAGGCTGCTTAATTACTCCCACAACTGTGTAAGGTCAGATCCCTTTATGGATATATGTGGATATCTCCTAAAAGTTCTTCTCATATTTTTGTTACCACAAGTAGAAAAAACTTAAAATATACCCCAAAAGGATAATTATTCATACTTAATGTCATTTCAACTGTCCTTGCCATTTTTCTCAAGCCAGAAATAGTAGTGTTATGAGCTGAATCAGAAATAACTTAGTGGTCTCAGCATTCGCATTCAGCATTCCCTATAGATTTCACACTTGCCAGCCCTCACAGCTGTGTGAGCAAATTGCTTAAAGTATATCTGTCTTGCTCCATATCTATCTATCTATCTATCTATCTATCTATCTATCTATCTGTCATCATCATCATCATCTACCAACCTATTGAGTTATAGATATATCTTATTGGTTTTTTTCTAGAGAACTCTGGATAATACAGGATGTCTCTAAGCCATGTAAATGATGTGTCAGTGAATCCTGACACATTTAACAGATAACATAAATAGCACATTCTTACAGTATGATGACTTCCTGTTTCCCCACTAGGTAGTGTCCACTAGACACTGGCTCCTTAAGAGCAGAGACCTTGTCTGTTTTCTTCACTATTTTATTCTAAACTCTGGCAATGCCAGGCCCATGGGAGGCACTCAAGAAATACTTGCTGAAGGAATGAATGGTGACTCCCATGAATGATGTAGGTGTTTACCTCTTAAATTTCCTTGAACAAAGTTCTAGCCTTGTCTATTTGGAGAATTTTTCACCCATCAAAAAACTAAGCTTAGGCATTGCCTCCTTTAAGAAAGTTTTCTTGGTAAGCCATTTTCAGTTTTTCTGTTATTTTATAACTAAATGTTTCACCATCTACTTTACCAGACTATGAATTCTAAGGGAAGATACTTCTGGGTCACTTCTGCTCTCTAGTGTAATACACAGCACCGGGCAAGTTAGAGTTGATGAATTTATCAATTGAACATTATTATTTCTAGAGTTTGTCAAAGCTCATAAAACTAAACTAGCATTAAAAAAATAAAGGCTAGTTCTTTCTGCACAAAGTGTGTTAGGTAGTACTTAAGTCTTTCAGAGAAATTTGCAACTTCTGATATTTGTTACTAGGGTCACAGCCAACAGGAATGCTAAGTTCATTTCCCTCTTACTGTATGATATCAGCCTGGGCAAAACGACAGTATTTTTCCTTTTGTTGTTCAATATTCAGGAATCACAGATTCAAATGCCTTTAGGGGTCAGTTAGGTTAATAGGCTAAATGATAACTGTGACAAATGTAAGAGGCCCCATCTCAAGGTTACAGACTGGTACACAAACACAAAGCCATGTGCCAAGAGCTTGGAGGGCACTGAGCATGGCTGGGCTCTGCCTGGGTGTAAACGTGATTTGGCCTCAGACACTGTCATAATGGGTTCCCAGTGTGTTGTTCCTTAGAGCCATAATGACTGCATTTACAAATTGCTCAATGAGGGTAAGCATGCTAGATAAACTTGTCCTCTTGGTGTCATATCTGTGTTCCCTCAGTGCAGTTTCTCAAGACAGAAAAATGACCTACAAATCAAAAGCTTTTACTCCCCACCCATGACCGAAAGTCATGTTTTACTGAAGGTCAAGGGATATTTTAGGTGACTGTAGTTAGTCTTGTAAGAGTGATTACTTCTTTATGTGCCCTGGAGTGGAAATCCTCCTTATATATGTGAATGTAATTTGATTTGAAGAAAGCCTGCCATAATAAAAACACACACTGAATTTTTCTTTATATGAAAAAACTAAGGAACTTATTTAAGTGAACATTTATCATGTATAAGCAGCTTTTAATTTGCAGCAACAGTTATTAGGCCTTACCAGAGACATAGGGTTTATCTTTAAGCACAAAGTTTTAATGATTTGGTTCTGCTCACTGTTTAAAATAATGAAATCCCTGCAGGTTAAGAAGCAGCTCTTTAAAATGTCTACTCTTCCCCTCCCAAACTCTAGCCCCCATTCAGATAATTAAAATGAAGTTTTCCCCGTTCAGTGCCACCTCCCATTTAGTTTTCTTCCTCTTCCATTCCCTGCTCCCCTCCTGTCCTTCCTTAATGTACCTTGCCCTGTCTCTGTTACTATCCAGGAATTTAAGCAACTTCATAAGCAGACTTTGAGCACATCTTCTGTAGCTTTCTTTTGGATCTGTGTCTTATTCTCCTTAACACTGCATTCAAAACTCCACTCTTTACATTGAACAACACCAGTCTGTGATCCGGCCCCACGACCCCAACTTGTCTCCCAGGCTTCGCCATGGTCAACTCTCAGCTCACAGACCCACTCCTGATCTGCAGTAGCCTCTCGTCTGTCTGTCTGCAAAGGGTTTCAGAGCACTACACAGAGTTGTTTGTGCCTAATATGTCTCCCCAATCAATCCAGTGCTCCACCCAGTTTATCTATATGGCAGTTTGTTTGTTATAACCTTTATATCCACTGCTTATCTAATTGGTCTTAAATTTTTTTTTTGTGAACGACCACTTTATGAAATAGTTTAACTTGGTATATGAATACTATATAAAAGTAATAATGTTGCCTAAAAGCTCATTGCTTGTTGAAATCAAGGAAGAATTAAACATCTGAAATCAATTGCTAAAATATCACTTTATTGTAAAAAAGATTCTCAAGTAATAGGTCATTTAGAATTCCATGCAGACATACATTTTAATTTCTTTGAACCAGATAAGAAAAATCACAAATGCTTTACTTTAGTGTAAAAATCAATTTATTATACAACAATCATACAGAATGCTTTTTATTTATCTACAAAAGAAAAATGGCTTCTCCTGCCTCCCTGGCCACCCCAATCATGATACTATGTTCTCAAGATATAAATAAGTACTTTCAAAGGAAAACCAAAAAGGTCATATCCTTATATTCCAAATAAGCCCCAGAAACATCTTAAAACAATATGGAAATATTAGAAAGAACCAGAATGGTCTCTTACACACAAAGTGCTGTTCTGCCCATCAAGTATATGCCATTTCACCTTAAAAATAAGAAATACCTTTCTCATGGGGGACTTTATCCCCCAATATGCTTAAATAGTTCAATATATAATTTTGAAGGGTTGAAAATTTCTCTTATGTTTAATTCCATTAAGTAAATGTTCTATTTTAATTAAAAAAATAGAATTATTAACAGCTATGCTTAAGGTATACATTTAAATGTTTTCATTCTTATGAGTAAGAGGAAATTTAGGAATAAAACTTTCCATTTTTTTTCTTTAACAGATTATAGATATTTTTATAATTTTGTTTTAGGAAAATAACATTAAAGGTAGACATTTCTTTTTTTAAAGTTGTAACACTTAATGACAGGTTAAAATATTTACCTGATTCAATTTTAGTGGGTAAGATTTATAGCTCTGTGTATTTTTACTGGCCCTTGAATGCTATAAGGCTCTAAGTGTTTTATTAAGCTTCTCTAGAATTAAAGACCAATTGGAAATAAGCATCCTGAAACTTTTAAATTGAGCTTGAAGTGTAAACTACCCAAGTTTTCCTCTTTGATCTGAGGTCAAGCTGCCCAATCCTTAGAGCTCCTTGGCTTTGTCATTCTGTTGAATGAAGGATACCCTCCCTTCTCTGCAGATATGAAGCCCACGAAAGCACCCAGAATGGCAGGTCTGATGCTGAGCAACGAGACTTAAGGGTCTCAGTGACAAATAAGTGGAATACAATGAATATCTGTCTTCAGAGTCTCATTTTTACCTGAAATGTACTTTGAGAACAGATTTTAGCCCATGTTTGAGACCTGAAACTGAACTAGAGTCCAATTGCTCCAAAGGCTTTCTCCTTAGTCCAACTTGTGTTTATCATAGAGGAGCAATAACAGTCATAGTTAGCCCTTGTTTTAACATAAGGTTCTGGGAGAGAACAATGCTTATAATAATACAGTTATAATGTCATGGAAGTGGGGATTAAGGACCCTAGAGCAAGTCACTTTCAGAAAACTATTTAGAAAAATAAATCCAAAAATAAATGGGCATCAGACAGAGATGTCTGTTTAATAGAAATGGATCAACTAGTAGAGAAGGAGATGTTACAGGGCACAACACTTTCACTATTAAGATTAGTCTAAGATCAGACAATTAAAAAAAAGTGGGCCAGATTCCTGAGTGGGTAGTTTACATGAAAGACAAGTTAGAAAAGTCCGTACAATGTCAGTGTAAAATGTCAGTACAAAAGTCAGTGTTTATTAAAAAAAAAAAAAAAAACAGGAAAAATAATTTAAAAATTAGAACTGTAGTGGTGGGGGGAGCAAAAGGACAGGGAGGCACTCCCAAACAGACTGGAATGTGTTGGGACAATGTTGACAATGCCCTTCTGGCTCTTAAGCCTTTGATGTCAACATTATGACCTAAAAACTTATTTTAAAAGAAGGGGTAGGGTATAAATGCTTTTATAGGGTATAAGTCATCATCACATCTTCAGAAAGTATTGTTTCCATTCTCAGTGCAATGTAATAGTAACAGTAACCATCCCACACTTAGGAAGGAAATATTTATTAATGCCTTCCTCTGCTTTTTTGCTTGATTCTCCGTAACATTGCATTACCTGAGCAGGGAAAGGATGTGCTTGGTTTGCCAATTCGCACACTTTCAGTGTGGCTTACTACCAGCTCATGGCTCAGTACTGAAATCTTTCATAGTCTTCTGAGTTTTTCTTCCTGTTTTCAAAAACTTAACCTGCAAAGAGTGATAGCAGGTATTTGGGAATAATATTCACAACCAGGCTCACAAGAAATAGTTGACAAATTCAATGTCTATTTTGCACCTATTGCTTTGTTAATTCTGATTTATAAATGTTCCAGTGGCATATCATTCTAAAGATAAAGGCAGACTGGACTTGAGCCCTTGTTCAGAAAGAAACGGGCAGCCAGGTTTAGATCCTGCTTTAAATATTGAGCGTTGTGTGTGGCTATACCTAGGTCTACTTAACATGAGAGGTAGACATGAATAATTAAGGAAACCAAACTAAAACTGAGAAAAAAAACTCCTATTCAAAGCCCCTGAGCTATAAGGGTTTGGCAGAAGATTTTTTTTTCCCTTCTTAGAAAAACTAATCTTCAAAATAAAAAAAAAAATACAAGTCTCATTACCATATCACTAAGTTGAGAATTAGGAGTGGCTGTGGAAATTAGGCTCTAGTTAAGAGAGAAAAGTTTTGCTAGATTTTTCATTTATGATCCCATTTTAATATTTTTCTGGGGTGGATTCCTAAAGGAACAAAGGGACTAATTACTTTATGTACTGACAATTATTGCTTAATATAGATTAGAACATACCCTGTATTTAGAAGATAACATTTTCTTTTAAACATTTTAATATGAACAAAACTCAACTTTTATTTGAAGATTTGCTGTGAAAAACAATGCTCCATGTTTCCTGGCTTTGATGTGTATAAGGCATTATAAAGACAGTCTCTAGTGAGGGGTTAAGTCTGGGGGATCGGGGGAAGGAGAGAGAAGTTGCGCCACTTCTGAGGTCTACAGAGTTCAGCCTCACCTCAGTGCTGACAGAAGCATTCAGTTAACCAATTAACCTAATAGCAAGATATTAATACAAATGATTTATAAACTCAAAAGAAATTAATTTATGCTAAAACATATATAACTTTCAATTCAGTCCTTGCTTTAAAACAAGCGAATCTGTTAGGCTATTATATATGCTTAGTCTGTTATTCGCTGTTTATTGTGCTTTCTTGTTTATTACTCCGTTAGCTGCTGTGAAGTAGGCTTTGGAAAAACCATTCTTAACTTCTTTCCCTGCTGGTAACTCTTCCATCTCTTTCTTCATTGGCTTTTTTCGGTATGTCTGTGGATGTGTATATTTTGAAGAGAAAAAGAAAAAAGGATTCTTTAATAAGACCTTGTCTCTAATGTAGCATACAGTCTAAAACAGTGCATGATTTTCTTGGGTACTGGACTTTTTAATAAGTATTCTTGTTTTTAATAAGACAATTTTTAAGCTTCGGGTTAAAAATAAAAATAGGGTAAAAACAGGATGTATGCATGAATTCCCATAAAAGATTGTTTCTTTCACCTTATCTACATTAGGATAGTATTTATTATATATTATGGGATTAGCATTCAATTTATTCTGCATTAGTTGCTTACTTGGAAAGGATATATCTTTCGAGTTTTTCAGTTCAGGTATAACTGACATACATATTCGTTTCAGATGTACAACATAACGAGTTACTATTTGTATATATTGTGAAATTATCACCACAAAAAGTCTAGTTAACATCCATGACCACATACAGTTAGACTTTTTTCTTGTGATGAGAACTTTTAAGATCTACTCTCTTAGCAATATATGCAATACAGTATTATTAACTATAGTCACCATGCTGTACATTATATCTCCATGACTTATTTAAGGACAATTTTTAAAAAATACAGTTCAAGTGAAAAAAAGTACTGGTACCTGGGATTTTGGCTTGATTTGGGTTTTGGCATATCTTTGCTATTCTGACAAAATACATGCTCTCACCTCATTTTTACCGTTTTTTTTTTCCAAAGCAGTGGTATTAAGGGTTAAGTTTAAAAGAATATACTCTAAAGGACTAAGATTCAACTGAAGGAGCATGTAGGGTTAAAGCTTTGAGTGCCATTGCCGACCCCTGCTGGGCTATCGGCTTCCCTTCAAGTTTTGATACCAAAATGACTCCCTTCGCTTTCCCTTTAACATTCAGCTTTTTCCTTCTTTTTGTGGCTTTGGTTCTATCAATGGTTACTTCTTTAGAAATTTTGAAAGGAAACTCTTATCTCTTATGAAAGACAAAACCTAGCTAGTCCAATTTCGAAACACAAGTGCTGAAAAGCTGTCAAAAGTTCAGTTCCCACAGTTGTACTTTGTTTAAAACCACTATGGGTTGACTTTCAGCAAATGCAAACTAAAAATTCAGAAAGCACTTGTTGTTTGTCTGAAGAAGAAAATACAATTGAATACAACTTCAGAAGTACTGTTTTGAATAGAAATGTTCTCATTTTTTTCGTGAAGCTTTCTATTTCTCCAGCCCACAAAGAAGTGTAATTTTAAATCTACAACCACCTGAGGCCTGTGCTCTTACTGCTTTCATCAGTTCTTATATAATAGAGTTGCTCTGAAATTGCATTTTGAAGTTCTCTTCTATTTAAATCGTTAATTAAAAAGAAAATGACACTCAAGAAAAAGTCAGTGTGACCTTTCCACATTGGTTTGCCTTAAAACAATTATTTTTCCCTTAATTAAACAGTCTACAACATCGCAGTAGCTGATATGGAAACAATTTTTTAATATTCAATTTAGCCTATGTTTTTCTCCCTATATATTTCCTGGATCTGTCTTACTATACACAGTGTTTAACTTTTAGACTTCAGACTTGGATAGCCTGGTGCAAGTATATGATACAAATGCATAATAACTTTGATAAAACTTTATCAAAACGCATCCATTGAAAAATGTTTAATAGAATGCCCACTAGACCACTAACTGGTTATCTTTCGAGGAGGGCCTCCTCCATGGTGAGAGGAATTAGGAATCCAAGTTTCACTTTTTACTTTGTGCTTCACCGTCATTAGAATTTATCAACAAGCATGAGCTACTATAATATTTAATGGGTAAAATTAAACATAGTGCACAGTCTATTATGTTTTGCCACTGAATATTTACATTGAACCTACCTGGAAATAAAAATTTAAGAACAGGATGACTAGTGTAAGCATGTAAGAAGATTGGAAGATGAGGCACCCGAAAGGGAAGCCACATGGTTTCACGACAGCACTCATGGTGTGGGTGATGGTGAGCACGAACTGCACCTGGAAGGGTGGCAGAAAGGGCATCATGTGGAGTGAACCAAGCCGAGCCATATAAAAACCACTGTGAAGTTTCATACATTTAGAAATCAACTATTCTTACTCCCCAAAATTTGCAGTAATAAAACAAGAAAACACTAAAGCAGCTCACTATCCTATCCAGAAATTTTATTTAAAATTACATAATTATAATGCTCATTAACTCTCATGGGAAAGCAGTTGAAATGAAAGATAAAAAATAACATGAACATTAGTTTTAAAAGTATTCATCTATATTCAAAGCAAGGAATAAGCTAATTGTACACAGAAAGGACATTTTAATAAATAAGGTTTCATTCTTAAAAGGCCATTTTTAGAGAAAAACAGGCAGCCTCATCACACATGGAAAAGCCTCTGACTTCTAAGAAGACTGAGACTCCCTATTTCCTTTCCCCGATCCATGAAAATATTTATAAGCTTCACATGAAGAGGAGCTGAAAGGAGGGAGAACATACCAGTTGCGCCTGTGTGAGGTATTTCTTCCACCAAAGATACCTGTGCATCGATGGAAACACAGACAGTCCATAGTAGGAGTACATAAGAATGTGGATAAAACTGTTCAGAGTGGGTCCAAAGAAACCTACAAAAGTACCATATGAAAATTTACGCTCTTCTAGAAAGTAAGACTGTTCATTCTTTGTCCAGTGAGATCCTTCCTGCGTATCATAAAGACAAATAACAAATATGTCACTAACAATTCACACTGATAAACTCACCTTGTTTACTGTGACATTACTCCAGGATTCAGCAAAAGCTGCCTAAATAGAAACTGGGATAGTGTTTTAGCACGCCAACCAAAAAGGTAATTCCTGATGTGCAAAGGTTTTAGTGTACCTTTAACTCATTACTATTAGCTAATTGGGAAGATAAAGAAATGTTAGCTTAAAGCTGATGGCAGAATTTCTTTGAGAGAGAAGTGTCTTTGTTTTAGCTAAACCTTTGATGAGCCATTTTGATTATACAAAGAGAGCCTTCAGTACATGGCTGAAGAAGATGCTCAAGAGTCAAGGAAAAATGTTGCTTTTCATAATTAAGTAAATGAAATCTACTTGAAAGAAATCTAGGAACCAGGAGATGCTGGGGAGGATGAGAAAAGACTGGGACTGGGGAGAGACTGGCTGGTGAGACCTTCCCAGTAGCTGGGGCATCTCATGGACTTTTAGAACAAGGAATATCTAAAATCCAATTAGGATATTTGCTGTGCTAAGCTGTGCTAAAGCATGCCCTCTATCCCCTGCCATCATCTTTGTGAAATCTTCCTATAACTGCCATCAACATTGAGTGAATGCTGTTTCAGAACACCAAGGAGAAGGGACTAAGTTCTGTTGGGTCAACTAAGGTTTGAACAGATAGTAGTTGCAAGAGGTAGGATGTGAGAGACAGAGTATTTGTTGGAAATAAGGAACTCACTGTTGCAAGGATTAAATCAACCAAGACATGTAAAATGCTTATTAGCATTTGCTTTGTGTTGGGTACTATTCTGTGTGTTAGCTTGGGATACAGATGGCTGGTCTAAGAGCTATCAATCCTGTGGCAGCGGAGACCACAGAGCTAGACAACCCCCCTCTATTAGCTCTGCTCCTTGGATACGTTACTTTGACCTTGTAAATTTTGATTTTCTCACCTGGAAAATAGGTATAATAATTACCTCTTAAGGTTGTGGTAGGATTAAAGGAGATAATATAACTTTATATAAACTAAAAGGCACTGTACATGTGCTGGTTAATTAATCAGTTTAAATTCTCTAGTCTGGTTTCCCAGTACTGGATTAGAGATCTGAATAAATGCAAATCAGTGAATAAGAAATAAAAGGAATAACGCCATGCATCTAGGAAGTCCTTAAGAAACACTGGATGGAATAACTTGTTAAGGCACTAGAATATATATGAAAACACAAATATAGTTTCAGAGTACCAGGTAGCACAATATTAGTGATTTTTTTGACCCACCTGAGATTTCATTGCCATCAATTAAAGAAAAACTGATAGTTGCTGCTAATAATTTTTATAATATTCTAGATTGAATAGAAATTGTCACACAGTATTTTATTCATAAGAATTGTATTTACACAATGATCATTTGAGACTTTTAGATGCTTAGTGATTTGTAATGAACCTGTTGACAACCACGAAAATACTTAATTTTGATAACTGTCTTTTGATGTCGATTATGGTCTATATATTGATCACAGTACAAGTCTGTTATAGTCTTAATAACTAAACTCAAGAAACCAGGTTGTCAGGCTAGGAGAGGTGCAAAAAGCATCTCTTTCAGCCCACTACACCTCCAGCAATTTCATTCTTCACATTGTATTTTATATTTGCATTTCACAGTCACCAAAATATTCCAAATATCCTTGGTGTTTTAAAAAATATCATCTCTACAAGAGTGTCATCCTGGGACAAAATTTTTGACTTAAGTCTTACCTGTTCTAATTTTTCATAGAATATTTTTAAATTCTTGGGTACAAGACAATATCAAATAGAAAATATGGGTCTCTCTAACTCAGTGTTTCTCAAACTGCAGGTCATAATGAACCTGTTAGTAAATCAATGCAGTGAAAGTTGTCATCAGCTTTTTGGAAAAGTGAAATAGAATTAAAGAAAAAACAAAACACCACAATGCATTATACAGAGCCAGGCTAAATACTGTCTCATGAAATTTTTGTTTCATACAAAATATATATATATGAATGAGTGCACTGGGTTGTGATATAAAATATATTATTTCTTATTGTGGTTCTTAGTGGAAAAAAAAAAAAGCCACTACTCTAGTGGGTCAGCAATGAGACTTTAATTTTTCAGAATGGAAAAACAAGCCCTAAAAGTTGAAATGACTCAATCTATATCAGAGCCAAGTGGTAATTGTGGAAGGTGCCATATATATTTCTTAAGCCCTATTAGAGTAAAACTGCTCCAGCTAGAGTATGTGCTTCTGGCCATTGGATATTTGGTGCATGGAGAAGAAAATATTTTTAAAATTGAGGGTAATACTCATATTCTGCCAGTGTCGAAGACCATAATCTAAATGGCCATTGGCAAACACATGCTTCCCTGTGTGACAAAGCAGGCTATGCTGTGGCCTCCCTTCCCTCTGTCTTGGTCTGCATGTAGTACTCAACACAAGAGATTCACTAAAGGTCTCACAAGATCCATTACATGGAACTGAAAAATTAACAAAATAACTTACTTTGTCCACAAGGTATCCAGTTCAAAACACACCACCAGATGTTAAACATAGAGGCATGATGGTATACATGAAGAAAAGTAATCTGACTGGTTTTTTTCCGCAAAACAAAGAAAATGGTGTCCAGGAACTCTACTAATTTGGAGAAGTAGTACCACCATAACACCTTGGCTACCTGTAAGAATTTTAAAACGGGAAAAGAAAAAGTGAGCAATGAGAATGGCCTCGTGATGCCCTCCCTCTCAGCGTTGTGTCCTGTGCTTTACTAGTGTGCATCTCTCTCTCAGACCACTGAAAAGACACCTACCTGGTGTCTCTGACTCCAGTTTTAGTTTGTTCCCAGCAATCCACCCTACTCTAGTATTATCTTTCCAAAATACATATGTGATCAAGTCGCTCCTCTGCACATAGAAACCCAATCCACGGTTCCTTGATTTATACAGGATCTTTCCCAGGCTTATGTGGGCTGGTATTTCCACCATCCTTCTCCAAGTGGCATCCACCTTAATGTTTGAGGGAATATTAAACCTTCAAAAATATTAAACCATAAACACAACAGTGACCTCTGGGGAATTGTATGGTATCCCAAAGTGCACTGGCCTGCAGTAATATACTAAAAATAAAATGGGTGTAGAGAAATCTACATTTTTTTTTGTATTATAGCTTTGAACATATTTTCAAAATGTATATCTTAAAGATTTTAATTAAAGGCTTAATTAAAAGGTTAATTAATCCATGTTATTATGGAAATTTTCAAACATTTACAAATGTAGGAAGAATAAGTATAATGAACCCATTGAAAATATTTACAAATGTAGGAAGAATAAGTATAATGAACCGATGGGTTCATTATACTTATTCTTCCTACATTTGTAAATGTTTGAAAATATTTACAAATATTTTCAGTGGTATCTACCACTGAAATTCAGAATTTTCAATATGATTCCAATTTGTTGAATCAAGTCTATTTCACATCACTTTTCTTTTGGGGAGGGGGGAGTGTAGCATATAAAAAATCCAAAGTATCATATTTTATCTATAAAAACTTCTGATATGGAGACTATGTTTGTTTTAACATAACCACCATAACATTATCTAATAAAATGAACAATTCCTTAATATCTTTTAATAGCCCAGTCCATGTCCAAATCTCCCTCGAAAATGTCTCTTTAGAAATCAGGACCCAGACAAGGTTCAGCTTGCATTTATGATATCATTCTTAAGTCTCTTCTGATCAATAACAGTCTTTCTCCTTGCTCCTCTCCTTTTTTCATGTCTTTTATTTCTATTAAAGCTACAACAGTTGTATAGAATTCCAATATTATCGATTTGGATGGCTGTTTCTTCCTACTGTTATTTCTCTATCCCCTACATTTTCTGTAACCAGCAATTAGATTGAGAGGATTGACTCGGCCAGGTTTAAGGCTTCTGGCAAGAATACTTTATAGGTGGTTCAGTGTACTTCCTATCTCATCATTTCAAGAGGGACATGATTGCTGATATTTATGAACAGCGAGTTCAGGTATTAATAGCCTAATGCAATCATTATGAAATTTCCATTCAATTTTTACCCACTAGTTTTATCATTTACAGTTCACTGCTGTCTAGATCCATTACTTCACAAGGAGTTACAAAATAGTGATTTTAATTCTCTTGTTACTTATGAATTTTTTCCTCTAGAGAGAACTCTTCCTCTTTATCAATCTGGAGATTCACATATGAAAGGCAAGAAAACATTTGATTCTTTCCCTTTTTTCCTAGAATGAGTTGGTGTCCGCACAACCTTCAAAGGGTAACATGAGGTTTCTTTTAGTATCATTTTAAACTCCCGTTTTAAAAAATAAATTTAATATGTTTCAATCCACTCCAATAGTATTCTTTTTGATAGTCAAACTGTCCCATATTCGGCATTGGAAGGCCCTTCACAGTGGTGGCTCCTACATCCTTCCTTCATGACTCTAGCAGTCTTTGATAGTTCTTTTGTTTTACGTCACAAGAGGTCCTAGATTCTTCTTATATACATTTCCTACCCAAACCATGAATTGGCTAATTCCCTAAGAACTCCAGTGGAAAATTACAGGATTTAGGGAACATAATCTGGGGATTCATTGCTTATCGTACTGGTTGTCACAGACTGACTAGGCCTTTTCTGTAGAGAGCTAAAAAAAAAAAAAACACATTTATTTTAGAAATAACAAAGTTCTGATATTTCCGACTTGAATCTATGATTACTGGGTTTCATTTAATTTTTATTGATATCATCTTCCTTCTATGTTTAAATATTACTTGTAATAATATTATTATTATATACTTTATCCTACATGTACCTATAACAGTATCAAAAAAGCAATACCAAATTTTTATTAATAGCAACCGAAAAATTACTGAATATTCTTAAGATAAATCTCACTAGGGATATCTAGGCAAAACACTGATTTAATGTTACTTAAAATAATAATTCTTTGTGTGGTTATATCATCAACTTAATATATGGGTATATTCATTTATTTTAGTTTATTTCCAAGTTTTTTGGGGGGAGGATACCCTACTTTCTTTTTAGATTTAATTTCGTTTTATAATTATGTAAAAAACTTAATGGTTCCCAAATCAAATGTAAGACAAGGTACATTCAGAGAAGTCTAGCTTCCATCCATGTCCTCTCTGCCCTGTTCCCTCCCACAAAAAGAAACCACCTTAATTAACTACTGATTTATTCTGCCATTGTTTCTTTTTAAAAACAAAAGCAGAGTAGTTCCGCTCAAGATGGTGGAGTAGGTAAATGTTCTGCTTGCCTCCTCTCATGTCACATGAAAATTATAACTAAATTACAGAACAATTAACCTGGAGAACCATCTAAAGACTAGCTGAGCAGAACTCATAACTAAAGATATAAAGAAGAGACCACACTGAGATTGGTAGTAGGGACGGAGACACAAAACAGACTGGCCCCAATCAGTGTGTGGCAGTTGAGCACGGGGAGGGAAATCTTGCTGTGGAGGTCCACTTTAAGAAGTGAGGGGCCCGAGCCCCACACTGGGGGTCCTCAGCCCAGGCTTCTAGTGCTGGGAAGAGGAGTCCCCACAAAATTTGGTGTAAAAATCAGCAGGGATTCTGATCATCTGGGTGAGATGGAAGACTGCTGGAAACCCAGACATCCTCTTAAGAGGCGCATGCACACTCACTTGCAGGCACTCACTCACCCTAGGCTCTGGCAGAGGGATAGCAAAACTAGATGCACCAAAGACTTACAAGGAAAGACTGGGTCATGTGGCTTCAGAGAGAGGGCTAGAGAGACAGCCACCCTTATCCTTGTGTTAAGCCCTCCTCCCACACAGCCAAAGCTGAATCCACGGCCTCGTGAACTCTACTCATTCCACCCTGCTGACTCCTTGAGACCCTGACCTACCCAACTTGTGCACTGCCAGAGGCATTTTTGTGGCTAGGCAACCAACACCACACTTAAGGGAGGAGGCTCTTTCAGCAGCAATCAAAAGGCAGCTCGCATGCTTCTTGAGATAATTTCAGAGGGTGGCAACAAGCCCTGGCCCAAGCAATAAAATATCTTGAACAAATCTGGGGGTCTGTGAGCCTGAGGTGGGCAGCAGCTGGCTTTGGTATGATCTGCAACTACTACAAGTGGCCATAGGCTCATCACAGGGGCCAAATCTGAATCTACACTAACCTGGTGAACACCACTTGCCCCTGTTGACTTCCTGGGACCCTGCCCTACTCAACTCATATACTGCCTGAAGCTCTTTCAGCTCTTGAGCTTTATGGGCAGCTAGCAGACAGCCTTAGGCCTTGGGGTGATCTGGGCCTTTCATTCAGATTTTCCAGGCCAGATACTGGTGGCAGCCAGCTTTGGTTGGCTGGGTGGCCTCTCTCACGTGGTTTCAAGTACAGCACAGGCAGCAAACAATCATGGATCACTTTGTAACTTCTACCAGGTAGCCCCAGGCTAGTTACAGGTAGCAGTTGACCTTAGCCTGCATGGGAGCCCCTCCAAGGGGCAGAACCAACACACCCAGAGAATGGAGTCAGACCACAACAGAGCACCACCTGATTAGATCCACAAGCAGCATACCCAAAGGGTGATCTCAACAGGAACATGAGTCCTGCTAGGTCAGCCCCCACAGAGCAGCGCATATGCTGTGGGCATGGCCAATTCTCAGCCAGTTAGCCTGAGAGTTGATTCCACCCGCTCATGTACCAACTGCAATTAAGACTCAACTGCAACGGGAGGGGACAAAAACGCACAAGGGACAGTCCTGGGCACAGGTGACCAGGGAGACTGCACCACTGGGCCACAAAGATCACCTACTACAAAAGACCATCTGGCCAATACTGGGGGATATGAAAGATCTACCTAATATACAGAAAGGAACACAAAGAGGCAGTTAAAATGAGAAAACAAAGAAACATGTCTCAAGTGAAAGAACAGAACAAAGTTCCATAAAAAGAACTAAATAAAATGGAGGCAAGCAATCTACCAGATATAGGGTTCAAAACACTGGTTGTAAAGATGCTCAAAGAACTTAGGGAATGAATAGATGATCACAGTGAGAACTTCAAAAAAGGGATAGTATGCATAAAAAGGGACAAGGACATAGAAACCATACAAAAGAACTAGTCAGAAATGAAGAACACAATAATCGAATTGAAGTATATACCAGAAAGAATCTACTGTAGTTTAGATGAAGCAGAGGACCAAATCAGTGAGTTGGAAGACAAGGGAGCAGAAAACTCTCAATTGGAACAATTAAAAAAAAATTAGGATAGTTTAAGAGACCTCTGGACAGCATCAAGCACACCAACATCCACATTGTAGAGGTACCACTAGGAGAGGAGAGAGAGTAAGAGCATGTATGAAGAAATAATAACTGAAAATTTACCTAATCTGGTTAAGGAAATCAACATACAAGTCCTGGAAGCACAAAGAGTCCCAAACAAGATGAACTCAAACAGACTCACACCAAGACAGACCAAATGGAAATGGTGAAGGTTAAAGGCCAAACAGAGAATCCTAAAAGCAGCAAAAGAAAAGCAGCTAGTTACTTACCAGGGAGCTCCCATAAGACTACCAGCTGATTTCTCAACAGAAACTTTGCAAGCCAGAAGATATTGGCAGGAAATATTCAAAGTAATGAAAAATGAACCTAGACCACTCTACAACCAAGACCACTCTACCCAGCAAGGCTATCAATTAAATTGAAGGTGAGATAAAGAGCTTCACAGACAGGAAAAAGCTAAAGGAGTTCATCACAACCAAGCTAGTACTACAAAAAATGTGAAAGGGCTTCGGTATAAAGAAGAAGGGGGAAAAACATAATATGAATAATAAAATGGCAATAACTATGTACCTATCAATAATCACGTTTAATGTAAATGGATTAAATTCTCCAATCAAAAGTCATAGGGTAGCTGAATGGATAAGAAAACGAGATCCGCATATATGCTGTCTACAAGAGATTCATTTCAAATTGAAAGACACACAGACTAAAAGTAAAGGAACGGAAAATGACATTTTATGCAAATGGAATGAAAAAAAAAGCTGGGGTACCAATACTTATTTCAGACAAAATAGTCTTTAAAACAAAGGCTGTAATAAGAGACAAAGAAGGGCCTTTCATAATGATAAACAGGTCAGCGCAACAAGAGGATCCTAGCAAACATATATGCACCCAACATAGAAACACCTAAATGTATAAAGCAATTATTGAGTGACATAAAGGGAGAGATCGACAGTAATAGTCACAGTAGGACACTTTAACACCCCATTGACACCAATGGACATGTCTTCCAGACAGAATGTGGAAAAGGAAACAGTAGCCTTAGATGAGACTCTAGACCAGATGGATTTAATTGATATTTTCAGACTGCTTCACTCCAAAGCAGCAGAATATCCATTCTTCTCAAGTGCACATGGAACATTTTTCCAGGATAGACCACATGAGAGGCCACAAAACAAGTCTCAACAAATTTAAGAAGACTGAAATCATATCAACTGTCTTCTCTGACCACAATGTTTAAAACTATAAATCAATTACAAGAAGAAAACCGAAAACGACACAAACACCTGGAGGCTAAATAAAATGCTACTAAACAATGAATGGGTTAACAATGAGATCCAGGAAGAAATCAAGAGATACCTAGAGGCAAATTAAAATGGAAACACAATTGACCCAAAATTTATGGGACACAGCAAAAGCAGTCTTGAAAGGGAAATTCATAGAAATACAGGCCTACCTCAAGAAACAAGAAAAATCTCGAACAATCTAACTTTACCCCTAAAGGAACCAGAAAAAGAACAACAAACAAAGGCCAAAGTGAGTGGAAGGAAGGAAATAGTAAAGATCAGAGTTGAAATAAACAAAACAGTCTTAAAAAAAAATACAAAAGATCAGTGACCAAGAGCTGGTTCTTTGAAGAGATAAACAAAATTGGTAAACCGTTAACCAGACTCACCAAGAAAAAAAAGAGAGGACCCAAATAAATAAAATCAGAAATGAAAGAGAAGTGACAGCGGACTCCACAGAAATACAAAGGATTATAAGAAAATACTACGAGCAATTATATGCCTACAAACTGGACAATCTCGAAGAAATGGATCAAACATTTTATGCAACATACGATCTTACAAGACTGAGTCAAAAAGAGACAGAAAATGTGAACTTGCCAATTACTGCTGATTACTAATGAAATCAAATCAGTTAATCAAAAAACTCCCAACAAAC
The DNA here is from genome assembly GCF_902729225.1 of Pteropus medius. Taxonomy (NCBI): domain Eukaryota; kingdom Metazoa; phylum Chordata; class Mammalia; order Chiroptera; family Pteropodidae; genus Pteropus; species Pteropus medius. The sequence goes on along the minus strand of NW_024355205.1, from coordinate 3,916,010 downwards.
AAAAGTCCGGGACCAGATGGCTTCACAGGTGAACTTTAGCAAACATTCAAAGAAGAATTAACACTTATTCTTCTCAAACTATTCCAAAATATTCAAGAGGACAGAAGGCTCCTAACCTCATTCTATGAGGCCACAATTACTCTGATTCTAAAACCAGACAAAGACATTACAGAAAAAGAGAGTTATAGGCTGATATCCCTGGTGAACATGTAAAAATCCTCAACAAGATATTAGCAAACCAAATTCGGCAAGAAGATCATTCACCATGATCAAGTTGGATTTATTCCTGGGATGCAAGGTTGGTACAATATCCACAAATCGATGTGATATACCACATTAACAGATTGAAAAATAAAAGTCACATGATCCTATCAATAGATGCAGAAAAAGTTTTCGACAAAATCCAGCATCCATTTACGTACAAAACTCTCAGCAAAGTGGGAAGAGAGAGAACATACCTCAACATAATAAAGACCATATATGATCAACCCACAGGTAACATCATATTCAAAGGGGAAAAGCTAAAAGCGTTTTCCATAAGATCAGGAACAAGACAAGGATGTCCGCTTTCACCACGGTTATTCAACAGTATTGGAAGTCCTCGCCACAGCAATCAGACAAGTAAGTGAAATAAAAGACATCCAGATTGGAAAGGAGGAAGTAAAACTGTCATTATTTGCAGATGACATGGTACTATATAGAGAGAACCCTAAATATTCCATCAACAAAACTGGTAGTACTGATAAATGAATTCAGTGAAGTTGCAGGATACAAAATTAATATTCAGAAATTGGACGCATTTTTATACACCAATAATGAACTATCAGAAAGAGAAATTAAGAAAACAATCTCATTTACAGTTGTATCAAAAACAATAAAATACCTTGCAATCAATTTAACCAAGGAGGTAAAATAATACTCTACTTGGAAAATTGAAAGTCGTTGAAGAAAGAAATTGAAGACAATTTAAATAAATGGAATCATAAACTGTGTTCATGGTAGGAAGAATTAATATCATTAGAATGTCCATAGTACCCAAAGCAATCTATAGATTCAATGCAATCCCTACCAAAATTCCAATGGCATTTTTCACAGAACTAGAACAAATAATTTCAATTTATATGAAATCTAAAAGATCTCAAATAGCCACGGCAATCATGAGGAAGAACAAAGTTGGAGATATCACACTACCTGATATCAAACTACACTACAAGCCTATAGTAATCAAAACAGCATGGTACTTACATGAACACATACATAGATCAATAGAACAGAACAGAGCCCAGAAATAAATCCATTTAATCTGTGACAAAAGAGACAAGAATATACAATAGGGTAAAGACAGTCTCTTCAATAAATGGTGTTGGCAAAACTGGACAGATATGTGCAAAAAAATGAACCTGGACCACCTTCTTACACCATATACAAGAATAAACTCAGCATAGATTAAAGACTTAAATGTAAGACCTGAAATCATAAAACTTCTAGAAGAAAACATAGGCGATAAACTCTGATATTGCTATTAGTAATTTTTTTTGATATATCTCCTCAAGCAAGGGAAACAAAAAGAAAAATGAACAAATGGGACTGCATCAAACTAAAATGTTTTTTCACAGAGGAAACTATCAACAAAGTGAAAAGCCAAACTACTGAATAGGGTAAGATATTCCTTTGTGGTAAATCTGATAAGAGGTTAATATTCAAAATATATAAAGAACTCATACAACTCAACAACAACAACAAAAAAAATCCAATTAAAAATGGGCAGAAGAATAGAAGTTTCTCCAAAGAGGAAATGTAGATGGCTAATAGACAGATGAAAAGATGCTCAAGCTCAGTAATCATCAGAGAAATGCAGATTAAAACCACAGTAACTGACACCTGTCAGAATGGCTATCATCAATAAATCAAAAAACAAGTGTTGGTGAGGATGTGGAGAACAGGGAGCCCTCATACACTGTTGGTGGGATTGCAAATTGGTACAGCCACTAAGAAAAAAGTTTGGAGGTTCCTCAAAAAATTTAAAACAGAAGTATCTAATGACTGAGAAATTCTTCTGGCTACTTATCTGAAGAAATCCAAAATACTAATTTAAAAAGATATATGCACCGCTATGATTACTGCAGTGCTTTTTACAAGAGCCAAGATGTGGAAGCAACCTACATGTCCATCAACAGATTAATGGAAAAAAAAGATGTGGTACATAAATACAATGGAGTATTACTTAGCCATAGAAAAAAATAAAATCTTACTATTTGCAACAACATGGAATGACCCAGAAGGTATTATGCTAAGTGAAATAAGTCAGAGAAAGACAAATACCATATGATCTCACTTATATCTGGAATCTAAAGAACAAAATAAACTAATATAACTGAAACAGACTCATAGATAAATTTGATGATTGCCATATGGGGGGTAGGTTGTGGGGCTGGGCAGAAAAGTTGAAGGGATGATGAAGTACAAACTGGTAGTTATAAAATAGTCATGAGGATGTGAAGTACAGCATAGGGAATATAGTCAATAATACTGCTATAACTATGTACAGTGCCAGGTGAGTATTATCCTGGAGATAACTCTATAATAGCACAGAGACCTTTCTCATTCCATTTTGAAAGGGATCCATTCAATGGATGTACCATGGTTTATTCAGTTTCCCATAGTTGGACATTTGGAAAACATTTTTGTCACCAAACATTTCTATTAGAATAGGAGTCCTTCCTTATCTAATCCCAGCCCCTATTCTCATATCTAGAAGGAGAAAGCGATTTCTCCTTTTCAATGAGAAATGTGTACAGATGGTTAATTTGCTTTCATGACTCACCCGGATGTCAGCTTTCCCTGCGCTGGCAAGATCCTGACACTGTAAGTTGTAGCCTCCTTCCCAACTGGAGAGAATAAGCTGCCGAAGAATCAAGAAAGGAAGGTGGGGAATCAACACAAGAATTTGGACAAAACTGAATTTCCCATCCATATTTCTAATTGGGTTTGAGTAGAAACTTCCCAGGATTGAGTTTGACTCAATCCTGTCCTCAAATACTAATTATCAAATTATTTAATTCTTGCTATGAATTAATATCAATGGTTATATTTCTTAATATAATTTACTCCTGACCTTTTTAGAAATTAAATCTAAAAAGAATCAGGATTTAGCTATCATTTGAATAACAAAATATTTAGCGTAAGGAATTATCTTGTCATATGTTTCCACAAGTAAAATGTAGAATTAAATGTAAAGAAATGTGAGGAAATAATACTAAAATTTTAATAATATCTTATACTGGCTTATACATACATATTTATCTTATTTGATCGTCTTAATTTTATGAAGTGCATATTTATTATCATTTTACATATATGTAAACTAGGACTCAGAAAGGTTCTTAAGCCATTTATTAATTTATGATAACATGGTAATCAATCATTTATGTAACTGTAATTGGTTAATGTCTATATTCCCCATGCTCAAAAACCAAAAAGCTCCATAAAATGTCTCCTTTTTTTTGCTCATCTCCGCATCTACATTTCTTTGACCCATGCCTGGAGTATAGAAAGTACTCAGTAAATACATAAGTAAATGATTTGCTTAAGTGGTAGAACAATGATTGAAATTCAGACCTTCTCATTCCTTATCTAGTGTTCTTTCTACATCAACATAAGAAAATGTTTTTTATTCTTTGTAGAAAATTCTACGAAAGTTTTCTCCCTTCTCATTATTACTGAAGAAACTTAAAATTCTAGAATATAAGGTATTTGGCTTTGATTTACATAAATACTTATGTAAAACCTACTATTTTCTGTTGCTTATCAGAAATGGGTAATGGTATAGAACTATTAAAATATATATACAGAACAGGGAGGGATGGGATGATAATGAGCTGAACATTAAAAAGAGATGAACCATTAAAAACATTTAGAATGTTTTATAACCCTTGTCCTTACTCCACTATCCTGATAATAATTTTAGCAGTAATTTCCGGGACTAAGCAAACATCAGGCCAGGGCATAACAAATTAGCAAGATTAACTCATCCTATCACTTGACTGATGTCTATGGAATATACCCCAAAAGTGTCAAAGAAAAGACCTTATTTCTGCTCTGAAAGTTTACAATTAGAGGTGGTTAGGAGGCAAGTGACAGTAGTGATTTTTGAACCAAGAGATATAAAAGTGTGAGAAGAGAAACAGTCGATAAGCGGTGTATAAAATTCATAAAGGGGAATTTGCTCAGTGTAGATGTTCTCCCTAAAAGGCAGAAACCATTTACTTGGTGGTTCAAACACTAAACTGTTGTTTTTGTTCCTGTTAATGGTGACTAATATTCCCTTTAAAATGTACAAAGCCTTCCACACTTACTAACTCCTACTTATACTTGTCTGTGAGCATTTGAAGTACTGAAACCCTGTCTCTCTATCTCTGTATCCCCTGGGTTTAGTACACTTCATAGCACCTCCTAAGTGCTCACTGCACGTTAGCTAAACAGAACTGATTAATCCTCACATCTAACTCATGAGTTCAGCTGGACAAATATCATGTCTCCATTTCAAAGATAAGTTGACTAAGGTTCAGAGTAACTCCTAAGTAACTCCTCTAAAATTAGATAAAGTGACAAAGCTGACACATGAATTCAGATCTTCTGAGTCCACTACACCAAAGTTTCTGGCAGGTATTGGAGCTTCCAATATAGTCAGACCTACAGGCTGGCCCCTCTGATGCGGCTGCTACTTCTGACAACAATCCAATGAAGAGTATACAAAGAAATTAAGTCCATAAATTAATACCTCACATACTCTCCTAGTGAACTAAAATTCACCTAGTAAAGAATCTAAAATAAAAATTCCCTATTCAGAGTTAGGTAAATTAGCGAGCACCTATGTGTATAATTTTAGAGTTGTTGGCATGGCTTTCCTGACTCCAAATCCCACTTCCTGCATTCTGGCTGATGCCTAAAATTCCATGATTGCAGTTTTATTGCAGTTATTTAAGGTAATAGTTGTTAATCATTATTAGAATGGTGGATTTTATTAGACGAATGAACAGATTAGACTATGGGCGAGACAGCCTATATTTTAGTCAAGGATTTATTTTTTTTAGAATTCAAGGACACCAAGAAAACAGCTATACTTGTGCCATTAACAGCCATTTATAATTTATATGATTTTATCCTAATTTTTCCTTAAAAAGGTTTTATGTTTGTTTATTCATTCTCATGCTCATTCTCCCTCTCCCTCTTTCTCTCTCTCCTCCCCACCTCCTTCTCTCCCTTTCTCTTTCCATCGCTCCCTCCCTCCTTCCTAGGCCTTTGGTTCTAAGGCAGGACAATTTCTTTTTTTTTCTTGTAAAATTACTCGGGTTTGATACTTTACAAAGAAATGGGGAGTACATGATGTAATGAGGGCAGCTAGAGTTGAGCTGGAATGTCAACTTAGGCCTCCAGAAGTCAGTCCTGAGAAATAGCTATGGCACTATCACAGTAGCCTAAAGAGGCAGGGAGTATTCTTTAAGTATATATTTTAGTCAAACTAACTGCATTTGGTATTTAATTAAAAAAATACTCTTACTCAACAGCTGTTTATTCTCAGGCAAATCATGTAAATTTTCTAAGCCTCAGTATCATAATCCGTAAAAGGAGAAAATTATAACATATGATCTTTAAAGGCCCATTCAGATCTAAATTGTGTTTTAAATTACAATGAGAGACTCAGGGCCCAAGAAAGAGGCCTAAATTGGGATAAGATAATTCGAATTAGAAACAAAGGCTTTTAGGGCTTTTGGAAGTAATAGTAATAATATCAAACGCTGGAACAAGTTCTCAAACTCTTAAAGAACAGTACTGATAACCTTGGATAGTTCCAGTGTGCTAGCTTTAATTGCTTCTAAAAATCTCTCAACTACAGATTAAGCTACATAAACACTTACCTCTGCCAGCATGTACATGGAGAGAAGTGTGATTCCGAGATTATACAAGGTAAGGATACCCCTAAGGGAAAGAGCAGGTCTGTTCTTCATATATTTGTTGCCCAGCCATATTGAAAGTAGATATATGACAGTAAGAAAAAAGGTAGGAAGGTAAGAGTCCAACATGAACCATCCTCTGACTCGAGAATCTGAAAAGAAACACATACAGTGAGAATCCTGAAGAATAACACTTCTGTTTAGCTATAACATATTGGCACATACATTTTACTTGCGCATATCAGATACAACAGAGAACAAAATGACACAGCATTAAAGAAGCTGAATTTGAGTTATTGTGAAGAAGAAGAAACCAGTAGAGTTTAAAGAAGGTTTCATGGAGCAAACAGGGCTTAAGGGGAATACTGAATGACAAGAAAAGGTAATGAAGGTGGAAAGTAACAGTTCTTGAATGTCTACTTTCGAACGATTACTGTATTTATTTATTCTAACTCAGTAAATATAAAGTATGTTATGCCATTTTATGGATGATAAGACAGCTCGGAAAGCTTTAGTAACTTGCAAAAAGCTACACAATAGTTGGCCGCAGAGTCAGGATTTAAATTCACATCTGACTTCTGGTGTGTCATACCTTGTTGCTGCCTCCTATGGAGAAGCTTCGAGGAGACAGGAAAGAAAGCATATTGATACTGTACCCTAATTCCTAAAACTCACACTCCCTGGAATTTGCCTAGGATTGTTGTGCAGTAAACCAGGAATGGGTTTAGAGTTCAGATGATCCAAACAGAGCAATGGGATGCAAGCATGACAGCTGAAGACAGTGAAGGCGAAGCCTGAGGGCTGATGGTTCAGAACTGAGAGTAGAAAATAAAGCCAGGGACCCAAACCTGACCATGCACTAGAAGTACAAACAGCCAGGAGGCAAAGACCTAAACATATCAAGAATGTCTTCCTCTGGAGAGTGAAAATTTAAAAACCTAAACAAAACATACATAACAGATCTATAATTAGCAACACCTGAAAATAATTGTAGGTACAAAATGACTTTTGTTCTCTATTTTGCTTTTTTAAAATTGTTGTTTAAATAAAGATAATGGTTTGGCCCAGAATTATAAAAATTGCATGCTGTGTTTAATCTGTCAGTACAGTTGTAAGGAAATGGTTTCTCCAAAAGATAATGCCCTTTTCTTGATATCTGTGGTTCTCCTAATCTCAGTCCCTCTTTCTGCTCTACCCTATTCCATCTACCCTAGTCTCTCTTTAAAACACCCCACCCTACAGAGTGCCATTGCTATGGAAAGTATCTTCTCAAGCTATACCCCATTACTTATTCTATAAACTTCTCCCATTTGTGATAGAGATAAAAAAGGTAAGAAAGGAACATTCATGTGATTCACAGATATTACCTTTCATACAATTAGCTCATAATTATCTGTCATAAAAGTTTGTGCCACTTCCTAATGTTTTTCTCCATATCTAAGTCCTACTCATCTCTTTAATACTCAGATAAAGGTACTGCCTTCTGAAGGGAGCCATTTCCTACTGTTCTTTTTGTAACTACAGCTTCTCATCAGCATGACAAAAAAATTATCATTTTATAATTTGTTATTATGGCTATATACTGTTATTATAAATAACATTTGCTGAGCACTAATTCTGTGCTATACACTGTTCTCAAGCCTTTTACATGTATTAACTTATTTAACTCTCAAAGTAATATTATATATATTATTTTTAACAGCTTTATTGAAGTATACTTGATTACACAGAATCCTGCACATATTTAATGTGTACAATTTGATGAGTTTGGACATATGTAAATATCTGTGATGCCATCACCACAGTTAAGGTAACAAACATATAGGTGATATTATTATCCCCAGTTTACATATGAGAAAAATTGAGCCACATGGGGTAAAAAAAAATTAAGTAACTTGCACTAACCAGCTATCTCCTTTTATGGAGTTATGGGTTGAACTGTGTTCCCTAAAAAGATGTTCCAGTCCTAACTTCTGGTATCTGTGATTATGGCCTTATTTAGAAATAGAGTCTTTGCAGATGTAATTAAGTTAAGATGAAATCATACTGGATTAGGTTGGGCCCTAACTAGGTGACTGGTATCCTTATAAGGGGAGATCTGGATTCAGGGACACAAAGAGAACACCATGTGAAGACAGAGGCAGAGATTAGAGTGATACATCTACAAACCAAAGGATGCCAAAGATTCCTGGAAACTACCAGAAGTTAGGAGAAAGGCATGGAACAGATCCTTCCCTAGAACCTTAGAGGGTGCATGGCCATGCCAACATCTTGATTTCAAACTTGTAGCCTCCAGAACTGTAAGAGAATAAACTGCTGTTGTTGCAGTTTGTGGCACTTTGTTACTGAAGCCCTAGGAAACTAATACACATGGTTTACTTCATGGCTTTCCAATTGTTTCAGATGTGCTAGTTTTACCCTCCCAACGACAGTGTATGCTCCATGAGAGAGAGACTAGGTCTTATATTTCTATTCTGTCTCACTTATAACATATCCATTTAACGCTGATTTGAGAGGAAACTGTCATTGAAGATATATCAATTGGCACACTGAGGTAAGCACATATTGAAAAACTAATACAGCACCTGAAGTTTTTCATTTTCTTATTTCGTGGTCCTATAAATATTTGCCACAACTGTTATGGAGGATCATAACTGTTCCAACCAAAGGATGGAACAAATACTCATGACAAGATTATCTCTGGGGCTTGAGAAGTGTTAGCTCTGCATCTGTGTCAGGTATTTGCCCAGAATATCACTTGATGATATGGTGTAGGTAAAATCAGAAAAGACTTGGGGAGACCTAGAAGCTTACTAGGTGGCTTGTCAGTCAACTGAAGCTTGTGCCACTTTTAGGAAGGGGATAAGGATTTGTGATGACCTGGATGCCAGGCTATCTGTCATTGTGGAGATCACCTAGTAGTCCATTGGTGAACTGCCGACCTTACAGTCTTTTTTTCTACAAAGGAAATGTTCATAAAAATGACCAGAGCTGAGTAAATAACTGTAATCCAATCCTTAATTGATCCCATACTCACATAATTCCAGATCATGAAGATCTTACTGACAGCAAAGTTCAGTGTGAAGCTGGCTCAGGGAGACTTTTACTTAACTCACTAGTAGAAGTGTCAAATAGAAAGCCAATCACCAAAAAACCCTCCAAGACCAAGTTAAAGCATCATGCCCTCTACACTACCCACTAGAACTGTAAGGCAGAGATCATATTAAATAAAGTATGGTATGAGATATAGGTATCCTGTCCTGCCTATCCCAATGGATCATCACAAGGATAAAATGGAAAAAATAAAACCAGACTCTGTGAAAGCATTTTTTAAAAAGCCCTATATAATCAAAGAATATCATTTTATTAAAACTATATAGTCATTCACTTAGAATGACTTAGAATAGTTTATAGAGCCTGTATAGAAACTGGAGTGTGGGCTAAATAATCTTTAAGTGATTCTGTTTAAAGACTTTAGGAACAGGAAACATCATCTCCTCCCTCCCCTCACCCAGTAGTGCTGAGGAAATAACTTGCAGATTTTTCGCAGCTTTGTGAACCACCAAGGCTCAAGTAAAACAAAACATATTGTTTAGAATTTATTATTTGCAAAATATATAGGACTTAATATGTTCCTGGAACTGTAATAAGCACTGGAGATTAACAGTCATGGCTCCTGACCTCATGGGAGAAAGAGCTATTAATAACAATAATGTGTATGAAAGAAATAAACAGAGGTTGAAATACAGAATAAGAAGGGGGCTCCTTCAGAAGGGCAAATTCCCTGATATCTTTGTTAAGGAAAGCCTACTTGAGAAGGTAACATTTAAGCTGATACCTGAAGTATGAGAAGGGGCTCACTATATTGCGGGATGGAGTAGAAGATAGTGGGGAGGAATTCCAGGCTCAAGGAGCAGCGTATGAAAGAATTTTACATATTTGAGGAAGTGAAAGATGTCAGATGTCAAAATGAATGAGGAATAATGGTGCTTACTGTTAGAGAAGTAGCTGGGGCTAAATAATCCAAGGGTATGTAGTCCATGATACAAAATCTGGTTTTTATCCTAAGGACACTGGGAAGACACTGATAAGTGTTAAGCTAGAGTACCATATACTATGATTTAGGCTTTTAAAGTATTATTCCAGCTAACAATAAATGATTGGAAAAAGGGAGACTAGTTAAGATACCTTATAATGACTTAGTGCTGAATTAAGGGGAAAGAGTCATTAAATATACATCAATTGGCACACTGTAGTAGTCTAAGTGACTGGTAACGGAGGAATGACTGATAGCTTAGAAGCTCAATCTAATGGCCCTGGGCAGAGAAAGCTCACACATATTTAAAGAGAATCTGTCAAGACTTGTAAGGGAAGCAAGACTATACATGACTATGCATGTGAGGAAGGTGGGGGTGAATGGGCAGTAGAGAGAGAAGTAGAATATATTCAGAAGGAAAGCTACAGCCTGCTTTGGTGGCCAGTTTTTAGTAACTTTGGTAGCTAGAGAGAGACACCAAAGGAAGTATTACACTGCATTCTATTCCTGCTTCCCACTCCCAGAACTTTAATCCCAAGAGAGGCTGAGCAGGAGAAATGAAGACTTCTATATATTCTAACAGAAGGATAGCAAAGGTGAGGGAAGTTAAGTTTCTCAGTGTTAAATGCTGTTTTGAAGACACCAAAAGTGATATAATCTTCTGTAACCAAATACTGTGTTCCTTCCACATTAAGTTCTCAAGTAGTTCACTTACCTCGAGGTCCAAACATGTTGTCCAAAAAAGCATTGACTTCATCATCAAAAGCCTTTAGATGCTCCTGAAAAAAATTAAAAAATGATTAATTAAAAAATTAAAAAATTAAAAATGATTTAAGTGGGTTTTGGAAACTCTCAGAACAAACCACTATCAACAATGTGCAGTTCACAGAATCTCCAAAGGTCCTAGCTTCAAGGACTTTTGACTGCAAAGACTTAAAAAAAGTAAATTAGTAAAAGTGGCCCCACCTCTCACAAGCCTATAAGGATTTGGAAGGAAACAATTCCTCTTTCATTTCCTTAGGCAAGAGGAGTCCTGAAAACAGGCTTTGTACATTTGAACATTGAAGAGTTATTGACTTTAATTTCATTTCCATCTAAAATGCTTAGGGTTATAAACACTCCCATAAGCAACTTCTATTGTTGCAGTTAATAGGAGTTGTATGTGACAGGGAAAGTCTATTCCTGCAGGATATAATGTAATTATTAAATGAAAATTCAGCTGAATTGTATCACAAAGCTGAATCTAAAGCTTTAAAGGGGGCTTGTTTTTCAAATAAGGAAATAAAGCATTATAGCCATTTTTTCCCATCACTTTTATATTTTATTTCCAAAACTTTTTAATAATTAGCATCTATTTAATATTACAATAAATGGTGTCACTAGGGTACATCAAATTATTGCCACTTTAACTGAATTCAAATTGGGATTGGAGAATTTTTGCTCAGATTCTTAAGGTTGATAAACTGGCTTCTGGCTCTTGATTTAGCTATTCATGCTGGTCTGCTATTACACTGCTCAAAATACCTAAGGTGTTCCCTAACCTTCTACAAAGGTCTGCAGCACCTTTTCAAGCAAAGAGAAGATACAGAGCTTTCCCCAATGTTCCTGGGAAAGAGATCTTTGATGAGGATTTGGGGCCAATGGATTGGTCCCTGGCTATACATGAGTATGACAACTCCCAGAAGTTCATAGAAAATGTTCTCTATAATCGATAGTGGGAGTGCAAAAATACCCCATTCTCAAAAAAAGTGTAAGTGCTAAAGAGGAGAATTAATTTACTGGCATCTGAAAAGAAGAACTACATGTTTGGTTACTGGCACACACCATTTGGACCTATTCCTTATTGGTGACTTTGATCCTGAGAAATTAATTTTTCTTTTTTATTTACTTTGGAAATAATTTTTTATTTTTCAATTATAGTTGACATACAATATTATGTTAGTTTCAGGAATACAGCACAGTGATTAGGCATTTATATAACTTATGATCACCTGATAAATCTAGCACCCATTTCTGTGTTTCTGTTTTGTTTGTTCATTTACTTTGTTTTTAAGATTCCACATAAAAGTGAAATCATATGACATTTCTCTTTCTCTGTCTGACTTACTCCATTCAGCACAATACCTGTAGGTCCATCCATGTCATTGCAGATGGCAAGATTTCATATATATATTTTGGCTGAATAATAGTCCATTGTATATATGTACCACACCATCTTTATCTAGTTATCCACTGATGAACACCCAGGTTGACTTCATATCTTGGCTACTGTAAATAATGCTGCAATAAATATATAAATGCACATGTCCCTTTGAAGTAGTGTTTTGGGTTTCTTTGTCCTTTGGTAGAGCCTTTGTTTTAAAATCTATTTCGTCAGGTGTAAGTATTGCTACCCCAGCTTTGTTTTTCTCATTTTCATTTTCATGAAATATCTTTTTCCCTCTTTTTACTTTCAATCTGTGTATGCTTTTTGATCTGAAGTGAGTCTCTTATAGGCAGTATATGTAAGGGTCTTGTTTTCTTATTCATTTAGCCACCCTATGTCTCTTGATTGGAACATTTAATCCATTTACACTAAAAGGAATTGTTGATAGACATGTAGTTGTTGCCATTTTATTATTTATATTTCTCCTCCTTCATCTTTTTAACACTTCCTTTAGCTTTTTCTTGTTTGGGAAGCTCTTTATCTGTCCTTTGATTCTAAATGATAGCTTTGCTGGGTAATCTTGGTTGTAGGTCCTTGCTTTTCCTCATTTTGAGTATTTCCTGCCAATCCCTCTAGCCAGTCAAGTTTCTGTTGTGAAATCAGCTGACAGTCTTATGGAGCTCCCTTGTAGATAACTAAATATTTTTCTTGCTGTTTTTAAGATTCTTTGTCTTTAATATTTGGCATTTTAATTATGATGTGTCTTGGTGTGGGCCTCTTTGAGTTCATCTTGTTTGGGACTCTCTGCCCTTCCTGGGCTTGTATATCTATTTCCTTCACCAGGTTGCCTTTTCTTTAAATAGTTTTTTAAATTTTTTGCTCTCTCTCTTTTTCTGATACCCCTATAATGAGAATGTTTTTATACTTGATGTTGTTCCCGAGGGCCCTTGAACTAGTCTCACTTTTTTGGATTCTGTTATCTTCTTGCTGTTCTGATTGGGTGTTTTTTGTTACCTTATCTTCTAAACTGCTGCTTCAGACCTCTGCTTCATCTAATTTACTATTGGTTTATTCTAATGTATTCTCCATTTATTATATTTCATTTCTGACTAATTCTTATTTTCTATCTACATTTTTATGTTTCTTGTCTCTTTGTTGAAGTTCTCACTGAGATCTTTGAGCATCCTTATAACCAGTATTTTAAACTCTGGTAGACTCCTTGTCTCCATTTTGTTTAGTGCTTCTTCTAGAGCTTTGTTTTGTTCTTTCATTTGGTACATGTTTGTCTCCCCATTTTGGCTGCTTCCCTGTGTTTGCTTCTATGTATTATGTAGAATATGCATCCTGTGGGGCCCAGTAGCACAGTCTCTCTGGTCACCTGAGCTGTGTGCTATTGGTATGCCCCTTGTTGGGGTTGTGTGTGCCCTCCTACTATATTTGAGTCTTGGTTGCTGTTGGTATATCAATGGGAGGGATTGACCTTCAGGCTGATTTGTTGTGAAGACTGGCAATAACTACAGTGGAGAAGCAGGGGCTGACACTATGGAGTAAGATTTGCTTTAGCAGGGCTCTGGTGCCTGCCCAGTCTGCCCTTTAGGTGTGTCATTTGTAGAGGTGTTTGGGTAGTGCTCTGATGTGGTTTGAAGCTAGCTACTGCATGTGTTGGTTCTGGGGCCTCTTGGGAGGGGCTCTGGTGCAAGACAAGGTCACTTGGTATGAGCTACAAAGTGATCTGCAGATGATTGCTACTTGTGCTGGGCTTGGAGTTGCCTGGGAGAGGCTAAGCTGTGAACCAAGGCTAGCTGTTGCTAATGTTGGGCTTGGGACTACTTAGCAAGAGATACAGGGCATACCCAGGCCAGATGCTGCTTGTTTGGGTACGTGAACCTTTGAGAGATTTTAGAAAAAGCTAAAGCATGAGCCAAGACAGACCATTTGTAAAGAACTGCCATTCAAAGTGGATTGGGTGGGCCTGCAAGTTGGGTGGGGTAGAATCTCAGAGAACCGTCAGGGAAGAGGGGTTAACAGTGTTATGTTAGCTAGGCTGACAGAGATTGAAGTATCATGTCCATCTACATCTGCATGCTGGATAGTGGGAGGGCTCAACAAAAGAACAACGGCTTCTGCTTGCACTTCTTCTGGGAGAAAGCTGCCCCTCTAGCCCTTGCCCTGAAGCCAAATAATTCAGTTCCTCCCTATATTTCCCTGGGGCCTTTCGAGCTGCTACCCCAGTGCTGGAGCTCAGAGCAAGTGAGTCTGTTAGCGAGAAAGTCCATGGACAAGTAAGTCCCTGCACAGGCCCTTTAAGAGGAATTCCTGGGACTCCAGGAGCCTTCTGCCTCACTCAGCCACAGTCTCAATTGGTTTTCACAGCCTAAAGTCTTGAGGACTTCCCTCCCTGGCACTGGAACCCTGGGGAGCGGTGCTGAGTCCCCTCATTCCTCACAGGGGAACCCCCTCAGCTGAGATATTCCTCCCAAATTTTAACCACCACACTGTGGATATTGGACAATCGTGAGAGAAATTTCAAGGAAACTTAGGTCTTTGGGAACTTTAGGAAGGAGGATGAGGAGTAGAGACTAACATTTATTAGTATCTACTACTGCTGGCCAGTGTATTAGAAACTTTATTATTTACTAATATCTCTATAAAAAGTACCTGGGCTAAACAAAGCTTGGAAGTTTTTAAACAGTGTTATCTTTAGGTTCTATGAAAGATATCTCTGGAGACCTCGAGAAAGGTCAGTTACTTAACATCTCAGTGTGACAGAATGCGATTTTTGTTGCCATTAGAACAGGGCAGATCTGTCTAGATCTCTTGTTCTTGAGCAAAATATGTTAACCTTACTGATGTACCCATCCTCATACAAATACCAATGAAATCTGTCTTTCATTGCCACATCCACCCACAAATGTTTAAGCTTTTTCAGTATATTTGCTAAGGTTCAAAATCCATTTTCCAACATCTGTAGATCACAGAATACTCTAATTAAAAGTCAGAAAGCTTGTATTATTTCTATAATCTTGCAGAAATGTAGTCACAGTGGAAGAGCAGAAAGAAAAGTGAGAGAGGATGATATGAAGAGAGAACAGAGAAAGATGAATGAGAAGGGGCATTCCATTCTTTTCAGTTTAATTTACTGATTCATTAACCAATTACCTAACATTACTATGTGCAAGCACCATGTTAGATGGTGAAATACAAAATCAAATGAGACACGGTACTTATCTTCACATAGCATAATAGAGAAGTAAAGCAATAATTACCTAGTGTCTTAAATATGATGAAAGAATTTTATAGATATATATTGTAAGAACGTAGAGGAAAGAAATATTCATCCATAAAAAAGAAGGAAACATTGCCATTTTTGACAATATGGACAGACCTTGGAGGCATTATGCTAAGGGAATAAATAAGTCAGAGAAATATCATATGATCATATATGGAGAAATCTAAAACTCAGATACAGAAAACAGATTGGTGGTTGCCAGAGGCGGAGGGTCTGTGTGTGGGAGGTGGACCAATGGCACAAACTTCCAGTTATAAAACAGTTAAGCCATGGACATGTACAGTTGGTGACTATAGTTAATACTTTATATTTGAAAGTTGCAAGGAGTAGATCTTAAAAGTTTTCATCACAAGAAAAAATATAACTATGTAAAAAGATTTATTGTGGTGGTCATTTTGCAATATATCAAAATATCAAATCATTACATTGTATATCTGAAACAAACAAACACAAAGGACATATAGGTAGGAAATTTAATTTAGATCTCTTAAAAAGAGAAGCCTGTCAGGAAAAGCTGCTGTTGTCACTGAGTTTTGAAAGACTCTAGGGCATCATCTAGATGGAGAAGGAAAGAAAGAGCATTTGAAGGAGAAGCATCAGCATATACAAATACACTGACACATGACTCGTCTGGGAAATGGTAATGGCCAGAGTCTCTACTGACCTATTTGACAGAAATAAAGCCAATGCTTAGAAAATCAGAAACCTGAAAAAAATTACTTCTTTATTTCTGGGTTATTTAATAGTTAGTAAGGAATGTAGTCTAAAGACAATGATCAGATGAGATCAGAAGAACAAATCAAAATTTACCCTGGATTAGTAAAACATAATTTTAAGTATAGAGTTTTGGTAGTGTTAGTTAATAACTAAGGATGAATACTTAGCAAAGGATGACAGAGCAGAGTTTGGGCAATGAATAACTAACTGTATACTAGTTTCTACACGTGTAAATGCAAAAGCATGCTGGACAATTTTTCAAGACTAACATCATAACCTATGATCTAGGAAAAACCAGCACTTCATTCATTCAACCAGCATCTTTGAATAGTGGCTGTGTACACAGTACTTTGTTGGACATTTGAAGAAAAAAGGGATAGAGTGGTTAACGCAAAAGTTTACAGACAAATTGGGAAAGTGAAAAATACAAAGGCAAACAGAAAACCATTGAGAGGGAGATACAGAGAACTGCCACAATGATGGAGGATTTAGGAATGGGGACTTAAGATGGGGTTTTAAGATGGTTAAAATTTGGACAGATTAGGAGAGAGAGAGAAATAGTACTGCCCTTAGGCAAAAGGGGTGTTCTCCTGAACTCAATACTTTAGACAGCCCCACTCTGTCATCATTTGGCTATACCCCTCCACACAGAGGGAAAAATCCTTTGAGACAAGGGAGATGCTTATCTATGGTCACAGCTTCCCCTCCTCCAGACAATGTTTCAAGTACCCCAGCCCACAGAATTCTTTGCCAAAATTCTCTGAGCTCACTACTAGGACAACTTCAGTGATTTCTCCTTGCCCACATAGTAAAGTCCATGTTTTATGACTTTGAATTCAATTTGTGGCTGTTTATAGCAATAGCTGTAGGATGGAAAGATTGGAAGCAAGTAGGGCCTTATTTAATTGTGTATTCCTGATTGCTTACCACATCTGGCAATAATGTAAAAAAAAAAATGTAAAAAAGTGATGTACAACCACATTGGAAAAACAGTTTAGCAGTTTAGTAAAAACATAAACATTCAACTAGGATCTAACATGCTAGTCCTGGGTATTTAAAGAGAAAACAAAGCATATATCCATACAATGACTTATACACAAATATTCATGGCAGCTTTACTTATAATCACTAAAAAATGAAAACCTCCTAATTACTCATCAACGGGTTAATGGATAAACTGTGGTATAGCCATACAATGAACTACAACTCAGCAATATAAAGGAGTGAACTACTGATGCACACCCGTAGATGGATCGCAAAATTATGAAGCTTCATTAAAGAGGCTAGACAAAAAGAGTACATACTATATATTTCTATTTACATGAAACTGTAGAAAATATAAACTTCGTATGACAGAAAGCAAATCATGGTTGCTTGGGGACTTCAGGGGAGGGGAGAATATTTTTCAAAAATGAGGGTGAAATAAGGATATTTTCATATATGCATAAGTGAGAGAACTTGTAGCTAGGAGACCTGCACTACGAAGTGTGCTCAAGATGTTCTTCATGCTGAAGAGAAATGATTTTATATGGAAAGTAGCATTTACAGAAAAGAATCAAGAACACCAGAAATGCATTTGACTGAAGAGCCGTAACTCAGAGCAAGCTGGCCTCCACTCACCTCACCACATCCACTACAACTGCCATAACCACCTCTCGCACCATGTTCATCCTTACCACCAGGAGCAGTGTTGCATAACACCATGGTGATCTGCACCTGCTCCTTTTACCTGGCCATGCGACGCCCAACTCCCAAGACTGGTGGATTGGACCACCATGCACTCCTGCCTCAACCGTTGCTGAGAATACTGGGAAATAGGAGAGCCATAAAGAGCACACCTAGGTTTTTGCCACCATGATGCTGACTGGGATTCCCACTCAGCCCTAACTGCATTAGTTGGAGCTCAACGTGACGCGGGGCATCTCAAAGAAAGCCATTTCCTGGTCTGTTTGTGAACATACAAACTGTGATCGCTGTTGGTACAGCCTCATCCTGAACACCATGACAACTCAGATTTTCTTCAGCAAAAGTAGTCTTGCAATCAGAATTGTCAGCACCATGATTAAGAACTATTCTACAAAAGCTAAAACAAGAAGCAAAGCAGAAATAAACTCCACTGTGAAAACTCGGTCTATGGTTTCTCTGATCTCTAAATGATAGAACTCCAGATTGTTTTTAATTCCTTTCCTTCTTCCCTCTTTTCTCTCTTGCTACTTCTCTTGTTCCCTCTCTTACGTTCTCTATTCCTTTCCTTCTCCCTTTTATTGCCTTCATTCCACTTTTCTTTTCCTCCCTGCTTCCTTCCTTTCCTCCCTCCTTCAGGCATTTCTCCTTCTTGGCATTCCTTCATGTTTAGGCATTTTGTAGTTTTAGCGACACTTATTTAATCGAAATAGTTATTTCCCACCACCAACTACCTTCCTCACTGCTTTTTAAAATGAGCCAAAGCCATTAAGATAACAAAACTGACTGTTAAGTTTGGAAGAAGACATAGTATCCAAACGCTTACTTCAGTCTCTCATATATTTGAAGAGTCAAAATGTGTTCACACTTGTGAACACAACTAGGAAGTTTGGAGGATGGCTAAAAGACAAAATTATTTGGCTTTCATGCAGCTGACTTCACATGATATATATTTATGCTTATTTTACACTCATACCCCTAAACTGCCTTTGAGAGGCCAATTCACACAACATCTTGACCTCCCCCTACTATACTCTGGAGGGAGCAATACACTTAGTTAGGTTGAGGGTAGGGAATAGGTATTTATTTATTCATGGTAACTCTAAATTGTTATGTTATAGAATAATTTTCATAAGATTGAAACTAAGGTATTGAAGAATCTGTGGAACATTTATACTTGGTTACCACATTTCATGACAGATATAAATTGAAGGATAGCAGAATATACTACCCCAAAATATGCCACTTTTTGAATTAAAGTTACTTAAGAAACAACTGATACAGGAAGGACACTGACCCTCCTTTTTCCCTCTAAAAGCAGGAAGTAAATCTCCCATGTGAAAAGGGTAGAAGGCATCCTTATCACCAGACAGGGATTTTAGGGAAGAAGGCTATATAAACAAGCCTTGTTACTTCATTAATTTGCTTTTCCAAACCTAAACCCCTTTGTCTTATTGATCTTTCACAAACTTATTGTTTCCTTGTGTTAAAGGTATAAAAGCTGCCAGCTATGGACACTCTTTGAGTCTCATATTCTTTATGGTGCTCCCATACATATGAAATTAAATTTTTCTCCTGTTAACCTGTCTTAGATCAATTTAATCAGGACAGTCAAAGTATCTAGAAGGAAAATGAACTAACTATAATGGTAATAATAGCTCCTGTCTAACGATGTGTGCCAGACATTTGATATTTATTATATATGATTTTTACAAAAGCTTTTCAATTTGCAGAAATTGAGGCTGAGAGCTCCAGTGGTACTGTTGTGTGAAACTTGAATGAAGTTCAGTAGCAATCCATCTTTGTATACCTTCAGATTGAAAGGCTTCAGAGCTGGGATAGCAGAGAATGGGCTTTGGCAGAGCTCACGCTCATGTTCTTGTGCTGTAGTACATCTCAGGACACTAAGTTGATGAAGAAAATAGGGGCTGATTTTATCTGCATTCTTGGTAACTCTGACACTGCAGGGCAGTCTCACTCAACGGAGGACATGAAGTCTTCTTTAGGACATAAAATATTACTGCAGCTTTGTTATATTCCACTTCCCCCACATCGTTCCCTATCTCAAGTCATTCAGTGTCTGGTCAAATAGCAACTCCTTACATGTTTCCCTGATCCATGTCTCATGGGCCTAATTACAAAGAGGAAAAAAGCATCTGCTTTGTGGCATCCTAGTCTGTGGTGCAGAATCATTCTCCATTTCCTTACCTACTCTATTTTTCCTTACAGCACTTAATCTATATACAAATTTCCACCAGCTGATTAATTTTATTGTCTGGGTCCTCTAATAAACATAAGCTCTAATAGTCCATTTTATCCTCAATTCTAAGAACAATACCTGGCACAAAATGGGCACTTCATATTTATTATACGGATTAATGAAACTCTCTTCTAAATCTTCACGGTAGTCACTTGATATTTACATTTATTGCATCCTTAGCTATACTTTACTATATGTGATCTGGCTTCCAATATATTTTGAAAGATCCTTAACATTCAACAATCTGTATATCATCAGGGAATACTGAACCCATTTTATTTTTTTACTTTCTTTTTTTGATGTTTCATTCTTCCAAAG
Organism: Pteropus medius; assembly: GCF_902729225.1. Taxonomy (NCBI): domain Eukaryota; kingdom Metazoa; phylum Chordata; class Mammalia; order Chiroptera; family Pteropodidae; genus Pteropus; species Pteropus medius. The sequence continues at coordinate 3,895,607 of NW_024355205.1, read as the reverse complement.
AATAAAGAAAAAATCTGTTTATGTATTTTAAAAATAGAAAAAACTTATTCTATCTTGCAGTTAACATATGAATCCAGTGGACCCCTTTTATAAATCTAAGACACACTATGGGATCTTAGTAATCTTATTTTTCTATATCTTAAAACATTTTGCTATTTAACCAACCTAGGAATTATGTCATCATTTCAATCCATACTAAAAACATTTAAAAATATAAAAATGTAAGAATGATGGAATTGCCTGGAAGGACAATGTAATAGTCAAATAAGCCATCACTATTATATTGTCCTTCATTTTTCTTATTACTTACCTAAATTACTGCATCATGCCTTAAGAAGATATAGAAGGTTGGAGACATCATGTTTATAGCTTTATAAAGCTTTCATTGAATACATTTAAAGTTCAGAGTTTTTCATGTTCTTAAACTTTAATGATCAAGTCACCTGAGGATCTTGTTAAAATACAGACTTTCATTCCATTAGTCTAGGAGGGGCTCGAAGTTTGCATTTCTACCAAGCTCCCAAGCGATGTCAATGCTACTGATCTACAGACCACATTTTGAGTAGCAATGATTTAGACCCAGATTATCAGTTTAGCTATTAGTTTTCTGATGTACTTTTACTATAAAACTACTGCATTCTTGCTTACTTTTTACAAATCTACAAAGTATTCTGTTTTTCTTCTCTATAAAATTCAAATGTTTTATACTAATTATATCACTATTCGTTTCACAGGCATTTTAGTAATTGTCTATACAAACCCACTTAGTCAGTGTCTACATTGCTCCAAACAGAAATAAAATCATAGGTTTGACTGTATTTTTTCTTACATTTTCTGTATCGGAATACAATTTCCTGAAAGTGGCTTACTCGAGGAGGAGTGCAGAAAGACTGGTGGCCTCTTTTGATCAAGCTATTATTTCTATTAAAGTATAAGACTGCATTGGCACATTGCATCAGTTAGTTCTTGTCAACAAATATCATCTAGAACTTTTGTTACTATCAAATTCAAGCCCTACCAATCATAGAACAGATTTTTTAAAAAACTTAAATACAATTTCAAACTTTTATTTCTTTTGAATTTATCTTCTTCATTTCAGCCCCACCTTTGCACTCGGATAAGGTTATCCAAATTTCTAAATATATATTTGTTGTCCCTTTAGGTTTAGTATATTTTAAAACTTTGGTACCGATATTCAAATTACTAATAAAAAGTTGCATAATCTGGATGTTATGGACTGAATTTTTTAAATTTTACATTAGTTTCAGATATATAGTACAGTGGTTACATTACATAATTTATGAAGTGATCCCAATTAGTCTAGTACCCATCTGACACTAAATGTAGTTATCACATTATTGACTATATTCCCTATGCTGTACTCTATATCGCTGTGACTATTTTGTAACAACTAATTTGTACTTCATTCTTCACCTTTGTCACACAGCCCTCAACTCCCCCTCCCATTTGGCAATCACATTTGTTCTCTATAACTGTAAGTCATTTTCATTTAGTTTGTTTCTTTTGTTCCTTGGATTCAGCATATAAGTGAAATCATATGGTATTTGTCCTTCTCTGACTTATTTCACTCAGCATTATATCCTCTAGGTCCATCCTGTCTTTGCAAATGGCAAAATTTTATTTATTTATGGCTGAGTAATACTCCATTGTTAATATGTGCCATAATTTATCTAATCATCTATTGATGGACCCTTAGGTTACTTCCATATCATGGCTATTGTGAATAGTGTTGCACTGAACACAGGGGTCTATAAATCTTCTGGAGTATTTTGGTTTTCCTTGGATAAATATCCAGAAGTGTGATTGTTGGGTTGAAAGGTAGTTCTAATGTTTTGAGGAAACTCAAAACTGTTTTCCATAGTAGCTATACCAATTTGCTATCCCACCAACAGTGGCCAAGAGTTCCTCTCTTCTCCACATCCTCTCCAACACTTGTTTGTTGACTTATTGATGATAGTCATTCTGACAGGTGCAAGGTGGTAGCTCATTGTGGTTTTAATTTGCATTTCTTTGATGATTGGTGATGCTGAACATCTTTTCATGTATCTACTGGCTGTGTATACTCTTTGGAGAAATGCCTATTTAGGTCCTCTGCCCATTTTTTAATTGGATTTTTTTTTTTTTTTTTTGGTGTTGAGTTGTAGGAGTTCTTTATAGATTTTGGATAGGCAAATACCTTATCCTATTCAGTAGTCTGGCTTTCCATTTTGTTGATGGCTCCTGTTGCTGTGAAGAAACTTTTTAGATTGATGTAGTTCCATTTGCGTATTTTTTCTTCTCTTTTTTTCTTTTCTTTTTTTTGTTTCCCTTGCTCAAGGAGATATATCAGAAAAAAATTACTAATAGAAATATCAGAGTTTGCTGCCTATGTTTTCTTCTAGAAGTTCTATGGTTTCAGGTCTTATATTTAAGTCTTTAATCTATGTTGAGTTTATTCTTGTATATGGTGTAAGAAGGTGATCCAGATTCATTTTTTTGCACATATCTGTCCAGTTTTGCCAACACCATTTATTGAAGAGACTGTCTTTACCCTATTGTATATTCTTGTCTCTTTCATCGTAGATTAAATGACCATATAGGTATGGATTTATTTCTGGGCTCTGTTCTGTTCCATTGATCTATGTATCTGTTTTTATGCCAGTACCATGTTGTTTTGATTACTATAGCCTTGTAGTGTAGTTTGATATCAGGTAGTGTGATACCTCCAAGTTTCTTTTTTTTTTCCTCAAGATTGCCATGGCTATTCAGGGTCCTTATAAATTTTATAATTATTTGTTCTAGTTCTATGAAAAATGCCATTGGAATTTTGGTAGGGATTGCATTGAATCTATAGATTGCTTTGGGTACTATGGACATTTTAAAGATATTAATTCTTCCTACCATGAGCACAGTATATGATTCCATTTATCTGAATTGTCTTCAATTTCTTTCTTCAATGACTTACAATTTTCCAAGTACAGGGGTTTTTTTACCTCCTTGGTTAAGTTGATTGCAAAGTATTTTATTGTTTTTGATACAACTGTAAATGAGATTGTTTTCTTAATTTCTCTTTCTGATAGTTCATTATTGGTGTATAAAAATGCGTCCAATTTCTGAATATTAATTTTGTATCCTGCAACTTCACTGAATTCATTTATCAGTACTACCAGTTTTGTTGATGGAATATTTAGGGTTCTCTCTATATAGTACCATGTCATCTGCAAATAATGACAGTTTTACTTCCTCCTTTCCAATCTGGATGTCTTTTATTTCACTTACTTGTCTGATTGCTGTGGCGAGGACTTCCAATACTGTTGAATAACCGTGGTGAAAGCGGACATCCTTGTCTTGTTCCTGATCTTATGGAAAACGCTTTTAGCTTTTCCCCTTTGAATATGATGTTACCTGTGGGTTGATCATATATGGTCTTTATTATGTTGAGGTATGTACTCTCTCTTCCCACTTTGCTGAGAGTTTTGTACGTAAATGGATGCTGGATTTTGTCGAAAACTTTTTCTGCATCTATTGATAGGATCATGTGACTTTTATCTTTCAATCTGTTAATGTGGTATATCACATCGATTTGTGGATATTGTACCAACCTTGCATCCCAGGAATAAATCCAACTTGATCATGGTGAATGATCTTCTTGCCGAATTTGGTTTGCTAATATCTTGTTGAGGATTTTTACATGTTCACCAGGGATATCAGCCTATAACTCTCTTTTTCTGTAATGTCTTTGTCTGGTTTTGGAATCAGAGTAATTGTGGCCTCATAGAATGAGGTTAGGAGCCTTCTGTCCTCTTGAATATTTTGGAATAGTTTGAGAAGAATAAGTGTTAATTCTTCTTTGAATGTTTGCTAAAGTTCACCTGTGAAGCCATCTGGTCCCGGACTTTTGTTTGTTGGGAGTTTTTTGATTAACTGATTTGATTTCATTAGTAATTGGCAAGTTCAGATTTTCTGTCTCTTTTTGACTCAGTCTTGTAAGATCGTATGTTGCATAAAATGTTTGATCCATTTCTTCGAGATTGTCCAGTTTGTAGGCATACAATTGCTCGTAGTATTTTCTTATAATCCTTTGTATTTCTGTGGAGTCCGCTGTCACTTCTCTTTCATTTCTGATTTTATTTGGGTCCTCTCTTTTTTCTTGGTGAGTCTGGTTAACGGTTTACCAATTTTGTTTATCTCTTCAAAGAACCAGCTCTTGGTTTCACTGATCTTTTATATTGTTTTTTAAGACTGTTTTGTTTATTTCCACTCTGATCTTTATTATTTCCTTCCTTCCACTCACTTCGGGCTTTGTTTGTTGTTCTTTTTCTGGTTCCTTTAGGGGTAAAGTTAGATTGTTCGAGATTTTTCTTGTTTCTTGAGGTAGGCCTGTATTTCTATGAATTTCCCTTTCAAGACTGCTTTTGCTGTGTCCCATAAATTTTGGGTCAATTGTGTTTCCATTTTAATTTGCCTCTAGGTATCTCTTGATTTCTTCCTGGATCTCATTGTTAACCCATTCATTGTTTAGTAGCATTTTATTTAGCCTCCAGGTGTTTGTGTCGTTTTCGGTTTTCTTCTTGTAATTGATTTATAGTTTTAAACATTGTGGTCAGAGAAGACAGTTGATATGATTTCAGTCTTCTTAAATTTGTTGAGACTTGTTTTGTGGCCTCTCATGTGGTCTATCCTGGAAAAATGTTCCATGTGCACTTGAGAAGAATGGATATTCTGCTGCTTTGGAGTGAAGCAGTCTGAAAATATCAATTAAATCCATCTGGTCTAGAGTCTCATCTAAGGCTACTGTTTCCTTTTCCACATTCTGTCTGGAAGACATGTCCATTGGTGTCAATGGGGTGTTAAAGTGTCCTACTGTGACTGTATTACTGTCGATCTCTCTCTTTATGTCAGTCAATAATTGCTTTATACATTTAAGTGTTTCTATGTTGGGTGCATATATGTTTACTAGGATCCTCTTGTTGCGCTGACCTGTTTATCATTATGAAAGGCCCTTCTTTGTCTCTTATTATGCCTTTGTTTTAAAGACTATTTTGTCTGATATAAGTATTGCTACCCCAGCTTTTTTTTTTCCATTTCCATTTGCATAGAATGTCATTTTCCGTTCCTTTATTTTTAGTCTATGTGTCTTTCAATCTGCAATGAATCTCTTGTTGATACATATGTGTGGGTCCCATTTTCTTTTCCATTCAGCTTTTGATTGAACCATTTAATCCATTTACATTTAAAGTGATTATTGATAGGTATATAGTTATTGTCATTTTATTACTCATATTTGTTTTTCCCTCTTCTTTTTACAGAGACCTATTAACATTTTGTTTTTTGTCACTTGAATATATCCTGCCTACCTTTTCTGGCCTGAAAAATTTCTGTTGACAAATCACCTAGTAGTCTTATGGGAGCTCCCTGGTAATATTTCTTTTGCTGCTTTTAGGATTCTCTGTCTTTAATCTTCACCATTTCCATTTGATCTTGGTGTGAGTCTCTTTGGGTTCATCTTCTTTGGGACTCTTTGCACTTCCAGGACTTGTAAGTTGATTTCTTTCACCTGGTTAGGTAAGTTTTCAGTTATTATTTCTTCAAATACATTCAGAATCCTTGCTCTCTCTCTCTTCCCCTAGTGATACCCCTACAATGTGAATGTTGGTATGCTTGATGTTGTCCAGAGGTCCCTTAAACTATCCTTATTTTTTAAAATTCTTTCTTTTTGCTGTTCCAATTGGGTGTTTTCTGCTCCCTTGTCTTCCAACTTGCTGATCCAGTCCTCTGCTTCATCTAAACTATAATAGATTATTTCTAGTGTATACTTCAATTCAGTTATTGTGTTCATTTCCCACTGGTTCTTTTGTATGGTTTCTATGTCTTCTTTATTCTCCCTATCCCTTTTTTGAAGTTCTCACTGTGATCATCTATTCATCTCCTAAGTTCATGAAGCATCCTTACAACCAGTGTTTTGAACTCTGTCTCTGGTAAGTTGCTTGCCTCCATTTCGTTTATTTATTTTTTCCCCTAGAGTTTTCTTTATTGTTTCATTTGTGCCATGTTTGTTTTCTCTATGTTTATTTCTATGTATTAGGATGACTTGTTACGTCTCCCAGCCTGGGCTAGATGGCTTTATGTAGTAGGAGTCTTGTGTGGCTGAGTGGCACAGTCCTTGATTACCTGGGCTGGGGGCTCTGGGCATGTTTCTTGTTTGAGTTGCGTGTGTTCTCTTGTTGTAGCTAAGCCTTGATTCCTGTTAGTACATTGGTGTATGGGATTGACTCTCAGGATGACTGGCTGTTGAGGACTGACCATGCCCACAGGGTATGAGCTGCTGTGTGGGGGATGACCCTTTGGAATGAGATTTACCCCAGCAGGCTCATGTTCCTATTGAGACCACCCTTTGGATATGCCACTTATGAAAATAGTCAGGTGGTACTCTGTTGGAATCTGACCCCAGCTTCCAGGTTACTGGTTCTGTGGCCCCTTAGGATGGGCTCCATGTAGGCTAAGGTCAGCTGCTGCTTTTTGGGGCTACTTGGTAGGAGCTACAAAGCAATCTGAGGATGATTGCTGCCTATACTGTATCTGGAGGCAAGTTGGAATGACCTCCCTGCAAGCCAAGACCGGTTGACCCCATCCCAGGCCTGAGGCAGCTTATCAAAGAGCAGTGCACCTCAAGGCCTGAGGCTGCCTGTAAGGTCTGTTGATAGTATATGAGCTGGGTGGGGCGGGGACCCAGGGAGTCACCAGAGTAAAGCAAGGAGATTTCATCCAGCCAGTGCAGATTCAGGTTTCATGCCAGTGCTGAATCTGTGGCCTCCTGCAAAAGTCTTAAATTTCAGCAAGACCTGCTGCTGCCCACCTCAGGTTCACAGACACCTGAAGTCTGTTCATGAAATCTTGTAGCTCAGGGCAGGGCTGGTGGCCTGCCATGAAAGTCTCTTCTGGGATGCACAGGCTGCACAAACTGAGTGGTTGTGGGTTATTGAATTATGGCCCAGGGAAAGTGAAGAGAAGAGGGGTCCTGACTGCCTGGCAATAGGCATGCCAGGGGCAATTTGTGGATTGGTTGGGGCTGGATCTCAGGGAGACAAGGGGTGGAGTGAGCCAAACTTGTCAGGCCAATGCAGAATCAGATTTGGTGCCTGTGCTGAATCTGAGACCTCTCAAAAGTTTCAGATCATAGTGAAGCCAGCCACCATCTGCCTTGGGGCCACAGACACCCACAATCTCTCCAAGAGATATTGCAGCTTGAGCTGGCACCAGTAGCTTGCCACCAAAACTCTTTCTCAAAATGCATGGGCCCCACGAGCTGAGGGCTGTTGTTTACTGTCCAACTCTCAGTGGAGGGAAGGAACAGGGTGGGGCTGGCTGCCTAGCAATGGGCTTACCACAGATAATCTATGGGCTGCATCATGGGGTGGGGTCTCAGGTGGAGGCCTGATCTCTCTGCGCCAATGCAGATTCAGAATTGGCTGTATGGGGGGAGGGTTCAACACAGGCAAGATGGTGCATGTGTGTGGACTGCACAGGAGGGGGACTCGACAAAGGAATATTGGCTACTGTCCCTCTAGCTCTCGCCCTGATGCTATACAACTCAGTCCCTCCCCGTATGACTCTTGCACTTCCCACGCTGCTGACCCTACGCAAGAGCCTAGGATGAATGTCTGGAAGCAAGTGAGTCTGTGCATGGCCTTTAAGGGGACATATGATTTTTCAAGTTCTTTCCATCTCACCCAGACAGTCAAAATCCCCACTGATTTTTACAGTTTGATTTTGTGGTAACTCTTCTTCCTGGGACTGGAACCACTGGCTGGGGAGCCTCTATGTGGGACCAAGTCCCCTCGCTTCTTCAGTGGGGCCTCTGCAGCTGCTCTCTCCCTCCTGGTACTCAACCACCATACACAGGTGCAGGGCCAGCCCATTTCATGGAGCTTTTACTTTATGTTCTCAGAGAAATGTGTTATGATCAGCTAGAGTTCAGGTGGCTCTCCAAGTAGACTGTTATATAATCTGGTTGTAATTTTAATGTGGTGGACTGAATGTTTGTGTCCCTAAAAAATCATATGCTGAAGCCCTAAGACCCAATATGATGGTATTTTGAAATGGGGCTTCATGAAGATATTTAGGTTTATATGAAGTCATGAGGTGGGGCCCTCATGATGGGATTAGTGTCCTTATAAGAAGAGACACTAGAGCGACCTAAGCATCATGATGGAATGAGAAGACTCCTTTATATCTCCCCTTAAATTTATAAGTCAGACATCTATAATCATATGAAGTTTCCTCTGCTCAATACACTTCAAAAAGAAGCCTGAGAGAACCACACATTAGTATGTCTCAAGGTGAGAGTATTGGAATACATATGGGAGGCAGGACTAGGGAAAAATCAGGGATGGTGTCGGTGGCCACCACAGCCCCACATAATGTGGTAGTGGTGAAGGAGTCAGAGTGCAGCCCCTACACTACCGTCCAGTGGAGTGTAAGAGGAGCAGAAGTAGTGTTGTCTGGGAAGCCAGCTCCCTTCCCTGCACTGAGACAACCCAGTGGCATCAGGGGAAACACCACTAAGAGCCCAGCAGCGATGGTGGCCGTTAAATACAAGGAGACAGTGTTGCAGACTTGTGAATCTGATTTCTCACCCATCCACCCTCCCCACCCCCAACCATGGTGGTGGTGGCACAAGACCACGGCAACCTAGACACAGCGGGGACCCCACCCACCACTCCTTGTTACCCAGGAGCCAATTTCCACAAGAGCGACACCCCGCTCCACAGCAACCCTAGAGGCACAAGCAATGCAGGTAAGCAAAACCAAACTGTGCTATAGCACCACCTACTGGAAAACAAAAGAAAGACCCCTAACTACCAACCTACTGCACTGTTAAAATCAAAATGATATCTAAACAGAGTCCACTATCTCAAATGCACAGGCAGAGGAACAGTCCATTAACTACCATAAACAACCAAGATAACATGGTAACACATGAAAATAAATCTCCAGAAATGAATCTCAGAGTCATGGAAAACTGTGATTTACATGACAGGGAGTTCAAGATTGCAGTCATGAAGAAACTCAACAGGATAAAAGAAAACCCAGAAAGGCAGTTCAATGATCTCAGGAATAAAATTAATGAAAAGAAGGAGTACTTTATCAAAGAGATTTAAAGTATAAAAAAAGAACCAAACAAATCCTGGCATTGAAGAACTCAATAAATGAAAGGAAAAATGCATTAGAAAGCATTGGAAATAGACCAGACAGAAGAGAGAATTAGCGGGCTCTACGATAAAAATCTAGAAAAAATTCAGGTGGAGGAAGAGCAAGGACTTAAAAGTTAAAAAAATAACGACAGAATCCTATGAGAACTATCTGACTCTATTAAAAAGAACAACATAAGAATGGTGGGTATTCCAGGAGAGTGAGGAAGGGAACAGAGAGCCTACTGAAAGAAATAATGGATGAGAACTTCCTAAATCTGGGGAAGACACTGGACATTCAAGTACAAGAAGCTAACAAAAACACCTAATTATCTCAATACAAAAAAGTCAATGATATAGAATTCTCAAGGTAGCCAGTAAAAAAACAGTAACCCACAAAAGAAACCTCACCAGATTATTATCAGATTTCTTAGCGGAAACTCTACAGGCCAGGAGAGAGTGGAATGATATTCAAATATTGCAAAAGAGAAACCACCAACCAGGAATAATATATCCAGCAAAGTTATTCTTTAGATATAAAGGAGAAATAAAGGCTTTCCAAGACAAACAAAAGCTGATAGAATATGTCACTACAAGACCCGCGTTACAGGAATGTTGAAAGGAGCTCTTCTATCAGAAGCAAAAGACAAAAGTATGCAAAACTTTGAGTAAGGTGACAAACAAACAGAAGTAGGAACTTGCAACTCTATTTCAGAATAGAGTCTTAAACAATTATAAAGGTTAAAGGTGGGGAGAATATTAAAAATAATTATAGCAACTGCAATTCAGTAATGAATGTAAAACGTAAAAAGGGACAATTTGCGACAACAAAAACAAAAAGGGAGATGGAAAAGGACTGAACTTGTATAGGTGAATGAAGATAAGATGCAATCAGAAGAAAAAGGACTATTTTATCAATGAGATAAGACATTTTACACAAACCTTATAGTAACCACAAAACGAAAATCCAGAGCTGAGACATGAAATCTGAAAAAAAAAGGAAATGGAGAAAACCATCGAACTAAAATAGCAGACAGAAACACAAGGGAAAAGAAACTACAGCAATACAGAGAAATCAGAAAATAAAAGATGAAGTGACTGTAGTAATATATCAAATCAATAATCACCCTAAGTGAAAATGGCTGGAACTCAAAAGGCACAGAATAGCTAGATGGATTTTTAAAAGTCCAACAACATGCTGCATTCAGGAGATACATCTTAGCTCCAAAGACAAACATAGGCTCAAAGTGAAGGGATAAAAGACGACATTCCAAGCAAAGGGTATCCAGAGAAAAGTGGTACAGCTATACTTATATCAGGCAAAAGAGATTTCAAGACAAAAAAAAAAAGGTAACAAGAGACAAAGATGGACATTTTATAATGACAAAGTGGACAATCCAATCTAAGAGCACCAAAATATGTCAAGCAATTAACAGACCTAAAGGGGGAAATTGATAGCAATATGAGTAGGAAACTTTAATACTCCTCGTATACCAAAGGATAAGTCATCCAGATGGAAAGTCAACAAAGAAACATCAGCCTTTATTGACACTAGACTAGATAGCCTTAACAGATATTTATAGAATTTTCCATCCCAAAATGACAGAATATACATTCTTATTACATGTGTATGAAATATTCTCAAGGATGGATATGTTGGGACACAAGGCAAGTCTTGACGAATTTAAAAAAATTTAAAATCACACGAAGCATCTTTTTCAACCAACATGGTACAAAACTAGAAATGAACTACAAGAAGAAAGCTAGAACAATTATAAATATGTGGAAATTAAACAACATGCTACTGAACAACTATTGGGTCAAATAAGATTTAAAAAAAAACCAAATATGACATACTTTGGGATGCTGCAAAAGTGGTACTAAGAGGACTTTTGTAGCAATACAGGCCTTGCTCAAGAAACAAGAAAAATCTCAAACAACCTAACATTACACAGTAAGGAACTGGAAAAAAGATGAACAAACATAGCCCAGAGTCAGAAGGAAATAAGAATTAGAGCAGAAATAAATGTAATAAATAAAAATAAAATATAAAAAAAATTAATGAATCAAAGAGGTGATTCTTTGAAGATAGGAAAAAAATCAACAAACCTCTAACTAAACTCATGAAGGAAAAAAGACTAAAATAAAGTCAGAAATGAAAGAGAAGTTAAAATGAATACCACAGAAGTAAAGGATTACGCAAGAATACTATAAAAGGCTATATGCTACCAAATTGAACAACCTAGAAGAAATGGACAAATTCTTAGAAGCATACTACCTTCCTAGACTGAAACATAAAGAACTGGAAAAGCTGAATAGATCAATAATTAGTATGGAAATTGAAACAGAAATCACCGCCCCTGTCCCCTGCCCCAAAACAAACAAAACAAAATAACGACAAAAAAACCACCACAAAAGTCCAGGACCAGATGGCTTCGTTGGTGAATTCTTTCAAACATTCAAAGAAGATTTAATGCCTATCTTTCTCAAACTCTTCCAAAACAGAGAAGAGGAGAGAATGCTTCCTAACTCATTTTACGAGGCCAAAACCAGGCAAAAACATCACAAAAAAGAAAATTACAAGCCAATATTTTTGATGGACTTAGATGTCAAAATTCTCAACAAAATACTAATAAATCAAATACAACAATATATTAAATGGCTCACGCACCACAATCAAGTGGAATTCATTCCACTGACAGAAGAATGGTTTTACATTTTGCAAATCAGTCAATGTGATGCCCCACATTAACAAAATAAAAGGTAAACATGATAATCTCAATAGGCGCAGAAAAAGCATTTGAAATAACATCCATTTATATTTTAAAAACTCTCAATAAAATGGATGTAGAAGGAAAATACCTCATCATACTCAAAAGTGAAACATGAAAAGCTTTTCCTATAAGATCCGAAACAAGACAAGGATGCCCACTCTCACCACTGTTATTCAGTATAGTACTGGAAGTCCTAACTAGAACAATTAGGCAAGAAATAAAAGATATTTAAATTGGAAATGAAGAAGTAAAACTCCCACTATTTGCAAATGACATAATTTTATATATAGGAAACCCTAAAGAATCCACCAACAAACTACTAGAAACAATAAATGTATAAAGTTGTGGGATGAAAAAATCAATATAAAAGTCTATTGCATTTCTATATACTAACAACAAAATATCAGAAAGAGGAATGAAGAAAACAATCCAATTTACAGTCACAAAAAAGAATACCTCAGAATTAATACAGGAGATGAAGGACCTATACACTGAAAACTACAAGACATTGCTGAAAGAAACTGGAGCAGACACAAATGCAAAGATATTCCTTGTGAGCTGAAGAATTAACTATGTTAAAATGCCCATATTACCTAAAGCAATCTAAAGATGCACTGAAATCTCTATCAAAATCCCAATATTTTTCACAGAAATAGAAAAAAGTTCTTCACATTTGTATGGATCCACAAAAGATGCTAAACAGTCACAGCAATCATGAGAAAAAGAACAAAGCTGGAGGTGTCACACTTCCTGACTTTAAAATATACGAAGCTATAGAAATAAAAAGAACAGGCTGGTATTGGCAGAAAAACATACATACAGACTAGTGAACCAAAATTGAGACCCCAGAAATAAATCCACACATATATGGGCAACTAATTTACAAGGAGCCAAAAGTATACAAAGGAATGGTTTTGGGAAAACTGGAAAGCCATATGCAAAAGAATAAAACTAGACCACTATCTTACACTACACACAGATATTAACTCAAAATGGATTAAAGACTTGAATATAAGACCTGAAACAACAAAACACAAGAAAAATTTAGGCACTAAACTTCTGAATATTGGTCTCAGAGGACTTTTTGTGAATTTGATTCCCAAGGCGAGGGGAAAAAAAGAAAAAATAAACAAATGAGACTACATCAAACTAAAAAGCTTCTGTATGCACAGCAAAAGAAACCATTAACAAAACAAAAAGGCAGTCAGCCAATGGGAGAAGGTATTTGCAGATGACACTTCCAGTAAGGGATTAGTATCTAAAATATATAAAGAACTCATAGACCTCAACAACAACAACAAAATCCAGTTAAAAAATGGGCAGAGGATCTGAATAGACATTTTTCCAAGAAGACACAGAGATGGTCAACAGACATGTGAAAAGATGTTCAACCTTACTAGTTTTTAGGAAAACTCAAATCAAAACCACAATGAGATATGACATCCCACCTGCTAGAATGGCTATTATTAAAAAGACAAGAAATAATGTATGTTGGAAGCAATGTGGAGAAATTGGAACCCTCAAACACTATTGGTAGGGATGAAAACTGGTGCAGCCACTATGGAACATTGTATGGAGGTTCTTTAAAACATTAAAACTACAACTACCATATGATCCAGCAATTTCTCTTCTGGGTATTTACCTGAAAAATATGAAAACACTAATTCATAAAGATAAATGTACTCCTATGTTCATTGCAGCATTATTTACAATAGTCAAGATATGGAAACAACTTATGTGTCCATCAATGGATGAATGGATAAAGAAGATATGGTATGTATATATACATACAAATGGAATACTACTCAGCTATAAAAAAATAAAATATTGCAACATGGATGGATCTTGATGGTATTATGATAAGTGAAATAAATCAGGCATAAAAGGATAAAAACCCTTTGATTTCACTCATATGTGGGATATAAAACAAAAAACAACAAACAAACGAACAAAACAAACAAAAACAGACTCACAGGTACAACAGAATGGTGGTTACCAGACTGGAAGGTGGTTGGAAAGGGCAAATTGAGGGTCAAATATATGGTAACAAAAGGAAATTAGACTGGGTGGTGAGCATGCAATGAAATATACAGATGTTGAATTATAATGTTGTGCATCTGAAATTTATATGTTATTAACCAATATCACCTCAATAAATTTAATTAAAAAAAGAGAAAGAAAGTGTGCATGTCCTCTCACCCCCCGCCATGTGAAGCCACAGTGATAAGGTGACTGTCTACAAGCCAGGAAGAGCTTCAATAGAACCTGACCACACTAGCCCTTGATTTTGAACTTTGGGATCAAGAACTGTGAGAAAATAAAATTCAGTGTTTAAGCCAACCTAGTCTATGATTTTGTTACAACAACTCGAGCTAAGACACTGGGTAAAAGAAAAAAATAGCCTTAATGTTTTTTTTTTTTTAAATTTAATTTTTTTACAGTGACATTGGTTAACAAAATCCAATAAGTTTCAGCTGTACACTTTATCAGTAAGGCAAATATATATTTACATTGTGTGTTCACCTCTCAACCCCTTTTACCCCATCTACTTTCCCCTTCCCTCTTTCCTCTGGTAACCACTAGTCTATTGTACATGTCTATGAGTCTCTGTTTGTCCTGTTTGTTGCTTTTAGGTTTATATTCCACATATAAGTGATATCATGTGATTTTCTACTTTTTCAGTCTGGCTTATTTCGCTTAGCATGATTATCTTGAGGTCCATCCATGTTCTCACAAATGGCAGTATTTCATCTCTTCTTTGGCTGAGTAATATTCCATTGTACATATGTACCACAGTTTCTTTAGCCAGTCATCTATCATAGGACACTTCGGTTGCTTCTATGTCCTAGCCACTGTAAATAATGGTGCTATGAACAGCTGTGAGCAAATATCTTTTCGCATATGAGTTTTTAAGTCTTTGGGGTAAATACCCAGTAGAGGGATTGCTGGATCATATGGTAGATCAATTCTTAGTTTTTTGAGGAACCTCCATACTGTTTTTATAAGCCTTAAAGAATGACTTTCCACAGGAAGGAAATCATGACTCAAAATCATCTAAAGTACAAAGTTTACTTTATCACATTTGGTTCAGATAAATCAATGGTTTAACAAACCCCAATCTATCTGCTTATGTATGTACAAGTACATATTTTATATATACATGTATGTGTGTGTGTGTATAAATATGAAAAATTTTGGAAGGGTACATATCAAGCTGTTAACTATGATTATCTTTGGGGAATAAAGAAGAGGGGGGAATAGTGGGTAAACAGAAATTAACTCTTTACTGTGCATATGTCTTATGTTTTCATTTTTAATAATTGCTGTCAATATATTAATAGGGTAATTAAAATATTACAACTAAAACTAAGGGAAGTATTGTTAATAGAATGACTAATGGAGGAAAGTTGTGCAATTTCCTCCATAAGTCTTAAAAAAAACAATCAAAATTTTTAATAAGTTGATTTCTTCCTGTATATCTAATAAAAGATGAGATAAAGTAGATGATATTATGATATAAAATAACTAAAAAGCACGACCCTATTTGAGAATACTAACTTAAAAAGATAATGTGCACCCCATGTTCATTGCAGTCCAAGTCTGGAAGAAATGTAAGTGTCCCCTGATGAGTGAATGGATAAAGAAAATGGGGTGGGGTTGGTAAGGTGGGTAGTGTGTGGTGTAGTGCTGAATACACACATGCTGCTGGGGGTATGTGCGAGCATGTGAACATCTGTGTATGTATAAAATAAAAATGTTATTTAGCTAAAAAAGCGATTCTTGCCATTTGCAACAACATGGATAGAACATTGAGGGCATTATGCTAAGTGAAATAAGACAGAGAAAGACAAGTTCTGTATGATCTCACCAATATGTGAAATCTAAAAAACAAAACAAAACAAAAAGGAACACAGACACAAAGAACACATTGGTAGTTGCCAGAGGCAGGGAATGGGGGAGTGAGCAAAATTAATGAAGGAGGTCAAAAGGTACAAACTTCCAGTTATAAACAAATCCTGGAGATGTAATGTCCAGCATGGTGATTATAGTTAATAATACTATGTTTTATATTTGAAAGTTGCTAAGAGAATAAATCTTAAAAGTTCTCATAGCAAAAAAAACCTGTGTAATTCTAGATGTTAACTAGACTTATTGTGGTTAGCATTTCACAATACATAAAAATATTGAATCATGTTGTACATCTTAAATTAATGTAATGTTATCTCAAAAAAAGAAAAACCTCAGCAAATTCTGAATCGAAGGTAACTTCTTTACATTAGTAAAGATAATGTACCGAAAATTGACAGCAAACATTTTATTTAGTGTAGAAACTTCAGATGTATTCTCTATAAAATTGGAAATAAGGCAAGGATGTGGACTTTAACTGCTATGTCTAATGTATACTGAAGATATTGGTCACTGCTATGAAGAATAAAAAATATGAAGATACAGAAATTTGAAGGAGAGAGATAGCCTATTACTATTTGCTAAAGATAGAATCATCTACTTAAAACAAGAGAATCAACAATAAACTGTTAGACCTAATAAGAATTCAGCAAGTTACTAGACACAGGACTAAAAACCAATAGCATCTCTCTATGTTAGCAAAAACTAATTAAAAACCAATAGTAATAAAACTGTAAAGATTTAGAAATTAACCAACAACATATAAACCCTTCATAGAGAAAACTTTAGAACTCTGTAAAGGACACAGACAATGATAGAAAAAAATGGAGAAATTCTGTATTCTTGTCTTAATATTTCAAAGATGTCAATTCTCTTCAAGTTAATCTATATATTTAATGCAATCTCTATCAAAAGTTCAGTGAACCTCTTAAGTAACTTGATCAACTTTCTCTAAAATTTATATGAAATGATGCAGCAATTCTACTTCTGAGTATACATTAAAAGGAAATTAGATCTTGAGGAGATACGTGTACCTTCACATTCACTGCAGCATTATCCACAATAGCCAAGGCATGGATACAGCTTAAATGTCCACTGACAGATGAACAGATAAAGGAATTACAGTATATCCATACAATGGAATATTACTCAGCCATAAAAAGGCAATCCTCCAATCTATGACAAATTGGATGAACCTTGAGGGCATTATGCTAAGAGAAATATGTCAGAGAAAGACAAACATGTGGAATTGAAAAACGTCCAAGTCATAGAAACAAGGAATAGAGTAGTGGTGACTATGGGCTGGGAAATGAGGAAATGGGAAGATATTGGTCAAAGGGTACAAAGTTCCATTTATAAGATTAAAAAGTTCTGGGGAATCTAATACACAGTATTGTGAATATAATTAACAATACTGTATTATACACTTACAAATTACTAACAGAGTAGATCTTAAATGTTCTTACCACACACAAAAACAGGTAATTATGTGAGGTAATGGAGGTGTTAGCTAACATTGTGGTGGTAATCATTTTGTAATACATAAGTACATCAAATCATTACATTATATACCTTAAACCTATACAATGTTATATGTCAATTATATCTCAATAAAGCTGAAAAAAATAGTAATCAGCCCAACTCTCAACAGTAATTGGCAGTAAGTATTTGGTTAAATCTTGACTCTCATATACTCTAAGCTACCAAAATCCAACTATCTTCAAAAGATTGGGAACACCAGTAGCTCTCTACTCTAATAATTCTCTATATGTCTTTCAGAGATGCTCACAGAAAAATACAAGAACGGTCAACTCTTTAATTATTCCATTCTGCCTTATCTACTAACACACATCTTGCAAATAAGGTCTCTGGGTAAAAACTGACCCATTCCCACACTAATAGAAAGATTTTTCTTCAATCAAAATAAATAAACCCACGAAGGGCTTCCCTCAGTAGGTTTGTAGTAGTCTTTCCTCAGATTACTGGTCAGATTACCATTTTGTTAAAAGGAAAACAGTATTTAAAATTATACAAAAATCAAAGCTCCCAAGCAAGTCTAGTCTAGTGACAATCTCATTATTTTTATTATTACAAGTGTTAGTTATTATATTTTAATATAATGCAAATAATACAGTACAGAGCTCAGAGGTAGGAAAGTCTACCTTATATCAGTGGACTAAGTACTAAGATAGTCCAGACATACACTACACAGGAAGAATATGCATTCTGTTTGGCATAAAATCTGCATAATTTTTAAAAAGAAAATACTTGTTAAGTTCTTTGGATGACTGTGCAAAGTTCCAAGTCTCTTCTCCATCAAGATGACTATGTGTACTACATGCACCAGGTATTCTTAGTTACCCTAAGTTCCTCAAATGCATCTGTCCCTTCTCCCTGCTCCGTCTGCCCCTCCATCTCTCCCCTTTCCCCGTTCCCCATCTCTGTCTCTGCCACTGCAGGTGTTCTTCCTTTTGCTTCAAAGACTCCTAATTGTCTCTCAGTTTTCCCTGACCACTGTCCTTCTCCAAAACTGGGCAAGATCCTTTGTACCTGGCACACACTATACATTCAATAAGCATTTGTGGAGTGCATTTAGTACAAAGTTTGCCAAAATCATACCAAGAGTGGGGCTAGCAAACTTCAGGAGTCTACTTTTGACTTTTTTTTTTGACAACATTCTTCTTTGACAGGTTTAGAGTTATCAGGAATACATACACACACACACACACACGGCAAGTAAAAAGCGTTGGGGAGTAGGAAAAAGAACAGAGACACTGAAAAAACTTTGATAAAGCATCACTGTATTTTAAAGTGGAGGGATATTGAGACAGCAGTAATTCCAAAATTGTAAAGAAACCCACAACTAAGCAGAAACCAGTAGAACTCTTATCCTTGTTTTAGATTTTTAAGAGATAAATACCAATGTTTAAAATTACTAATTTCAATAATGTATTTTAAATAGTTTTCTAGTATGCTGGAGGGAGTATACACATTCAGTCGCCTGCTATATCTATACATCGTGAGGTGGTGTGGCTGGCTAACCTCTTAGCTTCAGAATTCTCTGCAAACTGGTGGGGCAGTCCATGCTGCATGAGAGCTTAAGCAACATCTTGAGAGGGAACCCACACTCAGGAGATGCACTGGTGGAGTAGTCAGAGACTGAGAAAGCTGTCTTGGTAACAAATCTTTGGACATGAGAGGAGTAATGCTAAGTAGATAAAAAGTCTGTTTATTGGGGTTCCTCATGGCTCAGTTCCCTGTGGGTAGTGATGAAAGAACCAGGATGTACTTACATTTATATAAGATATTGGGGTTGCAAGACAGGAGTGCTTTGTGATCTCTCCAACATAGAACAGAAAAAAAGAGACAGGCAGTCTCAACTTTTGCACAGACTACTGCATGGAATCTGGTACTTGCAGGCTCCTCTGCACCGCAGTGGCACCCAGCAGGGTTCAGGATACCTGATCTAAGCAACAGTGACCTCTGCAAGCAGCACTCCACAGATGGAGTGGTGGACATCTGGTGGACGTAGTGGCGCCAGCCTTACCCAGCAGAAGGGGATCTGCGCAAGAGGCTGATTATCCCTACAGGTGTCATGAAATAACTGACCAGAATGATTCATGGACCACCCGATGAGAACATCTGAAAAAATTATCTGGGTATGGATGTGTGTCATGGGTAGAGGATAGTGCAGGGAATTTGTGAGGAGGTGGGGGAAAGAACTGGTGAAACACAAACTGCATGTACACAAAGTATTGTGTATTGCTCAGATATGGATCTCTGGAGCACGGAACAATCCCTGGTTAACAAAAATATGAGATAAGGATATCTGATTGGTAAAGTCTCAAAAATAGATTTTAAACACTTAAAAATATTCACAAGGCTTAAATGATTTGTGAATTCACTGGTTACATAGAAATTTACCAAGTTTAAGGAAACTGAAATTTAACTAAACAAACACATATTCTTATAACAAACATGTTAGTTTCTTTCCAGTCATTTTGAAAGTTATGACCTTCTCTTCAAGAGTATGAAAATAAAATCCAAACACTTATTTCTTTTATAACATTCTGGACTCATTAAAATACATTAAATAATTTGCCTTAATCTCAAGTGAATAAATATGAAATCTGCTGTATAAAAAACAAAATGTGTCAATTTTACAGTTAGAAAAAGTCATTCAGTGATTCAATAATAAATATTCAATACAAAAAAAGCTAAAGATGCTGCTAAGGTTGCAATTCAAGTTATCTGTAATGATTATTACAACTTGTACTTCCACAGGAAGTAGTGAACAAATTCAAAACTCCTTGGAGATTTAATCCAAAGCCAGATAGCTCCATTCAGGGTACCCTGGAACTCTACCAGTTTCTGAATTTGGGGACATAGGAAAGAATAAAGCTCTTTCACAATTAACAACAGTGATGAAAGGAGATTTTGTTTGTATGTGCTCTGGTTATCAAGTACTGACCAGAGGGGAAGCAGGTTGGCTATTCTGCATGTATAAGTGGTATCCTTTTGAATAGGAAAACAAAGGAAAGCTTTTAATGATTTCTTGGAAAAAACATGGGCTTGGTTTTAGTTCTAACTTTAAGCAATAATCACACCTATCTATTCTATTTCTATATATTCTATTTTTATATATTCTAAAATATCTACAGTATTTTCAGTATATTTATTGTAGTCAAAAGATGTATTATTTGACTGCTAACAAGGAATAAGATATGATCTAATCTGTGAGTCATATAGACAATTTTATATTTTCCTTCTTTCGAGCTATAAAACCAACCAATATGGGGATTTATTGAGCAATCCAGATTATTTCCCTACTGAATAATCACATACTTTTCAGATTGGCGGTACATTATCATAAAGTGATAGCTGATCCACACTTCTTTGCATAAAGTGTTTTCTAAGAGGTAGAGAAAAATCATAACTTCCCTTAGCATTTTAATCAGATGTCAAATTAAATTGAGCATCATTAGCAGGTTCTAAGAGGAAAGTCAATCATCAAATGGCAAAATGCAGGCTGAGCTGTATGTGAATAACATGGCCTTTTTTGATGGCCACTTGACCTTTATGATGGTTAGAGAGTTTTAGAAACTAATTTATGATATTTGAATGTCATCATTTTGAGCATCTTCTGAGATATCACCTTAATTCACAATTAACTCAAGATTTAATCATCAGCCCAATGTAGTCTCCCAAAACACTGGGCTGATGATGACAACTTTATGGGAGCAGGGGAAGGAGGTGACAAGTATTACCTATTTTACAGATAAGAGGCTAAAGACAAAATGATTTATTATAATTACACACTATGTGTGACTAAGCACACTGTCTTTGCCAAGATATTGTGTCAAAATAAAGAGAATTATTTAAATGTAAGTTTCTGACCCTTTTTAAATTAGCATTTTGTGTCACCATCTGATCTCTGAGTTCATCTTGAGCTACTGTTTTCAATTCTGCTAAATGAGCGTGTGTATGAAATATTACTATCCTTTTTCTTATTGATAAATCACTTCTATTCAATGGAGAATAAAAAGCATTTTGTTATGTTTTGTCAATTTTCTTTAAAGTGCTAAATAATAGAAGCTTCAAGCCTTCCTCCCTAGTCCCCATCCTTTATCTGTTTCCAACCAGATGACTGTCCCAATCCTGCCTATATAAAAATTTTGAAGTTACTATTGGAAGTATAAAACATAATGTAACTAAATTGATATATTTTTAGCTTCACATATGGTGTCAATATCTGAAGTATGTAGGACTAACATAATCTGGAAATGAACTGGGCAGATAGAACTGAAATCAGTGAAACTGAAGTCTGCAGCCTTTTAAATTAACACCGAGTAATTCCTTTTTAGTAAGTTAGGTTATTTCAACGATTTCATTTATTTAATAACTTTTTAGTTCAACTACATGCAAACAAGGTCTTCTTTTGAATGCTTATCTTCAGTGTAATTTTTTAGTGTAACTTTTAATAGGGTAGAAAAAAACATATTAAACTGAATAAATGTCTACTTGAAACTATTATAAATGTACCATAAAAATTAAAATGGAATTAAAGCAGCACAACCATTTTAAGTCATACATAATTTAAAAGACTATTACCAAATTTTCTTTAAATAAGTACATCAATCTATTCTATTAGAAACTAGTTGACTTCTATAAAATAAAGAACCATATACAAAGTACACCAATTATTATTTTCATGGTCTCATAATTGTAAAAATATTTGACAGATGTCTTAACCTAGTTTTAGCCTTTTAGCAAAGATATTTGCATTTTCTCTTAAATATAGCTTTTTTGAATTGTATCATTACAGAGAATGTTAACTACTATAGCTAACGTAGCTATAACAGTTTATAGTGTTTTCTCTTCCAACCTCTTAAAAAGCATTCAGTAACACTAATGCGTAGTGACTCTGGGCAGAGGAAGGCATGGGTGAGAAAATTCTAGATTTTCCTTAAGATGCAGATATGATTTTAGGAAGATACAGTGGAAGTAGCAATTTCAACAGTTATGAGAGCATGGCTTCCACTTTGCTAGTGATCTCACTTGATTAGTGGTTCTAGTTGTTTCTCAAATTGTGGCCAAAAATTAGTCTCCAAGAAGTAAAGCCTTAAAGTTTACTGTTCTGAGTGTTCGAAAATAAATGTGTGTTGGATTTAAATATATTAGAAGTTAAAGGAGATTTTAGACTATGTGTTTTTGTTTTTTAAAGGAGAAAGGGGGGTCAACTCATCTGCATAACTTTAAAATAGCCCTAGTCCTGAGGCCTGTAGCTAGCTGGGCAAAAAGGTCAGATAATGCTGTCCTTGGGCTGCCAAGATACAACTGGGCAGCATGTGGTAGGAAATCCTTTGTGATCCTTTTTGGCTATAACAGGACGTACAAGGCAACTCATACATTAATCCTGAACTTGGGGATGAAGTACTATATTACAGATCTCTGGGACACCCACCAATAAACTAATTCTTAGACAGCCTCCTTTGTTTCACAAGACAAACTAGGAATTGTGGGAGGATAGAAGGTGTTTATTAGTATTTCTTTACATCCGTTGTTTCATTAGCATAGAACTCTTAAGTCTACCAAGAGAGTCTTGGTATCTCTTGTAACAATCAGAAGGAAAACCTTACAATGGTGTAAATATATATATATATATACATACACGCATACACACATATGTATATATGTATGTGTATATGTGTGTATGTATATGTGTATATATGTGTGTGTATATATATATTCATTTACTACTTTCTGTAACTCTTCCCTTTGAAGGACTTAAGTGAGTAGTCTGATTTTCATCTACTTGTTCATTCTAGCTTGCTATTTTTTCTGTCTCTAGAATACTCTAATATAGAAATCACTTAAATATATATTGAGAGAAAGCTTTATAACTCAATGAATGACAGCTTAGGTTAAAATCTTTTAGAATAAAACATATTCATGTCAAACCCATAGGGCAGCTTACGTGCAACTAGTTAGATGCCAGGATATAAGCTGAACTTAATGTTATATATCTTAAAAACCTCATTTAACCAACATGGGCTTTCCTAATTCCATGGAATCTCTTAAAGGGAATAACCATACATTTAGCCACTTAGTACCGATTACTGCTTCACAATAAAGACAGTAATCATCATAATAAGGCTGAAAGCACCAGAATACAAGTTAAAAGGCCCAGGTTCTTGTCTTGACTCTGGCACTAACAAGTTTTGTGGCCTTGAATCTCATTTACATAATACAGGGTGGGGTGGGGAGGGAACCTCTCTTCTGATGACTTAATTAGCTATTAAGTGTAATTTACCTAGAAACAAAGATTTTTGTAAATATTCATGGAACATTGACAAACCTCAAGATGTCTAACTATGTTTTACAATCAGTAAAATAAGTATACTCTTCTGCTGTTGTTATTCATGTGTAATTCCAACATGATCACTGGATTAATGACATGAAATTCTGTCTTTGGCCACACTCTTAACTCATACAAAAGAGCCTCTAGCTTTATACGCATCCAGCATATAGAAAATTGAAGAAATAATGGGATTTATTGCTAGTTTATAAATTGCAGCCCTGTGGATGAAAAAGGGGCCACAAACTAAACCAGACAAACTCAGGGGAAGGCCCAGAAACCAAATTGACCACACAGGGTGGTCTGAACATAAAAATTCCTAACTAAAAGCAGATCAAAGGTCAATCTTTAACTTTGGAATTGTCTATTATCTTTGTGCATCTAAGACAACATACCTTTGAAATGTCAGAGTAATCTTTTCCAGACCTCTCAAAGGCACAACCACTAGCACCAGAGCATGAGACCATAGTTATCTTATTGCCCACATACCATTTCTGTGTGCTGTAAATGTTAACTATCCAGTAAACATTAATGTAAAAGTATGTTACATTAAAAAATCCATATTATTTATCCAATCTCAGCGATTTCTCAGTTTTGCTTTCTTCTGCCTCCTTAATCTACGATTAATGAATTTTGTGTAACCCCACCCCGTCTTAGGTCTCCTCCTTTGATTCTAATGTATAAAATAAGCTGCAAAACTGCCATTCTCTGGAGCATTTTCTCAATCAGTTGAGATTTTGCTTCCTAGCAAATGTCATCAGTTTGGCTCAAATAAATTCTTATTAGGCTGGACATTCTTTTGTCATCAGCCTGATTTCACATGAACTTTAACATAGCTATATGGAGTATTAATATTGTTTTATCTAACAGTAACTATTGTTCTAAAGACTATCTTTTCTTAGAGAATTAATATCTTTAAGTAAAATAATATTTGAACATATTTGAAGTTTTGATTTAATTATATCTCCATTTCTTAAACTTACCCTTCTGTTTTATGAAAATTACTTAAAATTAAGTAAAAATTAACATATTTATGATTTCTTTCCCAACATATAGCACTATAAAGGCATAAGAATTAGCTCTGCATGGTCCAGAGTTTGTGTTATGAATAGAAACAGGAAAAACAGAGAATGGTTTTTTAAATCTCAGATTAATCAAGGAGCAGCTACTGACTCTCAAAATGCCAGAGAATCATAGACATTTAATATTCTACCCAAATCTGGAAATAATTGCTTTCTACAATAATTCTGATGGAAATTTACCCACCTTACTGGAAAAACTCCAGAGGAAGACTTCTCACTACTTTGCAAGGTAGCACATTCTATTTCTAAATATTTCTTGTTTTTAGAAAACTCTTCCTTATTCTGGGCTAAAAATTTTCCTCCATTCAACCACTATCCATCATAGTTCTTCCCTCTAAAGTCATATACAATATTATTTTTCTTCCACATGTGAGCTCTTCAGATATTTGATGCTAGACATCATTTCACACTAAGCCTTCACCTTTTCTAAGCTAAACAGCCTTAGTAAATTCAATTTCTCCCATTCTCCTTTCATCCCCTTCCTCTCTTCCCTATTTTGACCTTTCCTGCTGCCCTTCTTCCTCCTTCTACAAGCATTAATTGAATATATACTAGGTATTAAACGCATGTCCATATACATGATATGAGCGCTAGATCCTCACCTTCTTCAGAATGCTTTTCTAGTTTGATATCTTTTTTTTTTAAAGTCATCAGAAGTGAACATTTTCAGAATGTGTAAGAACTATTACCTCTTTTACTTTGAAAACCCAATTTCTATTGATATAACCAATTCCTTTTGCCTGTGCCTAGCTAAAAACTTTCCCCTGATATCATTCCTCCCAATGGGACTAATTTGGACTTTTTGGGGGAGAAAAATCTATAGACACGATTTCTTTTCTATCAATCAAATGATGACTGTAAAGTTTCTTCATTACAATGAATAAGTTGCTTTAGTTACAGGTTGTCTTTCCCTCTGTGGGGGTTTGGTTTCGCTTTGGATTTGGATGCAGCATTTTAACTCTATAGTAGGTTAAAATAGATGCTTGTCCTAGAACATTGTGTACCTCCCTTGTTATGGTCGCCCTAATAAGTTATTGCTTGATTTAACTTTCTATTTACCTAACTCTGGTTTGGCCACTTTTTATAAAGAGATTTTACTGTTAGCCACGTGCAGGTGTGGACAAATAGGCTGATCAGTGATTAGATGGCTTTAATACAGAGTAACTAACTCCATCGGAAGAGTAAATTACATCTAATTTGTAATAATGGTTGTAGGCTTTCTTTTCCTTTTTTTTACTTGGTTTATTTAAAAATCAAATTCTCCTTCATTAATTACCTGTAGTTGCCATGCAGCTTTTTTTTTTTCCATTTTAAATTTAAGGAGCTAATTTCAGAATTACCACCAATGCCACTGATTTCTTCATTATAGAAACTACAGATGACAATAAAAATAGTAATATAAATGTGAATAGTTAGAATGTGTTTACTAGGCCATTGTTTTTATTGGGCATATTAAATATTATTATCTCAATTCTCTCAACTACTCTATAAAATAGATATATTTTCATCTCCCTTGATGGATCGGGAAAGTGAGACTTAGAAATAAAGCAACTTGGCTAATTTCATAGAGCTAGTAAATGGCAAGGCACCATTGCTTCAAAGAAGGCTGTATCTTCCTGCCACTCACTCAGGTGGTGATTATTTTTAGCTGATCCTGTTTCTTATGAGGGGGGAGCGGTGGGGAGATCACTTAAGGCTATGGCTAAAGCAGGTAGCATGTCATTCAGTGTGGTTTGTTGCAAAGGATGGGAGTTTAACAAGAGGTCTGTCTAGTCTTGGTTCTGACACTAAGGAGCTGCACAACCTTGGGCAAAATATTGTCTCTGAGCAATATCTTCATAATCTATAAAATGAGAAAAATCCTAACTTCACAATGTCATAAAGATTAAATAATTTTATATTTGTAAAAGCATCTAAGGCCTGTATACTAAGTAGGATCTTAACAGACAAGTAAGTATTCATTCAGTGTTCTGCATTTTCGAATTCCAATTCAGTGGCATATTGGCATATCCTTTTATCTCCCACTGCCATCATATTTGGAAAATCTAAAGGGAGTGATATGATGATATAGGAGAAACATCCCTTCTTTAATTAGTACGTGTCTCAACAGTGATATCTTAAAAAAAAAGAAAAAAAGAAAAAAAAAGAAAGAAAAGAAAATGTAGTGCTGTAAAAGGAAAAGTAACAAAATT
Organism: Pteropus medius; assembly: GCF_902729225.1. Lineage (NCBI taxonomy): Eukaryota > Metazoa > Chordata > Mammalia > Chiroptera > Pteropodidae > Pteropus > Pteropus medius. The sequence continues at coordinate 3,868,604 of NW_024355205.1, read as the reverse complement.
CCAGTTTGCATATTAACATGGAAAAGGATCCAAGGGATATTCAACATAAAAACCCTCAAAGGCAATACTGGGTAAACTAGGTAGGTATTAGAGAAGGAAAAGTGAGAGGATGCAACATGTGGTGGGTTCAAAAGCCCTTCATAAGTGACTTTTGATTAGGAAACACAAACATTTATGGTGTATAATTTGAGTAAAAATGCTCTCCTTATTTTATGCTTCTTTCCCCAATTTGCCTCAATCTGCAAAAAGAAAATGACAGTACCCACTCTCTGGGTTGCTATGAAGATGAGTGAAAGGTTTTTACAACAGTACCTGGGACATAGTGAGAACTCAATAAATGTTATTAGTTGCTATTATTGTAAGTATTTTGCTATTCTCTTTTTGCACATGGGAAAATATCCTTGTTCCTTTAATTGATGTTGAGAATGACAAACATGCTTTTCTACATTATGTCCTTTAGTTCTCTAAAACTGCAGGGATGCCGAGTTCTGACCTTTCAGGTGTTCAGTTAGCCAAGGAGAAAAGATTAAGGTTTAAGAAAACAATAGAAGGCCCTCCTGCCATGTGGCACATCTGTCCTATGTTTGTTATACCTACCAGATCTCTGACCTGAGACTGTAAGGCAGATCCCAAGTCCAAAGCTATTTTAACTTGGGAAAAAATGTAAAGGCATAAAAATGTAGACAATAGTAAAATAAATATATCACATATGTTAAAAATGTGTATTGTAATATTTGTTTCATATCTTTTAAAATTCAATAAATATTTATTGAATATACCAGGTGCTGAGAACTAAGGAATAAAATATAACTGATAAAGCTGTCATTCTCTTTGTGTATCTCCCTAATCTTGTGTCTTTTGTTCCTTCCTCAGGTATAACTATTATAACAAATTTGATGTCAAGCCTTCCAGTCCAGGTTTTTATAAATTTATATACAGATATTCACAACAAAAATAGCATTTTTTGTACATTTGTACATATGTATAAATTATATACTTACCTTTCTGCAACTTGACCTATTATGTTGATACATGTGGATCTAGTTCACTGACTATAACTGCTATACAGTATTCCATTGTATGAATAGTCTATATTTTTATTTCCTTTCTGATGGATTTTTAGGTTGTTTCCAATTATTTTTTGCTATTATAAAAAACGTTGTTTTATGTTAATGTCCTTGTGTTCGTAAGCAAGAATTTCTCTGTGAATAAATCTAGTGGAATTGCTATGTTGTTTGGGAAATACTTTTTTAATTTTAGCAAAAACTACCATATTGCTTTAAAAAATTCATGAGATTTGCTGCTGTTGATAGCATTTTAATTTTTACCAAATTCATGGGTGTGGAATGGTTTCAATTTTCATTTCCTTATTATTGCTGCAGTTGTGAATGTCTTTAAGGGTTTATTAGCTGTGACGATTTCCTCTGCAGTAAGCTGCCATTTAATAATACTTATCCATGTTTCTAATGGGTAACTTGTCTTCTATTTATTGACTAATAAGGCGTTCGTATATACAACAATCTACAGATTGCAAATATCATCTTCTAGCCTGTTGCCATTTTTTTTTTAATCTCTGCCTATGATATCTCCTGTCATCTCAAAATCTTTAATTTTGATATGATCAAACCTGTCATTTTTAATGGTTCGTGTTTTTTCAGTCTTGCTGAAAATACCATGGATACTGGGAAAGCCAATTGGTATAATGAAACAAGCAATGGGGTAGAAGACAAGGCATAGGTATAAAGTGGGACTGAATCCCCAATCCGATATATTCTAATTGTGTGACTAAATAAAACAATCTCTGAGTTTGCTTCCTCGTACATGAGAAAGCTTCTTTACACATATGTCCATTTATCTTAGAGTGCCTATTACATGCTGGCACCATTCTAGGGCTGAAATCCTAGTGGTAAACAAGACATACAGTGAAAGTGTTCTATAAATTAAGAAATATTATACAAACATATGGTATTATGATTACCATCATTAGGGACATTGTGAAAAGTTCCTCTAAAGTTGCTCACAAATTGAAGGCATATTTATTTTAGTTTATGGGAAAATGAATTGATAGGAAGTCGAACCATACAAGACAAAATGTCTACTAATAGGAGAGAGTTTTACATTGGAGGGCATCAAGGACTTTTACCAGAAACCCAGACTTCATTTGGTTCAAAGCACTCCTTCAGCCTTGCTTGGGGCAGTTATCCAGGCAGCAACTTCACAACAGCCAGGCTAGTCTACTCACTTCCCTCCACATGCCTGTCTTCCACTTTTCCCACCTGATCTCAGCCTCTTCTAACATTGTCCCCTCCTAGATCATGCAAAGTATGTTCTATATCACCACTTATTTTGGTGTTACCTCTACACGTAAATTTCCAATCAATTTTTACTATTTCCAAACTGACGGGAAAAGTAGGAAAAGAAGTTATGTATGTACATAAATGTATTCTCTCTCCCCATTATTTTCAATACAATATACAAACTAATAATCTGCTGTTTATGATGTTAGCAACTGAAATGATGATCCAGTGGGAAATGTAGAGAGTGGAAGATATATTTTCTTGTAGGGTAAAGTTTTAGGGGTTAAAGAATCAGATTAAGCACTATTAAGAAGCTCAAGACATAGGCAATTTGATGTAGGCAGTTGGGCAAACAACTAAGGTTTAATCTGATTATGTGAAGCTCTTGGGATTTTCTAAAACTGTGATTCAAATTCATGAAACAATTTTCAAAATACATTGTTTTATAATATGAGTGCATCTATAGGTGAGAACTACTCAATAAGAAAAATTTTTAAAACAAGCACATAGTCTAGGTTTTCATTTCTTATTAATTAACAGAACTCATGTAGTTTAAAGAAAAAAAAAATCAGAATAAAATGTCACTTTTCATTCTCTCCGGAAAAAGTCTTGAATATTAAAACTAATATCCATTATCATGATTAAATATCCATTGACAGAATTATTAGGATTTGAAAAATGTAAATACTTGAAGATTAGTCATCAGTTTTTTTTAAAAAAAATCTCTATTCCAGGTATAGAGAAAAAAAGGTAGGGTTTTAAAGATGAAGATGATTAAACTTCTGTGGGTGATAGCCACCAGTTTTGAGTATCTACCACCAGCTAGCTTGTATATTGAGACTTTATACATATTATTTGACCCAATCTTTACTATGTGTTATAGATATTTTATAGATGACAGAGAATTGAACCCAGGAGTATGTTTAAAAAGTTTTCAAAAGTTGACAACACGAAAATAAGTGAGAAGAACTGACATATCAGTTCATCTCCTTTATAACTTCCGTATCCAGACTCTCCTAACCCCAGATATTATGGAACCAGATTAATCTTCCTAAATGATGCTTTAATCATTTGACACTCCATATCAAAAACCTGGTTTATGAAATTTAGAAGAAACTTCTTAACCTCAGCTTTAAGACTCTTCAAAATCTAACTGATCCATGCCATAATCCTATAGGTCCATAGACTTCACAAATTTAAAAAACATTTATTGAGCACCTAATCTATGCTAGGCTCTGTGAAAACATAGCTTTGTCTGTAAATTGCTCATAGTGTAGTGTTTCTCAAATACGTTATTGCTTTCTGGGTCCTTACCCACATATTTCCTTAAATGGAATGTTCTGCTCAATTCTACATTCCTCCCTTGTCCTACGTATCAAAATCCAACCTATTGAAGATTCAGCATTGATCCCACCTCCATGGAGAATACACTAAATATTTTTTGCTAGAAAGTAGTACCTCTGTCCTGTAAGCCCTTTGAGCACTAGGTTCCAAATTTGTGTGAACTCGATTCCTGACCTGTAAGTTCTAAGACCCCTCACTTAGAGATTCTGAGTCAGTAGGTCTGGTTTCACCCAGTCTGGGAATGTACATTTAAACATGTCTGTCAAATTCCTAAGTTCATGCTCCTTTCTACCCATGCTACCTCTCAAACACTTGGTTTGAGTTTTTTCTCTTCTCACTGAATTGAGTCATCTTCTGAGAGCTCTGGTGTCACAGAGACACAATCTTGATCTCAGCTTTATCAATCTTGATGATTTTGGCTCTTCAATTACCAGATACTTCCTGTACCTGACCACATTCTTGGCATGATAAGTAAAATTGTTTAGTTTTAGCTTTTTTCTTTCTCTCTTTTTTTTGGTAATAACTCGTCACCTTATTAGATTAAGTATTTTTTATTGAATAAAACTATACACACATGAAAGCACATTGACATGCCTGAGTGACTTGAAGGCTCATCTACTAACTTGTTAATGCTTGTACTGGAAGACACAAAAGATTCTCTCACTGTACTACAGATTTCTTGAGGCAGAAACTGTATTATATTTAAATTGGCAGTACCTAGCACACTGCCTGTTATTAAGCATGTTATAAATGAATGAATCAATGAGTATATCTAATCAAAAATTTACTGAGGCAATATATTTTCATGTCTCCTCGGTGATATACAGAAGAGGCATGAGAACTACACAAATTAAACCAAGCTGTATTCAGAGCCTGCAGTGTGCTGCTGCCAGACTATGGGAAATCTACAGAACAAAAGATTCCTACAGAACAATTTACCCATACCATGAAAGGAAAACAGAACCTTTAAGTAGTAGTACCCTACACAAAATAAACCGAACCATTCATTCCCTACAACCAGACCATGGGAAACCTATAGAATAAAGGCTGAGACTGCTACCAGTTCTTTCACCCTGCATACTCATACCATCAAAAGAAAATAGGGAAACAAAGTCTTTAAATTATAATTCATAGAAACTAAGAATCACATACAAACTGAATTTCTTGAACACCTGGGGTCTCTCTCCTTCTCTGTCTCTGAGAGGAGACTATGCTCTGTCTACAGAGCATGATTCCTTCTTTAATGAACTTTCCTTTGTCTCTAATTCTAGTGTGTGCTTGAATTCTTTCCTGCATGCAGTCAAGGACCCACCTTTTCTTGGTGTAGGATTTGAATCTCCCCTCAGGGGTATTTGCCCTGTCCTGCATTACTGGTATCAATTTTAAAAAATATGGTACTCAATGTAGAGAATATACCTCTTTCCTTAAAAAGAACTAATGCAAACTATCAATTTCAAAGTTTGCAATAAGGACTTAACACTATTACAGTTTTTCTATCTTATATGAAGCAAACACTGATAAGATTAGTGTTCTTTTCAGAAATATATTACAACAGGGACGTTTCCACTTTTTAAACTGCGAAAAGAAAAATGTTTATGATATAATAAACCTAATTTACAGGAGGGACACGGCAACATTTTAGTAGCAGTAGCAGGACCTTTAAGGGGTTGATGTAACAATCATACTATTGTTTAATGGAGAAACATGGCTTAAACAACAGTGAGACTAGTGTGATTGCTTTGTGCTGGTGAGTTTGAAACAGACTTCAGGCAGTAAATCTCAAAATGACTTGTGACACATGCCATTTCTTTTTAGGAGTCTGAATAGAGAAAAGGCCAAAGGAAAGGGGGTAATGCTTTCCTTGAAAATACAAAATAACAACAATTCCCAAGCCTATGGAGAAAAGGATGTGAAATAGCTTCTAAGTGCCATTTTGACTAGGTTGCCCCAGGGGAAAGTTCGACCAACTGAGTATTTTTCTGACAGCCCAAAGCACCTTCCTTATTAAACATAACCTCACCATTGACATTAATATCGTCATGAAATCTCCATTTCCAAAAAGGAAGGAAGCTTCCAACTCCAAGAGAAGGAGTTTTCCCTATAACAATTTAGGGAAAGCCTCCAAGACATGAGAAGAAAGAGGAAGCCTATACTTAGACTATCTCTGCTCCCACAGACCTGCACAGACCTCCAGAGGCAGAGAAGAAAATCAGCTGATCAGAAGTGAATTATTCGGGAAACCTGAAAATGGCCTAATATTATTTTTACATTATAGACACCATATAATTTCTTCTTTAAAGACTTGAGTTAATTTTTAACCTAACTCCTTGATGTAAGAGTCAATAAACTTTGACCCTGCCCCCCCCCGTAGCCATATCTGTTGAACTCGGATTCTATTAACCAAATTAAGGTTAACTATATAGAAAAATATAAACTTTAAATCTTTAAAGTTTTAAAAATAAACCCAAATGATGAACTCATTATGAAAGAAAAATTTATGTGCAAAGCTGTTGGTTTCTCTGATCAATGTCTTAATACTGCAGTCATTCTACTAAAACATATTGACAACTTTACTTCCCTTGCAAATTACTTGTCTACTTACGTGTATTCCCCTATTATACTAGTAAGTAAAGTATGATATGTACATATGTTGTTCAGGATCACTTCCACTTAAAATTACTTTCCTTTGCATGCTCCATTTCCCGTATATATAAAACGAGTCATCTAGTTTTATACATTTAAAATGATTAAATGGATATCTATTTACATATCTATTCACTATGTACTTTTAAAATTCATGGGAATGAAACTACATGGGGAAGTCATTCTGATTTTTCTGTTCTCATTGAAGATAATGGGGAAAAGTGCTATTGCTTTCCTCACATTTACATAAGAGGACATTTATACTGGCTCTTAGATAGGGCTATATAGAATAGTAGGAAAGGTAATATTTTGGAATCAGAAGGTTTATATCTGATTTTGTTACCTCTAGTATGTGAGTTTGTATATATCATTTATCTTTTTTGAAATTCAATTTTATCACCTATAAAATAGCCATATTGATATAGGACTTGACTTTCTCAAGTTTTTTTGTGAGATGTCAAGATATGTGTAATGGGTGAAAATTTAACTGATTAATAAACAATATTACTAAACTTGTAGTGTATTTAAGTGATATCTTAAAGCCAAAAACATAAATATGTAAAATAAAAATAATTATTCAGTAAATTCATGAATCATAGCTTTGTTTATATTACTACTAAGATATTCATTTTAAATTTCAGTAACTTAATACTATAATTATAGATTTTGTTATAACATAACCCATCTACAAACTATATTATGAAATGCAAATATAATTATAAAAATATAAACATTTTAATTTCACTAAGAATTTATGAAGAAATTATGAGTTTCATTATTTATAAATAATGACATAGCCTTCCAAAAATATGATTGTGAAGTGTAAATATAGTTGTAGGGATACATACACATTATCATTTACTAAAAGGTAACACAGCCATATATGCATTGATGAAGCAGCTGTATTACTGAAACATGCCTAAACTGAATTGTGATAAATTAAATAATTATAAATGCATCAAAGAAATATTGTTCTTTGAAGGAATTCTACTGTGGATATACTTGTAAAGCAAATGTTCATTTCAATTCCTCCTTTATGAATGGCGAATGGGATGTGAAGAATCAGCTTTCACTGGAAAACTTTGCTTTATCAACAATTGTTTAGTATTTATTGTAGGTCAGGTATTAGATTAGAGATATATCACTGAATAATGCAAACAAAAATCTCTGTCCTCATGAAGCTGGCATTCAGGTAAGAAGCAACAAATCACATACCATGATAAGTAAATTATTAGAAAATTCCAAGTGCTTTGTAAATGAGTAAATAAATTAGGTTATAAGTGTTACGAAAAAAAGAGCAGTGTAAGGAGATCAGGTATGTATGAATATGGGAGGGCAGATTCCAGTTTTAAATAAAGTGGTTATGGTAGGTCTAATTAAGAGGGTATTAAGAAGACAGCCACATAGTGCTCTGGGGGAAAAAATCCAGCAAGAGGGAACAGCCAGTGTAAAGTCCCCACTAGATTTCAACAAATACCCCATTTTGCAAGTAAAGTGTCTCAGAGTGACTTGATTTAAGGGAACAGAGCTAGTCAACAATAAAGCCAGGGCTAGAAACCAGATTTCTTGACTTTTGGTACAGGGTCATTCTTTTGTGCCTTTGTTCACTAGACAGAGAAAGTGCTCTGTTCCCTATAAAGCACTGAGTGAATGTAAAGAAAGCAGCATCACTGTTGTAGTTGTAATTGCTACTATTATTATTAATCAGCACTTCTGATATTTCCAGAAAGGTAGATAAAGCTCAAATAATAATTTCACTTTCCCTTCTCATGGTTTATTTTTCTTTCTTTATCTGTGCTTCTTCTCTTGGGTAGATAATTTTAGTATCAAATTATCAGTTAAAGTAATTAAGTTTCTTTGGATATTTGATAAAGGAAAGGTGTTTAGCATAGGAATAAGCCATAAAATAGAAAGCATTCATGACAATATGAAAAAGAGCTGAAGAAAGACTGGAGAGAACATGGAGCCCAGTGTTAAGAGGGAGAGAACTATATTTCTATTTCTCAAGACAGGCAGGCAGAGAGGGAAGAAGGGAGGGAAGGGGGAGAATCTTTGAAACATATTTGGACTAGAGCCTCCAGCATTGTTACTTCATGAAAACGATGAATCTGGCCTTGAAGAAACAACAAACTTAAAGTAAAAATGTTAAAAACAAAGACCACAAAAGAGGAAAACTGTAGAAAAGGCAAGAATAGTGGAAGGGAGGCTGGAGAGGAAAGGAGAAGAGATTTAAAGATATTTTCAAGTAAAAATATGAGAATATTATACAATAAATATAAAAGAAAAGAGAGTAAGAATCAGATTTCAGGCACAGTAGACTTGAGTGCTGGTGGAATTACTAACAGCAAAAGGGAACAGAGAGGAGAGTCTGAAAGATGAGCTTTCTTTTTGTAATGCTAGGTTTAAGGTGGCAGTGAGGTTCTCACGAGTGGAAAGGGTCTAGCAGATAAGAGGTACATTTGGAAGATGTGTACATCTAGAGCTATTTGGTTCAATGCAGTAGCGTCTGACCATATGTGACTATTGAGCACTTGAAATTGTGACTAGCCTGACTGAATGTGCTGTAAGTATAAACAAACTAAAGATTTTGAAGATTTCATATAAAAAAATATACATATATAAAATACTTCACTAATATTTTTCTACATTGATTACATGTTGAAATAATATTTGCATGGATTGGGTTAAATGAAATATATTAAAATGTCACTTTTTAACTTTTTACTGTGACTATAAAAAATTAAAAATTACTTTGTGGCTTGCTTACTGGACACTGCTGATACAGAGCAATGCTAGATATGTATTAGGGTCATTCAAGGGGAAGAGAATGAGATGAATCACAGACAACATTCTGAAGTGTCTCAACAGAAAACACACGAGGGAAAAACGCATCATTGTTAACAGTTAATATTTACTGAGCATTCTAAGCTTTATGCTAGTGCGTCATCTTATTTGTTCCTCCAAACAACTTTAGGAAGTATTAGGCTTCTTTTACAAAAGGAAAAAATTAGGCCTAGAGAAATTAATCTGCCCAGTCACCCAGTTAAATGTTGGTATTGAGATTCAAACTCATGACTGACTCTGGATCTCAAGGTCTAAATTCCACATCATCAATTCCAGAACAATTCATACTCTGAAATTATTAAATTGTTAGATTATTAAATGGTTATATTTAAACTAACAATTTATTAGAATGCTTCGTTGTCTCAGTCAGTGATAGACCGGTGATGTCCTAATTTGATTAAAAATACTTTATGTGTAACTTTAGTATTATGATGAGCTACTGATGTTGGCATATTTTCACCATGCTGGGCCTAACTAAAAGTTTCCAGTGCAAACCCTTGCCTTTTATCAATGTCTACTCCTAAAGTCCTAACGCCATCAAAGTTAGATGGTAGAACAGAGATGATCCTGGGCAAAAACCCTGAACAGCAGGGCCGTTTTCTGAATATAACTAGTTACATGACATGGATCCACTTAAAATTTTAAACACTCTCTTTCAAACTATAAAAGCACCTGAACCTCCCACTTGTGATTTAAACGTTTTGGAGGGAACTGAATTAAATTGCAACCCTTTGTTGAAGAACTAAAAATTAATCTTACCCAACTGGATACTTTAAAAATAGATTTTTGTACACCTTGAAAATGCAACACTTTCAAGGAATAGAAAGAAAAAAATGGCTTGATATTTTGACTAGAATCATAACATAGCAATATATCCTACAAATATAAATTGGGATCAAAAGAATGAGGTGTTTTTCATGTATGTTTGGTTGGTTTTAATTTCAAATGCAAACTTTTCTTTTTACCTTTAATTTCTACTATCAATGTAGACTAAACGGTAATTACAGGACCACTGAACTTGTACATTGTTGGCTACTACATAATTTTTGGACACTTGTCCATATGAATTTTATCAAGCAGTTTGGCTCAAATTATATAAAAACATTTCCTCAGGCTTAAAAACAAGGATCGTCATCAATTTACAGTATGGAAATGAAAGGGAATTTCAAGGGAAGATACTTGTTTTGGAATAAGATTAATTAGCAGAGACATCATTAGACTGCTCATGTTGGATATGGATCCAAAGGGCCTATCTGAATTGACCCACTAATTTGCAAATTTAACCCCAACCATGCCTCAAGAATTTTTTTTTTTGAAGTGAGATAACTTGGATTTGGATATATTCATAAAAATTGCTCCTCTTAAGACCTAAAGTTTCTGAGAAATGCTTATCTAAAGAGGAAGTATCACAACTGTAGACGGAAGAGATTATAAGACTTTGCCCTTTATTTTGACTCTTTTAGGTTAATTTCCATGACTCTTCCATGCGATCAAGGGGTTATCCTTGGACTTGCTCCCTTACTCATTACAATTCATAATAATTTGGAAGAAAGGATCAGGCCTGTAAGGAGAGAGCCAGTTAGCCCTAAAAATGCTTTGTCCACCCATGTGCCAAGGTGTAAGGAGCATGAAGTGACAGACCCAGGCATAATAGATGGCCGCTCAATACTATCATTGAGAGTCATCAAACTGACTCCCTCCTTTCCAAGAGCATCCCTCCTCTCAAACTTTACTTGAGGTTCTTATCGTTAGAAAAGTCAATTGACTAATCTTTGTATTTGCATTGTCACTTCCCGTTTGTACGTTAGCATAAAGTATGCTGCTTTATTGGGTTTAATCTGGAAAAAATATTGAGCACTTACTATGTGCCCGGCACAGTCGTTGGTACTAGAAATACAGCAGTGGACAGAATGACAAAAATCTTGGCCCTCCTGAAACTTACATTCCGTTGGAGAACACATTCAATAAACAAGTTCAACAAAATCGATAGTATGTTAACTATTAGATGCTGGAGAGTAAGAAAATGAAGCAGACAAGGGGACTATGAACTGTGGTGGGTGGGTTGAGAAAGTCTGAAATTTTAGATAAAGTGGCCAGAAAAGCCTTCACGTAATCAGATAAATAACCTTCATCTGAAAGGGTAAAGGGGGCAAAATCTAGGACTTGATTAGTGTCAGGTGGAGTGCAGAAAGACTAGGAGATTAGCATATTTCAAGTAGCCCTGACGTGGAGAGGAAACCGTATGAGATGGAGGAAAGAAGCAAAGTTAAACTATGGACCACTGAAGAGAAATGTGGGCTTTACATTTTGCCTAGGACTGACTCGTCCTTTGAGCATGGCACAACACACTTTCTCATTTTAGTCAAAGAACCAGGGTCTGCTGCCAAAACCCTCAGGCAGACCATGAGACATAGACTCCGGCAGGCTCCCCCGAACCGGCTTTCCCCAGGAACGGAGCTAATGCCGAGCAGAAAGCGGTATAAATTGAGTCGAGTACTGGCCTGGGAAACTGGGAGAGAGTAGTTAGAAAGACACCAAGAGCCCCTTGATAAGGTATACAAATGGAAACCTAACCCCTTGACCACCACCATGCAAACCCAGGGAGGCACAGCAAGCGAACACACCCCCAGGACTGTAGGCACAGAGCGAGGAGCAGAGGAGGCATGAATTCAACCGTTAGAGCCCAAAGCCCAGAATTTCCCAAGGCAGGGTCGGTACCGCGCGAGGGAAACGCCGTTCCCCACGGTAGGAGCGGGAGGGCGGAGGGTGGGAGCGTGTGCTCGGGAACGAGGCTGTAGGCGGCAAGCAGGCAAGGCCGCCGCAGGAGGAGGGGGCAGTTTCGTCCCGCGTCCCCGGCGCCCGCCAGCCGCGTGCATGCAACAGGGAGCTGGACGCGAGCGGGCGCCCCGAGGGGCCGAGACGGGGCCGGGACCGGCCCCAGACAAAGTGCCCCATACACGCGTGCCCCAGCCCGCGCGCCCCCAGCCCAAACGTCCACCGCCCCCTCCCCAGGCCCGCGCGGGCCCGGCCCGCCGACAGCGACAGGTTCCAGCAGTCGAACCCGCAGCTCCCGCGCCGCCGCCCGCTCGGCCACTTCCCGCCCTGCGCGACGGTCGAGAGGAGAAAGAAAGAGCCGGCGGGTGGCGGCGCACCGCCCCGCTCACCATGGTCGGCGGCACTGCGACCCCGGCGGGCGGCGATGCGCTGTCCAGGGTAGCCAGCGTCCCTCTGCCCCGCGCTCGGCCGCGCCCGCTCTACTTACCCCCACCCACACCCACGCCCAGCGCGCGCGCGCCGCCCGCCTGCGCCTCCCCGCCCCCTCGGGCTCGCGCCACTCCCGCCCGGCGCTCGGATCCTCAGGGCCGTTTCCAGCGCCCGCCGCTCTCCGCCCCCTCCCCTAACCCTGGCCACGCCGGCCGCGTCGCGAGGAGAGCGGCGGGGGAGGGGCGCGGCAGGCGGAGCGGCGGTCCCGTGCGGCCTCGCGCGCCCCCTCCCGGGCGCCCGGCTTCTCCCGCGCTGCCGCGGCTCCCCCTGCCGGGCGGGCGGTGATTTGCAGGCCCAGTTGGCGGCTGCCGCGCGCGGCCAACGTTCGCAGAGTCTCCGCAAGGACCCACCCGCCACCGGCCTCTGTCCCCAGCCCCCGGAGGCTGCGATGGCTGTGCAAGCAGTGGGGAGGGAGAGGATGTAGAGAGCTAGGGCACTGGTCCTGCTGTTAGTTGGGCTCCGTGGCTTTCAAGCATATCTTAAAGAGGGAATGGCTCTTGCTCATGCAGGTTTGTGTGATGTGTGGTTTAGCTATACCGGGTTCCTTTAGGGATGAGCTAGGTTGAGAATCAGTCGGGGTTTTAGATTCTTTTACTCACACGACGCTGCCCTCAGAGGATCTTATTCCTAGGACCTAGAGCGACCATTGGCTTTAACACTTGGTGAACAGAAAGTGTGGGATCTTAGATCCTGGGCTTTATTATTTTTATTTTTTATTTTTTTTGTCGCCGAAGGTAAAAGATGACTTGTGTTACCTGACCTTTATTCATTTTTAGCATTAGGAATGTGTGCTTGCTTTTTTATTTGGCCAGTGTAGTAAACTGAAATGCAGGCAAAATAAACACGTTTATTGGAGTTAGGAACATTATACGTGGATTTGCACAGAGGAAACTGCCATGTAAACAGCATTCCACACTTGAAGTAATGCAGACGTATTTGCAGTTTTGAAAAGGAGCAGAGTGAATAAACAGATGCCAGGTATAAGTCATAATTGTCATATAATTACCTAATTAGAGTTTCCTATATTTGGAGTGCTCACTATCAGGTACATTTGTATTTGCTTACATTAGACCAAAAACGTATTTGTTAACCAAGTCTCACAAAATATTATCAGTGGGCTCAGGAGTCAGTCTTGTCACATACTGTCTGTGTGGTATTGGATTAGTTACTTAACCATTCTATGCTCCCCTTTCCTGGTAAAAATGGGAATAAAAATAACACACGGCATATTGTTGTTAGGATTAATGTTGTGGCAGCTTGACCCTGCCATTTCCTGCTCCAACAAGTTAGTTCCTGACTACTCCCCTCCCCCTTACCAGTCAGCCAATCATTGTTCTTCCTTATATGGAACATCTGCAGCTGTGTAGAAATGCAGATGTAGAAGACTGTATAAAACTGCCGGCTATGTTACAATTGGGGCTCAGCCTTTGGATGAGAATCTTTTGAGCCGTTGTTGGTATCAATATATGCTGCTTCCTGCTTATAGCCTTGGTGTCCCATCTCTCTGTTCGAGAATCTCGCAACATTGTGAGTAAAACTCTAGAAAAATGTCTGGTGCAAAAGTACTAGTTATTGATATTGTTATTGATCTGATGCCTGTGGGAATCAGAAAATGATATTCAGTTTAATTCTGGCATATTTTTTTAGAAAGTGTCTATATAGCCAAAACCAAATTCACAATTTGATGCCGTTTCCTTTCATTTATTCACTTTGTTCACTCAACAATATTTGAATGTGTGCTATGTCAGGCATTGTGCTAGCAGCTGGGGATACTGTGATAGACACACAACACAGCACCTGCCATCAGTCTATGATCATATTATGACATCCAGACACTGGAAGGAAATTCACCCAAATATTCACCAAATATTAAGTGTTTGTTCCTCAATAGCAGTATTTTGGAATGAGTTTTTTCCTTTTTTTATTTTCCAGATTTTTAAAACATATTTTACATTTTTAAAGCCATAAAAATAGCTTCCACATTCTGTGAATATTGAACTATAAAAAATAGGATCTGAATTTCACTGTATCATTAATCTGATGTAGTAGAATGTGAATTCTTAATCTAGTGATCCTCAGATGTTATTGTGTATAAATTGCACCTGAGGACTTAATCGACTGCAGACACCTGGTACCCATCCAAATGGCCTCAGGTGCAAACCAGGAATACAACTTTTTAACAAGCGTCACAAATGATGCTAATTTAGGCAGGTGGCCCATGGGCCATATTTTGAGAGTACAAGTCCATCATCTACTTAGGGAAAACTATTTTTCTAACAAGATTAAGAGGGGAAAAGTGTGACAACCAGCCTCTAAGCACACTGCTGTTTGCTTGCAGGAATTGTGCCATTAATGTCATCTATACCTTGCAGAGTTTACCAGGTTAACATGTAGAAGGAACTCTTAAGCTTTGAATTATTCCTACACTTCTTCCTACCATTTAGCCTGATAATCGTCATTTTACGTTTATGTAAAAAGAATATCAACACACAGGGCCAGAAGGTGGTCTAAAAAGCTATGTATGTCTTATCTATTTCTTAAAATACTATTTTATGGCTTGCTTTCACTACAATAAAGGAACAAAAGAAACAGCCAGAGGGTATTTTTTTTTCTACCAATATTTCATTAAATAGAAAAAGGAAGTGGTTCTACCTCTATAAACATAAAACTGGAATAGTACCTATCACTCTAACCACTTATGCATTCCCACTTATTTAGCAATAAAAATATTTTAATAGGCCATCAACATGATTTTATAGTATTTTCTTTATTTCTTTATTATTTCTTCTCTTGTATGGCTTACACAAAAGCTGGAATCTGCTTGTGGTTCTTAGCTGTAGGGCAAGACTGCATTGAGCATGTGTAGCAGTTAAAGTGTCACGATAACAAAATTATAACTTAATCATGTTTTAGAAATAGAGATCAGACATTCTTTCTTTTTTATGTATATATTTTATATTTTACAGGTGAACAATGTCTATCTCAGAGAGGTTAGAGATGACCAACAACTCATAAGTCATACTACTAAAGCCTGATTTCCTGATCCCTTGTCCAGTGTTCTCATTGTCGGTACTGTGTTTCCAGCACTCTAGAAACAGACTCGAAGTTACATCCTTTTCTTGGCCATATAATCTGGCTTTGTGTAAAGAAAGCTCTGTCTGTACCTGTGAGTTTAAAAATGAGAAATAAGATGAAGAGTAAAGTCAGATAAGGTCACATTGACACAACTAGGTTACCACCAACAAATTTAGTGCACCTTTTACTCCGTATTATCAGGGGTAAGGATTTATGTTAAAGCCATATATGTATCTCCTTTTCATTTGATTGGAATAGAGTAACAAGTGGACAATCATTACCTTTTATCGATCAAAGTAAAAAGAGATTTCTGTTCATGTACTTAAAAATATTTACTGAGTACTGTGTTCCAATACAATGTTCTAGAGCAGGGGTTGACAAATTACAGCCACAGGCCAAATCTGGCCAGCTGCCTGTTTTGTAAATAAAGTTTTATTAGAACACAACCATGCCCATACATTTACATTTTATCTATGGTGGCTTTGAGCTACAATGGCAGAGTTGAGTAGTTCTGAAAGAAATTGTATGTCTTGCAAATCCTCAAATATCTACTGTTTGGCCTTTTATTAATCTAGAATCTAAATGTTATGACTAAGACCTTCAACAATATAGATAGATCCTTTTCTTTTACGAAGCTTATATTTTAATGAGAGATGTCATGAAGAAATAATATTAAGATAATGACTTGGAGGGGTCACGTTAGATAAGATGGTCAGGAAAAGCCTCTCTAAGCAGATGATAGTTGACTTGAGATCTCAATGGCAGAACAAGCCAGCTATGAAGCCATGAGAACATCTAAGGGAAATCTTCTAGATGGAAAAAAGAGCGAATGAAAATGCTCTGAGACAGAAAAACTGGGCTTTTTTGAGGAACAGGAAGGTGGCCAGTATGTCTGAATGTGTGAGTAAGGGGTTGCAATTGGAGGCAAGACCATATTCCCCTCATCTACTCTTGTAGATAGAGATCTATGTATATCTTGACACCATGGCCATTAGCCCCTGCTTTGAGGCCCTATCTTTGAGGACCTCAGCCCTAGGGAAACTGACAGGACATTCTCAAGTGATGTCCACTGCTCAGTTGTATCCATCCCAGTTCAAGAAACACTAGTAGGGTCATTAGTTTGTACTCTTACAGCCATATGACTTTCTTTTTTGTTTTTTTGTTATGCTCATTTTATCACTTATTTTTTTTGAAGCATTCATTCACTTTATCATGTTGTCTTTCATATGTACAATTTTCATTAAATTGCATTTATTGATTTCCTTTTAATATATATATTTTTAAAAAACATAAATGTCACATGGCACAGGCATAGAATGGGGCAGCCTGTTTCACACGGAAGATGAGATGTCACAGTCCATCTGGACAACCTGCAAGCACTTTTTACCCTACACAATGGAGCAGCTGCTCCTTTCTCAGGTGTACCCTTGGAGGTTAACCTGAGGCAGTAGTTCCCCAGCCTATTTTTGTTGCAAAACTAGTCTGCACGTAACCTGAGGTCTAGATATCAATTGAAGAGAGAAATGGCTGATTAAAACCCAACCATTCAGGTCTCAAGGAGAGACACATTGCATGGACTCCCGTTGCCCATTCCCCCTTATAGGTGTACATGTATGTGTCAAGGGAAGAGGGATTGTAGCCACACATCCTTTTCTGCCAGAAATACTCATGTCTAGAATGAGAGTGGTAGTGATTAATTAATCATTTTGGAGTTTATAATTTTCTAGCCTATTGTAAAACTTGGTTAGAAATAGCTAATCTATAACATTATTTTTACAACATTATTGTAAGTTATTGAGATGTTAACAATGT
Source organism: Pteropus medius (assembly GCF_902729225.1). Taxonomy (NCBI): domain Eukaryota; kingdom Metazoa; phylum Chordata; class Mammalia; order Chiroptera; family Pteropodidae; genus Pteropus; species Pteropus medius. Next base: position 3,851,325 of record NW_024355205.1, on the reverse strand, counting down.
GAAAATCGGTAATGATAAAATTTGTACGAGCACATAAAATGTAATAGATTCCTCCCTGACTTTAGCCTTAACTTTAAACTGACTTCTGCATATTCTTTCCATCATTATCCAGAAAAAAAGCCATTCAATATTAAAACCATATATGCCAACAAAAAACTACTCAAAATTTTTGTTGATTCCACCAAAATGAAAGTAAGGAATTTGAATTTTTTAAGATGACAGGTTAATAAAAAATAGCTAGAAGAGTATAGTTTTATTAAACATTAATTAGCCAATATATTTGTTCTAATAGGTATTCAATGAGTATAGTGAATAACAGTCCCCAAATAGTTAATATTTTATTTTACCAATATATTGGTGAACGAGACTTCCAGAGGTGATAGAGATGAGAAACCGAAATGAAGAGCCTTTTACTTGACATAGGTTTCAATCATGTGCATTGTTGCAACCCAAGGAACTTCTTCAATATCTAGGAAACAGACCAAAGGAATCCTAAGATTAATCCAGAAGTCATAGCAGGCAGCCTCAGTTTATAGCTTCGTCATTCTTTTAGCTCAGATGTGGTATTTGCAGGTAACTAGCAGGTATCTGATATAAACCATGCTAAATGATTTACAACAGTAGCTCATATAATCCTTACAACAGTCCTGTGACTAGTCCCATTGTATAGATGAGGCAACTGAGGCTCAAAGAGGTTAAGTAATACACTGTATAAATTTCCAAAAGTTGTCTTTTTTTTTAACATTGCAATTGGTTGATGCATCTTTTCAGTCTCTTTTAATCTCTACTTGCCCCCTCCAACCTTTTTATTTTCTCCTTTGTTTTCTTGCAATTTATTTGTTTTATGTTATAAAATTTTCCAGTCTAGATTTTGTTGATGGTATCTCTAGCATACAGGTTGACATGTACTTCTGACTACTGTGTTTTTGTAAAATTGTTACTAGCTTTAGAAGCTTGAGCAGATTCAAGTTAGAATTTGGTTGGCAAGAATACTTCATAGGTAGTAGTGTGTATTTCCATCAGGAGGTACGTAATATCTTATTGTCACTCTTTTTGAGATGTTTAGGCATCAGTTGACGCTCAGTATCTACATCCAGTGATTCATTAGGGGTAGCAAAATTGTGATATTCCAGCTCTGTTATTCCTTCATTTTATTAGCTAGATACTTCCAGAAACTTTCCTTTTTGTACACTTTGGTTAACCATGGCATAGTTTGTATGGGAAAGACAGGGTAAATGACAGTTTTAAAATGAACAGTTTGTTCAGTAGCAATGTAAAAATCCAAGCAGAGAGTTGAAAATTTAGATATGGAAATAAGAGTAAATGGGATTTGGAATTACTCAGGCTAGCTGCCAATATCAACAAAGCCACATTACCCAACTTGCTTTTAAATATCTATCATGTTCTATCTGAAAGTAGAGTGACTTTGAAAGAGTTCTTTAAAATTTATGTAAGTTCTGAAAAGGGAAAAAGTTTTAATAGAAGGCTTTATTTAATGTGATTTGTCCTTTTCAAGGTAATAGGTCAGAACTCAGGAGGAACATGAGTCATGAAGTTTTTGAGTAAAATATTAGTTGGATCTCTCATTAAACTATTTGGATAGAACAGCACATATGACATACAAAAGTCTTGATATAGTCTGCCACCATTCTATAACTAGTTCTTAAGGGTAATTTATAATTAATTTAGTCATGCAAATACTTTAGTTTACATCAGAATTTGACTTAAAATGTTAATTTCAACTGTCTCTGTAGTTTCCGTCATATAGTAGACATTCGATTTCTATTTAAGACAGACCTACTTTTTTTTATCTCATGCCACCTAAAGTTTCTGTGATATTCTAATGAAAACCTCATTAGATTCAAAAGTCTTCTAAAAGTATATTAATATTATTAACAGAGAAATGTAGTTCCTGAACAAATGCTAATTTAATAATATAACTTACATATACATTATCACAAAAAAAATGTCATCATTACTCTTTCAAGGCCTGAACCATGCTAGCACTGAGGGTTTACAACAAAATTGGGAAATGTAGTTCCAGCTATTTTCTATTAATTATGATGGCTGCATTAGGAGTTTGTGTTTCATAGGTTAGGTTTCATCTCCACATTTCTGATAGGCACTAGCAGAGAAGAACCTCAGCATGGGGCCTGTTGAATTCTAATACTTGTTGCAATTTAGGAAACTAGGAATTCACTTCTAGGAAACTTACCTATGTTAGAGCATGAGATGAGGTTAGCTAGCAAGTGCATGGCCAAGTAACATTTCTTATTATCATTGAAAGAAGTAAAATTTACCTCCTTTGCATTTTTCTCTATTTTTTTGTCCACAAAAAGACATATGCTTCAATTTATATGTGCCTATCCTGATCATCCCCGCTGCGTGAAACTAAGTGAAGTGTAGTGATGTTTCCAGTTGAATTTGTGCTTACTTGCTCTTTACGTTAAGGTCTGCAGCAGCTTTAAAAGGCAATATACCAATAGCTAGAATTCTTAGTGCAAACATTTATGTCATTTCTAGTGAACCAAAGTTACTAAATTATTGAATGTTGATCTACAGTAGTCATTAAAGACCCCACATTTGGAGGATGGCCTCTTTTACCATGCAACTTTGGACTCACCCTGCTTCCCCAACCCTCACCTCACCTCTGAACTTTCTAGCAAGTAGTATTTAGCTTTGGACCTTGCTAAATAAACTTCTGCTGACTGTACATAATTTTATCCTACAGACTTTAGCACGCTCTTTCATAATACTACTCAGAGCATACGAATAAATGCAAAGGCCTGACCACTTTTTGAATTCCTTAAACAAACAGTCTAAAACAAACCGATGTCCTTTGGAACTGGCTGAGGAACAGGTCAATAGCCTTTACTCCACTTCAGAAACAAGAAAGAGCAAGTAGAAAAAAAAAAGGCATGTTTTAATGAGACTGATAAAGACTATTCTGCCAAAAGAAGGGTTGCATTCCAAAATTTAAAAAATGAAATAATATAGCCCAAAGGAGAAGTATATAATTTCAGAGGCCTCTAAAGGTCATCTAATAAAGTCTTCACAAAAAAGAAGGTAATGGAAACTTTTAATTCTTAGCTGCTTTCTGCAAATGAGAAGAGCTGAGGAAATAAACTGTTAACACTAAAACAGAGCAGAAACTCCTATTACAGCCAAGTTGTGGTGGTGGAGTGGTCTTCTCAGACAGTGTCCTCATTAGGGTTGTTAATGAATGTCCATCTGCACTCTATTTGTCTAGCAGTATTATCTGGAACTCACTGATATTAAGTATCTATCAAAAGCCTAATTGAGAGAGGAATTTTTAATGGGAATTTGTCATTCTTGTGGTCTTATCTGACTAGTCTAGATGCATCCCTGTACTAAGCCAGCTCTTTAGAAAGCTAAAGACATGGACCAGATCAAATTGGCCCCCCACTAAATTGTTTGACTCATAACTTGGCACAACACCATCATTTTATATTAAGAGATACCATAACAAGTGCCCTTATGAAATGCTTTTTATCTTAATGTAGCTAACTTTTAAAAAATCATTTGTTCTACTAGAAGAGACTTGAAATAGACAAAAACTTTCAACTTGTTTTTAAATGGCTTTAGTATGTATGTTTGTACTAGAATACTTTTCACTTGCTCTAGTTACTAGAAAAATCATCAAAATGGATTCTAAAGAGTTAATCAAATAGCAAATACCTTCGGGAAGACCAAACCTCATTCATTCATTTACTCACTCAGTCATTCATCTATTCAAGAGGTTTTCTGAGCACTTTTTGTGTGTGCCACTAGCATGCCTTTCAGTAAAAAAAAAAATCTCTTCAAATCTTTTGCCCATTTTTAATTGTTTTTTTTTTATTATTATTATTGAATTTTGAGAGTTATTCGTATATTCTGGATGTAAGTTCTTTATCAAATATGCATGTTTTCTTCTAGTCTATGGCTTTTTTTTTTCTTTTAACAATGCCTTTCAAAGAGTTTTAATTTTGATTAAGTCCAAGTTTTCATTTTTTTAAATGAATTGTTTTTGATATTTGTTGTGTATAAGAAATATTTGCCTTCCTGAGGTCACAAAGATTTTTCCCTCTATTTTTTCTAGAAAATTTGTAGTGTATTGTTTCGTATCGGGTCTGTGTGGTTCATTTTCAATTAGTTTTTGCATTTGCTGCAAGGGCTGAGTAAAAGGTGTTTGTTTATTTGTTTCTTTTGGCATATGGAATTATTCTAACACCATTTGTTGAAAAGATTATCTTCTTACTTTTGAGTTGACTTTATCAAAAATCAATTGACCATATATGTATGGGTCTATTTCTGGACTTTCTGTTCTGGTCCATTGATCTGTATTTATCTTATAACTGGTATCAGGCTGTTTTGATTACTGTTTCTTTAGGATAAGTCTTGAAATCAAGTTTTGTAAGTTTTCTCTTGTTTTTTTTTCCTTCAAAATATCTTGGCTATTCCAACTGCTTCGCTTTCCATATAAATTTTAGAATCAGCTTAACATTTCACAAAAATTTTTGCAGAAAGTTCAATTGGGATTGTGTTGAATCTGTAGATCATTGGGAGAGAATTGATATCTTAATAATATTGTTTTCTAATCCATGAATGATTATTTCTTCCCATTTATTTAGATCTTTGACTTCTTTCATCACTGTATTGTAGTTTTAAGCATGTCTTACATGTGTCTTGTTAGATTTATACCCAAGTATTTAATGTTTTTTGGTACTATTATAAATGATTTAAAATTCTTTCAATTTATGATTGTTTGTTGCTAGCTATATAGAATTACCATTGATTTCTGTACATTGACATTCTATCTGTGGCTTTGCTAAACTTACTTATTTGTTCTAGAAGCTTTTTTGTGCATTCTCTGAGATTTTCTACATCTACGATCATGTCACCTGTGAATAGGGACAGTGTATTTCTTCCTTTTTCAACTGTATCCTTTCTTTTTTCTTAAATCTGAGAATATAAAAAACTTATATGTTCTGTGAAAGTGGTAGAAAAGAGAATGAATACCAAACTATTAACATTGTTCTCTAATATGTGGAAATGTGACACCTGAAAATCCAATTAGAGGCTTTCAATGTCTTTTATCCCAAACAAAAAGCATCTTACAACAAAACTGAGAAAAAGATTTTTTTAATCCATATCCTCACCCCTTCCCCCTTTGGCAACCATCAGCTTGTTCTCTGTATTTGTGGATTTATTTCTGTTTCGTTTGTTCATTTTGTTGTTGTTGTTTTGTTTCGACTCCAAGTAGTGAAATCATATGATATTTCTCTTTGTCTGACTTATTTCACTTAGCACAATATCCTCTAGATTCATCCATGTTGTCACAAATGGCAAGATTTCATTCTTTTTATAACTGAGTAATATTCCTTTATATATATATATATACACACACACATACATACACACACACATATATACATATATATATATATACATACACACACACATATATACATATATATATAAAGGAATATTACTCAGTTATATATATATACATACACACACATCTTTTTTATCCTTTCGTCTATTGATGGACACTTAGGTTGCTTCCATATCTTGGCTATTGTAAATAATGCTGCAAAGAATATAGTGAATTATATATCTTTTCAAGTTAGTATTTTGGATTTTTTCAGATACTCAGAAGTGGAATTTCTGGATCATGTGGTGGTTATATTTTTAATGTTCTGGGGAACTTGTTTTCCATAGTAGATAGCCATTCTGACAGGTGTGAGGTGATATCTCATTGTGATTTTAATTTGCGTTTCCCCGAGGATTAGTTGAACATCTTTTCAATAGTCTATTAGCCATCTGTATGCCTTCTTTGGAGAAATATCTATACAGGTCCAATGCCCATTTTTTAATCGGAACATTTGTTTCTTTTTGGTGTTAAGCTGTATGAGTTTTTTTTTTTAATATAAATTTTCGATATTAATCCCTTATCAGATGTATCATTGGTGTATATCTTCTCCCATTCTATAGGCTGTCTTTCTGATGGTTTCCTTTGCTGTGCAAAAACTCTCATTTTATGTAGTCCCATTTGCTTTTTCCTTTTGTTGCCCTTGCCTGAGGAGACATATACAAATAGATATTGCTAAGGCTGATGATGTCCAAGAGTTTACTGCTTATGTTTTCTTCTAGGAGTTTTATGGTTTCAGGTTTTAAATTGGTCTTTAGTTCATTTTGAATTTATTTTTGTATATGGTGTAAGAAGGTGGTCCAAGTTCATTTTTTCTTTTTTGCATATATTTGTCCAATTTTCCCAATACTATTTATTGAAGACACTGCCTTTACCTTTATTGTATATTTTTGCCTCTTGTCATAGATTAAATAACAATATAGGCATGGATTTATTTTGGGGCTCTCTATTCTGTTCCATTGATCTATGTGTCTGTTTTTATGCCAGTACCATACTGTCTTGATTATTGTAGCTTTGTAGTATAATTTGAAATCTGGGCGTGCCATACCTCCCACTTTGTTCTTTCTCAAGTTTTCTTTGGGTATCCTGTGTTTTTTTTTGTTTTTGTTTTTGTTTTTTTTTTGTGATTCTATATAAATTTTAGGATACATTGTTCTAGTTTTGAGAAGAATATCATTGGTATTGCTGTTTTCTTTTCTTGATTTATTACATCGATCAGGACTTCCAATGTGATGTTGAATGGGAGTATGATAACCAGCATCCATTCCTTGTTCCTGATATCAAGGGTAAAGCTTTTAGTCTTTCACTATTAAGTATGCTGATGATTGTAAGATTTTTTGGTAGATATCCTTTATCGGGTTGAGGGAATTTCCTCTTTTCCTAGTTTACCAAGAGTTTTTAAAAAAATATTATAAATATTAAAATAAATATTATTAAAAATATTATAAGTGGATATTGAAATTGGCCAAATGCTTTTGCCATATTTGTTCAGGCAGTCATATGTTTTTTCTTCTTTAGTGTGGTAAATTTCATTGATTAATTTTTGAATATTGAATTATCCTTTTATTTCTTGGATAAGCTCACTTGGTCATGATGTATTACCATTCTTATATATTGCTGAATTCCATTTGCTAATATTTTGTTAAGAATTTTTTTGCATTTGTGTTCTTGAGAGTTATTATTCTGTTTGGTTTTTGTTTTATAATGTCTTTCTTTGGTTTTGGAATCAGAATTAAGCTGGCCTCAATAAATGAGTTGGGAAGTCCTCCATCCTATTTTATTTTCTGATACTACTCTTCTTTAAAATGTTTTGTAGCACAGACCATTGAACTCAATTGAGCAAGAAGCTTCTTTTATCAGAAAAAAATTTAAATATGAATTCATTTTTTTTAATAGACATAAGACCACTCATGTCATATATTCCTTCTTGAGTGAGCCTTGGTAATTTGTGTCTTTCAACAGTTTATTTTATCTAAACTGTTAAACCTATGGGTGTAATGTTGTATATCACATTCTCTTATTGTCCTTTAAATGTATGCAAGATCTGTAGTGATGGTCTTTCTTTCATTCCTAATATTAGTAATATGAGTTCTCTCTTATATCCATGATCTGGCTAGAGGTTTACCTTTTCAAAGAATCAGCTTTCGCTTTCAGTTTTCTTTAATGTTTTTCTGTTTTCAGTATCATTGGTTTCTGCTCTTCCTATGTTATGTCCCTCCTTCATTTGCTTTGGGTTAGTTTACTTTTCTTTTTCCAATTTCTTAATGTAGAATATTAGATTATTGATTCGAATTTTTTTCTTTTCTGACGTAAGCGTGTTTTGCTATAATTTTCCCTCTACGCATTGCTTTAGCTACATCCCACACATTTTGTTTGATATGTTCTGATTTAATTTTTATACAGTTCTAAATATTTTTTATTTTCCCTGTGATTTCCTATTTTAATCATGTGTTATTGAGTAATTTTTCATTTAGAAAGATTTGGTTTTTTTCCAGATATCTGTTTGTTATGGATTTATAATTTAATTCTAGGTGGAAAACCAGAGGAGAAAAGGAGCAATTAGGGGGATCGTTTTATAAACTATGTAAATGTCTAACCAATGTATTATATACTTAAAACTAATAAAAAAAAAAGAAACATACTTCATATGATTTTAATTCTTTTAAATTTGTGGAAGCATTCTAAATATGGCCTATCTTGGTGAATGTTCCATGTGTACTTGAAAAGAATGTGTATTTTGCTGTTGTCGGGTGGAATGTTGGTTTTACTCAATGTCAGCTAAGTCAACTTGGCTCATAGTATTAGGTTGCCTTAATCTTTAATTAATCAGTCTACCTTCAAGTAATATTATACTGCTTGTCATATATTATAAGAATGTTATGACAGTGTACTTCCAATTCTCTGCTTCAACAGCTTTTGTGCTGTTGTCAGCATACATTTTTCTTTTGTATACGCCATAATTCTACAATTCTTCAACTTATAGCTACTGTTTTTGTTTTAGGTAATCAATTATCTTTTAGAGCAATTAAAAGCAAAATATCTTTTATATTTTATTTTCAGTTTAATAATTTCTGGATATCTTCATTGCTTTGTGTAGATCCAGCTTTCTGTCAAGCATCATATTCCTCTGCCTGTAGAATTTACTTGACCTTGTCTTGTATTATAGGTCTTTTGGTAATGAATTCTCTTAGTTTTTTGTTTGTCTCACATTTATGTGAGATTAAAAACATTTTACCTGTGGTAGCAGAGTGTCTAAAGATGAATGTTGTCAGTTCCTCTTTTCCCATAAGTACGTTAAGAGGTAAAATCTATTTTCCCTCTCCTTAAATCTGGGCTGATTTTGTGACTTGCTGTAACCAATGAATATGGCCAAGTAATCATGTGCCAGTTCTGAGTCTTGCCTATAAGAGGACTGGCAGCTTCTGCATTTGCTTGAGGAAACCAGATACTTGGATGTAAAGTAGCTCAAACATACTGCTGAATTATGAGATACTATGTGAAGAGAAAGAAAAAGACACGTGGAAGAACACTAGCCACCACAATTGTAAGTGAAGCCCTCTTAGATCTTCTATCCTAGCCCAGCTATCTGCTAAATTTAGGTAAATGAGCAACATTGGCTGATTCCATACCAAACAAAAATAATAGCTTTATTCCTGCCCAAACTCCCAACCCCATTACAAAGTGATAATAGAAGTCAGACAGATATTTAGTCCATTTAAAAAATGTTTTCATGTTCTCAACATATACCCTATTGCTTGCGCCCAGATAAAATCACTCCCCTACCACTGATATGCCAGTGAATAAGAATGAGAACTTAAATTTACATATGGCTAGTTCTCTTACTTTCTAGTAATTCATGGTTATTAGTTCTACAATAGCTGATTGTGTGGACTAGTAGTAATAATTTTTCTATGTACATTCAACTAACAGAATTTTATTAAATATAGCTTATATCTCCTTTTCAGTTACACTCACTAAGACTTCAGATAGTCAGGATCTACTAACATTTTTATTCAGTTAAAAAAAATCTTGCATATTTTCTTCATTCAAATTTTAAAGTGTATTGTGGCAGAAGAGAGGAAAGATTGTTTTATCCTTTATAAATTGGGTTGCCACTTTTCAGCCATAAGTCTAGCTAATTATGCCCACAGAGGGCCAGAGCCTTGTGTCTAGGCTTAGTGACATGAGACTCTCTCGTGAGATTCAGCCTGCCATTCAGCCTTAGAAAAAACAAAACTGGCTATAATAATGTGTTAATTTATGTGACTATCTAGAGATTTTCAGTCTTTTTATTTACTTTCTATAGCTTTGTCTCAAGGATGTTGTCAAGAGAAAGCTACCATTATCAACCTGAAGAAGCATATAAGCAGATGTCCCTCACTCACTTGTGTCCATTCTACAGAATGACAGAAATACTTCCTCAAGCTAGTAACTGGTAGAGTAATAGAGAGAAAGATGAATTCCTGAAATACATATAAAAATAAAATACCTGCTATTAGAAAGTCTTTATTAAGGATATGAAAGATCTAGTGATTGTACTTCAGGTGGAATAAATAAGGTTTTGTGGGTTTTTTGTTTGTTTGTTTGTTTGTTTTTGCTATTGACTGATATTTATCATTATTCATGGCAACTCCCCCAGTTGCCATGAGTGTTGGTTTGAGATAGCCAAGTGTGTTTCTGAACTTACTCAAAGCTGGAGAAAACTGCTGCCTTACTCAAAGTGACACTTTCATTTTTTGCTCACATTATGCGCATGTCCAGTGACTTGTCAAGTGAGGATAGAAAGGCCCCATTCTATTGACCTAATTCAGGACCACTCTGAAGGGCCATTTCACCTCCAGAGCACCCCATAGGATCTAATGAGTTCTTCTCCCTCTGTCTAATCCTGTTTCCTTCACTCCCTCACAGATGTTGATCCCAAGAGCACTGCTCAGGAAACTTTCTCCATCTCAGAGACTGTTTCCCAGCGGGAAACGGGACCATGACCAATATATTCAGATAGCTGAATATTTATGGAAAACTCTAAATTTTCAAATGAAGCTGCCATTACTCAGCTTTAATAATTATCAACTACCAGCCAGTTTTTGTTTCATCTAAACTCTCACTTGCTTCCCCTAATTCTTTCTTAGCTTATTTTAAAGCAAATACTAGATATTGTAAATTTCAATCTATGAATGTATCAGGATGTAGCTCTCAAACATAAGAACTCTTCTTTTTTAAAACCACAACTGCTCTGCCATTATCATATCTTAAAAATTAATAATAATTTCTTAATACCAACACAGTCAGTGTTCAATTAGTTTCAATTAGGATCTAGTTTCAATTAGGTCCCCCACATTGCAACTGATTGATATTTTAAAATTCTCTTTTGATCTGTAGATGCTCTTTCATCAATTTTTAAACAGTATAATTTTGGATTTTTTATGATTACCATACTTGCAGTCACAGGAGCTTGTGGGAATGTATGTGACTAACGGTAGCTCTCTTTTGAGGCTTTTTTATGAGCCAGGCACTGTGGCAAGTGCTTTGTACATATTACCTCATTTAATCCTTATAATAACCCAGTGAGTTAGGTATTATTGACCCCATTTTGTAGGCATAAAGTGGAAGGTTAGGGAAATAAAATAATTTGTCTGGAAACACATAGTTAATAAGAAACAGCTGAGATTCAGAACCATGTCATTCTGATTCCAAAGTTCATATCCTTAACATCGAGGGTGCACTGTCTGGGTAGATGGGAAAAATTAATGCCATCGTGAGTGTGGGTTTTATTATTCTTGGTACTTTTATGGATGTTTGAGATATTTCTTAGGTTAACAAAGGAATTAGAATGCCATCATAAAATGTCCATGTAATCCATCTAAATCAACAGACATGTACTGAGCACCTTCTGTGTACACAGAACTGGTTAAGAGCTGGGCAAAATCAACAGAAAGACTATCTTTGATCACTGCCTTCCAAATGCTCAAAATCCAGAGGCTGGGATGAAGAGAGACAGATACACAATTAGATGCAATGAAAAGAGGACCACGGTAAATGCTATCATAGAGCTACCGATAAAAAGTGATGCAGAATAGAGAGAATTCTAATTTGAGAAGATTAGAAAAAGCTTTTGGAGAACATGAGACCTGCAAGGCCCTTGAATGATGAGTAGGATGTTAGCAATCAAAATTCAGGTGGATGGGGAGTGAAGATAATAATACTAAAGTGTAACACCACGTTCTAATGAAGTTTATGTAGGGCATCTGTTTTCCACTGTTAATTTTGTGGAAATGCACAAAGCATTCCTGGCAGCTTTCTCTACAACTCAGAAACTTGCACAAGAGGTAGATGAGAGCTAACTCCTCACCCACCTCCACCACCTCTCCAGGCAGGATCCAGGTTGGGGCAGTAGTAAGGGCATATTGACCATCCATAATAATTGGCAATTATCTCATTGCTGGTCCCTTTTAAAAGGCCCAGGATTGTGTTTGGATTTCTAGTGGCCACGGTCCCTGTGAGCCCTACTACAATTTATCTCATCAGCCTGCCCCTGACCTGAAGCTTCCTTCAGCTGTGTTGAGGTCAGGCAGCTTGCCAGCTCCACCTTGGCAAGAGAGCCTCTGTTCCCGAGATAACTAGTTTTCTGCCTCTCTGATTACAACCCCGGATTGTTCCTGGTGAGCCGGGAGGGCTATCACTCCAGGAGGCGGTCAAACCCCACGCTTAGCGCTCAGTGGTAGACCCTTCTGAGATCCCTTTTAAGTCTGTTACATTAAGAAAAAAAGCTCTTCTTTACAGTACTTAAAAGGCCTACTTCATTTTACATCTTAATTAGAGACATCTGTTTTTCTGGCTTTATGACATTAAGGGAAAAGAGAATGCTGATTGGCAAATTTTTCATTTCTATTTTGTTAGCCATCAGCAGCAAAAGCTTGACCTCTGGCTGCCTGACACTTTTCCCCAAGACTAGTTGTTTCCTTCCCATCTCCTCACACATACAGCAGTTGTTGTATTCTCAGAAAAGACAAGTAGGTTTTAACGTGAATCAAAGCAAAACCTAAGTAGAGAAGTAAATCTATCCATCCCTCCTCTCCAAATCATATGTAGCAATGAATGTAAAAGCCATTCACTGCCTTCCAAATGCTCACAAATCATATGTAGCAATGAATGTAAAAGCCATTCACTGCCTTCCAAATGCTCACAATCCAGAGGCTGAGATGAAGAGGGACAGACAAATACGCAATTAGATGCAATGAAAAAGAGGGCCGTGGTAAATGCTATCATAGAGCTACCAATAAAAAGTGATGCAGAACAGAGAGAGAATTCTAATTGGGGACATTAGCTAAAAGTTTTACAAAGTGACAAGTCAACATGGAGGAAATCGCCCTTGTATTTAATATTTAATATTTAGAAATTCACATTTTTTAACTTTAGTTTCAAGATCATCCTATGTCCATATTCTACAAGACTAGCCCTTTTTAGATATATTGCTATAAGAACCGGACAATCAAGATTGAATAGGCAAATCTATTCCTTAACTAAACAAATTTGCTAAGCTTCACTGTGCCAAATTTATATTTTAGCACCCTCTGCTGGAGAAATCATGTGCACTTCTGATAAAAATGGGTAATAATTGCCAATGTGATTTTTGACTTGTGCTTTTTTCAAATATAGGCTCTGGAGAATGTCTTATTTAAAAAGAAGATTCCCTTTGAAGCAAATTTCCTTCTGACAAAAACTGTTCATCTACCAGTGGTATATGTCTCCTGCAGATCCTATAGAAGAAGAAATACAGATGCATATGCAGTCATTAAGGTATGTGTAGTTTACACATTTGCAATATAAAAATATACTTAGTGAAAATTAAAAATGTGTAATACCATCTCTCCTTCATAACATGCCCCGCCGCCATGCTCACATATGCATAGGCTTATTAGCCTCCAATCTCTCTACAATGCCTTCTGAGTTATGTGCCAAATCTCAGTACAAATTATGTAATTCCTAGTCATTCATTCAACAAACTATGTGACAGGCACAGTGCTAAGGGCAGGAATTTCATTTTGAGCTAAACGGATGTTAAGTCTGTCTTCAGGGAGTTTATGACCTTATTGGGGAGCTGACTTTCACCAAATGAAGAGGTCAATAAGTTTTTAATTATGAACTGTGAGATATGCTTTGAAAGGATACAGTTTTCTGTGAATATGTAACAGATCTAACTTAGTTCAGCTAAGTCAGAAAGCAGTAATTAAGCTGGGATGAACTGAAGTCAATGGACAGGTGCTAACCAGCTGAAGAGCAGAGTGGGCGAAGAGAAAAAGCACTGCAGGTACAGAAAGCTATAGGTCGAGAGGGTGCCAGGGTTGTTCCAGGAGTGAAAGACTGCAAGGTTCCAGAGAAGAGATCAAGGGAAAGAGCAAAAGGAGGAGAGACAGGGCCTTTATGAATCATAGGAGGGAGTTTTGCTCTTCTTCTTATCTTGAGAAAGATGGGAGCTGGTGAAAAGAGAGATTGGGGGTGGGGGGTGGAGGGTAGATGCTACTGACAGGACACCATCACCTGTGTGTTTCCAAACAAAATTACTGCTCTGGGATTTGGAGAAGGAATAACTGATGGGACAGAACAAGAGTGGTTTCCCTTAGACTCTAGAATTGAACCTAATGCCTGAGCATAACCGTAGAATTCTTTCTATAACTAGGCACTGTCTATTTTGCCAATCTCACTCTTCCATAGGTTCTATCTATGATTGTTTATTGTTCCCTGAGAACACCCACCATGCTCACTTGAAACACCCTTTCTTTTTCTCCCAGGTAGGCTGGATGGCAAAAAGACCTGCTATGTCTTCCAGGAGGAATTCATATTATAGGTGCCAGTTGTTTGATTTTTTTCCCCCATTCTACAACTTAACTACATATTTGATTCTTGGAATTTTATGGAGGCAAGGTGGAGTATTTTCCCTTGAGTAATCACTTATCTCTCAATTAAGTAGGCAGAATTGCAGAGTGGTTAAGAGCATGGACTAGAGCTGACTCTCTGGGTCTGCATCTAGGCTCTCCCATTTATTAGCTATGTAATTTTGTTCTAGTCACTAACCCTATTGTGCCACATCTTCCTCATCTAAAAAATGGAAATAATGGTAGTTCCTACCTAATAGAATTGAAATAATAATTAATTGAGCTAACATAGTAAACAAGTAGTACTACTCCAGGATATTATTAGCTACTGTTGGCCAAACTTCAATTACATTACAGTGCAAAGTTTGAGCTTAACATTACATTTCTTTGATAAGGTAGAAAAGTAGTCTGTTGATAAGTACTTTCTCGGCAGTGGCTTAAAAGTGGTGACTTGAGCTACAATTTTAAGTTTAATGAAAGCATTTCTGGTAATCCCCAAATGCAATTTTCCCCCAGGCCTGATTCAAATGGATCAGCAATAATTTAGTTACTCAACTGACTAACTTTCTACATGTATACTGGGAGGAAGATTCTGCCAGAAATTAAAATTTTTGTACTAGAAAGTAAAAACCCAGTAAAGTATCACATTTCCTGGGAAATATAAGAGTCAAGGCTTTATTGTTCAAATTGAGGGATGCAGACATCATTCTGTGTATCGCCAAAGAAAACATGACATGATTTAGGAGTTATTTCCTTTTTGCTCAGTGTTCTTCCTACGCCCCCCTATATTTTTACCCAATTTTTTGGTAGGCAGAGGTGGTTATGGTACTTTAGAAATAAGATAGGTTGACCTGCTAAAAGAAACATGATATCTATTATGAATTAGATGTTTGTCCTTCCTCCCCAAATGCACATGTTGAAATCCTAACACTCAATATGATGGCACTAAGAAGTGAGAACTTTGGAAGTATTTAGGTTATCAGGGTGGAGACATCATCAATGGGATCAATGCCCTTGTAAAAGGGACCTCAGAGAGCTCTTTTTTTCCTGCCATGTGAGGAAACAGTGGGAGGATGACCTCTGTGAACCCGGAAGTGTTTCTCAGCAGACACTGAATCTGCTAGTTGCTTGATCTTGGACTTCCCAGCCTTCAGAATTATAAGAAATAAATGTTTGCTGTTTAAGCTACCCGGTCTATGGTATTTTTGTTGTAGCAGTCTGAAAGGACAAAGACAATATCCACTATAAATATTCAAACTATTAAATTGTGAAAATAATAGTAGCTTTTAAAGTTCTAAATAGTTTAGTTTTTCCTAAAAAAAAAAAAAAAACAAAAAAAACCCCTAACAAATTAACCTAAACAGTTACAATACTTTTATAAATCTGGTGTAAAACTGAATATCTACCTGTCATGGGAATGATTAGACCAAGAAAGGACATGAGTATCAGCCACATGTGCCTTCTCGCTCACGACAGTTGTTGCTATCTGTGTAGATAGAAATCTATTACTATAGTAAGCTGTTTAAGTTGCCATAGCGAAAATGGTGTGTGTTCAGCGCCTAACTATAACTTAACCAAACCACTTCCAAGACTTAAACCATATTTTTGTGGATTTCCATTAGGTCAGAATGGGAGTAGGACAGTGTATTTGAAATAAAAATGTTTTTCCAAATAAGTTCTAAAAGGAAAATTTGAATTCTTCCTTTTCCCTGGTTTCTCACTCCTGTTAGTCACAAAACTCACTCTTCTTAGTGATATCTCTTGAACCCATCCTCTCCTTTCCATCCTTCTGCCCTCCCTATGCCCTTGTCTAGGACTTAGCTAGTGCATATCTGCATCCCTGCAGCCTCCTTCAGATCTCCTTGAGACTAGGTGAAGTACAAATTCTCCTCTACCCTCTTAGGTCTCTAGCTGGGCCTAAGAATTAAACCAACATGAGGCAGATTACCAAGAAAAAAGCATACACATTTTATTTAGTAATTTTTCATGTACACATGAACCTTCACAAGAAAAACGAAGACCCAAAGAAGCAATTAGGGTCCAACCTTATATTCTAGATGGACAAAAAGTAGTAAATTGTGAAAACATGACAAGACAGAGGGCAGTTAATCATAGAGACATGGCTAGGAAGATAAGGGTTAGTTTAACAAGGTTGGTTTGTACCAATTTCTCTCAACTTCGGCTCCCCGTCTCTGGTGATAAGATTGTCTTCTTTCTTCCTGGCAAAGGGAGGACACCTTTCAGGTCGGAGTTTTATCTCCTGCTTTCAAGAAGAAAAAGGAGCTCAGGGTGCCTTTCTTGCAAGTGCCTTTTACTCAAAATATCAATATGCCTAAGTGGCATATTTCGAGGTAACATGCTCAGAACCCCTATAAAACCTAAGGTCTTGCCAACATATCCTCAACTCCACTGCTAGGCCTAATCTTTTTGTTTGTTTGTTTTCAAGATACCTTTTTTTTTAAGGCCTAATATTTTTAAAACACTACTTCGACCTTGTCCTCTTCTTATATTTTCATTACTCCTTTAACTCTCGCAGCTGTGCAGATGTCTGCTCAAGTCCCATGGCTCTCTTGAACAACCTCCAGACATCCACTAAGATCTTCCTGCTGGACTTCTTTATCCAGATGTCCCACAATCATGATCCAAATCCAGCAGGGCAAATGTTACACTTTATTCCCCAAATCAAAGATATCCGTTCAGGGCTCTGACACTTAGGCTAATAATCTGGATGTTATCATTGGCTGTTTTCGTGTCCTTGGCAGTACAGACAACTCATGGGTCTCATCTTCATAGCCTTGCTCCCTCTGCTCTTCCTTTGCCACACTCTATATTTAATTCTTGTGACTTTTTGCCCAGATGAGTAGAATGTGCAATATAATACTTAAAGAATGTTGAGCTTTAACAGATGAATATCCATCCAGCAAAATGGGTTTATTTGAGAGCAACAAAGAATTGCAATTCAATATACACTGCCAAGTGGGGAATCTCTCAAAACTCCAGAGAAACAAAGGAGAGGACTACTTTTTTTATGGACTTAGGAGGGGCTGTTGTAAACAGAGTTCATTGGAGGAAACTAAAAGTTTGAAGTATAGTGACTTTTCATTGGCTGAATTATGGTAGTCTCCCATTGGCTGAGCTGTTACTGGACAATGGGGGATCTTTTCTTCTTCCAGCTGAAGTAGTAAAGTAAGACCACTTCCCATAGGAGATGCAAGGTGTGTCTCTTCCTGTTGAGGTCAGTAGTGTGCGTTGAGTGACACGTGTGAGAATTCTCTCTCCTAACCTCCTGACTCCTTTTAAATGAGGGTTCTATTTATTAATTTTCATCAGAATATAAAAATTAAATATGAGCAAATGTATATTTATTTTAAAATGTAAGGGAATAAACATACCTAATATTTACTCTAAGGATTGAAACTGGGGCCCTCAGTTGGCCCATATGTTATATGGTCACATGTGAAATAGAATAATAGGAAGTATCTTGAGGACGTAGGAAGAGTTCCACTTCTGGTGTATCACTGTGCATTGGTGTTTCCTTGTTATGAGTTCTTTTCGATAGGTTTAATTTTGTAAAACCAAGACTTTAAAAATAATGTCATGACGAGACTGGCCAGGCAAGCCTTTTGTACCACATGGGAGTTTTCTGGTTTTTTCTTGGCAAAGTATGTAAAAACAAATTACGCTTTTTTTTTTTTTTCCTCTCGCTCTCTCAAATGATAGTGTGGTAGGTTGGATTCTTGGGAAGGAAATTCTGAGACACAGCCTGCAGGGTGATTATGAAGTCATGCCCTTGGTTTCAGCATGAGTAGAAGGAAGGAAAAGAAGGAAGCAGGACCAAGCAGAGGGAGAAGTCCAGCTGCATTGCAGGCCAAAGATTTTTTGGCTGACCTCAAAAGAACTCTGGAGCTAGAATGGCCCTTTTAAGTTGTCCTTAGTTAGGCTGAGATGGCCAGATCCTTATATTCATGTGTAGATCAGTCTCTGGATGTGGGCCACCCCAGGAAGGGGTGTAAGCAGGGCAATTCCCAAAGTGCCAGTAGCATTCCCTACAGCTGGAGCCACAGTCTGACACTGAGGGGGATGCATTAAGGCGGTAGATCACAGTGTCCATGCCAGAGGAGAACTATACAAAGTTTGCTGACCTTTTCTGCAATGAAATGATAGAGAGGCTCTCTATAGCATACTATATAGAAGACAGTTTTGGGGAAAAAAACTCCTAAAACATTTCATCTGTTTCCTCAAGATAAAGAGGATATCTTAACAATAAATGAGAAGGTAGTTGCTTTTGAAAGAAATGTACCCTATGGAAAGAATATTTTGAAAACGTCACCTGTTATATGACTTAATTGTCAAAAAGTACACAACTGTGTTTGTTTTCTATCTGCACACAAACTTGGTACCAGAATTTTTTCACTTGTTTAAATTTTTTAAAAGAGTTTCATGGAGTTTTAACCTATTTATAAAAATAATAAAAATGCAACACCTTCCAATTAGTGTACAAGAACAACTAACACAGGAGAGATGGAAATTTCCTAGCTGCATAGCAAAAAAAAAAAAAAAAAATCTTTGTACAGTAAGTGTATGTGATTGAAAAAAACTTGTGTCACAATTCAGAAAGTCAGTGATGTTCTGCTTTCATTTGGATCTCAGAATATTTTGAGGCATTTTTTTTTTACAATTATGACAAACATTAAAATTAAGTATTAAGATAAACCAAACTTAATCCACTGAGCTGCTGAATCTCAAACTATTAATCATTTTCAAAATATTTTTTTAAGTAATGGAGACTAGTTGGTGATGGGTTGAATTGTGTCACATGAATAGAAAAGTAGAAATCCTCACCTCTGGTGCCTCAGAATGATTTTGTTTGGAAATAGGTTGTTACAGATAGAGAATATCTCTTGCTTTTTGAAAGTTTGTGTTCTGCCACTTTGCTTTTACGAAATACCTACGTTAGTACCTGTTTTTACTAACCATAAAAAATCTGAAGAGGTTTTTCCTTTTATAAATAAAAGGGAAAAGAGAAAGCAGTATTCAGTGTGTGTCTTGCAGTAAGCCCTCACAGAGGCAGCGCACGCCCCAAGCAGGAAGAGTGGCACCTCCAAGCTCCTTCCCTGGAAACTGCACTCAGCTTCTCAGGATCTCAGCATCAAGCCTCCAGAGGTTTGAACTGTATCTGTGAGCATCTATGCTTTATCTCAATTTATTCTGTGCTTCTGTTAGCAAGATGTGTCCTAAGGTACCAGAAAGCCTAAGAGAGCTCATAAAAGTGTTATGCTTAATAATATAGTAAACCTGGACATAATTAAGAATATTTGGTATAATTTGGTAGGTGATTTTTTGGGTCTGGAAACATTCGATTTCTTTTCTATATAAATTAATGGTAATTGCTTCTTTGCTTTATGCCATTTCAGCTTATGAAAGATTTCATAGGAACATTCTACTTTCAGATAGTGGGGGAAACCTGGAATTAGTTTAATTAATGACGGGTAGAAAGAGAGATAGTAGCCATGTGAAGAGGAGGCAGAGACTGGATTTATGCTGCCACAACCCAAGGCATGCCTGGGGCTACCAGAAACTAAAAGAGGCAAGGAAGGACCTAGAGAAGTTAGAGGGGGCATGGTCCTGCTGACACCTTGGTTTTGTATTACAAACCTCCAGAACAGTAAAAGAACACATTTCTGTCATTCTAAATTACCTAGTTTGTGGTGCTTTGTTATAGCAGCCCTAGCAAATGAAACTGTGATATTAAAATTGTTTCCTACCGTTAAAAATAAAAACAAATACTTTATTTCATCTCTAGCTCATCTTTGTAAATAAGCAAATAAACATGATTAAACTATGTGCTCAAAAAAATTTTTTTAACTAATAACGGCATACAATTAAAAAATGTTTGTATGGGTGCTGGAATTATACTTGAAAGGTTCTTTGTAGAAATAATTGGAGGCCTGGGATGTTGAGCTTCTTCATCTGTTTCTGCCAGGCCTTAGAGCCGTAGTAATCCAGGATTCCTTTAATCCAATTTCAGGATTTAAACTTTTTTGGGTCAGCCAGATCAGGCAAAGCTGATCCAGGCTGCAGGTTTATTTTTGGTGCCCCTTTCCTCCTTTGGTATCTCAGCCCTATGTGCCTGGTAGTCTCCTGGCACCCTGAGCCCAGGACCAGCTTCACATTAGTCCCTAGAGCTGTCGAAACCACTGCTCAGCATCCTCTTCAAGACCTTCCAAAGCTCCCCTAGGGAAAAGAGCCCTCAAATACCCAGCTCTCATTTCTGGATTTCCATTTCTGTCTGCTCCCCAATCTTGGCCCAGTTATTCCTCATTTTTTCATTAGTTCTTTTACACTTAGAAGATTCTTTTTAATTCAAGTTTTTAAGTTGTATTCAGCCAGAGAGTTGGCCCCACTTATCTAGTCTACCATTACCAAAAGCACAATAAAAAGAAGTTTAGAGACCACTATCCTAGATTATGCGAATTATCTCTTACTGACTCCAATCTTTCCTCACTCCCAATCTCATTTCTACTCTACTGACAGATCAATGTTTTTAAAACTACATTTCCATCAAGTCATTTCCCTGGTCAAAAAAAAAAAAAAAAATCCTCAGAGACTCTCACTGTGTGGTGACTTTGTACTGAATCAACTTAGCTAAGACAGAATTTCCCAGAATTTCCCTTCCTGTATCGTTCTGGATCTGTGTCAGTCAATAGAGACATTTTGGATGCTATTTGGGAGGTAGAAATGAAACAACTGCCAATTATTTTTTTAATGTTTTAATATCTGGTGGAAGTTGCCAGGCATATTGTCTCTGATATGCAGCTAGCCCACTTATTGCCACAGGGAAACACCCAACTGAGGTTTCTCTGTGTGCAGGACTGAATGATGTTGTCCCTTCTCTCCCCAAATTCCACCCACTTGGAATCTCAGAACGTGACCTTATTTGGAAATAGGGTCCTTGCAAATGTAACTAGTTACATTAAAATGAGGTCTTACTAGATCAGGATGGGCCCTAAATCTAATGGCTCATATCCTTATAAAAAGGCCACTTGAAGACACATAGATACTGACACATAGAGAAGAATGTCATGTGACAATGGAGGCAGAGACTGAGTTATACAGCTGCAAGCTAAGAAAGACTAAGGACTGCCAGCCACCACCAGAAGCTAGGATTAAGGATTCTCACCTGGAGACTTCAGAGGGAGCATGGCCCTACCTGTCAGCACCTTGATTTGAGACTTGTAGCCTCCGGAACTGTGAGAGAATAAATTTCTGTTGTTTTAAGCCACACAGTTTGTGGGATTTTGTCATGGAAACCCTGGGAAACTAATACACTCCCGCTTCTGGCACATCTCCAGTTTCTCAACTCCTGGACTGAGTGTGTGTATGCAGCTTCATGGTGAAAGGTTCCAGCTTCTCCTACACATCACCTACGGCATCGAGGTTGGAGGTGAGGAAAGGCAGATGTGGGTTCTAGTTAGTCTTTGTAGGTAGTAGTTGTCTCCATTGGTCCTAGTTGGCCCTTATCCTCATCCAGATTCAACCTTCCTTTCTAACTGCCAGTATAGCATCTGTGGGCTTCTCATTAGACATGAGGCAACTGTCTGCATGGACTGCCTTGCCTTTATTCTTACAATAATTCTTATAATAATTGCCTTTAACTCTCATAATAATTGCTTTTAATTCACACAATTGCCTTTAATTCTTACAATAATTCCCTTATTAGCTTATTGCATATGTGCATTGTGGTTCCGCTTCTCTGATCAAACCCTAACAGACTGTTTTCCAAATTAAGTAAAAGTGAATTGAATGAAGCCAATACTACTACCCAGTTCCTTCTATAATATATGAGAATATATTAGGTTATTAAGATTAATAGCCAACATTTATTGAAGACTTCTTAAGTGCAAGGTGCTGTGCTAAGTAAGCTCTTTACATCATCCCATTAAATTCTCAAAACAACCTTGTGAAGAAGGTACTATTATTACACCTATTTTACAGATGTTCACAAATGTAGCAGAGGCATCTCTTAGATGAAGGAATTCAAACAAGTCAGAATTCATAGCCAGAGTCTAATTATAGAACAGGAGTTCTCAACCACCATATTATACATCTCTACTCCAAATTCATTGGAACTGAAAGAAAGTGTCTTTTCTATGGAATCTTAAACGCTAACACTTCTCCCACATACACACACAAACTATTTTCATGACTGCAAGACTTTGTTCATGCTTTTCCCCTTAATCTTCTCCTTTTCCCAAGAACCTTCCCAGTGTTGCCCCCTTTCTTGTGGCATGACATAAATGCCTACTACCAAATTTCTGAGATTCCCTTAGCCTCAATCTCATCTATAAAATCCCTGTTATACATGTAAAATAATATTTAATATTGTCGCTTATATACATAACTGGCTTTCCCGCTAGACTATAAATCTTCAACTTTTAAAACCTAGAATCCACAGTAATATATTTTGCATTGCAACTCAATTCATGCACAGATGCACATATACACACACAGATAGATAACTAAAACAAGTTTCATGAGAAGTACTTGCTTTTACTACTTGTAGTATACATTGATCCATTCCATTCCATTCCTTTAGTGGCTGGTCATGACTCACTAAATTTATTTCTTGAAGCTCAGATGGGTCAGTGTTGAAAAAATGCTGAGCCAGTTTAGGTTCTTTTATGTAAGGACGCATATTTTGTTTATTTTTGTATCGCTACTGGCAAGCTTAGCATCTGGCACAAAGTAGATATTTGGTAAATACTGGCATAGGACTGGGTTTCCTTGAGGACAAGAGTCTTGTCTTAGTTACTTCGTATCCATCCCACATTTAGCATAATTCTTCCCACAATATTTAGAGGTCAAATGGCTAAAATTCAGGCCTATTGCCAGGCTTTAAAGATCAAACATTTGGATCAATCAATATCTGACAAGCACCTACTATGTGGCAGTATATAAATGCTGAATTCCTGGCTCTTTTTTTCTTAATTATCTTAAAAGCAGTGTGGGATCACTTTGAAGGAACTATAAATGTTGCCCAATTGAGAAATTTAAAAAAATGACTAAGACATATGGAGGCCAAAATATCATCTTTACTAATAACAAAGTCTAAGTCAGAGAGCATACAATAATGTGAGAGCCGGTCAGACCTGTTAATTAAACCCTAAATTGAGGCAATGCTGAATTCGGGTGGCCCTCCCTATGCTAAAGGCCTGTGCAGATGAGGCACAAGGCAGCTCATACCTAAGAGGAATGTGGGAGGAGCCGAGCTCAGCAAACCCAGTTTATTTTTTCTAAATATACCATTTAGATAAGTCACTCCTCCTCTGACCAGGGATCAGGGAAAGAAGGAATAAAAGAGTATGAAGAGATCAGGTGTTACCAACTGAGCTTTCCCTCTTGTGGAAGGAAACGGCACGGGAGGGGTAAATGTTCCCATTTAAGAATCAGATTTGGGAAACAAGATTTTATGTATGTATGTGTGTGCATACGAAATAGTAAGTAATATATACGTATATGTCTAGATAAAATACTAAATAATAGTATAAAACAATCCAAGGACTATCACGAGATAGATACCCAATTAAATTTTAAATATAGTTAGCACTGGTGTTTCTCAAGTCTGACTGTTCATCAATAAATGATAACAGACCTTTTATATTCCCCTCCCCACCTTCAGTATGCTTGATGTGAAACCTATGATCTGTTTTTAAACTTTCCTGGGTAATTCCAATGTACAGGTAAGGCTGAGAACTATTGCCTTAGAGGAGCTAGACAGACAGTGAGCAGGAGGAAACTGGACAGACACTGTAAAATAAGTAGGATTGAGGCAGTCAGAAAGGAGGGAGCAGAGCATTTTATTTAGGAATGAGAACAGCAAATAGGACTCCAGAAATAACTGTGTCTCAAGAGTAACCTCAAACTTTATTCTTAAAAACCCTTATAGAATTTATCTTTAGAAAAATGATCTATGCTAATATAGCAAATAAGACATCTGGCAGCATGGGTTAGTGGAAAAGATCTTGGACTTTTGAAGTTACGAGGCTTTAGTTCCTGACTGTGTGACTGTGTCCTAGTCACAACATCCTTCACCCAGATATTTAAGGGTTGTTTGTAAAGGTAGGAGTTCTTAAAGCATTCTGGGGAGATGGTTGTATAGTCTTCTCCATTTCAGGAAGTGGCACTGCCATTGACCTAGAAGCTCAGGATAAAAAACTAAGTCATTTTTCATTTCTTTTTCTCACCAGTTCCCACATCTAATCTCAGCTAACCCCAATAATTCTTATTCCAAAACATATCCCTAGCCTGTCCAGTTTTCACTTTATTGATTACTACCCCAGTCCAAGACACCACTTTTTACTTGGATTATCCCAGAGTTCTGTATTTAGTAGGTCTGGGGTAGGGCCTGAGAACTTGCATTTCTGACACATTCTCAGATGATGCCGTTTCAGCTGGTCCATAGACAATTCTTTGAAAATCAATGCTTTAGAGCAATGTTTCTGAACTATGGGTGCACAACAGAATCACCTGAGAGCTTTTAAAAACTACTGTTCTTGCACCTGACTTCCACAGATGCTGACTCATTAGCTATGGGAATGCGGTCTGGCCATTTGTAATTTTTAAATCTCTCTGGGTGATTCAGAATGTACATCCAGAGTTGAGAAATATTACCAAGGCTTAGAGGAATGGCTAAGTTTTCTTTGCTCTTCATGACTTTTGCACTAGCTACTTTCATCACTCTTCCTCTAGGTCCTTCCATGGATGGATCTATCTTGTCATTTAGATCTCAGATTAAATGTCTCTTTCTCAAGTAGACCTTCCCTGATCCGCTGATCTAAAATACCAACCCTATCTTTATCACACTGCCCTGCTTGTTTTCATTATAAAAATTAGTAGTTCTTGAGATTTCCCTATTTACGCTATTGTCTGTATCTTCCAACTATAAATAAGCATTTTGAGCATAAACACGTTTGCTTGTCTTATTCACTGCTGTATCCCTGGTATGTAGAACAGTGCTTGGCATCTATTAGGTATTCAATATATGTAAATGAGAGAGATAAAAACATTTAAAATAAATCCTTCCAGTTATTGTGTTCTTTGCAACGATTCAATTATATTTTAATAAAATTTGCTTCATTTATGAAATAGAATTGAACCATCTATGAAAAAAGCATCGAGTTTTTGTAAATACATCTTAATTGCACTGGGTTCATTCTCCATAGGACCTTTATATTAAATCTACTGCAAAGTTATTATACTTAATATTTTCACATGTAGTACATATTTGTTCATAATACTGCTGCTTAGGGAGTACACCCAGAGTAAGGCAGCTGGGTATGGCCAGGATATATTTATTAAATCAAGGGATTGCTGCATAGATTTGGTTTGCCTGTTTTGGGGGAGAGTACAGGGTAAAGGGATTTGTAGAATGGAAAGGTAGGGAGCAACAGAGGCACAAAAAAAAATGAAGGCTATATCTGGTTCCTCCTAAAAATGGGCTATCTACACATTTATTCTCTCTCCTTTTGGGCTTATCTCTCTAATGAATGTATGTAATCTGGAGGAATTGAGGAGTTTTAATTTCAGGTAAAGATAGAGTACTTGAGATTATTAAAGTGTCTTGTTTCACACTGGTTTGTTCAAGCCAGTGCAGCAAAATCTTCAGTTGTGGGTCATTTGTTGCTTGGTCTCAAAGAAGCAGAGGATTAAATTGATAATTTAGGTGAATTAAAGGCAAAGCAGATGTCTTTAAGTCCCCCATGGACCATTTTTGAAATACATTACCTATGAAAACATAGAACAACATCTGTTACAGGGTGGAAAGGGAGATTACGTGCCTCTGGCTGGTTTCTTTGGCAGGGATGTGGATACTTCCTCAAAAGTACAAAGTATACAACCTTCGCCTACAACTATTTGGCTAGGTTCACTTGTAACCAGTTTTTCAGGGAGCTGCCACCCCTTTCCTATTCGTGGTTCGTCAGTCATGGTTTTAAACAAAAAGCTTTGTTTGTGGAGTAAATGGCTGAAATCCCTTTGGCGCTTGGCACAGCCACCCGCGCGGGTTCCAGAGAACACAAAACCCGCAGTGGGTAGATAGAGGTTGTGACTTGAGGAAAACCAAAGGCAGAGGGGGCGAGAGGGAGGGCGAAGCAAAGCAACAGAACAGGTGGTGCATTCTGGGAGTTGTAGTCCTTGTGGGGCGACCCCCTCAAACCTCCACCAGACTCAGGACTCCATCTCCCAGCTGCCCCCGCGCCGCGGGGGGCCGGGCAGGCGGTGGAGGCTGTCGGTGATGAGCTGCTGCAGGGGGTGGGGGCCTAGGACTGAGAAGCAGCTGCAGCGGCTTCCAGGAGACGTTACCTGCAGTCCGTGAGGGCAGAATAGTACTCGGGCGGGCAGCGACGAAGGCCGTGTGGTCGCCGCGCGTCCCTGTGCTCGCCCTCTTTCCTGTCCACAGGCGCGTGGTGTCCGCCATGGAAGCGTATCCGGCCGCTGCCGTGGTCTCCGGGCGCCGTGTCCCCGGCTCCCCGGAGCGATGAGGGGATAGGGGAGCCTCGCGGCCCGCCTCCGCCCTCGCTCCGTCGGCTGGGGTAAGAAGGAGGGTCGGTCCGCGGAGTCGGCCACGGCGCCTGCCTCGCGCCGCCCCGCCCCCTGGGGGCGCTGCCGAGGGGGCGACCGTCGCCCATGCCGCCCCGGCGCCCCGCCGCGCCCGGCGCCCGCCGCTGAAACCCGGGACGCGCCGCCTGCCCTCCCGCCCGCGCCCACCGCCGCATCGCTCTGAGCCGGCCGCCCCCAACCTCCAAGATGTGGCACAACGTCGGGTTGACCCTGCTGGTGTTCGTGGCCACGCTGCTGATCGTCCTGCTGCTGATGGTGTGCGGTGAGTGGGGCATCTACCGTGGGGAATTGCACGCTGCGGTACAAACGCCAGCTCGACTCGTGTTGCTGACTTGCTGGTTTTGTCTGGTTAAAAAATATTAAGGCGTGGACAAGTGTCTTAAATCATCTTACCTCTTACCTGTCCACTGACCTCTCAGGAGTGAACTCAGACCTATGACAGGCCCTCTGGCATCCTGAAGAGGGAAGGAACAGGATCCAAGACTGGGCATCTTGACTCGGGCTTAAACCAGATATTGCTTCACCGGCCGCGTCTGCCCTTGATTGCCATTCTTACCACACTCTGCCCAGATTTTAACCTTGGCCTGTATCCGAAGGTGAAGTGATTGGTTACTCCTTTAAGTTTTTAACAGATTCTGACCCCAATGATAATGAGAGGTTTCGTTACTGTCATTTACGAAAAGATAGGGTTAGAGTTGGATTTGAGCACAAGTGAAATTGTTTACTTAGAGTTCAGGCTTAAACTAAATTCCAAACAGAAATGTTGAGACTAGGCAGAACTTAAAAACACTGGCTACATTAAACTTCCAGGGTCAGGTAACCCAACTCTTAGTTCTATAATAATGGTGCTGTTATGTTTGCTGTGAGTTTTACCTTCTTGGAATGAGGGGACATAAAACTTTCTTAAGGTAATATTAGCACAATTTTAGATCTTTTTGATTTCTTTATACACAGTAACTGATAACCACAAGTCTCTTAGAGTGGCTGAGTAATTGTGAAAATTTGGGAAGTATTTAGAACCAGATGTCAGTGAGTTTCTTTTTTCATAATTGCAGTATTGAAGTATGAGTTCAGGTTGATGAAATTATTGGTCAGAATTCAAAATAAATACTATAGGCTCTATGTAGTATAGGGTGTATTCATTATATGATGTACTAAATGTACCACCTGTTCTCCCTCACCCCACCCTTCCCATCTCACATGTTACCAGTAGCCAAGGTCTTGGGTATCATACTTTGTTTTGCCCTTTGCTTCTCATCCATCTCCCCTTAGAAATATCAACTCCATCTGAAAGTCCAATTTTATTTCTTTAAAAAATCTAGAATATGTTTTCTTCTTTATGTCTAACACCACCACCATCCTCTGTTTTGGGCTTGCCTCATTTTTCTAACTAGTGTTTTTCTGTTCCCTCTTTTCTTTCTAATCTACTTTTCACATACTAGTCAGACTTTTTTATTCAGAAAATGTTTTCTCAAATATTTTTAACAAAAGAAATAAAGTTTCAAAGCCAGTAGTACTAAAAGAGTTATAAAAAAAGAAGTTCCCTTTAATCCTCAGTATCACTATTTTCCTTAGTTGTTTATTTCCATATTTTTAGTAATTTATTCAGAGCTATTTCTTGATTTTGCAATTTTTGACATTATTTACTAACCATGATATAGTCCCCATTTCTTTTCCTGCATGCCATTACTAATGGCAATTTTGGTTAACTTGATAGTTAAGATTTATATTTTGACAGTGTAAATAGTTCCTGCTGATCAAATAGTGTAATATGACTATGTTTTCTTTCTTGTATGGTTTCTCCATTTTTCTTGAAATTTTCATTCTCAGCCTACTCTTTCCTTTTCTCTGCTGGAAACTGTTTTCCAGATCTCATGTGACCATCTTTCTCATTTCACAGTCTTGTTTTGTTCAAGCATATATTTTAGTGGCTTTCTAAGAATGCATGGAAAATAATTTTTTGAGCTAGTGCCTGCCTGAAATTTTTATTTTATTTTATTTTTCTACCTTTATACTTGATTGATAATTTGAATAGATTGCAGGTTGCAGATATTTTCATCTGAATTTTAAAATTATTACTCCATTGATTTCTAGCTTCCTAGGTCTAATTTTGAGAAATTTAATGTCTTCTATTTTCTGGTCCTTATAAGTGACTTGGTTTCTCTTTCTAGATTCTTTCAGGATTTTTTTTTTTTTTTAAATTACTGATATTCTGAAATGTCATAATGGTATGCCTTGGTATGTTTCTCTTTCATTTTTTTTTTTTCTGGGCCCTTTTGATTGAGATTTTCCACATATCTGGGGAAATTTTTTATTAGATCTTTGATAATTTTCTCCCCTCCATTTTCTTCATTCTTCAAAACTTCTGTTGGTTGGATGTTGGACCTCCTGTTTTTATTTTTAATAAGTTTTTTTTCTCTGCATTGCCTTTATTTCTTACATATATTTTATTTTTGTTTGATTGCTTTGGATTCTTTTTATGATTGGAGGTTTTCTGCAAATGTCTAATGATCTATTCTCTTTATATTTAAGGGTGAGGTAGTAAGAGATGATGATAAATTCTCAGTGTCAGCTCTGGGCTCATCATTGCAGGGTGATAGGGCTTCTTCTCCAGGGGAATCCCTAATTGTTAGTATCTAGAGGTTCC
Organism: Pteropus medius; assembly: GCF_902729225.1. Classification (NCBI taxonomy): domain Eukaryota; kingdom Metazoa; phylum Chordata; class Mammalia; order Chiroptera; family Pteropodidae; genus Pteropus; species Pteropus medius. The sequence goes on along the minus strand of NW_024355205.1, from coordinate 3,821,756 downwards.
GTTCTCTGTGGGTATTCCATCTCTCTAGAGAGGAATCCTCTCATTTCCCTATTGGCTGTTGTAAACTTGGCTGCCTGAGTGACAGTCTGTAAATAGACTTTGAACCCATCTTATTTTGTTTTTTCTTATATCCCTTCTCATCTTCTCATCCCAAGTCCCAATCTTTTCCGTGGTCTTAACTGAGTTTTGGCTCCAGCTGGTATCCCTCTCTCCTACCATCCAGTTTTTTGTTTCTTTTGCTTTGTTAGAGCAGTTCCACTCTTTTAAAAACGTCACTCCTTGTTTAAAGTTTATCCTCCAATGGCTTCCCATTTCCCTCTAAATATAACCCAGATTTCTTACTGTGCCCTACAAGGATCTGTGATGTAGCCACCTCATTCTCCATACATCTCTCCATTCTCCTCACTAGTCTCAACTTTCTACCAACAGGCAGACCTTGTACACTCCTCATTCTTCCTTTTGCTCTTCACATGGCTGGTTTCTCTCCATTCAGGTCTCACATCAGTTGTTGTCTCAGAAGGACCCTGACCACCTACGGTAGTCTGTCCAGTCACTCATTTAATCTTAGTTTTCAAAGCACTTAGCATTCTCTGAAATAAGCTATTTTATGTGTCTGTTTCCCCAGTGAGAGTTTAGTTTAAGCTCCATGAAGGCATGGGGACCTTGTTTGGCTTATTCATTGCTCTGTCTCTGGATCCTAGAGTAGTGCCTGATGTATAATAGGCCTTCATGTATTCTAAGAAGGAATGAAGAAAGAGTCCCAATATAGATTATTATATTCCCATTACACATAAGTCTTAATTGTGGTACAAACCAGCATTGTTTCAGAATGGATAACCTTTATATTAATACAGTACTAAATGAACTCTTATGTTCAGATACTGTGGTGGTGGTGAAGAGTGTCCACAAATTAATAAAGCATAATCCCTGCTCTTGAGGACCTTTCACTCCAGTAGGGGAGACACAAGGAAACTAGTAAAATCTGAGTTTCTGAATGCAATTTTCACAGGGGCAATGTTTTCATAGAATCTTTCCCTAAAACGACTCATGTTTTCACAAACCTTAGGCATTATTTTACCTTCCTCATTCATTCCCAGTCTTTGGGCCATATGACATACACCCATTCATCTCCCAAATATTTGAGCATCTCTTGGAAGCATGGTTCTGAAACACGAAGAGAACTAAAATCTGGTTCTACCACGGAATAACAAATTCTGGAAAAGAATACAACATAGTCATTACTTTCAACAATAAATTGCAAGAGTCCAAGAAAAGGTCTACTAATGGGGATACACTGTACTTTTACGTGAAATGAATCAACTTAGGTTTGTACATTCATTCCCTGTTATCACTATCCAAATAGAAACAAGCTTTTAAAAAATTTTTCAAAATGTAGTTTATGCTTTTATTTAATTAAAAAATTTTTTTCAGTTACAGTTGACATTCAATAATATATTAGTTTCAAGCTGAAGGAAACTGGACTTTGGGTGGTGAACACACAATAGAATATACAGATGTCAAATAATAATGTTTACCTGAAAATTATATGATTGTATTAAGCAATGTTACCACAATAAACTTAATTTAAAAAAAATATATATTAGTTTCAGGTATACAGCATCGTAGTTAGACATGTATAACTTCTGACATGGTCCCCCGATAAGTTTAGTACCCACCCAGCACCATACGTAGTCATTACAATATTATTGACTATATTCCCTCTGCTGTACTAAACAAACTTTTTCTTTGCCCATGTATCTGAGAGCAGAGGGCAAGTACTGAGTTCATCTCTATGAGAATATTAAAAATGTTTCGTCTTTTTGGCACAAAGCTCCCCAAAACCTTGGAATTTCCTGAGTGATAGCATCTTTTGTAATTCATAGCAGGCCCTTTTGACCACACCTGAGTTTATGTTAATGAGGCAGCTCAGGGTGGGGCCCCTAGATTGTTTCAGGATAGCAGCTGGTCACTAAAAATACCAAACATATCATTAGAGGATGGGAAGTTTCAGCTCCACCCCCTGACCTCCAAGGTAGGATGGGCTGAAGATTGGGTTATAAAAACTCTTTAATGGTGAGTATAACAAGCATTTCCAATTTAGTGCGTATCTAAAACCACTTTCTTGATCTTGGTTTTCTTGCAGCCTTTACCATCTCAGTAAATGGCAGCTTCGTCATTCTAGTTGTCCTTGAGGCCTCCCTAACCTCAGATTCAAGCTTCCTTCATACTTGCCCCTTTCCCCTTGCTCTGCTTTATTTTTTCCTATATTTCTTTGTTATCATTGGGCACAGATGTTGCAGTGAGGATGGTATTTGGAACATGGTAGGTGCTCTATGAATATTTGAATGAATGAATAAATGAATTGATTATCAACTCTTGAAGAATTGGCTAGGATGAGGAACATTGATGGGGGCAGGAGGCATCCAGATTGTGGTACTTTACATGCATCACCTGCAGAATTTATGCCAGTAGGTGACTTTGCAAGTAATGGAATCCGGGAATACTGAGGATGTAGTGTATTTCTGCTTATCTATCTCACATTTAGGTACAGGTGAATAAATAGGAATTAATTGATGTGTGAAAAATGAATCTTCAAAGATTAAATTTGGTTTTAGAAAATTTAAACTACCTTTAGTTTTACTTAGGATAATACACATTTCAAAATAATGGTAGAATAAGGTAAAATCTGTGAACAGAAATCTGAAGACTAATTTGATGTTCTTTAGAAAATTTTACACAGTTGTGTGACCACCACCACAATCAGGATACAGAACATTTTCATCACTTCAGAAAGTTCCCTCATGCCCTTTTGTAGTCAGTCCTCAAGCCCCTGGCAACAACTGAACTGCTTTCTATAACCATAATTTTGCCTTTTCTAGAATTTATTACAAGTGGAATCTTACAAAGTGCTTTTTGTGTTTGACTTCTTTCACTTAGCATAATGCTTTTGAAATCCATCTATGTTATTGTGTGTATAAGTGATTCATTTTTTTATTGCTGGATAACATTCCATCGTATGGATATACCACAATTTGTTTACTTATTGATGGATGTTAAGATTGAGTTTGAGTTAAGGATTGGGATTCTTTTTCCTTACATAAGGATATCCAGCTGTTTTAGCATCATTTATTGAAAAGGCAGTTGTTGAAAATCAATTGACTCTGTATGTATGGATTTATTTCTGGGGACTCTTCTGTTTCATTGATCTATATATGTCTATTCTTACGTCAACTGTGTAGGTTATGCAGTGTTATTCTTTTCACGGTTTTGGCTATTTTAGATCCTTTGCATTTTCTTATAAGCTTTAGAATCAGCTTGTTAAAACTGATCTATTGAATGTATAGTTGAAGAGAATTGACATTTATTTTAGGACTTCAATTTCTCTTAGCAACATTTTGTATATTTCAATGTGTAATATAGTTCTTGCACTGATTTTGTCTAATTTAATTTAAAGGTTTCATATTTTTGATGCTATCGTAAAGGGTATTCTTGTAATGTTTGCTGCTAATTATACAGAGAAATGATTTTTGTGTATTGACATATTCAGTAAAGCTGCTAAACTCATTCATTCATTCACTCATTCATTCATTTATTTCCATATTGCCTTTATATCCTGTTACCTTGTCAAATTAACAATTCTTTGTAAGATTTAGGGGAGGGGGATTCCTTTATTTTTTGTAAATTCCATAGGATTTTCTACCTAGAGGTTCATTGTTTTACCTATGCTTTCCAATGTGTGTGTCTTTTAGTTTTTGCCTCATCGTACCTCCAGTATAGTGTCGAAAGGGGTGGAAACAGACCTTTCTCCCTGATCTTTTAGAGAGAAACTTGTAGTCTTTCACCAATAAGTATGTTAGCTGTAGGTTTTTTGTAGATATTCTTTATTAGTTGAAGAAGAAAAGTTCCTTTCTATTACTACTTTGCTGAGTTTTTTTTAAAATTAGAAATAGATGTTGTATTTTTTTCAGATGCCTTTTTTCTGTACCTATTGAGATAATCATATGGTTTTTCTTTGTCTTCTAGTGAATTATATCGATTTTGAATGTTAAAGCAAATCTACATTCCTCAGATAAACCCCTTTGTTCACGATGTATTATTATTTTTATATATTGCAGGATTCAATTTACTAAATTTTTGAGGTTTTTCTATTTACATTCATGAGGAATATTTGTAGTTTTCTTAAATGACTTTGGTTTTGTCATAAGGGTCATGCAGACCTCATCAAATGAATTGGGAAATGTTCCTTTCTCTTTTATTTTTTTTGGAAGAATTGGTATATTAGTTTTCTATTGCTGCATAACAAATTACACAAACTGAGCACTTTAAAACAACACGTAATTATTAGCTCACAGTTTCTGTGGATCAGGAGTCTAGGTATAGCTTAGCTGGATCCACTGCTCCCCATCTCACAAATCTGTAGTCAGTGTGTTGGCCTGGCTCATGTGGTGGTTGGCAGAATTCGGTTCCTTGTGACTGTGGGTCTCTTGGTCACTTGCTTCTTTAAATCAGCAGGAGAATATCTCTGATACCAGGGAAGGTGCCAGTCTTTCTTTTAAAGTCTTTCACTTAATTGAGTAAGGCCCACTTAAGATAATTTCCCTTTCGAGTAACTTAATATCAACTGATAGAGACCTTTTATATTACATCTGCAAAATCCCTTTACCTTTACCATATAACATAACCCAATAAAGGGAATTACTATCCCATTACCTGTATTGGTTGGAAGCAGGTCACAGGTTCTGCCCACACTCAAGGGGACAGGTCACACAAGGGTTACCCGAAGACTTGAGCCACTGTAAGATACTAAGATGTCTATTACAGTTTGTATGCTTTTTTAAATGTTTGGTAGAATTAATCTGGGCCAGGACTTTTCTTTTGGGGAAGGATTTTAACTACAAATTCAATTTTTTAAGTAGATATTGGGCTATTCTAGTTAACTGTTTCTTCTTGAAAGTGCTTCTATAGTTTGTATCTTTTAAGCACTATGTCTATTTAATATGAGCTATTCAGTTTACAGGGATAAAGTTATAATATTCTCTCCTTTTAATATCTGTAGGATCTGTGCTGATGTCTTCTCTCATTTCTAATATTGTTACTTGTGCCCTTTCTGTCTTTTTCATGATCAGTTTGGCTAGAGGTTTTTAACTTTTATTGATCTTATCAGAGAATCAGCTTTGGTTTCATTGATCCCCCCTTCATTATTTGTCATATTCTATTTCATTGATTTTTGTTATCCTTGTTTTCTTCTACTTATTTTGAGTTTAATTAGTACTTCTTCTAGTTTCTTATGATGGAAGCTTGAATTATTGAGTCTAGACTTTTTTAAAAAAAATCAGCACTTAGTGATATAAATTTCTTTCCAGGTATTGCTTTTGATTAAAACAAATTATTCAGTTCAAAATATTTTCTAGTTTTACTTGTGATTTCTCTTTTGAACCAAGAGTTATTTAGAAGTATGTTGTTTAAATTTCAAATATTTGATTTTCCCCATATATAATTTTGTTATCAATTTCTAGTTTAATTTTTTTATTGTCAGAAAAATTTTATTATATGTTGTATAATGAAATTTGAGAGACCAATAAATTGATGATGAATTAATAGTCTGTCTTGGTGATTGTTCCATATATACTTAAAAAGAATGATTATTCTGCTATTATTGAGTGGAATATTCTGTATATGTCAAGTGAGTGTGGTTGATAAGGTTGTTCATTATCTTTGTGAAAGGGCACCCAGCAGTTCTGTCCAATTATCAGCTATTATATTTTTCACTAGGTATCTTCGGAGCTCTGAAATGGGTAATTGGTGAAAGTCATTGAAACCCTTAACTTCATGGTTAGTGGGTTTTGTGTGTGTGTGAGTGTATGTGTGAGTGTGTATGAGTGTATAATGGAGGTTGATCGATTTGTTTTGAGTATCTAATCTGTGCCAGGTATTATTCCAAGACAGAGGACACAGTGGGAAATATTAGAAAATCATACTTTTCCCTTCTTTAAGAAACTTATTTCTTGGGGAAATGATAGACATAGTTAATACGATGAAGGGGTAATGGAAGTGAGCATGAAGTGCTAAAGCAATCAACCACAAGAGCACTGTACTGGAGAGGTAATATAGTAGAAAGATATAAAAATTATGTATCAGTGATGTTTAAAATTTTCAGGAACAGTAGTAGCCTCAAGTCTGTGGATTTTGCCCTGGTAAGGAAGAGACTGGAACCTAGAAGAGAGTATCAATGGCTAACTTTTGATGAGTGTTTATTATGTGCAAGGCATTTTTTAGCATGTTATGTGTATTAATTTTTTTTATTACCACATTGACTCTTTGACAGTGGATACTATTATCTCCAGATTATAGAAGAGGAAACTGAAACAGCTAGGGGCTGACTTGCCCAAGTTAGCTCCCATCTTTATTGAGTTAGGATTCATGACCAAGCAGTTTTGTTCGAACATGCTTTTGAGATATAAGAGATTATAGTGATAATCTAGTCGACAAATAATAAGAATTTGATCTAGGGTAGAGAATGGCACTGAGAACGTAGAGAAGGAAACAGATGGGAGAGGTCTTATTAACGTAGAATCTTTAGCATTGAGGTAAAGTAGGGGCAGATTAATGTGCTGAAAAGAAACTCTTTCCCACCAAAGTGATGGGGAGAAGATACAGTACCCATTACACAAATGCAAAATGAGAAGAAGGAGCTGTTGGGTATATATATTTTTTACACTTCAAGCCAACCGCCTGGAGATTCTGGCAGTTCAAAAAAGGTAGAAAGTATAGATGAAAAATTTGGTCATGATTTGTAATAGAAGTAGTATTTGGATCCATGGAACTGTTGTGACCACCAAAGAGAGAAGAATATATAAAGAAGATAGGTTTTAAAAGGCAACTTTTAAAATGTCTTACAGTTAATGGATAAAAGTTTTGGATGTGGAGGTATTATGGTTCAACATTGTGTTGATTCAGAATGTCTTCAGGTTCTGCCTAGTGTGTCATTATGAAAGGGGTATGCAGTAGAGGAAGCATTGTGGTAGCAGCTGAAGGATCATGGCTCTATTTTTACTTAGCCTACATATTATCTTGGAAATAAGCCTTAGCTGCCTTCAGAGTAAAATGAAATAAGGTAATAGGATTAAAAATGGAAAAGAAAAGAGCTTTATACAAATTGAGATTGGTATTGAGTCAGTTAACCACTTAGATACCAGCATGATGGTTGGATCATGCAACTCCATTGGAATGATTCCACAAAGATAAGAATTTGTGGTTATACTGCATCTAGGCTTTTGACCTAAAAATCTTGGGTGGTGAAATGAAATTCTCATTTCCTAATTAGTGTTTTGTGTTTTATCATTACTTTCACCATGAAAATCTGAGAAATATGATACAATTTTTAAATTCATTGCTCTGTTTTCACTCAGTGGCCTTCTTGTTGAAACTTTATTTTCTTATCTAGAAAATGGTAATGATTAATTCAGAGGTTATTGGAAGGTTCAATGAGATGTTGAATGTAAGAGTACTTTGTGACCTGAGAACTCTTTAATTACAACTATTCTCTGAGTTTGTGGTGTGTTGATGGTGGTGGTTCATCACTCAAACTCATCACTGCCTTTCTGCTGCCAGTACATTCATCCTGCATAGAAAAACAATGTACAGTGTGTTTTGTGAAATTCATTTTTTGAACTAACACTTAGTTATTGGTACACACAAGTGAGTACTCCTTTGCTTATCCCAGAACACACACCCTTTGTTGCCAGCCAGTTTTTTTGATGTATAGTACTTACCAGTGTGAGACTGAAGCACAATACAGACTTGCCATTTAAACTATGAAAAACTGCAATACTAGTTTTAACTTCTGATTATAAGTACATATAATTGTGGATAGTTCTTTCTCCCCCATTGCTCCTTTATTCTCCCTTCCTCCTCCCCGTTTTTTTCTTACTAAATCCCAGAACAAAATATAAGACAAATGCCCCATAGAATAGGGGTAGGTGAGGAATTTCTGGTGTCTGCATATCAAGTTTGTGTGGGAGGAATTTTATGAGCTATACTTCCATAAAAGGTCCTGTCTGCTGTAAGCATGCAGGATACAATGGGTGAGTCTCTTTCAGTAAAAGGTAGCTTGGGTTTTAGTGGTTATACTATCCTGCTCTCTCCCAAAGATACATATACACACCTGAGAGAAGTTACTCAGTAAAGTCCAGAGTCCAAATTAGGTTAGTCTATTCTTATGGTGAGAGTTGTAAATCTGAACTGTTGATTTTATCCCTTGTGTCTGTGGTGACTCTCCCCCTCCCAACACACATGATGATGCATATTCGTCTCTCCTATTTGATGCTCTCTTACAACCAGTATCATGTACATAAAGTGTGATGCTTTATATCATGTAACTTACCACTTGTTTTCTCTTAACATACTACACAAGAGAATGCACTTTGCATACATGAATGTTATATTAAACTATTCTGTTAATAGACAGACGATACAATTCTACTTGGAGCAAAGATGTAATTCTTTATGACCAACTTCTGACCATCCATTGCATCATTCATCGCACATCCATTGTCCTTCCTTAGCAACGCCCCACTCGTCATCAGTGCCTGGGCAGTTTCTTTATAGCTCTTCCTTACATGCTTTGTCCAATTACTAAATACTAAAGTGGCTTTTGCTGCCTTTTCTCAAGTGGGATCTTCTCAGGTGATCTGGTTAACTGTTGCATCTCCTTCCCACTGATGCTCCATTGCTAATAATCCTTTCTTCCTTTTCCTCATACAATCCATAATTGATCTACAACAGCACTCATGTTTCTTCTTTACTCCATTTCTCTTTTCTAAACCTGTATGTGGATCAGAATCATCTAGGGAGCTTAAAAAACATGAGTAAGCATGGTCCCTGGTGATGGATTTGTAGTATCTGGGATGAATTGTTGGGAATCTAGTTTCTAAAAGCTCCCTAGCAGAACGTGATGAGTATCCAGGTTGAGCAATTCTTGTGAATGACTGCAGTGTGGTAATCACATATCTTTAACTGGGTTCTTTCCATTGGATATTAACTGCTTTTGAACTTTTTTTACATTTACATGTGTCCTTTTCCCTAAAATGGAGACATGACTCTCAGCCTCATCTGATCCCTTTATCCTCACCCCTTGTAGTTCCTCTGCTTAAGAAGTTGAGGACCTCTTGCATTGTGGACATTCATCAAGGTTACATTGTCTTGAAATTTTAAAGGAATTGAGGCAGATCCCAAGAAAATCAAAGATTTTGGTTAGACTTTATCTAACAAAAGAATTACCTGCCTAGCTCATTGATGTATTTCAGGTGATTCTTTTAGTGGAGACCATCTTCCAGGAGCCTGTTGTCTAATAAAAGTAGAGGAGACATCTTTACTGGACTTCTTTCTCCAGGCCATCCTATCCAGCCCCCTTCAATCTCTTAAATCACTCTTGAACTCTCAGGGGTAGGCCTTACAGCCATGTTTACAATACCTGACCCAGGTAATTCACATTGGTCTTGGGGCTCACACTGGACCCAAGTTGGGGCAGAGATTCTAGGCTGTTTTTTGAGGATATAAACTGAGAAGTCATATAAAGCTGCAAAAAAGCAGCTACATGCAAGAGAAGCCTAGAAAAAAGTGAAGCAAGCTTGCAGAGAGAAATAGATAATGCTGAGAGAACGACATCAGTTCACAAGAGCCTTCTAGTTCTAGTCCCTAGTGGGAGTGCTTTCCATGTGCTCTGTGAGATACTCCTGTAAGCTAATAACAATTTTTTCATTTTTGGTTAAGCTAAGTCAGGGTTTCTGGTTCTTGAACTAAAAGTTGCTTTATTAAAATAACAGGATATGGACTATGTATATGACTATTTGTATTTATCATAAGATCAGTATAAGTAAAATACTGTCGATGAATAAGTCAGAGCCCTATTAGTTACAAGGAGTGTGACATACCAGAAGTATGTGAAGGGACAGTTTAGTTAAACTGAATTACAATTTGGCCATTAAATATCTGCAAAGCACTTCCTTACAGTTACCTGTCCCAAAGTTAGCCATTGTATTTTCAAGTCTAGTTAACATAGCCAGTGAGTATCTTATTAGCAGTTTTATCTGGCACTATAGTACTTCTCTTAGTTTTTGCTGGATCTTGCTTTTCCTGGTGTATACCCAAGGGGGTTTTAATAGTGGTTTTCTTTTTCCCCCAAAATAAATATGTAGTGTGCGGTTTTTCCATTCACACTGCCTGGAATTTTTAGTATCATCCTTTTTTCTCCCCCTGCCTCCAGACTATTAACAATCTTTGGTAAACAGTGTGTTGTAGAAGCATCAGATCTTACTGATCCTGAGTACTGTGATATGGAAATCCTTCTCCTATCTCTGTCCCCAAAATTACAACTGTGTAAGAACTTAGTCATTTTACTTGGAGGTCAACTCCTTGAATTTCCCTCAATGTAGTGAATACTACTGCAGTTCTTATCAACACTACAATTTATCTCTTAACATTGCATTCCCGCCCTATCATTACAGTATTCATTGTAAAAATCAAACACAGTGGTGGGTATTTGCTCTTTTTGGCTGCCCAGAAAATGAACTCCATATCTGTACTAGGGGAATTCTCTACCTCACGATTTTTTGTGGGAAATAGTGTCACTACGCATAACCCTAACCCTCACCCCCACCTCCACTACCCCCACCCTCTCACTTCCATAATCTCTATTTAGCTCAGCACCTTAGACAAACGAGTTCTTTTTAACTTGTAGGTTGTAATTCTTTTTAACTTGCTAACAAGTTTTATAGTTCTCAAAACTAACCTTAGAGTTAAGGGTTTCTCTTAGTATCTGTTGAAATCAACAGACCTTATTAATTTAAGCCATTTAATGGCATTGGGCTATTTAAAGCACATAAGTCTACAGAGCATTCATGATTTACTTATCAGTTTCTGACTTGTTTTTTTCTCCAGATTTTCCTGATTATCAAAACTATATATATCCATTGTGGAAAAATTTGGTTAAGTATAGAGATGTATTAAAAAACAAACAAAAACCAACAAAACAGTGTAGGTCCCCACATTGATCTACAGATTCAATGTAATTCTTATCAAAATTCTTGCTGTCTTTTTTGCAGAAATTGACAAGATAATTCTAAAATTATATGGAAATGCAACAGACTCAGAATAGTCAAAAGAATCTTGAACAAAGTGGATGGGTTTATAGTCTCAATTTCAAAACGTAATACTAAGCTACTATAATCAAGATGGTATGACATGAGCATAAGGATAGGCATATAGATCAATAGAACAGAATTGAGAGTCCAGAAATAAACTGTAACATTTATGGTCATTTGATTTTTGACGAAGACGCCAAGACAGTTTAATAGAGAGGGGTGGAGAACAGTCTTTTCAACAGATGGTTCTGGTACAACTTGATATCCACATGCAAAAGAATGAATTTGGACCTCTCACACCAAAATTAATTACAGTGGATCAAAGACCTAAATATAAGAGCTAAAACTCTTATAAGAATACATATTCATGACCTTGGATTAATCAGTGATTCCCTAGATATGACACCAAAAGCATAAGCAACTAAAGGAAAATAGATAAGTTGGATTTTATCAAAGAAAAAATGATAAATTAGGCATTATCATAATTAAAAACGTTTGTACTTCGAAGGACATTATTAAGACAGTGAAAAGACTACTCACAGAATGGCAGAAAATATTTGCAAATCATACATATGATAAGGGTCTAATATCAAGAATATATAAAAAACTCAGACAACTCAATAATAAAAGAAAACAACCTAATTTAAAAATGAGCAACTAATTGAATAGACATTTCTCCAAAGAAGATATACAAATGGCCAATAAACACATGAAAAGATGTTCAAATCTTTGGTCATTAGGGAAATGCAAATAAAAGCTACAATGATATGCACTTTACACCTGCTAGGATTACTATAATAAAAAAGGTGGATAATAAAAAGTCTTGAAGATGTAGAGAAATTGGAATCTCAAACTTTGCTGGTGGGCTTAAGCATAAAGTTACCATATGGTCCATTGATTATGCTCATAAACATATACCCAAAAGAAATGAAAACATATCCATGTGAAAACTTCTACACAAAGGGTCATTGGAGCCAAAAAGTGGAAACTTTGTTTTTTATAATAGCCAAAAAATAAAAACTAGCCAAATGTCTATTAATTGGTGAATGGTTAAACAAAATGTGTTTTATCCATATAATGGAATATTATTCAATAATAAAAAAAATGACATGCAACAGCATGGATGAAGAACCTTGAAGATAAATGTCAAATGAAAGAAACCAGACACAAAAGACTATGTTTTATGAGTCCATTTACAGGCATACATCAGAGATATTGTCGGTTCAGTTGCAGACCACTGCAGTAAAGTGAATATCACATTAAAATAAGTCACATGGATTTTTTGGTTTCCCAGTGCATATAAAAGCTTTGTTTACACTATACTGTAGTCTATAATGTGTGCAATAGCATTGTCTAAAAAAAGCAATGCATACCTTAATTAAAAAAATACTTTATTGCTAAGAAATGGTAACCACCATCGGAACTTTCAGTGAGTCATAATGTCATGATGTTGATGGCTGCTGACTGATCAGGCTAGTAGTGGTTGTTGAAGGTTGGAGTGGCTGTAGCAGTTTAAGATAATAATGAAGTTTTCTGCATCAGTTGACTCTTCCTTTGGTGAACGATTTCTCTGTAGCATGCGATACTGTTTGATAGCATTTTACCCACAGCAGAACTTCATTCATAATTGAAGTCAATCCTCTCAAACTCTGCCAGTGCTTTATCAACTAAGTTTATGTGGTATTATAAATTCTTTGTTGTCATTTCAACAGTCTTCATAGCATCTTCACCAGGAGAGGTTTCAATCTCAAGAAAACACTTTCTTTGCTCATCTATAAAAAGAAACTCTTAATCCATTAAAATTTTATCATGAGATGGCAGCAATTCAGTCATATCTTTAGGTTCCTCTACTCATTTAGGTCTCTTGCTATTTCTATCACATCTGTAGTTATTTCTCCACTGAAGTCCTGAACCCCTTAAAGTCACCCATGGGAGTTGGAATCAACTTCTTCCAAACTCCTGTTAATGCTTATATTTTGATGTCTTTTTATGAATTACAAATGTTCTTAATGAGATCTAGAATGGTGAATCCTTTCCAGAGGTTTTCAATTTACTTTGCCCAGATCATCAGAGGAATCACTGTTTATGGCAGCTATAACCTTATGAAATGTATTTCTTAAATACTAGTACTTGAAAGTTGAAATTACTCCTTGATCCATGGGCTGCAGAATGGATGTTGTGTTAGCAGGCAAAACAACATCAGTCTTGTTTTACATCTCCATTAGAGCTCTTGGGTGACCAGGTGCATTGTCAATGAGCAGTGATATTTTTGAAAAGAATCTTTATCTGAGCAGTAGGTCTTAATAGTAGGCTTAAAATATTTAGTACACTATGTTGTAAACAGGTGTGCTGTCATCCAGGCTTCGTTGTTCCATACATGTTGGAAAATTGGTGCTGATACCCTTGCTTGACGCAAGGTTGCCACAAACCTTCAATTCGGAAAAAACGCAGTATCTGCAAAGCTCAATAAAGTAAGGTATGCTTGTATGTGAAATGGTCAGAGTAGGCAAATCCATAGAGATAGAAAAGTAGATCAGTGGTTGCCAGGGGCTGGAGGAAGGAGGAAATGTGGAGTAACAACTAATGGGTATGGGTTTTATAAAAATGTTCTGGAGTTAGGTAATGGTGATGTTTGCACAACCTTGTGAATGTGCTTAAAGGCTGAATTTTAAAGGGCAAATTTTATGGTATATGAATTGAATCTCAATTAAAAAAAGATAATTAAACAACAACAAAGTAGAAATCACCTCAGATCCCATAGCCCAGGGACAGCCACAGCATGTTGTTCGAACATTTTACAAAATGTAAATTCAGTGCTAGGCACCTTAAGCCCTTTATCTACCGTCTGTTTTTCTTCACAATAGCTTTTTGAGTCTTGTCAGAAGTAGGACTCCTGAGGCCTTCTCCAGTGTTCTTTTCACTAATTCACTTGCCTGTTTTGACAAAGAATTTTGGGTGAAGAGAGAGCTTGCTAATCTGGAATATCATTAAAATTTTACAAGGTTAGGTGCTTTACCCAAACACACACTTGACAAAAATATATTTGTTGTGTGGTTCAGTTAGTACTCAGTACTCAAGTTTAAAGATATGCAAAAATTTTTCTCAATGGGTTAAATCTCTGAAGTTAGTCTTTTAGTACCGGAGAGTTTATGTTAATCCTTTTTTCTCCCCCGAGTTTGTAAGAGAAAAGTAAGTAAAATCAGAAATTTCCTTATAGTTGGCCATTCACCTTGGTCTGTTATAATGCTGGGGTTAGAAAAGCTGCTTGGATTTTGTTTTCAAAAAATACTAGTTAACAGAATATGCTATGGTCTGTCTGTTGCTCTTCTATGAAGCTAGAGAGTTTAAAGAAAACGTACTCACATAAAAAACTTTGTTACAATGGTTAATTTTGTTTATTTATGTTCTTAACATTTCAGAGCAACCAGTCATGTGTTCACAGGTTTTATCCTGTGCATTCCTTTCTCGATTGTTTTTCCTCATTAGTGGACTTCTAAAACTTAGTAAACTTAAAATTCCTTGCAAAACAAGTAAAAAACTTGGTTAGTAATTTTGGGGGAGGGAGAGTTATTCAGACTTTTTAATGACTTTGACATGAAAATACTGTATTTTTAGAACCTTGAACTTAAAATACTGGTGCTCTGGCTTTATTCTTTTATCATGTAATTAAAAATTATTTTCTATGAAAATTTATTATTTTTAGAAACTTATTAAATCTTGGTCCTGACTGGAAATTTTTCATTGTAGTGTAGTTGATTCCTGCCATTTAATGTCTTTTGCATTCTGATTGAAGAAAACTTGCTTTTAGTAAATATTATTATTGAGGTATGAATGTTTCAGTAAATAGCAAAGTACATTCTTTCTTCCCCAGAAAAATGCTCTCAAAAGTTTGATTTTAATATGATAAATGCTTGGGTATCATAATCTCATAATTTTAATGTAGATCGACCAAGCTGGGATTCTAAATTCTATGAAGGCAGAAATTGTTTTTGTCATCCCTCTATCATCCCAGAGTTTATCCTTATGCCTTCCTTGTCCACAGTAAATGCTTAGTAAGCATTTGTTATATGTATATATATTTGTAATCACATATATATTTGTTATACATATTGTTTTGTAATATCTGCCCCCCCCCCACTGCACAATTATCTAGATGTTGTCAATGGTAACATTGTGTATAATAACTTTTCTTTGTTTTTGTCTTTCTTTAGGTTGGTATTTTGTTTGGCATCTTTTTTTATCGAAATTCAAGTTTCTGAGGGAACTGGTGGGAGACACTGGATCCCAGGAGGGTGATCATGAGCCTTCAGGGTCTGAAACAGAAGAGGATGCTTCATCGTCTCCACACAGAATCAGATCTGCTCGCCAGAGGAGGGCACCTGCTGATGAAGGCCACTGACCCTAGCCATTGTCCTGTGTTAGTCAATGATGAAAGGCAGTTGAGAGCCTCTTGTCTTTAATGACTTGGCTTTGCAATTTGCTAAAATGTTGAAGAACATTTGTACTTGGATATTAAGTCCAATTCAAAAAAAAGGTTTACATGTAAGCCATATGAAAATAAAGGGAATCGAAACCAAATTGGACCATTGCTAATGTCATCTTAAAGATAATCTTTTGCTTTACTAGCTTTTAATTATATACTTATTCCTTGGCTCTTGAGCTTATTTTCTTGCACTCGTGTGAATCTGTTAAACATTACAGGCTTGAAAAACTGTATTTTGTTGGTTTTATAATGTACTCTGCCTCCCTCCCCCTGCCCCCAATTTTAACTTGTCTGAAATTGGGATGCATCCCACGATTACTGTCAACCAGGCAATATTTGATGTAATTTTCCAAGCCTGTGCGTGTTGGAACTTATAGCTTGTCATGGCGACATCACTATATTGTTGATGTCAAATGTGTCAAATTTAATTGGCATTTAAAAATGTCTTCTAAAAGATTACACTGATTCAGCACTGAAACGAAAAATTATTGTGTACACAGAAAAGCATGGAAACAGAGCAGCAGGGCGTACATTTGATATTAGTGAAGCAAATATTTGTCACCGAAGGAATGACTGCAATTCCTTATTTTCTTGTGAAGCAACAACAAAATGCTTTACAAGACCTAAGAAGGGAAGATATCCACAAATAAATGAAGCCGTACTACATTTTGTCAATGAGATATGTGCAAAAGGATTGCCTATCACACGCCAAAAGATGCAGTTGAAGGCGGGGGAAATTGCCAAAACCCTCGGAATAGATGAAACACAATTCAAAGCAACGAGAGGCTGGTGCGATCGATTCGTGTGTTGTGCAAGACTGTCGTTAAGGTGTCAAACACTGTTTTGTCCAAAGTTCCTGCTGACATTAAACAAAAGACGGTGGTAGAGCACCCTTTCAAGAAATGCTGCGTCACCAGTGCTCTTGATGATACCAGGGGTGCTGCTGTGTGGAAGAATATAGATATTGATGACTGTGATAAAAGAGATGATTCAGAAGAGTTGGACTTGGAATATGAAATTATAGTTATATCTTAACTAGTTTATATCATACACTTGCTTTATGTATGCACAAGATTGATGTGATAAAAATCTGTTTAAAAGTTCTGTTTCAATGAATATAAAATAAATATTCTACACGATGCGAAAGCATTGTCAGTTTAATTGCCTGTGTTTTTTCTCAGTGATACATATGGTGCATCTTACAATTGATGGTATCTTAAAAAAATAGTTTGTAAAATTATTTTTTCCTAGAATAGCAATTATTTATTGGGGAAATTAATTCTGACTCTTACAATGTTATTAAAATAGTTATCCTCTATGAGATACATTTTTAGGGCAACCTATTCAAGACTTTAGTAATTTAGTAATCTAAGAACTGTCTTCTGCTTTAGGAAGAGTAAGATTAGTTGCTCCCTTTGTATGGGAGGAGTTCATGCTCAAGGCATGTGTTGTGGAGAAAATATTTCTTCACGAACAGCAATTCAGTGACAAGGTCTCAGAGAAACTGGGTATTGAGAAAAAATAGAGAGTAGGTGAAAATGGCCTGCTTGAACTTTGGACTAAGTGGTTACTGGGGTAGAGAGATATGGATTAAAGAACCTTCCTGTTTAGTGTTTCCTGCTTTGTATAAGAGAGAGTTGCAAAGCTAATATTAATCCAAGTTCTTCTTAAGTTTTTAAAGTTTGTTTCTAAAGTACTAGTCATCACAGAATATCACCTCTGTTTTATGGTGGTGTGTAATTATGTTTGGTACCTCATACTTCATACTGATACTTTTGCTTGTTACTTAACAGTTCACATGCTCTGCCCCAAGCGATATTCCTGATGAACACCTCTGCTATCATTGTAGTCTTTTGTATGTACTAAAAGGGAATTTACAGAGCATAACTTTAGCTTTAAATATTTGCAATGGGAAGATCCCCAGCTGCTGAGAGTGGGGCATAACCTTTGTTTTCATTTCCTTATTAGATGTAGTTTTCTGTTTTTATGTGACTGTAGGGATTTAAACAGTGACACAAGTTTCAAGCATTGATTTTAGTGCTTCATATTAGCTAAATATCCCATTAAAGCAATCATCAGTTAGGGAAAAAATTGCCTAAAAAGCTTCTTGGTAGTATGAGGATATTTAAATTAGATTTTTCATAGTCTGATATTTTAAGCTGTGGATTCTGTTATATAGCAGATATCGTAGATTTAGATAATATTTGCTGACAAACTAAGTAGTTGGAGAGTTTTCATGTTGTGTCAGTATTAAAGAACGATGGCTGATATAAACCCCCAAAACCTTCCAAGGATCATCCACAAATTAATCCATGTAAAGGTGTACATGTTGGCATTATTTATTAATATTTATGCATCAAAGATTTCTTTTTAAATAGAATTTTAAGAAATGTTCTGCTTTACTTATTTGGGAAATAGATCCAAAAGCATGTTAATAGCTAACACCTTTCTATGTTTTAACTTTTGGGAGAGTAAAAAGAATACCAGTATGAAAATTCTACAAATGAATTCCTCTGAAACCTTTTTTCCCTCAATACAGTCAGCATAGTACGTATTTCTAAGGCCACTAAGAGAGGTAAGAGAAATAGTTGTCAACACAGAATTATTTGTGTGGTATAGTGTCTCTGTTCTTTTTCCTATTTTAGAGCTTTTGTTTCTGAACTAATCAGAACCTCTTCCTAAGGGCATTTTCAGTTTCTCAGTAGGAGATGGAATAACCTGTGGTTAATTTTAAAGTTTAGATGGTTCTGAGCATTAAAAAATAAAAATATTAGTCTTGTCTGAATACTCATTAACAATGATGTTAATCAAATATACTATCTTTTGAGGAGTAATTCTAAAATTGAGGACTCTGGTAGGTATTCATTTCCTTTCCAACCAACCATTCCCAAATCTTTCTCTTTGCCTCTCAAACTCTTGTGATAATTGCTGGTATCAGATGTATTGGTAGCACTGCTCTGACAAATGCCAAAAAACTCTAAATATTTGTATAGCACTGTTAAATGAGGTTTTTAATATTTACATCAAGTTAAAAATCATCCAGCAGATTTTGTAGTATTGTTTTCATGGTGGAAACGTTGATATGTTGTTATTTGATGGATAGCCAGCCAATTCACATGTTTACTGACTCGTTTCTTTAGATATTATTAGGTTTAAAAACAGCTTCAAACTGTTATTGTGTTGAAAGTTGGGAATATATTAAGTAATGATTTCACAAATATGGCATTTTAAACCAAAACGTGTTGAAAGATTTGACTTGAAAGTAGTATATTTTTACTTTTAAGAGCAACATTTTTTGAAATTATTTTGTCAAAATGCAATATTTTTTGAAGTCAGTTTTTCTGAAAAGTTATGTTTTAATGTAATATGTAACCAATGTAACTTTAGACTTTAACTGGTAAACTTTTGTATTTGAAGTTAACTTTAAAAAGCCAGTGAGCAGTACTCAAATGTTATAGACTCTCAAGCAGCTGATGGAATAGTATTTTGTTATGAAGTCTGGAATTAAAACACCTTGTATTGTCTGCTTCTAAAATATCTTGTAGCTTTTAACTTAAAGCATTAAATGGTAACATTTTAATACAAGTTATGTCGTCCATTTGTTATTGTACATGTGTTGCCTGTTTTATGACCAGTGTTTAACATTACCCTCCAAATCAGTTCTATGCATAACCACTCACTAAATACTGCTGCTGTGGTTTCTTAAAGGAAACATTCTGTGCTGTGCTATGATGCATTGTCATCTTGCTGCTTGACAAATAGGTTTATAAGAATTAGAATTGTGTATGTTAATAGTACTGTTGTATAATAAGATGTAAAATTAGAGATGAGGAGTATGTGTAAGTGATCCTTTATTTTTGTTTTAAAACTGGTCAATACTATATCTAAAGCTTCTGTGGTTTATGTGATGTTTTAACTTTCACTTTAAACTGCACAGAATAAATTAAAATGAAAACAAAAGTTGTGTATGTTTCATTGATAAAGTATAGTGTGAAGGGTACCTTGGACGTGAAATGATTTGAAAGCAGCCGTTTTGCCCAGTGATTCACCCTTCACCTCATATTTCAAACTCCAAAAATCTAAGAATTAAGGCAAGATAGCAGCAGTATTCTGAGCACCATGGAAATAATTGTCTTAGAGCCTGAAGGACATATAGCACTAGAGCTAAATTACATTTACCATATTTATCCTTTTTGTTTCTTATACTTTAGTATCGTTTTGATATTTTGTACAATATCAAAATACATCATCTGTATATTTGTCTTATATTTTTGTTGGTATTAACCACCAGGAAGACTGAGGAATCTGATCAAAGCCAAGAAAAAGGTTGAGGAATGCCTTCAAAAACCAGTTTTGAGATAGGAGATCATTAGTTGCAGTGGCTTAGGGCCTAAGTCCCCCACCGCCATTTAAAAATTTTTATTAAATTTATTGTGACATTGGTTAATAAAATTACATAAGTTTCAAGTGTACAATTCAATAATACATCATCTGTATATTACATTGCGTGCTTAGCACCCAAAGTCCAATCTTCCATATGTTTGTCCATATGTTTGACCCCCTTTACCCTTTCTCACTTCTCCCACCACCCTTTCCCTCTAGTAATCACCATACTGTTGACTGTGTCTATGAGTGTTTGTCTTATTTGTTGATTTTAGTTTTATATCCCACATATGAATACAATTATATGGTTCTTGACTTTTTCCATTGGACTACTTTTAGCATGATATTCTTTAAGTCCATCCATATTATTGCAAATGGCAGTATTTCATGTCTTACAGCTGACTAATATTCTGTTGTGTGTGTGTACACACGCACACACACACACACACACACACACACACACTCTACATCTTTATCCAGCCATCTATCGAAGGACACTTTGGTTGTTTCCATGTCTTGGCCACCGTGAATAATGCTGCAGTGAACATCGGGGTGCTCATATCTTTATGAAAAAATGTTTTCAAATTTTTCAGATAGAGACCCAGAAGAAGGATTGTTGGGTCATATAGTAACTCGTTTCTTAATTTTTTGAGGACCCTGCATACTGTTTTCCATTGTGTCTGTACCAGTTTACATTCCCACTTGTAATGTACAAGGGTTCCTTTTCCTCCACAACCTCTCCAGCACTTATTACTTGTTGATAATAGCCATTCTAACATTGTGGTTTTGATTTGCATTTCTCTAATAGCTAGTGAAGTTGAGCATCTTTTCATAAGTCTTTGTTTGTATATCTTCTTAGGATAAGTGTCTGTTCAAGTCCTCTGCCCTTTTTTTCACTGGATTATTTGTTGAATTGTATGAGTTCTTTATATATTTCGGATATTAACCACTTATCAGAGTTGTTTATAAATATCTTCTCCCATTTGGTTGGTTACCTTTTTTTTTTTTTTCATGTGCCCCAGGCATGAAATTGCTCTGGCCACCAACCCAGGCTTCAAAGTAGGATGAACAAAGGACTGTATGTCTGCTTTGACCCTGACTGATATCAGAGCAGCACCACAAGTCAGATGTCTTTATCCATAGCCAGGGGATGGTTGCCTTTTTGTTTTGTTGATAGTTTCTTTTGCTGTGCAGAAGCTTTTAAGTTTGCTGTAGTCTCATTTTATGTTTTGCTTTTACTTCCCTTGCTTTTTAAGTCAAATTCATAAAATCCCCTTTAAGACCAAGGTCCGTAAGTTTAGTACCTGTTTTCTTTTATGTGTCTTATTGTTTAAGGTCTTATATTTAGGTCTTTGATCCATTTTGAGTTAATTTTTATATTTGGACTAATGACAGAGCCCAGAAATAAACCCACGTATGTGCGTCTGTGTGTGTGTGTGTGTGTGTGTGCGCGCGCAAATAATTTTCAACAAAGGAGGATCTTTGGAAACATGGCAGAGTGAGAGACGTCCCCAAATCTCTCCCCTTGAGATAACAATAAAGTGAACATTTAAAACTCAACAAAAAACACCCAAACTGCACACCAGCACGTCTGAGCATGGGATCTGCACATAAGAGCTACCACAGGTCAGAACCCCCCGGGTGTCGGGCGGTGGACTGAGAGAAATAAAGAAATTGCCTCTCGCAGCTGCTGGAGCTCCCTGGAAGAGGAGGAAGAGGGGAGAAGGAGCAGCGAGTTCCCTGGGAAAGTTATGAGCTCCTCATGTCTAGCTGGTGGCAGGGCCCAGTCATCAGGGCAGAAAGCAGAGAAGTGACCAGCAAAAAACAGTTGATTTTTACCAACCACTATTGCAAAACCGAGGCTGAGACACAGCTCCCAACCCCTAACGCAGAGGCCCCTCCCTCCATACCCTCCGAGACCGATCACCACAGAGCCCAAGGGGAATCTGAGCAAATGTTACCGAAACTGTTGCTAACACTGACAGGGACTGAAACAGGGTAGCGAGTGTGATTAAATATCAGAAAATAAAAAGGCATTTTTAAAGCTTTATATAAAGCAGGGGGCCAAGAAGCTTAGATATCACCTACTGGAAACCAAAAGAAAAGCACCTTTTCTGCAGCAGGCTAAAAGGAGACCTTTATGTAATAAATCTTTCTGGAAAAAAAGCAGAATACATTTCCATTAATGCCCAGGGGGAGAAATAGTTCATTAAACACCATGAACAAACAAGGCGACAAGGCATCTCAGAAAGAGAAAAATGTCCAGAAAATAAGCTTACAGACATAGATATAGGTAACTTGAATGACGGAATTCAGGATGATATTTCTGAAAAAACTCAAGTGAATTCCGAGACGAGTCATATCAACAATTTCAGGAATTGAAAAAACAACTAGATGAGCAGAGCAAGGAGATTGAAACCCTCAAAAAGAACCAAATAGAACTTCTGGAGATAAAAAACACTGCAAGAGTTGAAAAATGAAAAATCAAGCTTGGGAAATAGAGTTGACCAAATGGAGGAAAGGATCAGTGATATTGAAGACAGAAATCTAGAAATAAATCAGAAAGAAGAAAAGAGAAACTGAAGAATGAAAAATAATGAAAGAAAAATTCAAGAACTAGCTGATACCACCAGGAGAGGAAACATAAGAATAATAGGCATTATAGAAGGCGAGGAAAAGGAACAGGGATCAGAAAGCGTTTTCAGACAAATAGTGGATGAGAATTTCCCAAATCTAAGAAATGAGCTGGAGCTTGGAATTCAAGAAATCAACAGAACACCCAATTATCTCAACCCAAATTCACCAAGACACATTGTATTAAAATTATCAAAAATCAATAACGAAGACAGAATTCTCAAGGCAGCCAGGGAGAAGAAAACGATAACTTATAAAGGTAAACCCATTAGATTATCCTTGGACTTCTCAGTGCAAACCTTACAAGCCAGAAAGGAATGGAATCCAATATTTAAACTATTAAGTGAAAGGAACTACCAGCTTAGAATAATGTATCCAGCTAAGCTCTCCTTTAGATACGAAGGAGAAATTAAGACTTTTCCAGACATACAAAAATTGAGGGAATTCTCCACTACTGTACTACAGGAAATACTGAAAGGGGTCAATTCACCTTAAACAAAATGACAAAAAATATATATACATAATTAGGAGTAAAGTGATTATCAGGCAAATAGAAGCAGAGGAGTGCAACCCTTACTAAGAACAGGGCATTATAAGCTTAAATAATAATAGAATTGTTATAACAAGATAGTGAACATTCGGCATACATAGGGACAAACTGAGACAATAATGACTGAAAAAGCGGGGATCCAAAGATCCAAATTCACAAAGGGGAATGGAGATAAGGCACAAGCAGAAGAAAATGGACGACTGTATGTTTATACAACTATCCTTTACATATTCGTAATGGTAACCACACACCAAAGATTCAGAACTGAAGTATATAACATAAAACAAGAAAGACCAGAGGGAAAACCCACAAAAGCCAACTAAAATAAAGAAAACAGAAACACAAGGTCAAGGAAGAAATGGAAACACCAAGCTACACAAAGTGAAACAAACACAAAGTGAAACAAACACAAAGCTACACAAAGTGAAACAAACACAAAGTGAAAGGGTGGAAAATGATGTTTCAAGCAAATGGTATTCAGAGAAAAGCAGGAGTAGTGGTAGTAATATCAGACGAAATAGACTTCAAAATAAAAAAGGTAAAGAAAGATACTGAGGGACACTTCATAATGATAAAAGGAATCATGCACAAAGAAGACATAACACTTATTAATATCTATGCTTCCAATCAAGGAGCCTCAAAATATGTAGAACAATTACGAACAGAACTAAAGAGAGAAACAGATCAAAACACTATCGTAGTAGGGGACCTGCATACCCCACTGTCGGATGTGGACAGATCATCCAAACAGAAAATCAATAAGGAAATAACATCCTTAAATGACACTTAAGATCAACTGGACATAATTAACATTTACAGAGCCTTCCATCCAAAAACAGCTGCTTATACATTCTTCTCTAGTGCACATGGAACATTCTCTAGAATTGACCACATACTGGGACACAGAGATGGCCTCAACAAATATAAGAGGGTTGAAATCATACCAACCATATTCTCTAATCATAATGCTTTGAAACTAGAGATCAACTGCAGAAAGAAATCAGGAAGAACCACAAATACATGGAGATTAAAAAACATGTTACTGAAGAATAACTGGGTCAGAGAAGAAATAGAAAGAGAGATCAAGAGATAAATAGAAATGAATGATAATGACAGTACAATATACCAAAACTTTTGGGACACAGCAAAAATGGTCATAAGAGGAAAGTTCATATCATTACAGGTCTATCTCCAAAACCAAGAAGGAGCCCAAATAAACAACCTAATGCTTCATCTTAAAAAACTAGAAAAGGAAGAACGAATGAGGCCTAAAGTCAGCAGAAGGAAAGAAATCATCAAAATTAGAGCTGAAATAAATGAAATTGAAAATAAACAATAGAAAAAATAAATGCAACAAGGAGCTGGTTCTTTGAGAAGTTAATAAAATTGACAAACCTAAAGAAAACAGAGAAAGGATACAAATAAACAAAATGAAGGATGAAAGAGGGAAATTATGACTGACATCGCAGAAATACAAAGGATCATGCAAGAAAACTATGAAAAAGTATATAATAATATTTAATAACCTAGAAGAAATGGACCAGTACTTAGAAAAATACAATCTTCCTAGACTGAATCAAGAAGAACTGGAAAATCTAAATAGACTGATCAACAGTATGGAAATTGAAACAATTATCAAAAACCTACCAAAAAGTAAAAGTCCAGGATCAGATGGCTTCACCAGTGAATTCTACCAAACATTCAAAGATGTAATACCCATTCTCAAACTCTTCAAAAAAATCGAAGAGGAGGCAATACTTCCCAACTCATTTTATGAGGCCAATATTACTCTGATACCAAAATCTGGTAAAGATAACACAAAAAAAGAATACTACAGACCAATATCTCTCATGAACACAGATGCAAAAATCCTGAAGAAGATGCTAGCGAACCGAATACAGCAACATATTAAAAAGATTATATACCACTTGGAATGGCTTCATCCCAGAGGCACAGGGATGGTTCAACATATGCAAATCAATTAATGTTATAAACCACACAAACAAGTTAGAAAATAAGAATCATATGATCCTATCAAACGATGTAAAAAAATCTTCAACAAGATATAGCATCCATTTATGATCAAAACATTTAACAAAATCAGTATAGAAGGAAAGTACCTTAACATAATAAAGGCCATCTTTGACAAACCCAACATTACACTTAATGGTGAAAAACTAAAAACCTTCCCTCTAGGATCAGAAACAAGGCAAGGCTGTCCACTATCACTACTGTTATTCAGTATAACATCAGAGGTCCTAGCGAGTGCAATCAGGCAAGAGAAAGATACAAAAGGCATCCAAATAGGAAATGAAGAAGTCGAATTGTCACTATTTGCAGATGACATGATTTTCAATATAGAGAACCCTAAAGACTCCACAAGAACACTGCTAGAAACAAGCAAATACAGTAAAGTTTCTGGATACAAAATCAACATTCAAAAATCCATAATGCTCCTATACTCTAATAGTGAAAAAGAAGTAGAAAAAGAAAAAAAGAAGTCAGAAAAAGAAGTAGAAAAAATAATTCATTTTGCAATTGTACCAAAAAGAATAAAATACCTAGGAATAAATTTAATGAAATATGTGAAGGACTTATGTTCTTGGATTGGAAGAATCAACATAGTTAAAATGACCATAAAACCTAAAGCGTTACACAGATTTAATGCAATCCCCATCAAAATCTCATCAGCATTTTTTAAAGAAATAGAACAAAAAATCATCAGATTTGTATGGAAGCACAAAAGACCCCAAACTGCCAAAGCCATCCTGAGAACAAAGAATGAGGCTGGAGGCATCACTCTGCCTGACTTCAAATTATACTACAAAGCGACAGTAATCCAAACAGCATGGTTTTGACAGCAAAACAGACACACGGACCAGTGGAACAGAATCTAGAGTCCAGAAGTAAATCCATGTTTATATAGGCAAATAATTTTTGACAAAAAAGCCAAAAACATACAGTGGAGAAAGGAAAGACTCTTCAATAAATGTTGCTGAGAATACTGGAAGGCCACTTGCAAAAGAATGAAACTAGACTGTTGTCTATCACCACACAACAAAATTCACTCAAAATGGATTAAAGACCTGAATATAAGACTCGAAACAATAAACTGCATAGAAGAAAACAGGAATTAAATTCAACAACCTTGGACTTAAAGAGAATTTTATGAATTTGACCTCAAAACAAGGGAAATAAAAGCAAAAATAAATGAATGGGACTACATCAAACTATAAAGCTTCTGCTCAGCAAAAGAAACCATCAACGAGAGAAAGAGACAACCATCTCAATGGGAAAATATATTTGCAAGCGACGCCTCCGATAAAGGCGTAATATCCAAGATATACAAAGAACTCGTACAATTCAATAACAGCAACAACAAAAATGATCTCATAAAAAAATGGGCAGAGGACCTGAACAGACTCTTCTCCCTAGAGGACATACAAACGGCCAACAAATATTTGAAACGATGTTCACTATCACTAGCTATTAGGGAAATGCAAATCAAAACCGTGATGAGATACCATCTCACACCTGTTAGAATAGCTATAATCAACAGGACAAGTAATAACAAATGTTGGAGAGGATACAGAGAAAAGAGAACCCTCATACACTGCTGGTGGGACTGCAAATTGATATAGTCACTATGGAAAACAATACGGAGGTTCCTCAGAAAACTAAGAATTGTTCTACCATATGATCCAGCAATCCCTCTACTGGGTATTTACCTCAAAGACTTGAAAAGCCATATCTGAAAAGATATTTGCACGCCAATGTTCATAGCAGCATTATTCACAGTGGCCAGGACATGGAAGCAACTGAAGCGTCCTATGATAGATGATTGGCTAAAGAAGCTGTTGTACATACATACAATGGAACATTACTCGGCCATAAGCAGAGATGAATTACTGCCATTTGCGACGACATGGATGGACCTCGAGATAATCATGCTAAGTGAAATAAGCCTGACAGAAAAAGTTGAAAATCACATAATATCACTTATATGTGGGATATAAACCTAAAAGCAACAAATGAGCAGGACAAATAAACAGAGACTCATGCACATGGACTATAGAGTAGTGGTTACTAGTGAGGTGGGGGAGGAGGAGGGAGGTAGATGGGATAAAAGGGTCAAATATAGGGGAGTAAGGGGATGGTGAAATGGGTAAAGGGGATCAAATATATGGTAGCTGAAGGAAACTGGACTTTAGGTGGTAAACACAATAGAATATACAGATGTCAAATTATAATGTACACCTGAAAATTATATAATTATATTAACCAATGTTACCCCAATAAACTTAATAAGAAAAGAAATAAGGAACCAAAAACACAATGGAGAAAAGAAAGTTTCTTCAATAAATTGTGCTGGACAGGTTAGAGATTAAATATAAAATGAGTGTAACATTTGTGTATAATAAAAGGAAGTTTTGAGCAGAGGCTGGATTTTAGAGGTGAAATAGTTCTGAGCAGTGACACTAAATACAGCCATAGAAAAAGGGAATCTGAGAACTGAGTCATTCTAGGGTGTTGTGCGGACTGTCAGCATGGTCACTAATACATGATAACTGGAGTCAGGATGGAGAAGACTACTATGACCTGGGGACCAGATCAGGTACTTGAGAGGTACTGATCTCAAAGTTAAGGATGTCAGGTGTGGCCCTTAAAAGGAGGAAGGAGTTTCCTGAAAATAAAAGAAGACCGTTCTTAGGGAGCTCTGAGAATATTTTCACCCTGCCCCGCTCCCCACCCCTCACCCCCCCCAGCAGCTCTATAGGCCAATGTATGATTGTTATGTACAAATAAGT
Source organism: Pteropus medius (assembly GCF_902729225.1). Classification (NCBI taxonomy): domain Eukaryota; kingdom Metazoa; phylum Chordata; class Mammalia; order Chiroptera; family Pteropodidae; genus Pteropus; species Pteropus medius. The sequence goes on along the minus strand of NW_024355205.1, from coordinate 3,793,757 downwards.
ACTTCAGTTATAAAAATGATGCTATTTATGGAGAACTTTTGTTGGGGGAAGGAGAAAAGAGGGAAGGACAGCAACAGCTTCTCTAAGAATCTTAAAGGAGGAGTTTTCCTAGTAGAGGATGAAAAGAGGATTCCAGAAAGAGCTTGTGAAAAGTCAGTCATGGGAAGGGGACTTGTTTGGAGAATTGTAGGTAGTTGGTTATTCCTGGAATGTAGGGTGATTATGCGAGGCAATGGTTTGAGGCTGGAGAAGTAGGAAAAATCTGGGTCACAAAAGACATTGTATGCCATGGCAAAGGCTTTGACACGCATGCCATATGTGATGAAGAACACTGAAGTATTTTCAATTGAGAACACTGATTCACTTGTTCAGCATATATTCAGCGGCTACTCTTGCAGGCACCTGAACTAGGTCCAGATGGCTTAGAAACTCATGCTGATTTCAGCAAGGAGGATTGATTTGGAGGCTCACTGAAGATAGGGTGTCTCTCACTGTAGCCCAAGCAAGAAAATTCTTAGAAAGCTATCGGCAGGCTGGAAAGGAGTGACGACCACGGGAAGTTTGAAGACATGAAGAATCAAGACCTGAGATTGGATTGTGAAGGCAAGTGAAGGAGAAGGGTAGGTGAAGGATGATCTCAACATTTAAATTTGAAACTGATAACACAGGGATGCATACAAAAGAAGTGGGTTCGAGGTTGGTCACAGGAAGATGGAAGATAAGAGTCTAGTTTTGGGCATACATATTCTAATTTGAGGAGCTTATAGGCTGTCAGGTGGATAGAAATACTAAACAGTTGTAAAAATATGAAGGGCATGGTTGAAAACATTTTGGTGATTACCAGTTATGTGAATGCAGTTGAAGCTATAAGCTAAAACGGGATCTGCTGAGGCCAGAATAAGAAGAGACCCAAGGAGTGGCTCCTAAGGAGCATCAATATTTAAGAGGCTGATAAAAGAAAAAGAGACCAGTAAGGACATTGAGACAGACTCAAAAGAGAACCAGGAATGTACCTGGAAGAAGGTAATGTGTAGAAGCAAAACAAAGAAAGAACTTGAAGAAAGAGCCAAGTTTTCAACTGATGTATGCTGAAGAATGATGTTTCTCAGATCTAACTATTAAGAAATGTGGCAACAGGAAACTTGCAGTCGTCCATGCAAAAGATGATGTGAATCTGTGCAAGGCCGGTGGCAGTGTGGTAAACTGATTAGGTACTGACAGCAGTCAATTTGACAGGGTTTGGTGATTAATTAGATATGAGAATGGAAGGACAAGGATGTATCATTAATGGATGGCTGATGGAGGACATGGGTGGAACATGTTTGGGGATAAGTCCAGGTGCATGTAAGACTGGTGGAAATGGCCAAGGTGAGGAAAACTGAATTCCTACCCAAGTGCCATAACTTGGTAGTTGGAATTTAACCTCTCAGTTTCCTGGTCTGCTAAATGGGAATGATAATGCCTAGGATTATTATAAGGAGTAAATTTTTAAAATACCTGTTAAATAACATGTTCTTTAATATATAGTAGGCAACCCATAACTTCCTCTCCCTCTCTTCTATTCTTACTTCTTATTCACCTTTGTAACCATAGAAGCTTTCTTAATGACAACTTTGGTCCAGGAGTTACCAGTTCATTGAAAATGTCAGCTGAAATAGGGAGTCATGAAAACATATGTTCATCCTACAATGTTTGAAGTAAGGCCATGACTTTTTTTTTTTTTACTGAGCATAGATCCACTAGAGTTCAATGTTATTTTGTATGAGAAAGTCAGACTTATAATTCTATGATTTCCTGTTCTCTTAAAATTGGAACAAGAACAAAACCTTGCAGAGCAGATTTTAATGTATTTTCCCATCTTTTACTGTTGCCTCACTCATCCTTAGATGGACAGGATTTTTAGCATCTTGCCTTTATCACATTATTTTCCCAAATCATTTAACTAAGTTTTTATGGAAATGACCCTTTTTTTACACTCATATTTCATCATAATATTTAATTATAGAATTATAATATCAGAGATAACTGAAATCAGCAGGTTTGGGAACCATTTTGGTTAAACAAGTCATTTGGTGAGGACAGAAATGTGTGAGCATATGAGATAGTAATCCTCTATCCTTAATTATGCTCCCCACCTAAGCATGTTAATTATTGCATGTTATTTCACAGAGCAAATGGAAACCTCAGCCTGGAATTTACTCACCCTTCTACAGAACTTGCCTTCCTGGTACTTTAGAGGACAGACACCTCTGTCTGAAACAAATGCCCCGCTCCTGTGCTTTAGATCCTATTCTCCTACGTTTTTAGCAAATTAACACCGTCAATTATTTCTTCTATATATTATCAGTCACTCTCTGTCAACTCTTTTCAACATTTAAATATATTCATTATGCATACTCTATCTTGAAAGAAAGAGAGGCCTTCTTCTATCCGCTCAGCTGCCAGCCACTCTTCTCTCTTCACTTCACACCAGACTTCTCTAAGGAATTATCTTTATGACCCCTGACACAAAATCTGAAGGACATTTTCCAGTCCTCAACTTCGCCTGACCTCCTATCAGCAGTTGTCCTGGTTGCTCATTCCTTTATGGAAACATTCTTTTCCTTTGGATATAATGGTACTAACTTCTGGCTTTACTGGTTTTAATCCTGTCTGTCTGGCTATACCTTTAATTTGCAGGTTATCCTGCAATTAAATGTCAGAGTTTCCCCGGACTAGATTCTGGCCCCCTTCTTCTTACTCTGTCTCCTCAGGCAATCCTATTTGTGACTTCAACCACCCTTTCTTCACCGGTGGAGCTTCATTCCTATCTCTTAAGACAATGATCTTCTCATTATCTCTTCTTGATTTTCTTAAACGCTGGTCAAACTCAACAACTGCAAAGGAAGATTTATAACTCCTGAACCTGGTGTTCTTCCAGTGTCTCTGTACGGTTGTTAAAGTCCCATATTCAACACATTGTCTTGTTGATTTTACGTCTGAAAAGCTCTTGAAACCATCTACTCTTCTCCATTTTTTAAATTACCATTTGTAGGCAATGTGGTATAGTGATCATGAGAGTGGCCTCTGGAATTAGACTTCAGTGTGCTTCATTTTTCATCTGTAAAGTGGGCATAATAATAGTAGTTATATGGGTTTTGTAAGGGGTAATGACTGAACATACACAGAGCATTTAGAGTAGTGCCCAGTATATTGGGCATTCCCTACCACTAAACTCAACTGGACTATTGCAACAGCTGCCCTCTCATATCTGTTATAGCCCCTCTACAGTCTTTTCTCCTCATTGTCACCAGAATGATCTTTTTGAAACTCAAATATGACCCTAACATGTGAATGCTTTCCTACTGATAGTAGAAAAAGGTGGAAAACTCCTAACACGCCCAGTGACACGCCACCAGATTGCGTTTTCCAGCCTCACCACAGCCCTCGCTCTATACTTCCGGCAGTGTGAGCCATTCCCCAGCTACGGAAAGAGGCGGTCTTTACCCCACGTTCCTCCATTACATGTTCTTCCCCCGACCCCACTCGAACGCCCGACTCCCCTCCCCTATCTCCTAGTCATTCATTAGATCTCGGCTCACAAGTTACTTTCTCAGAGAAGCTTTTTCTGAACCCGCCCCCCTTCTCCAGGCAGTTTCTTTGTTACATAAGACAGTCTTCTTTACCTTCAGTGAAGTGATTCCAGACAAGAATTAAACATTTGCTGGTGGATTTATTTGAATTACTATTTCAATGTAAGGTAGGACTTACATCAAAATAACATCCTGACCCGCAAGCTGCATATATTCAATCTTTTAGTCAGAATCTAGGATCAGAGACCTAATTCTTGCCTTATGAGCATCTCCTAAAAATGGTTACCATTTTCTTTAATCAGCAAACATAAAAGTGTTTGTTCATGAGATACTTTTCAAGCTTCTAATTCTTTCTGTGTATTCTGTGTCCATTACTCCTCCCATCCCTTCCAAGGTCAAAAAATCCTGTCAGATCCTGCTCGAACAGCACCTCTTGACCACAAGATGGCGATAGATTTCAAGAGTTAGGTGAGTACAGTTTCTATTCCTGTCGGGAGTGGGATCCTTTAAAAGAGTGTGGATGAGTTTGGTAATTATATAGCACCCTGTTTTATGGCATAGGTGTTTTAACTTATCCTATTTGCCTAAAGCAGCAAGGGTGAGCATCTAAACTGTTGAACGAACTGGAACACTTTGAGAGTGAAGGGGAGGTGGGTGGATTATTCATTATCCGGCCAGATATAAATCAGGGCTTCTGGCTACACATGAATGTTGTTTCTTCCATATAAAGCTGAGGTAAGCCAGATGACAATATCTGTAGTCCCTCTGATTCCTACTGATGAAGGCTTAAAGTCAGAAAAGAGAGTGCTCACACCCCTTTTCACCTCCCAGTGTATGAACTTCACCTCCCAGTGTATGATTCCAGGAACTAGACAATTTCAGAAAATGAGTGATGAAAGGATGATTGCTCCAAAGGCCCACATGTTTACTTGTAGGAGTCAGGAATCCTTGCATCTGGTGAGATGGCATGGAGATAATAAGGCGTTGTGTCGAATAATGCCTTCAATTTGCAAAGTCCTTTTTCATATATTGCCTTCCTTGAACCTCATAGCTTTGTGGGGTGTGAGGAAAGCAGGGAAAATGTTATCCTTGCTTCATAGGTAAAGTCACTGAATTTCAAAGAGGTAAAGTACTTGGCTGTGGACATACGTGCCAAACCCTGAGCTTCTGCCTTGTTGATTAGAGTTGGGAAACACACTTCATTTTTACTTAAAGTATCCAAATCACCTTATTTTATTCAGCACATAGGAAAGTAAGTACATGTTCGAATACAAACATGAGATGAAACCCTAATTCATATGAGTATACACGTCAGGATAAACTAATTAGGAAAGTCATAGTGTTTATTTTCTTTTGTTTCTTCCTTACTCCCCTAATAGAGCAGCTGGCCCTGTGTCCTGTAGTGCTGCTGGCTTTCTCTCACTCCAGGAGGGACTCAACAGGTTTGGGCTTGCTGGGGTTCTAAATCTGATTTTCCAACAGGGAGAAGGACTTTCAAAACATTGGCAGGGAAGGGACGTTTAGGGACAGTGACTCAGTGGCCTGAGGGGAATGCAGTTAGATTCCCAAGGATTGAAAGCAGAACCTTGCACCCTGCTCTCACGTAGCCCTGTGAGGTGGCAGGTATGATGAGAGTGGCTTGCAGATAATGGGGATCTGAACACTAAGCTCCAGCTTTGGAAACTTCAGCCAGGTTTTCGATGACCATGTTGGGCACAGGGAATGAAGCTGTGAGTGGATCTCAGGGCAGCTGAATGATGGACATCTCAAAGGCAGCTTTGAGTTTTCTGGATGGTGTACGACCCTTCCGGCTCTTAAGGAGGGAGATGTGTTTGCCAATAATGACTAATACTCAATATCTCACCAACCCTGCTGAATAGACTCACCGCCAGTTAATTTGATTTAGACACAAAACAATACAAAATAAAATGCATAAGTCTTGCGCTGAATGTCGTCAGGTTAATTCATACTCATTAATGATTACATGTAAAAACAAGCTCTTTGTGCTCCTCCCAGACAAAAGAAAGAAACGTAGAAAGAAACCCAAGGTCCTGGCCTCTCTTGCCTTCTTCCACCATTCCCACACCTCGAGTCCTTTAGAGCAGCGTACCATGCTTTGCTGCTGCAAACCCCCGTCACCTTGCCTGGTGACCTTTTACCTTTAATACCTCCCCCTCAGAAGCCGCCACTTCCCTGCAGCCTTCCCTGTTTCCCGTGCTCCTGTGGCCTTGTGCTGATACCTCTAGTAGGACACTTCTCATTTATCTGTCCTGCTAAATCAGTGTTCTCAGCACACAGAATCACCTGGATTCTTCCTAAATGTGGATTTTTGGCTTTTCCTTATTTCCGTAGACTGAGTCAGAATCTCAAGGAGGTCATAATAAATATCCTTTTTTTTTTTTTTAACCCCTTGAGCTGCACTGAATGGTGTCCTTCCAAAATTATACCTGGAACCTGTAAATGAGAACTTATTTGGAAATAGGGGATGCAATTACATTAGAACGAGGTCATACTGGATTAGGTCGGGCACTAATCCAGTGACCTGTGTCCTGAAAAGGAAGAGGGAACTTTAGATACACAGAGACATGGAGGCAACACCATGTGAAGGTGGAAGCAGAGATTGGAGTGATGCATTTATAAGACACATACCAAGGACTGCCAGCAACCATCAGAAGCTGTGAGATTCTCCCTGAGAGCCTCCATAAGAGAATCAAGCTGCCATCACCTTGATTTTGGACTTCTAGCCTCCAGAGCTATGGGAAAATATATTTCTGTTATTTTAAGCCCCTAGTTTGTGGTACTTTGTTACCACAGCACTAAGAAACTAACGGCACCCCCCTTTTCCTTCCTTCTATTGTCTTAGGTTATCTTTATTTCCCTTTTCCCTCTACAGGAAGTTATACTTCCTATTCAAATTATTTTAGTGTTACAGTGCACATATGTACATTTTTTAGTGGTCCAGTAGATGATCTCTGGGGTTTTCTCTACCTCTTATATCTTTGGGAAGCTGATCCTGCCTCTCTTTGTAAAAGTGAAAAAAAACCTCACTGCCTGCTGTGTAACTGTCCTGTGCTAGCATGTCAGCTCAGCTGATAGCTCGTGGCCTCAAGGAGGTTACCCCAGGGAGCCGTTGCTCTGGTTCAGCAGTGGTAGCTGCCTTGCCTTGGCCTGCTTCCCCAGGTGGCTCTGGCAGGGGTTCCGGGGTGGCATGTCTGATGCCATGGTGTAGGCAGTGTAAGCTACAAGGGCAGCAGTGTCCTCATCAAGCCAGCTCAACAGCCTGGTTGCTGTATTGGTCCTGCCCGTGCTGCCCTTGAACTCTGGGCTAGCTCTTCCTGAGATCCTGTGAGCTACTGAAGTTCTTTTAATAAATCTCTTTCCTGCTTAAATCAGCACCAGTTAGTTTCTCTTGCCAGCAGCTAAAAGCCGGATTGTCAATGATGGGCATTTTTTTTTTCTTTTAAACAAAGATACTTGTTCAACGAAATCTAAAAGACAGACAATAATGTTCCCTCCTCAGTGCCAGGACATTATGAGGTAGTAATTGTTCCATTCTATCCATCTTTCATTTTATTAGGATAGAGGATTTTTGATCCACCTTAATTTTAACTAGGTCATTAATTACTTATTATCATCATTATTATAGTTTTAAGAGTTTATGCTTCTTTAGTTACACCAACATATTTACAGATTACTTTGCTCTCCATTGTTTCTTGTAATCCAGTTCTGCCTTTTGGCTTCAATTTCCTTCTTACCAAAGTGTATCCTTTAGTAATTCTTTTGGCGAACGTTTTCACCAAAACGTTTAGTAGTGCACTTTTCAATCTTTGAACATATCTTTCCTTTGCCTGCCTTTATAAGTTGAGCTGGATATAGAATTTTAGATTGTATTTATTTTTTCTTAGCACCTGGAAGTTAGTATTCCTTTGGCTACTGGCCTGTATTGTTGCTAATAAGAAATTAGGAAAATTATAAATTATTGTCCCTTTGTAAGCTATCTGTTCCTCTCTGCCTCCAGCAAACACATTGGTTACTTTGCTGTTCTACAGTTTTACCAGTATGTTTCCAGGGGTATTTTTGTTTTATTAATGTTGCTTGGGAATTGTGGTGCTTCTTAGGTCTTTCTGACCTCTGGAAACTTCTGTAGTTGTCTTGAAATTTCATTTCTCCTTGATTCTCTCGAGTCTTTCTCAGGCCACTGAGTAGACTAATATTGGATCCTTCATATTTTTCAACTCTATATGCCTGTACTACTTTTTACTAGATTTGTTATATTTACCTTTCAGTTTAATTCTCTCTTTACCTATGTCCAGTTTGTTTAACTTTTCAATTGAATTTCATTTTTCATTTCATAATCAGTTTATATGTATACACACGATTATATTTTTATATAAATACATGAATATGACTTTGTCAAACATATGTGTAATTTTTTTCTTTTCCTTTTATCTTGGCTCTTTTTTCCATCTCTCCACTAACATCATTCTTTCTCTATCCTGAGTAACTCATGTTAACACAGTGAATATCCTCTCATATTTTTGCCTTGGTCATATAATCTTAAACTAACTCTTTATATACAAATACATATGACATATGGTTTAAGCTATTATTTATTCTACAAAAGTAAAATCGCACACATGAAATATTAGTCAAAGATAAGGCATAGAATTCCTTCCAAATAAACTGGTGAAATGTTAATTCATTGCTATTAATACTCACTATTCGTGGTATGGACATATTATAATTTATTCAAACACATTATCACAATGGACCGTCCTTTTGCTTGTCCCTACAAGCATGTTCCAACAAATGTTCTTGTACAAATAGCTCTATAGACTCATGATTGATTTCCATGGAATGGATCGGGGTCAGCAAACTTTCCCTTAAAGGGCCAGATAGTAAATATTTTAGGCTTGGTGGGTCATGTGGTCTTTAGCTACTTCTGCCCCCACTCAGTCATAGGCAATACATAAACAAATGAGTGTGGCTATGTTCTAATAAAACTAAATTTACAAAACCAGACAATGGACAGCATTTGGCCTGCAGGCCATAGTTTGCCATCTCCAGGTTAGATTATCAGAGGTGAGATATAATGTATATTTTTAAAAATTGCAATAGTAATTGCCAGATTGCTTTCCCAAAAAGCTATAATAATTCACATATTCCCCAGCAATGTCTGAAATTACCCCTTTCCCTGAATCCCATCCACAAATAGGTATTAGGAATATTAAAAAATTTTGCCTCTCTGGTGGAAATGGAGTAAATAGCTCACCGTACATTTATTTGTCCATCTTCTCATATTTGTTGGCCATTTGAATTTTTATCATCTGTGAGTTATCATCATGTCATTTGTCCATTTTCTATTTTATGTTCTCTTCTTGTCAGTTAATAAGGAATATTTGTATGTTGCAGATACAAACCTTTTCTCTATTCTCTTTAACAATATTTTCCTGACTCTTTTTTATTTATTATTTTGTTTACAGAATCTTATGCATTTAAAAAGATTCTTTATAGAGGTAAATATATCAATCTTTATTAAATAGCTTCTAGGTTTCCAGTCTTGGTTAAGAAGGTGTCTTCCATCCTTACTCTAATGTATAGTTGTGTATATTTTCTTGCAAGGTTTTAATTTTGTTTTTTATATTTAAGTTTTCAATCTATTTTAATTTTTTTATATGACATAAGATAGTGATCTGGGTTTATATTCTTTTATACTCACATATGGCAGATGCCTAAGGTTTTGATTTCTGAAGGATAATATTTTTCCTCTACCTAAGATGCATAGATGACCAAATTTCTTGTCTTTTTCCTGGGCCAGTGTACAGAAATGTCTGGTACCCCTTTCATAAACAAGACTCAATGATTCATGCCCAGGCTTGGTTCCAGTTCCTCTGCTCCCTGCAGTTTGGAGGTCATGTCTCCTGTCCATGTGAGATCTTCATATTCTAGGCCATAGGGCCTTTGTCAGGGGCCCATCCTTCATGGGCCCCAGCACTGCCTCGGCTTCCTCTTACTGCTCTAGTTTTAATTTCTGTCTTTGTTCCTGGCCCCTGGTCATCTCCCATTCTTTCTTTTTCAGCTGGATTATACTGCAATAATAGTAATAAAAAAAAAAAACTGCTATTATATCCAACTCCTCTATGTGTTTGTGGTAGAAAAGAAGGCCTGTGTGTATCACCTTAGTCTGTTGTGTTATTGGAAGAGATCTCTAATAATAGATATTGTTTTTGAACATTGGAAACCAAATACAGGGCCCCTGGGCCCTGCATGAAATGCGCCGAACTCTCCATCACTCCCGAGGTTCTCTACGGTTGCCGCCTCAGGTGCTGTCTCAGCACTGCCAATTCCCATTAAATCTCAGATTCTGTTCCAAATATATTAGCCAACCGGCTTCCCATGGGACTCACAATCTTCTAGGTTGTTGCTTTTTAAACTGTAACAAAAGTAGTTGGTTCAAATTCTTAAGTACTGTTGTTAAACCTATGAAGTATGCTTTTGAGTGACCTTAATGTGCATGAAAGAAATTAGATTGTGAAACTTGGGGATAGAGTCCCATAAAAGTGTATGGTACACTCAAAAAAATCTCACATCATATTGTGTTTGGTGGGATCATAAAGGAACACCAAGAGCTTTCTTTAAGTCAAAAGTTAAAATTGCCTTATGCTTTTAAAATTTCTTTGTTATGAAATTTTGTTATTTCTTTTGTTTGTTATTATTTCTTTTTGCTTGTGTATGTGAGGAAAATGACTCCCATGGAAAAAAATTGCTTAGGCAATAAATAAGAATCAAGGAATAGCTTAGCATTTTCTGAAGAGGGAATAACATACCATAAAGGTAAGCAAGCCTAGGAGAGTTTGGATGATATATAAATTGGGTAAATGTTAAGGTGTGACTATAAAATTGTGCTACTTTGGGGGGCATGTTATGAAAATAAAGTTTATTATTTGTATTATATTTTAGTCATAAAAATTTTATGTTACTATCTGTGGAGAAGCACCTGTTTCTAAATGATAGTTCAGACATCTGGGAATCTTTCACACGTTGAAAAATTTGACTTAAACAAGTCTACTTCTTTTCTTTTTTCTCTTTATTGATTTTAGAATTTATTTTTACCTGTTGTCACCAAATAGGAATGCTGCTTTTGGTAACAGAGCAAGGTGATTCAGACTGATCCTTTTGCTAAAAATAAAGCTAAAGTAAAGCTGGATAAAATATAAAATTCAATTTAAAAATCATTGAAGAATTAATAAGGTACTGAGAAATTACTAGTCAAGATCTGGGAGACGAAAATTGAGAGTGAGCCTAGTATTAGGGGCTACTCTTATCTTGGGAAACATTTGCAGATCTTGAAAGGGGAACTGAAAAACTGAGGTGCACTTTTAAAAACCTGTTGAGACTAAGGAGAAAATCTATGGTCCAGGGCCTACCAAGGTGGGGGGCTTGGGATATACCCCAACTTCAGTATTGGAGACCTGAAGAGCTTCTCCCTAAAAGCAAGAGTGGACTAGAAGTAAATGAGCCCTCATGTAAAATGTAAATTGTAGCCTATCTTCAAGACATTTTGTAAGGCCTAAGAAATCTGAAATCCTAAAATTGGAATAGGATTAGTCTGGATTGTTAGTAGTATCCCTACAGTTATGGCATAAGCAATAAAAATCCTCTCTGGAGCAAGATGTGTCACCCGAGGCTTCTAGTTATTTTTACAAATATATTTTTTTCAAATACAAATGTATAGTATACTTTGAAAAATTAGCACGGGAATGCTTTTCTAACCTAATAAAATTGTGCATATGTGTGTATCAGTCCAAAAGCCAGCTTCTTATTTGATTGCTAAATGTCAAACACTTAAGGGAGGCATACCCCTCAAGTCAGGAATAAGACAAGGATGCCTGCCACTACTACAGTTATTTAACATTGCATATAATGTTTGCTAATGCAATTAAACAAGAGAAAACAATTCGACTTATAAGAATTAACAAGGAAGAGACAAACTTCATTGATAACATAATTGTATATCTAGAAAAACCAAAAGAATTGATGGAAAAGTACTACAATCCATAAGATAATAAAATAATGGGACATAAAACTAGCATACTAAAATAATTTGCTTTCATATATTTAAACAATAAGCACTTTGAAGATATAATGGAAGAGAAGAACCTGTATATAATAACAAAATATAAATATCAACACATCAGCCTAAGAGAAATATGTAAAAATAAAAGAAAAAACTATAAAACATTCTTGAAAGATATAAAAATATCTTTGACCAAATTGAATAAAATATCATATTCTTGAATAGGAAAACCCAACATCATAAAAATGCTATTTCTCCCAAAATTAGTTATAAATTTAATGCAACTTTAATGAAAATGTTTAAGAAATCCTTATTACATTAAGTATATTAGTACTTTATGATATAAGTTGCAAAATTTTTCACAATTTGTAATTATCTTGTAATTTTACTTATTTTATTCTTGCTATGTTGTCAAATTTCTTGTATCGAATTTAGATTTTTTTTAGTCAGTTAGGAATTTCTACTCTTGGGTTATAAAAATAAGATTCATTCATGTTTTCTCCTAGTAGTTGTATATTTTTCTGTTTTGTTTTCATTTAGATCTTTAATACATTTGTAATTTTTCCTGGAGTCAATATTATTATTATTTTTTAAAAAGTGCATTGGGCACAAGGAAAATAGTCCCATATGGAAATCTAGAAATGCAGGAATGGGATGAAGAGCAATAGAAAAGATAAAAATATGGGTAAATGTTAGTGAATATTGACTGATTACTATTAGAGATTGCTAAGGCATCAACTATTACTCTTGAAATAATCAAACATTTTTCCTGCTTTTCCTTTTAGACTGTATTTCAGGGTAACAAAATAGTTGATGAAGAAAAAGTATTTGTTATGGAAGAATTACTACTAATAAGGACAGAGGAAAAGGTTAAATTAGAAAATCACCATATTGAAATAATTTCACCCTTATGAAATAATTTCAATAAAGAACTAAAAAATCACCCTTATGAAATAATTTCAATAAAGAACTAAAAATATATGTCAGATTTTCAAGAAAACCACCTTGAAATTATAGAATCAAAAAATAAAATAACTAAAATTAAGAATTCAATATAGCAGTTTAAATACAGCTGGAGATTTGCCATTGTTTTGCAAACTAAACAACAGGTCAAAAGAATGAAGCACAGTGAGACAAAAAGATGAGAAGTACCTACCAGAGGGTAAGAGACAAATATGATCAAGTGAAAAGATCTGACATACATTTAATTGGTGCCCTAGAAGGAGGGGAGAGAGAGAGAGAGAATGGAGCATAGCAATATTTTTAAAAGGTAATGGCTAGAAGGTCATATAGCCTTAGGGGCAGAGGCTGCCATTATGGGTAAGCATGTGGACCATATATAAGTAAATAAGTTAGTATATTTTCTGAGAAGAAAGAATGATTCAGATTTGGGATTGAGTTAAGATGGTGGAGTAGGTAAATGCTGTGCTTGCTCCTTTCACAACCACATCACAATTACAGCTAAACTAGAGAACAACCATCATTTAGAACTGCCTGAAGTCTAACTGAACACAAGTCCTCAACTAAGGACATACAGAAGAAGCCATGTAGAGACTGGTAGGAGGAAAGGAGTTGTGGAACAGGCTGGTTCCACACTCATGTGTGGCGGTTAAAAATCAGGAAGGATATCTGGGCTGCGGAGATTCCCCCTGAGAAACGAGGTATCCCAGCTCCAAACCAGTCTCCCCCAGCCCAGGGTTCCAGTGCCATGGAGAAAAGTCCCCACAACTTCTGGCTGTGAAAACCAGCAGAGGTTTGTGGCTAAGATAGAGGGTGGCTGGAACATCAGGCATTCCTTTTAAAGGGCCTGCACGTGGACTTATTCGTTGATGGACTCACTTGCTCTAAGTTCCAGTGGTGGGGCAGCAACACAAAAGGCACCAGGGACATGTGAGGAGGAATTGAATTGTCTGGCTTCAGGGTGAGGGCTGAAGGGGCAGCTTCCTCCCAGACAGAAGTGCTGGCAGAAGCCATTGTTTCTTTGTTGAGCCCTTCCCCCTCCTGGCATGCAGACCCAGGTGGCTGCCATATCTGAGTCTCCATCAACCTGGCTAACTCTGATCATCCCATCCAGGTGATTCACTGAGACCTTGCCACAGCCAACTTGTGGGCCCCAAGGTCTTTCCATAAAAATGGCTTGTCTTGGCTCATGCTGAGGACTTTCTTAATATTTCTCAATATTAAAGACCATAGCTAGCTGCCTTGTATCCTGGAATTTTTTTCGGGACCTACTTTTAGACCCTTATGACTTGAACCTGTATTTCCCTTTCTTTGTTTTTTTAAATCTTTGTAATAAATGCCCTTTCACTGAAGCCTTTTTGTTTGTTTAAAGTGATTTAAAATAAAAACAAAAAACTAATTTCTCTTTATTGCTGTTTTACACTGGTTAGACAAGTCATCTTTCTCCTGTTTTAGACCTTTGTGGAAATAATAGTATTGTTTCATTAATATCTGTGCTGTTTGCTTTTGGTTTCAGATTATGGAAGCATCTTTCTATTCTAGTATGCAAAGAACTTTTGTATGTTAGGAATGGGTATGGAAGTGTATCGAATATCTTTTTGGTATATATAGATATGTTCACATGGATTTTTTTACTTAAACTTATTTTTGTGATAATTTACACTAACAGATTCACTACTGTTATACTAGCCTTACCTACCTGATCTAAACTTTACTCATTATTCTTTTAATGCACTGAGGTATATTATTCTTTTAATTTACATATCCACATACTTAATTTACCTTATATTTAATTTACATATTTAATTTAATATCTTGTTTAGAATCTGTGTATCTGTTTTGGACTTCTGTGTATTCTTTTTTCCTTTGTTTTGGTATCAAGATTACGCGGTCCCTGGGGAGTGATGTCAAAAGCATGGAGGCATGAGGGATCTCCCCTGATCTCTCTCTCCCCTTGAAATTACAATGAACTGAACAACTACATTCCAACAAATAACGCCCAACCTGCACACAAGCACATCTGAGAGATCTGTGCATCAGAGCATCTGAGGGTGGTCCATTTGTGCGAGACAAGGAGGTAGAATACAAGAGAAAGAAAGCAAGCCAGGTGCTGCAGAATTCAGCCTGGAGCTCCCAGCAGGATGGGAGGTGGGGGAAGAATTATTCAGTGGTATCTTGGCTCTTTGAAGCCTCAAGCAGTCCTGCCTAAGGGATAAGTATATTCTACACAGTGGAGCCTAGTGATCAGGGCAGAAAGTAGGGCAGAGATGAAGAGTGGAAGCATGACAGCTGTGTCTTAGCAACTGTCTTAGCAGCAAGCAGCAAGCCTCCCTCCACCATCCCCAGTGCACCCTCCCCTCCTGTACCCTTCCAGAGCTAGCACCGAGCCCCAGGGGTTTTTGCACAACCAGAACTGAAACATACACTGTCCCCGGTCTCAATGATAGGGGCAGAGATATAGAAGCAAAGCAACTGAAGCCTGTGAGCCAGCACTACTGGAAGGAAAATGGCTGTACGCAACACTGGCCTCTCCCAGTTTACCTCACCGCCACCCAGTCAAGCTGATTTGGAAGGAAGAAGGAGAGCATTGCACCTGACTGTTGGGCAATACCGGGATTTCAGGGCCTTTTCAGAGGCTCAGACCCTTATGGCCATTCACATTCTTTTGCAGGAGTGGAGTTCTGGTACCAAGGTGACCTGGTCACAGAGAAGATACACAGCTCTCCAGAGAATAAAGGATATTCTTAATCTCAAAACAGAGATCCAGCAAGGTTGTGCAGTGCAGAACGCTTGGGTGTCATCTATTGGAAATCAAAAGAAAAACCTCTTATCAACTGCTAAAGAGAGATCACTACATCATAAATTTTCTTCGAAAAAAGAAAAGTGCAGATTGCATTCCCATTAATGTCTGGGTGGTGAAAAAGCCCATTGAACACCATGAACAACCAAGATGACAAGGCAACTCAGGAACAAAATGAAAACTCTCCAGAAAATAAGCTTAAAGATATAGAAATGTGGTATTTAAATGACAGAGAAATTCAAGATTGCACTTTTGGAAAACACTTAATGAGATGCAAAAAAATTTTGATCAACAGTTCAAAGAACTTAGAAACAAAATCAACAAATAGGAACACTTTACCAAGGAGATTGAAACTCTACAAAAGAACCATACAGAACTTCTGGACATGAAGATCTCATTAAAAGAGATGAAGAATGAAATAGCAAGTGTAGGAAATAGAGCTGACCAGATGGAGGAAAGAATTAATGATATTGAAGACAGAAATCTGGAAATGTTGCAGAAGGAAGAAGAGAGAGACTTGAGAGTGAAAAAAATGAAAGAACTCTACAAGAACTATCTGACAGCAACAGAAAAAGCAACATAAGAATAATAAGTATATCAGAAGGAGAAGAGAAGGAAAAGGGAACAGAGAGCATATTCAAACAAACAGCTGATGAGAATTTCCCAAACCTATGGAAAAAACTAGATCCTCAAATCCAAGAAGCGAACAGGACACCTGATTATCTCAACCCAAAAAGGCCTTTTCCAAGACACATTATATTGAAATTGTCAAAAATCAATGACAATGAAAGACTTCTCAAGGCAACCAGGGAAAAGAAGACAGTATTCTATAAAAGAAAACCCATTAGACTGTCTCTAGACTTCTCAGCACAAACTTTATAAGTTGGGAGAGAATGGAACCAAACATTCATTGAAAGAAAGAAATTACCAGTCAAGAATAGAATATCCAGTAAATCTCTCCTTTAGATGTGAAGGAGAAATAAAGACTTTTGCAGACATACAAGAGCTGAGGGAATTTTCCACCACTAAGCCTGCATTACTTGAAATACTAAAGGGGGTCATTATACCTGAAACAAAAGGACAAAGAAATACATAACTATGAGTAAGATGACTAACAGGCAGATGGAAGCAGGAAAATGCAACCCTTTTTAAGAACAGGGTATTATAACTTAAATATTTACAGAATGGTTAAAGTTTAAAAAAACACTTTAAAAAGATGACAACGGCTACTGCTACATGGAAATGAATGTACATCGTAAATAGGGATACTTTGAGACAACAAAAACAGAAAAGGAGAGGGAGTAAAGATCTGAATCTGCAAAGGGGAATGGAGATAAGGTACACGCAGAAGAAAAAGGACTACTGTATAGCTTTCCTTTACATAAACTTAATGGTAACCACACATAAAGAATCCAGAACTATGACATGTAACATAAAACAAAAGGAAACAGAGGGAAAAATTATAGAACACCATCAAACTAAAATAACAGAGAGAAACACAAGGGCAAAGAAACAATGGAGACATTAAGCTACCAGAAAACAAAAGTTAAGATGGCTATAGGAAAACTTTGTATTTCAATAATCACCCTAAATGTAAATTGACTGAACTCATCAATA
Organism: Pteropus medius; assembly: GCF_902729225.1. Classification (NCBI taxonomy): domain Eukaryota; kingdom Metazoa; phylum Chordata; class Mammalia; order Chiroptera; family Pteropodidae; genus Pteropus; species Pteropus medius. The sequence goes on along the minus strand of NW_024355205.1, from coordinate 3,776,731 downwards.
AAAAATCACAGAATAGCAGATTGGATCAAAAAACAAAACCCAAAAACCATATGCTGCCTTCAAGAGATACATCTCAGCTGTAAGGACAAATATAGACTCAAAGTGAAAGGGTGGAAAACAATACTCCAAGCAAATGGCATCTAGAGAAAAGCGGGTGTAGCCATACTTATTTCTGACGAAATAGACTTCAAGATAAAAAAGGTAATGAGAGACAATGATGGACACTTCAAAATGATAAAGGAGACCACACATCTAGAAGACATAACACTTATTAATATATAGGATCCCATCAGGGAGCACCAAAATTTATACAGCAACTAGTAACAACTAAAGAGAGAAACTGATAAAACACAATTATAGCATGGGACCTAAATACTCCACTATCACATATGTATAAGTCATCCAAGCAGAAAATAAGGAAGTATCATCCTTAAATGACACATTAGACCAATTGGACATCACAAAATCTCAGAATATACATTCTTTTCTAGTGCACATGGAACATTTTCAAGGATAGACCATATGCTGGAACACAAAACTAGCCTCAACAAATTTAAGAAGATTCAAATCATACTAAGCATATTCTCTAACCATAATGCTTTGAAACTGGAGATCAACTATAAAAAGAAAGTGGGAAGAACCACAAATACATGGAGATTAAACAATATGCTACTGAAGAATGACTGGGTCATACAAGAAATAAAAAGGAGAGATCAAGAGATAGAAGCAAACGAGGATAAAAGTACAACCTATCAAAACTTGAGACAAACCAAAAGCGGTAATAGAGGAAAGTTCATATCATTACAGGCCTATCTCAAGAAACAACAAAGATCCCAAATAAACGACCTAACATTACATCTTAAAAAATAGTAAAAGAAGAACAAATGATGCCTGAAGTCAGCTAAAGAAGGAAATAATAAAAATTAGAGCAGAATTACATGAAATTAAGAACAAAAAGACAATAGAAAAAAATTAATGCAACAAAGAGTTAGTTCTTTGAGAAGATTAATGAAATTGACAAACCCCTGGATAGACTCACTAAAGAAAAAAGAGAAAGGACACAAACAAAATCAGAAATGAAAGAGACGTTACTACAAATACCACCAAAATACAAAAGGTCATACAAGAATAGGATGAAAAATTATATACCACAAAATTTAATAACCTAGAAGAAATGGACAAGTTCTTAGAAATATACACCCTTCTTAGACTGAATCATGAAAAACTGGAAAATATAAATAGACTGATTGCCAGTATGGAAATTGAAACAATCATCAAAAACCTACCAAAAAGTAAAAGTCCAGGACCAGATGGCATCATTAGTGAATCCTACTAAATATTCAAAGAAGATTTAATGCCTATTCTCCTCAAACTCTTCAAAAAAAAAAAAAAAAAAACCAAAGAGGAGGCAATACTTCCTAACTCATTTTATGAGGCCAACATTATCCTGATACCAAAACCTGGTAAAGATAACATAAAAAAAGAAAAGTACAGACCAATATCTCTCATGAACACAGATGCAAAAATCCTAAATAAGATATTAGTGAATTGAATACAGCAACACATTAAAAAGATTGTACACCATGATCAAGTGGGCTTCATTCCAGGGCACAGAGATCTTTTAACATACTTCACGTAAACAAAATAAAGAATAAGAATCATATGACATATCAATAAACACGAAAAAGCCTTTGACAAGATACAGCATTCATTTCTGACTAAAATGCTTAAAAAATGGACATAGAAGGAAAATATCTCGACATAATAAAGGCCATATATGACAAACCCTCAGCTAACATCATACTTAATGGTGAAAAACTAAAAACTTTCCCTCTAAGATCAGGAACAAGACAAAGCTTCTGCTATCATGACTATTATTCAATATAGTTTTGGAAGTCCTAGCTAGAGTAATTGGACAAGAGAAATAAAAGACATCCAAATAGTAAATAAAGAAATCAAATTGTCACTTTTTGCAGATGACATGATTTACTACATAGAAAACTTTAAAGACTCCACTAAATAACTATCGGAAATAATAAAGAAATACAATAAATTTCAGGATACAAAATCAATGTACAAAAATCTATAGAGTTTTATACAATGAATTTTCAGAAAGAAATGAAAAAAGTTTCTTTTGTAATTACAACAAAAAGAACAAAATACCTAGAAATAAATCTAATGAAGCATGTGAAGAACCTATACACTGAAAACTATAAGATATTATTAAAAGAAATTGAAGAAGGCACAAAGAAATGGAAAGATAATCCATGTTTATGGATTAGAAGAATTAATATAGTTAAAATGACCTCATTACCTAAAGCATTATACAGATTTAATGTGATCCCCATCACAACTCCCATAGCATTCTTTAAAGAAATAGAACAGAAACACTGTCAGATTTGTATAGAAGCACAAAAGACCCTGAATAGTCAAAGGAATCCTGAGGAAAAAGAACAAGGCCAGAAGTATCACTTTCCCTGACATCAGATTATATTTCAAAGTGTCAATAATAAAAACAGCATGGTACTGACAGAAAAACAGACACACAGAGCAATGGACTAGAATTGAGAGTCCAGAAATAAATCCCCATGTATACCGGCCAAATAATTCTCTACGAAGGAGCCAAAAACATACAATGGAGAAAGGAAAGCCTCTTCAATAAATGGTGCTGGGAAAATTGGAAAGCCACATGCAAAAAATGAACTAGATTGCTATCTATCACCATACACCAAAATTAACTCAAATTGGATCAAAGACCTGAATATAAGACCTGAAACAATAAATTGCATAGAAGAAAACATAGGTACTAAACTTATGGACCTTGGATTTAAAGAGGATTTTATGAATTTGACTTCAAAGGCAAGGGAAGTAAAAGCAAAAATAATTGGGATTATAGCAAACTAAAAAGTTTTTGCACAGCAAAAGAAACCATCAACAAGACAAAGAGGCAACCATCTGAGTGGGAAAATATATTTGCAAACAATGCCTCTGATAAGGGCCTAATAGCCAAAATATATAAAGAACTCATAGAACTCAATAAAAAACAATCCAGTTAAAAAATGGGCAGAGGACTTGAACAGAAACTCCTCCCAAGAAGACATACGAATGGCTAACAAACATATGAAAAGATGCTCATCTTCACTAGCTATTAGGGAAATGCAAATCAAAACCACAATGAGATTCCATCTCACACCTGTTAGAATGGCTATCATCAACAGAACAAGTCATAACAAATGTTGGAGAGGTCGTGGGGGAAAAGGAACCCTCATACACTGCTGGTGGGGATATAAATTGATGCAGTCACTATAGAAAACAGTATGGAGGTTCCTCGAAATGCTAAGAATAGAATTACCATATGTCCCAGCAATTCCTTTTTTGGAATTACTGAAAATACTTGAAAACTTTTGTCTGCAAAGATATATGCACCCTGATATTCATAGCTGCATTATTCATGGTGGCCAAGATATGGAAGCAACCAAAGTGGCCTTCAATAGATGATTAGATAAAGGAAATGTGGTACATATACACAGTGGAATATTACTCAGACATAAGAAAAGGTGAAATATTGCCATTTGCAACAATGTGGATGGATCTTGAAATTATCATGCTAAACAAAATAAGTCAGAGAAAGTTCGAGAACCATATGATTTCACTCACATGTGAGATATAAATCTAAAAGCAATAAACAAACATGACAAACAAACAGAGACTAGACACATATACTCTGAAAGTGGATTAATGGTTACCAGAGGGAAGGAGGGGAGTGTGGAGGTAGATAGGGCTAAAGGGGGTCAAATATTTGGTGATGGAAGGAAATTTAACTTTGGGCGGCAAACACACAATGCAATACGCATATGATGTATTATTGAATTATACACTTAAAACCTATTTGACTTTATTAACTAATGTCACCCCAATAATTTTAATAATAAAAAGATTATGCAGCCCTTATAAGATAAATTAGAAACTGTTTTTTTTTTTTTTCCTATATTCTGTGATAGTTTAACTCATGTAAGGATTATTTATATCTTCCTCAGGGCTTTGATATGTAGTGTCTTCTTTGGGACAGTTCTTCGAAAATTTTTCAATTTTTTTCCCTCTAGGGATTATTTCCATATAAGTTCCTGTCTCTTCCTGATTTTGCTCTGATGATTTAAAATTTCCAAGAAGTGTCCTATTCATCCAGATTTTCAAACACATTAACATAGAGTTGTATGTTACTATGTACTCTTTCTATACTATAATTATATCTCCTTTCATTTTTAATGTCACAGATTCATGCTCTTTTTTTCTCCGCACACTGTTGCCAGAGATTTGTCTTTTTTGTTGGACTCTTAAAAACAAAGATCTTAATTTTACTTATTAATTCTACTTTTTCTTTGTTTTTTAATTCATTATTTTTGCTTTTATTATTACTATTCTTTTTATCTATTCATTTTAGTTTATTTTGTTTTTTAACTTTATTTTTAAGTGAAAATTAGTTTATTTAGTTCCTTAGTTTCCAATTGCTTTTTAAAAATTTTTTTAAATTTAAATATGAATATGAAGATAGACACTTTCTCAAAAGAACTGAAATTATTTCCAAATTCCAGCTGTGACATTATATTAATTATGCTATCTTATTTAAGGAATCAATATGAGGGAATTCATATGAAAATATGAAGTTAGATCTGCATGAAAGAAGATCATAGTTGTCTTGTAAATTAAAAAGATATCTTTCTATGAAAGCATTAAGAAATGTGAATTACCATGTTTCTCTTCTGTTATTCTTACTTGAGCCTAAGATTATCCAAATTCCCATTTCCTAAAACTGCTCATTCAATAAGAGTATGTTCCTCCAAGGAATAGCTTTCCTTTAAAAACCTCACGCCACTTAACCAAAATTTTTATTATTAATTTTATTTGACAGTTCTCATTTTTTCTTTTGGCCCATCAGTTCTCCAACTTCAACCAACTTTGTTCAGAAACTTTTTAATTTTTTTACAATGGGGTAAAGCGATTCATTTTAATTGAGGAGAGCTTGTTCAGAATTTCCAAAATGAAATTTGACCTTACACAAAGAAAGCCTCAGACACAAGGGCTAATTTTTCATAAACTACTGAAAACGGGATGCAGAATGGATGTCTGTCTGTGACCTTAGTGTTTGTGGTTCCTGCTGTGGAACTGAGCTGCCATTCTTTATTGTTCTGTGACTCAGCCCTCATGTATGAATACTTACATAAAACAGGCACACAACGGAGCAATTCTTCACTAGTTTAAATTGTTTATAGTTTCTTTTGTACCTATAATTCATAATTTAAACATTCCTCTGAGTGCATTTGTTTATAAGTTACTGTAGTCTAACACTGAGGCTTTTTAGAAATTCCTATGAAATGTCTACTTAGCATGGAAAAGAAGGTGGTGAGGGGATGGAGAATATGACCTTATGCCCTGAGAACATATTCAAGGAATCAAGAATGTACTGTGGGAATCTGGGGGACAGAAACGATTCCTTCAAAAACTGAAAAGTGAGAAACAGGTGCTCCAGTATTGGGGAGGATGCACAGGAAGAAAGAGCCTGGGGTTAGGATTGGACAGAGGCGTGAGGTGATTCCTGAATAATGAAGAAGAATCAGGCCAGTGAAGAATCATGGTAATTGTGTGCCAGGCAGGAGAAATAACGTGATCAAAGTTAAGTATGAAATGGCTGATTTATAAAAAGGGGCTTCATGCATGGCTGAAGCAAGTGTGGGTAGGACAAGAAGCAGGGGATGTGTTTCTGGCCAACGAGGGCCTTGTATGCCACACCAAGGAAGGCATTGGGGCACCCCTAAATGGCAGCAGACTCACACTGGGATTAGAGGAAGGTCACCTGAATTTAGGATGGAGAATGGGTGAGACAGGGCAGGGTGCATGGAGGGGGATTAGTTAGGAGGCCCTTGCAGTATTCTAGCTGACAATGATGGTAACTGGCATTAAGGGAATAGCCATGGTAACAAAGTAAGGTGGTCAGATTCTGTCATATCAAAGGCAAAATTCTGTTCCTTTTGGTCACTGGTGTGATATAGGGCCTGTAGGAATAGAATGACTTTGATATCTGGCTTCACCAACTGGGCAGATGGTAATACCATTCACTAAGACTGACCTCATCTGCAGAAGTCGTCTGCAAAGGCAAGCAGTGATGATGCCCACCAGCAGGTGTGAGGGAGATGGAGAAGGCCTGAGGAGGCCCTGTGGAAAATGAATGAGAGAGCCAACCAGAGGCTTGTTAGGTAGCATTTGGTCTAGCTGAAGGTGGGGACTGTGAATGGCACAGTTTGTATGATTACATGATTTTGCTTCTGAGCTTATGAGACAAGCAGATGTTGACTGATGCCTGGGCTTGGTCAGATGTCCCATAGACCACAGCAGGGTGCACATACATTCAGAGGTATCCTATCCTACAATAGCCTAGAGGTGGAAGTAACCCAGCTGTCCATAACCAGGTGAAAGGATAAATAAAAAGTCGTATATACATACAATGGAATATTACTCAGCCTTAAAAAGGAAGGACATCCTGTCACATGCTACAACATAGATGAACCTTGAGGACATTACACTAAGTAAAATAAGCCAATCAGAAAAAGACAAATACGGCATGATTCTACTCATCTGAGATATCTAATATGGTCAAATAAATAGAAACATAAAGTAGAATGGTGGTTGCCACGGTTTGGGAGGAGGGGAAATAGGGATTTGTTTAATGGGTACAAAGTTTCAGTATGGGAAGATGAAAAAGTTCTGGGGATTTATTATACAACAATGTGAATATATGTAACGCTACTGACCAGAACACTTAAAAATAGTTGAGATGACAAATTTCATGTTATGTTTTTTTTTTAACCACAATTAAAAAAAAAAAAAGGCATAGTATAAGCAATGGAGATGCTTAACTTGATTTACAATTAAAAATGTAAAAAGCTGCCCCCTCTGATGTAGCTAAGCAGATTGTCCCACACTTTCTTCTCACTTTGTTCACTTTTGCTAGTCCTGGAAACAGCTCAGCCTGGTGTCTGCTCTCCTGACTCCTGGTAACTGACTTTGGCCGTGACCAAGGATTCACACTGGTCTCCTGAAGTGTATTTGCTTTTTCCCGTTCCCGCTGCCCCCCCACCCCAACACCAATAGGGAGGGCTTCAGGTTTTTCTCTCACCAACCAGTGGTTGGTGAATGACACAGGGCACTGATTTCTCTTGTTACCCATAGAACTCTGTCATGTAACATTTAGCAAAAGCCACCTATGGGATTTATTTATACACTACTACATTTTATTGAGGATTGAGAAGAGCTTAGCAGTGCATTCAGACCTTTATAATGTCTTTAAGACGAGCAAATCAGTGCAGGGGGAAAATAAGGAGAGAAACATAAGGAAGGATGTTACCCTGAAATGCATGTTATAAGGTCTGGTGCAAGAAGAAGTGAACTTTGCCTTTGACTCTGAAAGTACTGGGGATCATAGCTGTGAAAAAACACTCATGGTTCCAAAGTCTACCATGTCCAAAATATTCATTCAATAAATACTTGTTGGTGTATATCCCATCCTATTCCAGGCACTATTTGGCTCTGAGAACAAAACACTGGACGAGACAAGAGGGTTTCTTCTTCCATGGAATCATATTTTACATGGAAGTAGACAAAAAAAAAAAAAAAAAAAAAAAAAACAAGGCAAGAAGCATTAAGAGCTAGGAATAAAGGTTCTGAGAGGATTAAAAGGAGTGCATGTGCTAGAAGATGAGAGATGACATTGGATTGGGAGGTTAAAGCTGCTGAGCTTTGAGTGACAATAAAAAGCCTGATCGTGACCATCTGGGAGGGTAGCCTCAGGGTAGGGGGACAGCTGGTGCAAAGGAATGACTGGCTTATTTGAGGCTCCTGTGGTTGGAATGTGGGAGGTGAGGGTGAGCATGGTCTGAGCTGAGGTTAGAGGTCAGCACTGATTATGAAGGGCTTTAAAAGTCAAGGTTCCAGTGAAAGGGCATGGAGGACTGGAGGGCCCTGAATGAGAGAGTATCAGGATGTGATTTATGTTTTTAAAAGGTTGCCCTGGCTGCTGTGCAGAAATTGCATTATAAATGAGTGAGTGTTGAAACATGGAGGCCAGTTCTGGGGGCATTTGCCACTGTCTGGAAGAGAGAGAACTTAAGCTTGGATTAGGTTGATGGGACTGCTGTATGATCTCTTAGGGAGAAGAGAAGAGGGCACAGAACCAAGCCCTGATGCCCTCCAACAACGAAAACAGTTGCTCAGGAAAGCTTAGCTTTTCAAGGTCTGAGACCGAAGAGAAATTTCTCAGGGAGTCTTAATGAAGGAACACTTACGCACAGCAGAATACTTCTCAAAAGCTTCACTACATTCTCCTTTCTCCCCCACTGCCACCTCCTCTGCCCCTGCTGTGCAGCTGGTGTCTTGGGTGCAGACCTGGTACCTTTTTTGTGACACAACATCTGAGGGGTATCCAGCACTAGCCATGGCTGACACGAAACCCAGGGAAGCATCATGGCTGGGAACAGCGAGCTGATTAATTTGAAGGAGGCAGGGCAGGTTGTTCTGTTGAACAGAAATCCAGAACTAGTGAATGAATACAAACCTCATGAGAATGACAGGTTTTGTCAGTGAGGCAGGTCAAATTCCAATTTGATGGACAGATAATTAATGAAACAGATGTACCTTCACAGTTAGAAATGAAGGATGGAAATACAAATGTGCTACTTTACTCCACAACTCACAGACAAAAAACATTCTCAGAGAAGTACAGTTTGATTCTGCCACATCCTGACTTGTACATAGTTTTCCCCACTCTGTCATTTCCCCTCTCCCTTTCCTTTGTTGTACATGAAGTAACTGACGTATGTGACCACGTCTATTGTACTATCATTATTTTTTACTAAATGGTCATTGATATATCTGATTGACTTCAATGAAAAAATGGAGTGGAGAAAAAACTGTTTCTGGAAAAAGACCCATTAGTAGTATACTCATTCAATTGTTATTTTTATACGTCATTAAGTTATTTTGCTCTCATTGTTTGATAAATGATAACAACAACAACAACAACAACAACAACAACAAAATTCTTTGCATACTTTATTTGATTGGAGAATTTCAAAATATTTCATTTATCATTGTAACATCAAGGACAATTTTATAATTTTATTATTTTTTTAACCGTTACATGTTGGCAATCTGTTTTTAAGTTGGAATAAATTTCTCTAAAAGAAATCAATCCTAAATAGCTTTTCTTTCAAGTTAAGTGTCTTGTTATGTAAATGAACTTCTTGTTTAAAATAGTTATGTAAAAGTCCATCAATGTATCAACCGAACAGTGAGGCTATTTCTTATAGCATGTCTGCCAGGACCAGGCTACAGTATCAAGTCAAAGAGTAATAGCAGTTCTGTGTGTTCTAGAGATACAGCTCACTGGTGGACTGATTTGATCAGGACAAAGTTTCACACAGGTAGTGGTATAAATGATGACTTGCATATCTCTGGGGTAACCCAAAATGAGTATTTATTACCACCTCCAAGGTGCAGTTGTCTTGACCTGCTGGGTTGGAGGCATGGACACCTACCAGGTGGCTTCCTGAGGAGCCCTGCGGCTCTGGAATGGTTGGAGACGGAACTCATTCAGGCCCTGCCTGGAAAGAGTCTTTAGGAGCTTTGCAGAAGAGACTCTTAGGTGCCCCAACTCTGCTCTATTCCAGAAGAATTATAGAGGTGACCAAAAATAGGAAAATTTTACCTTTCCTTCCTCGGGTTTTTGATATAAGACATTCTCTTATGAAGTTTGAGCCATAGCTGTGAGAAGACTCTGATTTTCTAATTCCTTAGCATCCTAAAACGAAGCTGGGCTATCTAGGATATTATCATATTTTCCTCCTTTATTTCTTAGAAAGTCAATATAATATTCAAAGATGTGTTCAGAAGAGTAATGAATACTTATTTTCTCTGTGTTTGTTTTAACTCAGTATTTGATTTATAATACATTTCACTGCTTTTACAAAAGCAAAATTATGGTTAGCTTAAGCTCCTCCACATTTCTAACCCTGCTCAATGAACTGTATGTCCGGTTGGTCACCAACAATTAACACACTGTTCATGATAAATCTATGAAAACACTGACATATCAGTTTAGTCAGTCAATGGATCCTAAGAGGGAATTTTTACATTTGGAAAAGTTTTGCGTGTTTTGTTTTTAATTTCAGGATTGTAGCAGTTATTTATCAAGCAGTTGTGTGATGCTAATTGTATGCCAAAACCTGTTGTAAATATCTTACAAGTATTAATTTGTAATTTTAAGCCTGGTAATAAGCTTATGACACAGCTAGTATTATTATACTCATTTTATTGATGAGGTAAACAAAGCTTGCAGAGAGTGAAATAGCTCAAGATCACACAGCTAAGAGGCAGAGATAAGATTTAAACTTAGGTTCTATTACTGAGGCCAGGCTCTTATAGGTAAGATTAAAGTGTTGTTGCTAGTTTTAAAACTTTTCATTTAAAAATAATTCCAAATTTACAGAAATGTTGTAAGGATGAGAGTAGCATATTTTACTGAAATCCACTTGTTAACATATACAAAATTCTTTTTCTGAGACACACATGCCTACACTGTGGCCCTTTACCTTAGAATATTACAGTGCGTATTTACTAGGAATATTCTCTTACAGAATCAGAGAATTCATCAATTTTAGCATTGATTAGATAACTTCTGTTTAATTTACTGTGTGTATTTCAATGTTGACAGTTGACCCAGTAATAATGTCCTTTATTATTTCCTCTAGGATGGGATCCAGGCCAGGGGCAGGTAGTGTACCTAGTCGTCTTGCCTCCTTTAACATTCCATAGTCTTCCTTTGTCTTGAATAACACTGATGCTTTTGTAGAATATGATTTTTCCCCACCTTTGAAAAATAGAACAAGCATTCTTCATTTTCTGTTTGTCTGATGTTTTATCATGACTAGGTAAGGAAATCCAATATTATGTAGGTGATACTGTGACCGTCTCAGGGTCTCACTTCTGGAGGTATATTATGTCCATCTGCCCTTCACTGGTGGTGTTGATTTTGATTACTCCACTCCATCAAGGGGTTGTCTGATTTCTACCATATAATTACTATTTTCCCCTTGTGACTAATAAGTAGTCTGTGGAGAGACTGAAGGATGTTTGTCTGCCACTTGGAAGCACCAGTCACAGGAAGAAATGTATGTGTGTGAGGGTGGAAGGAAGTTCTTCTCATCCATAGACATAGGGGGAGAGTGGGATATGTGCCCCTTCCACCTGCAGCTGGAAAGTCTGCGTATTTTTTAGTTACACGGCTTACAGATGACAAAGGACATTCGTTAGGGCTTAGACATTGCTCTCAGGTGGAGCATTTAGGGCCTGGATGTTTCCAGGAACTGATGAGTCAAGCTTGCATCTATGAAATTATAAAGTGGCCAAGATGCCTCCGGAAAGAAAAAGGAATGAGAGCCTAACCCTTAATGCTATCTTTGAGAGTAAAATATGTTAAGACTTGTCCAAGACCAGATTTCAGGAAAGGGTGTTAATTCCTTGAGGGGAGACTGATAGGAGCAGAAATGGAACTCTGGACCATTCCACCCCCAAGCCTGGGAGAAGCTGCAAGGAAAGATCGATTTAGGGTGTGAGAAATAGCCAGTAGAAGAACTGGTCTCACCCCAGCACCCTGGAGGTAGGCCTATACTATAGAAGAGAATAATGAGCCCAGTAGAGTTAGTACAGCCCATTCTATCAGAGAAAATTTTGACTCTGTAGAAGGAGAAGCAAAGACCATACGTTTTTACACACCCCATGGACATTTGAGCTCTTATATGCTCAAAATATTTCATATGAACACATATGATAGTAGTAGTAGGCTGAAAAAGAGAAAACAGAGAATAATTGAGGTAGAAAAGATTAGGTGAAGAGAAAAGTTAGAAGCCAGATAGTCAAGCCACAGGTTGCTAAATACTGACACTGGGCATCAAATTTGCTTCTGACCTTCTCGGTAGTAAAAGCAAAAAGGAAAACATGATTAGTTAGTTACCAAAATCTCACTTCCATGACAAAAAGCTTATGAATTATGCAGGAGAAACAAAACATTTAATGCTTAAATATGAATATGTCTGCCTATAATTTGCTTACTGGTAATAAAGTTTTCTTCCCATTAAACCTTTTGTCAATCTTCTCTGTAATTGTTGTTTTACTCGTAGGTGTCATAGTTCAAAGGTCTGTAAATGTTGTAATGTGCTAACAATTTGAGTATCAAGATGGGGAAATAACAAGTGTCGAGTCGTGTGGAGAAAGCACACAGGGTGATGTAACATTGCAGTTATCCAAAATTATGGATTCTTAATCTGGGGACAGAGGGTTGAAGGGTGATGTCATTCATTTGTCAGTTAGCCAGTCAACAAACATAAATTGTGCCTTTGTGTGAACCAGGCTATGAGATGAAGAAGGCAAACTCAAGATACCCTAAATCTGAAATGTACAATAGAAAAGGGAGATGAGCAGGTAAAGAAATAATAGTACAGTTACACGTTTGTAGAACATTTAAGAATTATCTTAAAAGCTTATATTCACAACATTGAGCAAGGTCTGCATTAGTGTCTGCATTTCACCAGCGGGCTGGTGGCAGGAATGGTTATAAAAACCAAATTGTACCCCTAGACCTTTTGTTTCCCCATCCGACCACACGGGGGTGCTGTGTGAGACTACCCAGGACTACCAAGTGAACCCTGCTTTAGATCAGCAAAATGCTGGACCCTAAATGAAAAGCTTTGAAACCACTGGAGGGGTGTCCAGATAAAGATATTGTTACCCGGAGTGAATGGATGCTGGTAATTTACACTAGCAGGGAAACAAAGGACTTGAGTGATGGTCGGGGTTGTCCTTCCAATGAGGGCAGCTGCCTGGGAAGTGTCGACACTTACAAGTCCACTCCACTTTGCAATCAACAGGACACAATAACTTTTTTCTAGAAAGCTTCCCTCCACAGGACAGGCCTCTACAAGCCCTCTTCTTAATGTTCCTTGCAGACATTTTGTTCTCTTGCTCGTTGATTTTCCTTTTGCAAACAGGATTAAGGGACCCATTATGTAACTAAAACCTTCTTTTGTCAAATCTTAGGCCCTTTCTAGGGTTGATTGGCTGTCTAGACAGATAGGTGGAAATAATTGCCCAAGGGCAAGGACAATCTTAACTAAGTTGTCCATTTACAATTGTACATCCTCCTGAAAGTATACCCACACCAGTCCTTTGTCTTGCTGTTTCAACATTGCGCAAGACTCTGGAGTATATTGCTTCTCTTACTAATGTTTAAATGCCCCATTCACAACCATTGTTCTTAGAGACTCCTACTTCTTTACTAGGGATTTAAGTCACAAAGGGCCCAGGCAATTCTGAAAAAACCTCTTAAGTTCCCTGGGTCATAAAAGAGACACATAAACCACTTCTGGATGGTAACTGCTGGGGGAGGGATAGATGGTGTCTGGTGTCTGATGGTATCCTAACTGCTAGGCAGACCAGAGAAAATTAGGGGGAAGTTTTTATTAAACACCATTTCTTGCTGTCTCTTGTCTTCCATGAGGAAACAAAATAAGATGCCCTTTACTGTTAACTCAGTTTTCTTAATTACAGTTGTTGGGAGATGGCTTAAATCGTGTTGTGTGGTATGGGTTCCCCCAGCTGCCTCCCTGACCCCTGCCCTCACCAGGCTACAGAGGAATTTGTTTTAGAGCCTGGTAATAGTAAACTCTGAAATAAAAGTCAGCATGCTAAATTTTTTCTGTTGCCCTTTTTGAGGTTTATCCCCTGTGTATTGGCCTCTACTCATTAAAATTCTTTCAAGGTTTTTTTTTTCCTCTCCCTCTTTTTTTCAACTACAAGATAAGCATGTGTGCGCCTACACGTCAGGACCTGGGAGGAAGTAAGGTAGGCGTCACATAGCCTTCACCTGATACCGTTTGAGGTTTCTTAGCCAGTGTTGCTTCCTTCTGCTTGTTCTTAGCTCAGCCCAATGTTCAGTGCCAGACAGGACTGAAGTTTTATTTCACAGGCTGGTTCCATGGAGATGTCAAGAACTTGGGTGCATCTTAGCTCAAAATGGATCCACATCCATCCAGAGGCCAAGCCAGAAACCCTCCATTTAGCTGTCTCTTCATCAGACACTGTATCCAATTCCTCACCAATTCTGTTGATTTCCCTTTCTATATTCGTGGAACCTATCCTCTTCTTTCTCTCTTTATTCCTCCTTTCTCTCTTTATTCCTCCTTTCTAATCCAGGCTACCTTTGCCCTCTCTCCTAGAACTGATAAAAGAGCTTCCTAACTGAACTTTCAGAATTCACAAGACTCCTCCTTAGCACCTGCCACACTACAGAGCGATATTTTCAGAATGAAGTTTGCATTTGTTCGTATCATTATTGCCACCTTATCGAGAAGACTTCCCATGTATTAAGCACCTCTTCTTAGATGAAATCCCTGGACAGGCCAATCAGTCTATCTCTGCCTATATTTCTCTTTCCATCTATATGTATTTTCTTTTTCTTTCACTTTCTTGGTTCCCATCTGAAAAGTACTTTTATTTTAAAACTCTTCATTTAAGATTGACCTTCCCGAAGCATTTCTACAAAAAAATCTTAATCCAAAGGAAATTGGGGAAGTTCATCCAAATTAACCTTCTATGTGCTTTATTTTTATTGTAGGACATTCAGTTTATGAGAAGTGGACTGAGGAAACAATAAAGTATGTTTATGTATTTCTGTAGGTGCCTTGTATAGATTCAGGGAGAGGATGGGTGCTAAAGGTCAAAACGGGTGCTTCCTGTTGGCCTGTTGGTTCTAAAAAGCTGTTAAAGGTAGAGGTATTAACTTTGATAAATAAGGTGAGACCAACGATGATTCTGTGAGATGAGTCTCATTACCAGGCCTCATCCTTTTGTGGAGGTTGAGAAACAAAGATAAACAATCTGAACATCCTAGACCAGGTTTTTATAAGTGTTAAGAAAGATAGTAGATCTTCGGGTCAAAAAAGTTTTGGGAAACAGTGGATAAGACAGGTTACTTTATTGCCCTTAGAGCCCTTAATATTTTCATGAGTATTATGTCTTTCCAAGAAAGCCATGTACAGTTTGGTATTTTCCAAAATGAGAACACAATAATACATCTACTAACAACTTGTTTCTCAAAATATCTTGAGAACCTAGAATATCAAATGTTGCTTTAGAATCTACATCTCTTGACATCGTTATTTGTTTCACTCTTTTCTGATTCCTGTGTCAGGTGTCTTTCTCTCCCCTCCCCTCTTGCTGCCCCCTTTCTCCCTTCCTCTCTCCATTCTCTTCCTTTTATCCTTTCATAGTCTTCATTATCTGTCTTATCGCTTTTGTCTCACTTTGTGCCCCCTGAGGCCTGCTCTTTCTCCTGTTCGAAATAATATGGTGTTTTGTTTACTGCTCAGTTTCATTAAGCCAACAAATATTTGATATGCCTATTCTGAGTTAAGCAATTCTCTGAGGGTGCAAAGTGAAAAGCCCCAGTCCCTGTGTGGTAATTTTTAGCAAGCCCTTCATTGCTCCCTAGACTACCTCTGCTGTGCTCATTCTTGATTGCCAACCTTTGCCTGGCTTTCTTCTGCCTTCTTTCCATCTATTTAGCCCTGACTTTGCCATCAATCTCTTTAACCCCTTCCTTTGCACGTGCCTGTTTCTAACCATCTTAGATCATTTTTATTTTCTCACTCTCTGTACTCCTGAAGTCTTCGCCTGAATCCTTCAGTTGGGCATGCGCCTTAAATTGTATAAAAGGCCTATTTACTTTTGGTCTGAAACAAAGAACAGCAGAGAGCAGATGTTCCTTTCTTTCCTGTCTATTTGGTGCCCAGCACGTTGCTGAGCAAGTAGAGACACTGTTTGTGAGGCTAGTAGGCTCCTTGGCTGGGACAGCCCATTGCCTTATTGATGGGCAGGGTAGATTTGCCTGCTTTCGTTGGCCAAGGAGGAAATATTCAATGAATAAATGAATCCTTGTCTTTCAGATGAATGGCAACATTTCTTTTGTCATAATTCCTCAAAAGCTATGGAGAGCGTAGACATGGTTTATGGGGAAATATTGAAAGTCCAGATGGACTTTTACTGAGTAGGGGAGTAGGAAACCCCATTTGTCTTCCTGGCAGATAATAAACTAGCTCAAGATTGACTCCTTAGAAAGTTGAGCTTTCTGATTTAAAATTTTTCTGTGAGTCCTCCAGTATTTCTGTGAATTGATTGGTGATAATATTGATTTGAAAAAAAAATTGAAACATTAGAGTTAGTTGGGAAAATGCTTTACCTCTTTTAAAATCAACTTCATTGAAGTATGACTTACACATAATAAAATAAAGACATTTTAAGTATGTATTATTATAATTTTGACAAATATACGCATTCACATAATTATCAAGATATAGAGACAGTACTAAGAATCAAGATATAGGGACATTACTGTCCAGTACAGTGGCCAATAACCACCTGTGGCTACTTAAATTAAAATTAAATAAAATTTAAAATAGTTCCACAGTTGTACTAGTCACATTTCAAATTCCCAATAGCCACATTTAACTATTGTGTACTGTATTGAACAATGCAATTTATGAAACATTTCCATCATGTATAGAACTGAAATAAAACATATTCATCACACCAAAAAGTTCCTTTGTGCTCTTTTCCAGGTAATTTCCAACTCCCACCCTTGACTTCAGGAAATCTCTGACTGATTTCTGTTACTATAAATTTGATTTGTATTTTCTAGAGCTTCATATACATGTACTCTTTATCTACCTGACATTTCTCAGCATAATGTCTCTAAAGTTGATCCATGCATGCTGTTACATGTATAATTATTTCGCTCCTTTTTATTGGTGAATAGTTTTCCATTGCATGAATAGACTACAATTTATTTATCCACTCGCCTGCTAATGCCATTTGGGTTGTTTCCATTTGAGACTACAATGAATAAAGCAGTTTTTTTTTAAATGTGGATATATATTTTTATTTTTCTTGGATAAAAACCTGTGATAGAAATTGCTGGGTTATACGGTAAGTATATGTTTAACTTTATAAGAGATTGCCAAACTATTTTCCAAAATGGTTGTACTATTTTATATTCCTACCAGCAATGTAAGAAATTCCAGTTGCTCTTTCCTAGCAGTTATTACTATTTTTTTTTTACTTGTTCTATTAATTACTGAGAGAAATGTCTAAATTTCTAACTATAATTACAGATTTTCTGTTTCTCTTTCAGTTATATTATTTTTTGCTTCACATATTTGCTAAAACTTTGTCTTCTTTATGAGTTGATCCTTCTATCATGAAAAGCTCCCTTTTGCCCTGTTCTGAATTCCACTTTGTCTGCTAATACAGTCACTCTGGCTTTTCTCTTTTTTTCAGTTAGAATGTGCATGGTACATCTCTTTCTATCCCTTTGATTTTAACTTATCGATATATTTTATCTAAAGTAGGTGTCTTTTAAATAACCTATAGTTTAGTCTTGCTTTTTAAAAAAATCCAGTCTGAGAATCTCTGACTTTTAATTGGAGTGTTTAGACCATTTCAAAGAATAATTGTATGTATTTCAAATATAATTGACAAAGAATAAACAGTATGTTTTTCAAGTGTACAATTTGAGGAGTTTTGACATGCATATACCTGTGAAACCATTACCACAATTAGGCATCGATTTAATTTTTTAAGAAACTGCCAATCAACTTTCCAAAGTGTTTGTACCATTTTACATTCTCACCAGCAGTGTATGAGAGCTCCATTTGCTCCCCTTTCTTGTCAATAGTTGGCATGTCTTGTCCTTTTAATTTTAGTGATTCTATTTGGTGTATTTATGTTTACTTATTGTTCATTCATGTCTTCTTTTGTGAAGTTTCTTTTCAAAATTTTTGCTCAGTTGAAAGAAATTTAATTGTCTTCTTATCTTGATACATACCCTTGGCTAATGTCTGTGAAGTAAATACTTTCTTCCTGTTTGTGTCTTTTTGTTTTCTTAACGGTCTCCTTAGAAGAATAAAAGCTTTTAATTTTGATGAAGTCCAAATTACTTTTTCTTTTAGAAATGTGGGTTTGTTTGTTTTTTTTTTGCATTCTAAGAAACCTTTGTCTACCTAAGATCACAAAGATTTTCTCTTGTTTTCTTCTAGAAGTATTAGAGTGTTAAGTTTTACATTTAGGTTTATAATCTATTTGACTTAATTTTTGTGTAGGCAGTCAGTATTCATTTTTTTTTTTCCCATGGAGAGATCTAGTTGTTGCAGCATTACTTTTTCAAAAGACTTTCCATTCCCCATTGAAGTGCCTTGACACTTTCGTTGAAAATCAATTAATGTTTATAGATATGGGCAAGTATTACATGGTATATTCAAATACTATATCTATAAATCTTAGTAAGATAGTTGAAAGAGTGGGCCAAACATTAAAAATAATTTATGTAATTATGAATCTCTTATTTTCATGAAATATAGCTCTTTTAATTATTTCTTTATGTCTATTCCAGAATAAATGGAACAATTTTCTTTGATTCTAAAACCACATGAATGGTAGCATCCATATTATAGCAGAAATCATCCTATCCATCACTTAAATGTACAGGCTTTCTTATTCTAGATATTTGGGTTTGGTAACATTCACAGAGTCCAGAATTTTCTTCAAATGCTCACACACTTTTTAAGTGACCCAAAATGAAAAAATAAACAACTCAATTTTTCTAAAACAATCTACATTTATAGTATCGATAAATGACTTTCTATACTAGGAGTGCTAAAATAGGCCTATATTTAATTCTGTGATAAAGAGAGGAAATATGGAAAAGAAAACCCAGTGGCTATAAAAACACAGATCTAAAAAATTTAATGATTTAAAATAGCCTCTATATACAAGATGCCAAAGAGAATAATACATATTGAACATTTTGGTCTTGAAAACATGAAATGTCACCACTTAGCTTAGAACAAGTCTGTCATCGCCTAAGAAATACACACTTACAATGAAATCTACAAGGACGCACTTTTAAATATCTTCAAGTGTTTTTGTTTTTTAGCAAGCCCCTTTCTCCCCACACATTTACTTGTCATATAACAATACAGATTTTAATCATCTTTTGGAAGAGCAGAGTTTATTGTAGTTTTGAGAATGACGATAGCGGTTGTTTTGGAAAGCACCCTCTATGATAAGTTTCACTGATGTTTTATCATACTAAGATCACACATTCTTCTCTTTAAATCCTTTCCTGTTCCAATGATTTGGTTGTTTAAAATAAACAAGCTAATTCAGTCAAAGTATATATTGCAAATAAAAATGTTTCAAATAGGCAGAATGAAACCATTAAATAAGCACTGGACTGAAAGACCACAGATAACATGCTTCTTGACTTGGTAATATGTGAATACATTTTTTCACCATGTAGGAAGTATTTTATTTGTTCTATGATGAATCTGATGGCTTGTGGTGTGTCTGTGCTGTGCCAACATCAAGAGGGGAGTGGTGACAGACTGTGGAATGGATGCTGTGATGAGCAGTAAGATGATAGTGAGCTTAATATACAGGGTTGTTGGCCAGACAGAGTTGTAAAGATTAGAGGGGATCTGTACAGCTACTCTAAGTGTCAGGTTTGCCTATGCATGTTTTAAGGAGGGTGCAAGATCAAGCAATAACTTCTCATGGAGTAGGATGTGGCTTGTTGGCTCTAAAGTTCAGGTGACCAAGGAATTGGCCAGTTTCTCTCAGGTAATGGGGACAGTAGCTTCTAAGTGAATACTGGGAGTCAGAAATGCTTCTACTTACTGACAGATGGAATCATGCTTCTTTTTATGGATTATAGTCTGATGTGTCTTTATGAATTCCTGCTGCAAATAATATGGTTTTAGCAAATCTAAAAACATCATTTGGAAAACCTCATGGCAAATCACTCAAAAATACACAACATCAAATAGCCCCAGGGAAACACATGCTCTCCTTTTATTGTGATGTCCTCTCAGTGTTGAAACAACCTAGTCCTGACTGGGGCAATGCCTTCTAAAAACATGTGTCTCTCCTCTCTCTAGCACCTAAAATATCAGTGTGTGGATTAACGTACACTCTCTGAAACCTTTTCTCAAAGAGGGCTTTTTCAATCAGAAGTGAGACATTTTGCCATAATGTACCCAAGATAGTGGAAGTGGTTTCAAAACAAGGACAAGTCATATCATGCCTTGTTATTTGGGAGGTGAACACTTGCAAACATACTAGGCTTCCCAGACTTGGAAGTGACAGGCTCAGAATAAATTGCTAGTATATGTAGAGCAATATTACAACTGTCGGGTATGTTGTCTAAAAAAAAAAAAAAAAAAAAAATGCAGCATTAGGAAGTGCTTACTAAGGTGCTTCTTAATTCATGATTTTTAATGGAATGTATCAGACAAACATCTACAAACAAACATGAACACAAGCGCACACACTCACGTGGACAAGTTTCTGTACATTTTGTCTTAGATGCTTATGTGTGTACATAAGAACCACACAGAAAAAAAAAAAATCCCCCTCTAGCTCCCTGAACTTCTGAATGTTGTCTAACTCATAAAGTGTTAAAATATTTCATTTTCATATAAAATATCTACAAAAATAGATAGTATTTACAAAAACCAGACAGTATTTCCAGTTTTCTTTAGTAATCCACTTAGTCCCCCTTTCTTCCTTTTCTTCTCAGAATGTTGCCATCTCCAGCAAAGAGCGCTTGAACAGCTGTGCATTCCTGGACAGATCTGTCACTTGGTGGACCATTTCTTGTAGGGCGGTAGTGCTGGGGTAATGGAGGGCGGCCGTCTTGGTCGCCATAACTATAGTCTTGAGCTGTTCACAGAGCTGGTTGCTGGAGTTCATCACTTTGTTGCGAATGTCCTGAGCAGCAACCTGCCTTGTCAGCGTGTCTCCAATGAACACCAGTTTGTGTGCGCTTAGAATGACAAACTTGCTGTGCGCCACGAAGATCCGCGGGGGCTGGGCTGAACTGACGCAGCTGAAGAGAGCGTCAATGGCGTTGAGAAGGGAAATGTAATGGGTCTCACACTGGTCGTAGTAGAAGCAAAGCAACTGCCTATCCTGAGCACCCACGCTGCTGCTTGTGGTCGGGAGGCTCTGAGAGGGCTTCCACTTTGAGATGTCGTTCTCCACGGGCTTTGTAATTTCTTGTTCCAACAGCTGGAACTGACTTAACTGCAAGGAAGAAACAAAGCAGGTTTCATTAAGGGTAAGGCAGTGTGCTGTAATGGAAATTAACAAAGGTTTAGAGTTAAAAGACAGGAATTTTAATCAGTAGTAAGTGTCAGGTGCATAGTAGATGTGAGGCCTTGGTCAAGTTGCCTTGTTTTCCTAAACTGTAAAATGTCGAGATTGAGAAACATGATGTCTAAGGAACCCTCCAGCTGACTTTCTATCACTGGAAGATTGGGCTCCTCCTCTGCCCTTGGACTGGAAGGCAGGACAGGGTTTAAACTCAGCTCTGTTACCTACACCTTTATGAAAGTTAAATGAGTTAATATTTACAAAGTACTTGGAATGGTGTTTGGTATATTGTTGGCTCTGTGTAAATGTTTATTAAATGTTGAGTGGTAGCAAGAGAAAACCAAATGTAGGGATCTCTTTGTCAAGTAAATCACTGACAGTTTGCTCCTTCTGGAAGAAAACTTTGACTCTGTCCCTTCAAGACCCTTAGATAAATGACAGTCCATGACCCTTTTCTATTTATCTTACTCTTTCTGTCCAGATTTATAAATGTTATTACCCAGCACTACGGGGAAGACTAACACATATACATATATGTGTGCTATGGAAAAGAACATCTCTAAGGAAATCTGAATGCTAATTGTGCATCATAACAGCTCCACAGAGTTGTTGAAAGAAAAGGACATTTTACAGTCAGAATCAATGATTGTTGGCTTGCTTTCTTCTCTCCTCACTGCCCCCAGCTGGTGTATTATTAAATTGCAATGTTAATAACTTTCAGCTATTCTACCAAGTCTCTGGAGAGACTCTTTTGCAGGTCAGGACTATCTGTGACCTGAGTTTAGGACTCAGTTAATCTTCCATCCTGAGGTAGGGCTGAGTTAGAGGAGGGATAACCTCACTCAGCTTCTTCCTCAAGAAATACACAGAATCTGCTTTCTTCTTAGGAATTACTATGGTTTTAACAAGTTACCTAAAGCCCTGTAGTCTCGCTTGGCCAAATGCCAAACATAATAAGAGACAGGGTATTGCTTCAAGATATTTAGCTTATTATGCTTTTGTAAATATGTTCATAAATATATCATCTCATTAGATAAGAGGGTGAGGGATTTTTTCATTTTTCAGAGAACTGAAGTTCAGGGAGGTCAAGTGGCTTGCCTCAGGCTACAAGGTTGGTTTGAAAGTAAGGATTAGAACTCTGGTTTCCTGAGTGCAGTGTGCCATTTCATGTCTCTGCATGCTGTTATATTTCACCTAAAAAAAAGACTTATAAATCTCAATTCATGCCTCTTCATTTTTATGCCCTTGTACTGGTGATATTCATCATTATCTGCTCCACTCAAGCCCCACTTTTAAATGAATCCGCTCTGCCCAAAGCCCTTAGTAAATAGACTTGCATATGTTTCAGATCCTGTCCTCTCACCCTTAGGTTGAATCAAAAACAGCCAAGCCATAGGCTTATGTTATTGGGCATAGATAAATAGGTAGCTAAATAGGTAGATAAGTAGG
Source organism: Pteropus medius (assembly GCF_902729225.1). Taxonomy (NCBI): domain Eukaryota; kingdom Metazoa; phylum Chordata; class Mammalia; order Chiroptera; family Pteropodidae; genus Pteropus; species Pteropus medius. Next base: position 3,753,970 of record NW_024355205.1, on the reverse strand, counting down.
TGGGCAGGTAGATAGATAGATAGGCAGACAGACAGACAAAAAGACATCAGACAGACAGATAGATAAATAGATAGATGATAGATGATGATAGATAGGTAGATAAATAAATGATTGATAGATAGATGATAGATAGATAGATAGATAGATAGATAGATAGATAGAGACGGCCCAATCAGACTCTTTTAAAGAAATCTGATGAACCATAAAGGAGTTGACAATCAGCTGAGCAAGCTGAAGTGAAAAGCCATCTATAAACAGGGCTTTGAGTTGCCATTTATGGGTTCTGTAAAGTTATAGGGGAGCCAATGAATAGATAAGCAGAAGAAGCTACCAGAAAATAGGGGAGAAGGAAGGATATTTAGAGAGAATCAAAAGACATACAAGGAGAAAGAATTTACAGTCCTAGTTCTCATTAGACTTGGCTATATCTTCATTTTCTGTTCTTGAATTTCCCTCCTGTGGCCTCACTAAATAATCTGTTCGCTTGGGCTAGCTTGAATGGGTCTTGCTCCTTGAGATCAACAACCTGAACTCAAACAGTCCTAATGTGTTAGATGTACAGGCTTAGCCTGGAAAAATTGCTGTTTGGATGCAATCCAGGTATACCAGCTGGATTACTAAAACCATAAACCTTCTCTTTGTTCTTACACCCTATTATATGCCTTGGAGCTTATTTATACCAAAGTGTGCTGGAAAGATCAAAATCATGATCTTTTGAAGTTACACCTTTCTTATTAAGCAGGAAATCTTTCAATACCAAGTGGTTTTTGTTCTGACTGAACTTACCTGATGATGTTCCAGCTGCATCTTGTTCTGTTTGATGATATTTTCTTTTTCCAACAGCTCTTTCTGTTGCCTCTCAAACTCCTCTTTACCCTATTATTTTTCAACATAAAGAAAACATTACATCACCACTATGATTCACTTATGCTAACAATTTCATTGACAAATATATAAATAGTCTTTCATTTTCCACTGCCTTGGCAATTTTCCTGCATGCCCAATTAGGCTCTGTGAATCTCAGACAGGGGTGACGTGCTTCTCGGCCAGACTTCCAGAGTCACTATGTAGGTTGGGGCTGCAAACTAAAACCTTCTTCCATGGTGGGTGTCACACTCTCTGCTCCCCTTTGCCATTTTCGGAGAGCTATCCATGATCCCCTTCAAACCTCCTTAACCAGTAATATTTCTCATGGTTCTTTTCTAATATGTGAACCCATAAACCTCCTAATGTAGGTAAGTCTAAATATGGTCCACACTGCATTTCTAGTTTCTTCGAATCATCTACAATTCTACAATATATTACTATTTCCCAATATGCAGAGTTGGACAACCAGTCAGGTGACTGTTTTATGCCTCCATTGACTCTCTCCCCTACCTTTCCTTAGTACTAAGTGTGGCTCAATGCTCTCTTCTCCAGTCTCTTGCACTCAAGAAAATTGTAGTTAAATAGTCTTCAGGATAATATGTGGCTCAGTCAAATAAAAAAAATGGTAGAATAAGGTAGTAAGCCAAATTCTAAATAACGAAACTTGGTAGAATGCTTTATCCCCTAGAGTGAAAGGGCAAGCTGTCAGGATCCTAGTTTAACTTGGTGAAATTTCCACTTGTAGGAGGCACACTGTGACTGCCCAATTTCCCATACGCAGGTTAAGTTCTAGGCTAATTGGCAAACACCCAGTGGTCTTCAAGGTAAGTCAGAAGTGGGGTTAAGTATTCCATAAGTAATTATAGACATGCACACACACACACACACAGAGCTTATGGGACCTTAGAAATTCTCTAGTACAGAGGCTTTCAAACTTTTTTTCTTAACAGTGAAACTCCCCCCTCTTTTTTTTTCAAATAAAATATCATGTGGAACTCTATTATAAAATGCAAACAGAAGTTGAGCTGGTATGATTACCCAAGGGCCCACTATTCTTTTTCGGGAGTCTCTTACTGCTTGTTGGAGACATATCAATGGGATCTAATACAACCCTGTGCTTCATTCATTTTGCAAATGAAGAAATTAAGGCCCAAGGAGGTTATATAAGTTAGTCACATAATTAGTGTCAGAGAAAGATCCTGTGCCAAGGACTCTGGTCTCTCAGGCCAGTGTTCTTTCTCCTGTACATTGCTTCTAATTAGTGAACCACTTGGATTAACATTAATCCTATTCTCTCTTCTGGCAGTGCAGCCTACCAGCCTTACAGGCCTTAGTTCTGGGCTCTCTGAATGTAAGTGCTTTATGAGTCTGGTTGCTTTACCTGGAGGTGGACATAGTCATAGTCATCCATCCAGCTCTTTTCAGAGCCATCACTGCTGCTACAGTCAGGGGGCTGGTCCTTGCCTAGGCTTGAGGGCAATGGCTTGTTGTGGGTCTGGGCCTTGTGGTCCCCAGGATGCAGCAATTGCATCTGGGATCCAGCGTGTGGGTACTCAGTGGAGTTCATGATGCTCTCAGGCCCGTTCTTCACATGCGAGCTGCCGGGGCCTGGTCTGAAGAGGGCCTCTGCATTGGTGTTGATGGTTGTGGTGAGCTGTTTCACATCATCGGGCACTGTCTTTGCAACCATCACAAACCGATCAAGATCATCACACTTGTTTTGGGGCTTATTGACTGCCAGGATATTCAGGGACCAGCTGCACTCATTTAAATCATGGCTGGTTTGGCTCAGAATCTGGTGGGAGTCTTCCACTCTTTGGAGCTCCCGTTTCATTTTGTTGTAGAGGATGACTTCCGAGAGGCAGGAAGCATTTGCTACGGCGCCCTTGGCAAAATGGAGGTAATCCCTCAGGAACAGCTCCACCTTGTCTACCGCGGTGCGTATCTCATTGATGTGTCGTTCCATGTATCCGTAACACCGCCAGTCTGTGGCGACCAGTGCCATTAGGCTGGAGACGCCCATCTCCAGAGTCTGCTGGAGCCGATGAAGTCTCTCGATGGCTGTGTCTGGATCCAGTAAGAGTCTTTTGTCCTGAGATGGGGAGGCTGACAGTGAAGAATCCTTTGAGGTGGTGGAAGACGTGGACATGTTACTCCTGGTGCTGCCGGTACTGGAGAAAGACAATCGGTTGATCCCATCTACCACATCCTGAGAGCCTTTAGCATCTGCTGGGTTGTGCAGAGGGACGTCGTAAACACCGTTTCTCTCTGCAGGATTTGCTTTCTCACTGGTTTCTGCTGGCGGTTCCAGAAACTGAACCCCTCGAGGGATATCATATGCGTCATTCTGAGTGCCCACTGATGGTCCCAGCTGTGGGGATGGGTGGTTCAGGGAAATGTTTTGATGTCTTCGTGTTGCCAGTTCAGCAGCTCCTGGAGCATCACAGTTATATTTCATTTGAAGGTCCTTCCCCACAGGCTTGGTGCTAGTCGGGGGGATGTCATACACAGCCTCAGGCCTGATGTCCGGCCTTCCGGCTTGTCTCATTGGAGGGGGGAAATCATACTCTTTTTCCCTGAGCCCGGCTTCATCTCGGCAAGCAGAGGGTGGAATGGCATATACCTGAAAAGTAAGTACAAACCAAAGCTAGTGAACATGCAGAAACAACAGCCCATTATAATGAAGGCCTGGATTCTCAGTCCTGTTTGCTGGCACCTCTGTCACTTCTACCCACGAATGGGAAGTATTTCCAAGGCGCTGCTTTGTTCCCACTTCCCTCGTCCTTAACAAGTGCACTCTTTCCCTGGCTTCAGTGCTGCCTGTTATGTGTACCCTCGTGGGTGAGCTATTCTCTCTGGGTCCCAGCCCTACATTTCTGACCACCTCCCGGGTATCCTTCCTCAGTGGATCCAGACTGGGAGGCAGGTAATGCGTTAATGCACTGGACTAAGTGTCAGATGACCCGAGGTCTCTCCCTGGATCTACCAGCTATGTGATGGTCAATAAGTCACTTTAATGTTCTGAGATACACTTCTCTTATCTGTAAAACAAGGGTACCTGTACTTCCTGTCTAGGCCTCCCCTGAGGGTAACAGACTACATTAAGTGCATTAACTCATGTACATGGACTAAGTAAGCTGTAACACCCTATATACATGAGATATATTAGTTGCTTGCCAAACTGAATGTTTTACCTTCTTATTGGTTTTCCTTATCGACTACCCCATTTTTTTAGTGGGGACCCCTACATATGGAATCCCTAGAGTTATCTTTAATTATTGCCTTTCTTTCTTCCCTCTTACTTTCCCTCCAATTTCTTTACTCCTTCACAAAGACTAGTTTTTCCCTTTTGGTTTGCCTTTCTTGTTTTATCTCAATTAACACACACACACACACACACACACACACACACACACACACACCCCTTTTTTGCTGCTATGTAGGAGCTCACTTACCCCTTTGGTAGGAGGGATGTCATAGACCCCTTGAGGATTTATCTCTCCCACTGGAACTGAAAACACAGGGCCTTTCACTGATGATGGAGGGATGTCATACACCTGAAGAGAAAGACCTGAGTTACTCGGAATAGAAATGTCTTATACTTGTCATTTTTTATATTACTAAGTTTTTAATTGCAAATTTATTTATCAACTTATGTATATCCTCTTTAAAAGCATTCTATGTAATACAGGGTTGATGAAACTTTTCTTTTTAAATTTCATATTCTTTGACTTAAAGTGAATATAAAAATGATCTTAAATGAAATATCTACACTGTCTGTACTTTAAACTTTAGTTGAAAATTACATACTTCCTGAATGATAAGCAACATATCTTTGTCAGATAAAAACCTAGGATTTCCTGATAAAGCAAATCCAGAAAACAATTTAAATAATGTTGGCTAAAATGGCTCCTAGATAGACAACCTAAATCAAGCTTCTTATGAAATATACATAATTTGTAATTCTCCTTTCCTCTGTAGCTTCTAAGGTGTGCCACCCTGAAGTGCTCCTCTTCCCTGGTGACTACAGTCCTGGTACATACCCCTTGAGTGGTATGGGAAGGAGGGATATCGTAGATGTCCTTTTGATATCTGGATGGGTACTCGTACACATAGCCGTGGCCTGTCCTTACTGGGGTTATCACCTGTGGGCAAGAAGACACAGAGGGGTAAAATTCCAAGCCTGAGTCCTAGCCTCCTCATCAGAAACTCCTCCCTCATCTCTCCCCTATAAAAAGAAAGAAAGAAAGAAAAACCCAAAGAAATAGGGACGAGAGAAAAGGAAGGAGACAAAGGGACACCAGGTCGGTAACCTTTTAAATCCCTCTTGAATCCCAACGAAGAACAAGTCCTTGAAATATCTCTATCCCCCTTCCTCATGGTAACAAAATTATCTCAAAGTTGGTCAGATAAATGTACTTTAAGAGAGAATGACTTTTAAATTATGAATGTCCTATATCATCTCTTTGGAGCATCAAAAGCACAGCATAATGAAAAAAATTTTTTTAAGGTTCTGGAACTATTTGTAAAGTGAATAATGCAAATAGAGTTCAGCTACTTAAAATTCCTCTCATACCGTCTCCAGGACGCCTCTTCATCTGACATTATTATGATTGTAACGAAAATTCCATAGGTCACTAGGGTATTTTTATGAAGCTAATGCTCACACAGTGCTGTCCTTAGAAGCCCCCAGGAGCTTTCACTCTAACTTAGAAAACAAATAAAATACTGAGTCAGGTAACCTCCAGGAACAGAGTTCAGGTCTCTAATCATATTCCCCTTTCCACCAGGGAAACAAACACCTCAGACAGCATCCACATCCAAGGATATCAGAAGTCAAATACACCCATCACGACTCTGATATCTGGAACGAATGTCAATGAAAGAAATCACACCCAACAGGCTCATGTTTTCATATCTATGTACTTCATGTGTCCTAAGCTTGGGTAGAGAAATTGGACTAAAACTCATTTTGAAATATATTTAATCCTCCAAGGGTTTCTAAATTACCAGAGTCTTGTTTCTGCCTAACCTCTGGCTCCCAACGACTAACAACACCCACCTCAGTTTTGCCCAGGACGTTTCTGAGAACAGATCTTGCAAATTAGGAAGAGTCGGTTGTTCCCTAACAGGCTGTCATCTTTTATCCTTTCTCTAATGTGAAAACTCTGGCGTAGGGCTGCCTACAGAACTATGTGAAAAACGCTCCTGTCTGTCTTATGCTGAAATGAGTGGACCTCAGCCAAACGCACCACTGCGCTTCTCCCTGGGGGCAGGGGGAGCTCTTTAATGCCCAAGTTCAATTTGGTTTTAAATCCCTGCTGCTTGTGGCTGATTCTTGCAATGAAGGCAAAAGAGATTAGTATGCAGTCACCATCCCATCAAATCTCTCCACTGCCTCCAGTTTAAGAAAAGAATCTATTGCTTTAAGGTTTGTTGGCACAGAGCACACAAAATTATTTTATCGAGGGGCCACTGTACCATGCACGACAAACTTTCTTTTTTAAAGCCTTCGCTCAAGAAAAACATACTGTGTTTCTAATGCCCTTATATAATATTTTCCTCACTATTGTCTAGGGGAGAAATGAAGTACCTTCTCTTAGTCTATCTCATCAGCTCCTCTATTTATAACTCTATTTTGGCTTTATAATAGAACCTGCTCACAACGCAGCTTTTGTTCATTCTAAAAGTTTCTAAGAGTAGATTTTATCCAAGGTTGCCAAGTTAGCAATAATGTTAATGGAAAACTAAGGCTGGTTATGCTGAAGGCCAAATGAATGGCTTTATCTTTAGTATAGAAAGGGAAGGGGGTTGGGTGGTGTTGGTATCTGAAAATAAACCTTGGTGAAATGTAAACATATAGCATGACCTCAGGAAGGCAGGGTCACGGACAAGGCGTTTTCCTGGCCTTTGTGGATCTTCCTTGGCAGAGAGCATTAATGCTTCCCGGTATTTAACATCTCACTTCCTGACAAATGTCACAGAACCCCAACTTGCTCTCTCTTTCTCATTTAGAGGATGCCTGTGGTCATCTGGTTTTTAGAAACTTCGCATTCCAAACCAGTCATTTTCCTTGTTTATGCATTAAAAGAAACAGATGGTGAAAACCACAGGGGGAAAAAGCCAACAAACTACAACCTCCCCCGATTCCAGCATTCCCAATGTTACCATCTAATTCACATTGGTCCACAAATGGCATTTAAATGGGACCAGCGTTTTGCATCTGGTCAGACACATCCAGAGCACACAGCAATCCACTTTGCAATGCCTGAAAGAACACAGAGCTGGAAATCGACTTTTGGACACTCTCCACTATCCATTGCTTGGGTCACTTTTATGCCAATTGTGTGTTCTCTCCTCTGAGGAAAGTGCTGACTGTTCTGTACCTTACAGAGTATCCAGTTTTGTGGTTCATCGGGCCTTTTCTTCCTGCTTGACATAGTACACAAAAAACCTTTCTACTATCCCAGAATTACTGAACCTCAGCCTGCGAAGAACACCACGGTCTAGCTGAGGGGACATAAATTTTGGAAGAATTCTCCTGGGCGATTGCTCGGCAAGGCATTGATGGAATTGCTACACAAAGGGCATTTTAAAACTCATTTTCTCAATGAAACCAAGTCAGATTTCTCATTTCCTTTTTCCCTCCCTCAGTTCGTTTGTTGTTCTTTTCTGCATTCCTTTCATTCTGTGTATTTATTTATAGTTACAAGGCCTCAGCCTTAGGAATGACCAAACTGACCTCTTAGTTCATTAGTGTTGCCACAAAGGGGGCCAAATTGCAGGATTCCTGGGGCTCTATGACCTACCGACTGCTACTGCAACTGCTTTTCTGATTACCCTGGAAGAAGATCTGCACTTTCCAAATGTTGGTTTTCTGTCCCAATGAGGACTCTGACTTTAGATGTTAGTACCATTCTTGTCAGTCAATGGAGGAGTCTGAAGGCTGACACTTTGAGAAGAGCTATAGAGCAGAGAAGAAGGGCTGACCGTAGACATTTAGAACAAGAGTCTATTTAATAAATCTTCAAGGCTGGGCTTTGGCAGCGTAGGATCAGAAGTCCAGAGACTGGGTTATGTTAGCTCTCTAATTAATCGGCTTGCATAAAAACAGGCAAACAGACGGCCTGCCCCGCCCCACACTTTGATGTATTTGATTTACACCATTTTGAGCCTCAGATCATGGGCAGCATGAGCTGTTTTTAGAGACACTTTAAATACTTTCACGTCTCATAATTTTGAGAGCCATGCATGCTAAAATTTTAAAGAAGAGTCTGTGTTTGGGGTAGCAGCCAGGGCTAGGAAACCCTGAAAAACAACCCGTGTGGGAGTCAGCGAGCTGGAAGAGAGGCCCCCGGGGGGTCTGTCATTCATGTTGTCTCCACTTTTGGTTTGACTGGGCTTGCCCCTGGCGCAGAGCAAGGGCCTGCTGCTTACACGCCTGTGAGGCTGAGCAGGTAGGGTGAAGGGAGAAGCAAGCTGGGGTTCTTTGTAGGGTAGACAGAACTCACACCCTACTGACAGGAGGCAGCCATTTGTCAGCTCCGTCCAACTGCCATCCTGAGAAAACATACCCTGTGTTGCCAGATCTTTCAAAGTTTCAGGAGAAGCCAAAAATCTGGATTGTTATATAAAATCTGATTTTTAAAATTGGCTCAAATATTTCAACAACATCTTGGCCAAACTAAACATGTCTCTGGCCCCCAAGATGCCGGTCTTTGCCTTCATGTGTGTATGTCTGCTCTCTTCCTTCAGGACCTTGAAAGCTACTGAGGGCAGGCCCCATGAGCTCTTCACCAATACCATGCCATGGCAAGACCGAACTACCCTGTTTTTTAATATATGACCTACCTTCATACCTCTGCACCTTTAAGCATGCTGTGTCTTTGTCTAAGATGCTCTTCTTTCTTCCCTCATATTGAAATTTTATTTGATTTTCAAGGCCAAGCCAAACGCTTCTCTCCCATGAAGCATTTCCCAGACAGATAGAATATCTCCCTTGTGGGCATTCCCTGAGCATATTATCTATACATCTCTAATTGTACTTATCACTTGTGGTTTGACTGTTTCAGTACATCTCATCACTTAGCATTGTTGAGACAGAGACCATTTCTTCTTCATTTGTATATAGACAGCGGGGCCTAGCATAGTGCCTTGAATATAGTAAGTCTTAGATAAATGTATTGATTGAATATATTAAAAAAACTAAAGAAAAACTGAAGGCTTTTCTTAAGCAAGATAATGTGGAACCAGAGATGATACTAAACAAGATCTGCCTGTGTAGGATAAGGTTGGTTTCTAAGTAAGTTAGCTCTAGGTTGAACGGGACCTATGGGATGGGGGCAGAACTGTGTCTTATCAGCCATGCATGGTAGCATTGAGCAAGGAGGGAGCCAAAAAGCCAAGTCACTGTTAGATAAAGCTGAGAAATCAGAACCCATGGAAGAATTATCACCTGCACCACTATTTGGTGCAAACCACTATTGGAAGCTACGTAGGGCTGCTAGATGGTTTCCTTTTCCTCAATCTAGAGGCTTCGTGTGACACGAACATCTGTGTTCTTCTCAGCCAGAAGCCAGAAACATATGGGGGAGTTTTGCAAAAAGAAATCAAAACAAACTCTACTTTTTACCTTAACATCAAGAGGAAAATACAATAGAAAGGAACTAAAGAAGTCATGCTTCTTTAGTTCTGAAAAAATGTGATAGGCCCATGTCATGGGAAGCTGTATACCAGAGGCTATGGCCACATTGGGTCTTTAGCTAATTGAAAGGATTGGGTCTGATGAGCGGAGTGGTTGAGAATATTAGCAGTACTCAGGCAGAGCTCGATCTAAATCCTAGCTCTACCATGTACTCGCTGTGAGAACATGACCAAGGTATTTGTCCATACTAAGCCTGTTTCCTCATAAGTAAAATGGCAAAAATAATACTTATAGGATATTACGAGCACTAAATAAGATCAAGTACATAAAGTACTCAGCATAGTAAACCCTTAAGCCTTAGCTATTTTTATTATAATTGTTATCTAAGTTTGCTTATTTTACTTTTGTACTCAAATTGTGGACTACGTAATTTGGATCAACCATCCCACAGAAGACAGCTTAAGAAAATGAGGAAAAGATATTAAAAAATCTTTTTAATGTCACTGAAGTGTTAAAAGACAGAAAAGAATTACCAGGTCAAAATTGGGAAGCGAAGAAGGAATTCATAAACAGAAGCCCAAATTTTGAGGTTGCTTTTTCCCAGGGGCATTCGCTGATCTGAAATTAGTGTCTAAGAGCCTACAGTGTGTTTTTTTATAGTTTTTTTGAGTGAAGAGGAACATTGGACTCTAGGTAGTGGCTCACCAAGGTAGGGACCCTGATAACCATGCTGCACTTCAGGTTGGGATTCTAAGGACTATGTGCAAAAGTAAAGATTAAATGGAAGTGAACCCACCTTGCACAGGCTGAGGCTAGGTTTTAAGTCATTGGGGTAGGAAAGAACATCTCAACGTCTGAAATTAGAATTATGTGTGCCCATGAGGCTGGCAGAAGGAAATAAAATTCTCTCTGGAAGTACAGAACACCTTTTTAGGATTTCTTTAAATGATTTGTATAAATATTTAAGAACTACAATGTCTAACACACAATCAAAGATAACCAGGAATGCAGGAGACGAGACAACAGAAACAAGACAAACAATGATGTTTTCTTCCTAAAATGATGAGGTCATTGTTTGTGTCTTAGAGATCACAGATCTCGAAGCTGTTTGCTTCAAAATGTTTCATGATTAAACCATGAGAGAAAACAAATGTTAATCATTCTTTAAGTCAGAAAGAATTAATCTTCACAGATGCATAAAATGTTTCTAGTGAGATCTACGAGGCAGTGGGAATTTCAAATCAAAGCAGTAAATGACAAGAGACTTTGGCCCTTAATAACCATCAGTAGATTTACTTGGGTTACTGTTTTACTCTGGTCATATCAGTGTTGCAATTGTCACAGTTATCACCATAACAGCCCAAAACACTCCAGTGGAAAACCCCAGGAGAAAACATGCTTTATAAGGCTTAGAGATAAAGATATTTATTCAAGAAAAAGACGGTGAGATCCCAAACCCAGGACATTTTATTGAATTTCTTTTCAGACAAGGTGTTTTAAGTTGAAGATCACAAGCTGAGTTTGTCAAGAGGATCTCACCAAGAAGTAGGGCACATACCCATCTGGTGTGTCTAGAAGCAAAATACTTTCTTGAAAGACAACTTCTGCTCACATGGTATCACTTGTACCATGGTCTCAGCAAGTCCACTTTGGAGCTGCTTTCCTTGGGCATCCACTTCCCCTCCTTAAAGTGGAGCTGGTGGGGGTCTGGGACTGGGGACATCACAGCAGCGGATGCCTTGAGATTAGGAGAACTTCAGCTTCTTGACTGCATGTTGCCAGTTTAAGGCAGCACTGAGGGAAGCGGGGAGGGAGCAGGCTATGCCTTTCATGAAGGTAGATCTTCCTTAGCCCCTAAGAATTCTGCAAAAGGCGATTAATAGGGTCTCAGTTTCCACCCTGGTCTGCTGTGCTTTTTTCTGATGCCAGCCCTACCGCCCACATACTTATCACAACTTCTCATCTCTCTCCTCCAACACTCGTTCCTGTTTTGACTCCTTCCCACCTTCCATGCTACCAGCAACCCCAAGGAAGAACAAGTACAGTAAAAAGGATGCAAAAATATTCTATTGTTTGACAGAAAGAATTGTGTGTTGTGGATGAGAACCTGGGATGGAATGGGGAGCATCACAGGTAATTTCAGCAGCATGGTCCTATTTTAGAGTTGTTATTATTATTATTATTATTATTATTATTATTATTCATAGTTCTATGTATGATGTACATATGTATAAAAAATTACAAAATCATGAAAACATAATTTTTATAATTCTAACAAAATTAAAAAAAACAGTAAGACATCTAACTTGGAAGTGTAAGGAGGAGTGTTTTGTAACTGTTCTAGTTTCCGTGTCCCATGATTTAATACTCTGTGTCTAAGTCTCTATAATCCACAGCAAGATTAAGAATGACCTGAAGTACACAGCCCTATGCTTCTGGTATCTAGATAATGCCTTGAGAACTGACCAGTGGAGTTTACCCATGACTCTAGCAGAACAAGAATGTGTGTAACCAGCTCCTGGCGTTCTACCCCAAGGCCTAGTCAAGAACTAGGCAACCCAGGTGGTGCTCAGGAAATATAATTGATGAGCAATTGATGAGAGGTTAAAAAGTGCCACTGTGCCGTAATGATTACAGTACAGATTATAACCTTGCCACTAACAGTACCTAAGATTGTCTAAATTCAAAAGTAGGCTGATTAGCAGTCATCTATTTACATTTTTCTTGGCATATATGGAACAAGTAAAATTAGATTGCTTCCCATCTAACTCTACTCTCCCCAAACCCCATGTTTGACTTATAATTTTATACTTTATGTATTTATTTTTATTTCTGGGTTTCATGCATTAACAAGAGTATTTAGACTTCTAAAACTGCCTGTTGGAAAGGACTTATTTCACTTAAATGCCTTTAAAAAGCATTAACAGAGCCACCACAGTATTTATTAGATCTTATAATAACCTCTTTGTCTTCAAGCCCATGAACTGAGTGACCCTTTCCTTTTAAAGAAAACCGTAGGAAAAGAAACATCACTATTATCGCTGCCTGCCCATTAGAACTTGGATCCCATTTTCAGAAACTGCAGAATTATAGAAATTTGTCTGTTTAAAATCCAAGATTACTCGTTGCTTTTCTCTGACCAGAGGAAAAGCCACATGTTGCCTACACTGAATTTATTAATTCTCTATAAATTCTCTCTGCCCAGCTTGGGTGTAGCAGTGAGCTCATTTATTTACTTGCATAGCAACAATATAATGAAAACTGGGTCTGGCTGTAAAAAGCCACCCTCATGGGCCACATCCATGGCTAACCCTCCCTAATGCTTCTCTTGTGCTCATCAAAATTTCTCCCCCTCTGTTTTTGGGAAGCGATTTACTTTCCTTCAAAGACATTCTGATGTCTGGTTTTATGGTAGAACTAAGCCTTTTGCTAGTTACATCTAAATCATGGCCAGTCTCTTTTCCCAAATGAGGAAAAAGTCACCAACTGAAAGCTGAAAAGTGGAGCGGGCTCTTGGGTCACTTTCATTTGCCACTGCATTTGGGCTGCAAACCACTCAATGGAAACAGTGCCCCGATTGTTAAGGCCCAAGCACGTCTCCCCTGCTGTTTTCAGGAAGCTCTTTGTGTAGCAAGTGCTAAAGCAATATTTAGTTATGGAGTGACCAAGCGCCAAAGAGCAGCTAGAAGCATTTAATGTGAAAGAACATGATGGGAAATGACGTCTGGGTTCCTAAGTGGTTGAGGTCTTTCTCTGGGCAAAACCTAATGACAGCTGGGTAGAGCAAAGCCATTTTTTTTTTTTTTTTCATATCTCATGGATGGACCAAAATGTTCTTTGAATAAAAACTATAAAAGTCACAAACATTTTGGTTCTTTTGATGTCTAAATAAGTCCAACAGGACACTAAGTGCTAAATCTAGATTTTGAAATGAATTTTAGAGAGATGCCTGGAAACTGCCGTAAAGGGAATGTGACTATGGAAAGGAGGCAAGAGAAGAGAATTTCTGGACCTAAATGCCTATGGGTATCGCTCCTTCCTTAAACAGGAGGCCTGCCACTAGAAGAAAAGACATGATGGCTTATGGAGAAAACTGCTCACGTGGCAGTTCTGAAGGGCACTGACCCAGTGCTGTGGCAGGGCTGTCGCTTAAAGAGACACCAGATCCACCAAAGGCCTCTGCCAAGGCGCAAGGATTAAACAGAGGAAAATGGGCAGAAAATAGTAAGTTCCAGGATGAAGTACTTTCTTAGCTCTGGTAACAAAGAAGGGATAAGAGGTCTCCTTAATACCTGGACCCAGAATGGGACCGGGTCTGCAAACTCTGGTTTTCCCTGGCCCAGCATATACCGGCCCTCCCTCCCGTGTTCCTGCCTGCTCCTTGCTTTCTATTCACATGGTTTTATCTTCTAAAGGAGACTGTGGTTTCTAGATAGTAAGGTGGACTGGATCTTAAAGGAAATGTAAGAAGGATTTGCCAAAACTAAAGGGTCAACTGAAATTTATATCAGTTCCTAAGTATCTTTTATTTAAGAATCTTGAGGCCACTCCATTTCATTAAACTTTTCAAATGACTCTGGGAAAGAATCAGATAAGGATATCTGGATCATAAAATTTTAGTAAAGACCATTAGAGATAATCCAGCCCTATTCCCCATTTCACAGTTGAGAGAGCTAAAGTTCAGAGAGGTTATTCAGCTCGGTAATGCCAGAGAAGTGAACAAGAGCTTTGGTCCACTGGGTCCAGTGGTTCCATAGTACTTTCTTCAATGTCCTGTTGCCTACCCTAGCAAGACACACTAAACTTTTACTACTTTTCTAATTTCACAAATAAACACTCTTCAAGAAAGTTACTTCCTTATCTGAGAAGCAAAAAATAAGATTTGGGTATCTTACTGTTTTGGGGGTGCGGGGGGAATGCCCCATTCATTGGCAAGCTCATTATGGGAGATTTAACTATATATCTGGTTAAATTAAGTTATCCATTTGAAGCAATTTGAAGTCATCCAAAAAGTCCGTATTTACAGTGGCAGAGAAAGCCAACACAGCAATGTTCTCAGTAATGCACCATGATCTTAATGACCCGCTCAGGATTTCTGGATCAGCTTTCCATGAAACCGACCATTGCAGCTGGGTGGCAGGCATTTCCACATTCCTTAACTCAGATTCCCTCAGCGCTAAGACTTCTCTAAGGATCTGAGGTGGGAATCTTCTGGAGTGACTTTAATTCTACCTGGCCAACGGGATGCTTTTTAGCACCCAGATTCTGGTGAGCTGAACTTGCTTATGAAATATCTAAATATTCCCTCTTATTTTAGGGCTTGGCAACACCAACCATTAGCTGGGATGTAAAAATCATTAGCTTCAGAGTCAGACAGACGTAGGCTCAAATATCAATCCTGCCTCCTACTAGAGGTTTGTCCTTTAGCAAGTTAACTTACTTCTCAGACCTCGGATCCCTCCCTTATAAAGTGAAGGTTGTGAGGAAAACCTTATGAGGCTGTTGAGAGGATTAGATGAGATTATGTATATAATGTCCCTAACATGAAACCAAAGCTCGAAGGCACTTTCAGGTCACCCTTTTAGACATAAAAGTATCTTGAAAACTGAGTGAGTAGCTAATAAAACATGCTAAAGGCTACACGGTCAATTGGTGGTAACTCTGAAAACAAATAACTATTCTGATAAACAACTGGGCTAAGCACACCATGCTTTAAGAAAATCAAGTATTATAAAAATTATTCAAATAAATAAGATGTGATTATGGCATTGCTAAAGGATTTTTTTGCTCAAAAACGGATGTATTCTGGGGTCCTTTAAAGAGAGGACTTCTTGGTACTCTTGAGTATTACTAGAGTTACAATTTTTAAGGAAGACATAGTGTCCTAAGTGAGTCACACCTGTACTCCTTAAACAGAAGCAGCACATCTGTCTTGAAAACCAGGTTTATGGCACAACTGTTTAGAACCCAGGGCATTTCTGATGGTATCTAAGTCTGCATTTTGCACAATATACTCATATAAGTCCACTTTTTAAGATGTGTTCAACCAGTATTAAGTCTGAATTTCACCAGATCAAGTAAGTAAATGTATTCTTTTCTCTCCCTCCCCCAAAGAATTAACCACTTAGCCAGATATCATACTACACACAATATCTGACCTATTCACTCTGATAAGCACAGTCGCTTAGCATGAAATCATTGAAAAAGGAAGGAAGATTACCTCTCTTTGCTTTGGTGTCAGTTTATAACAAGTTACTAATGCACTCTTAGAAATATTCATTATCACTGAGCTTTATAACAACTTGCAACTGAGTTTGAAGACCTTGGCAGTAAGCAAAAGAAAAGGACCTTTGTTCATTTTTAAGGAGGTATTACAGTTTGCTCATCCACTGGCATGGGTGACTCAATTGGGAAGAGATACTTCTCATTTTCAAAGTGAGCTCATAGAGTCCTGCCCTTGAATTGCTCAAGGACTTCAAATTTTGTGTAAGATTTAAAATTTATCTCTACTGTTGAGTGTAGAGATTTTAGATGAAAGTTCATTCCTCTGCATAGCCCCAAAAACCATGTGTTGAGGAAATAAATTTATTTAAATTAGAATGGTTTTTATACAGAAATGCGCAATTCTGAAACATGGTCATACTTTATTGAATTTATAAGTAAAAAAACTAGAGGTACCCTCTGCCCTGTCAAACTGTGATTTCTCCCTGACAGTTTTCAGGGTGTGTGTGTGTGTGTGTGTGTGTGTGTGTGTGTAGGAAGGGAAACAAAGAAAGTGAGGTGAAATCAGAGTTTATCTTCTCTGGGAGCTTTCATTTCCTCTAAGTCTATTTTCACTTGTTGGTAGACAAATCATACAGCTAATATACAGCAGTTAGTTGGCTGGTATCTGAGCGTTGATCTAGGCAACCAGATTTCACAATGCTTCAAATCTCAATAAGGGAAGTTCTCGGCTCTTAACCAATGGCTATGGGTGTGTGCGTGTGTGTGTGTGTGTGTGTGTGTAAAATTCATGATGACTAAGTGTCTAAGAAGGTACAAACATTGTAGTTAATCTATTTCTGGTTCTTATATTACCTTTCAGGAATGGGCCTAGAAGGCCTGGCTAATATCTGTGAATCATTTCCTGCTGACATATTGCTGTGTCCCATTTTGGAAGGTAGGAAATGCTCTTTAAAGATGATGTGATGGAGTCTAGATAAGTCTTAATATTACTTGAGTTTTCTGAGTGTCACCCCTGAAGCAGTACTTGCCTCAGCCTTGCCCATCATACACACTATAATGGCAGACCATTACAGCTTTAATGAACCCATGAACTCCCTTGAAATTAAGTGAAATGTATAACATATATTGGGACTATAGAGGAAAAAGAACTGCTGGGGTGCAGAAGGAAAGTTTCACAGAGGACATGAACACTGAAATGGGTGTTAAAGTGTGAATAGCATACACGAAGGAAGCTCTGTTTCTTAGTAGAAAAAAAATGTAGTTCTCCTTTTTGGGTAACTATAGAAGGGTTAAGTCATCTTGTCATCTAAACTGGGCAAAATGCATTAAAGTTAGGCCCTCAGACAAGCCAGACTTTACATCAAACATGCTTCAGATGCTCATTTGTTGTGTATAGATAGTTATGATTATAGAAAACAGATGGTGACATATCCAAGACCCTTCTGGGTGAAAACTACCATGTATAATCCGACATAAGTCATAACCGTACTGTAATGACCTGTCCGATGGGATTTGAACATTGTGTGACAGTGGATGGGTGATAAGATCGGAACCATTTTTCAGTTCATTTAAAGGTCAACTCAAATGCTTCATTTCTTGCTTCTGCCTTGTTCATTTGCTCATTGGCTGTTATCTGTGTGCTGATACTTTCCTATGAGCTTGGCCTATAGCAGTAAAGAAGCAGCCGTGACCCTTGCCTGCCCTAATAGAGTTTATAATTAAGTTCATACTGATCTTCAGAGGGACTCAAAGGAAATCAAATTCCACCAGTTAGAATAAAAGCAACATGTTCAAGGAATAATCAGAGAAACACATGTAATTCCTTGTGAGATCAAGCATGAAATGGATGAACTCAGGTGGTAGTTTTACTGATCTTTGAAGCATGGAAATGAGGCTGATTTAGACCTTAGTAGGTCTTAGGGTTTTGGATGTTCGGGGCTCTACTCTAAACTGTACTCTCACGTTAAGTAGAATTTTTGTTTTTAAAAAATCAAGAACATTTAAAAAAATAATTCGGCTTTTCAAATTATTGGACTATGAGTAACTATTTAGTTTAGAATTGCCTGTGTGTTCTTGGCAATCATGGGCCATATTTACAAAGCTTTGCAAAGTGAGAAAAGTCCAACCTACAAATTGTTTTCAAATGTAATGAAATAGTTATGAGCCCTAAATGTAACAGTTAATGAGGATGACATGATATTGTTTCCTATACATTTGTCTAAGTGTTTATTAATTTCTATTTTGCAGTTTTCGTGTTTCATATTTTGGAACCAAATTTTTTTTATTTAGCTTTCAAATGTTCACATAGGTCCTGGGCATTCTGCCCACAATGTCTAATGCATAAAACGGCCCTGCACACAACACCCAGAGTGAAAAAGACCAATGAAATTAAGTAAAGGTGTCAGTGTATATCGTTTCCAGATAACTTTGGGAATTCTCGTCCTCTGTGCAAAATTCTCGTAGATGCAAAGAGAGAGCCACATGCTCACAAGGAACAGCCTAAGTGCTAGCAATAAAGTATTCGCATATTTGGTATATAGTGAGAAACACAAAGAGGGCTCATGCAGTTCAAAATAAACTCTGAAAAAGGAAAGAAAAATGAAGAGAGAAGAACTAATATTTTTAAAGCCTCTACTACATTAAGCAGTGTGCCAGGTCCTCTCTATGTATTGTTTCATTTAATTCGCACAATAGCCCTATGATTCTTCCCATTGTACAGATGAAGAAGCAAAGCCTAAAGAAGTCCAGTAATTTGGCAAGAAATAAGAGCTATGAAGAAACAGAACCAGGAGTCGGCCTAACCCCAAAGCCCATGTTCTTTTCACAATATTCATGCTGTCTTCTTGTTTCATGAAAGAGTGGGGACTATATGATTATCTTTCCCTAACTGCTTATTTAATGAGTGATGAATGTCTTTTAATGTGGATGGGAGGCCAGAAGGAGAGTAGAGGCTGGAGTTTTCCAGAGAGCAAATTTGAAGTGTAGAAGGCAGAATTAACTGTCTTTATTTTTCCTTCGTGATTCATTAGAAGAAAAAACTGTGGTAAATAAAATTTTTGAATCCCACAGGCTGCTAGCAACATCAAGGGAATCTTTAACTGTGGAAAGTCCCAAATCATAATCAGATTGGAACGTATCCAACTCCCTACTTGGTCCCTTCACAGTGTTTCTCGAAGTGCAGTCCTGCCACCTCCCCCCAGAACTGTCCGAAGAGTTTAATAAAATGCAGATTCCTGGGCCCCGGGATTAGGATCCGGGGAAAGGTCTGGGAATCTGCATTTCAGCTCACTTTATTCTCTCTCTCAGGGAGAAAACACTTTAGTGTTTCAGAACAAGATTCCACTGTCTCCTCTTTTTCTTCTTTAATAACTTTTAAAGACCACACCTTAAACTACCAGGAATGTCTAGTTCTGGGTTCACCACCTTTTTATAGATGGGAAAGCCAAAGGGAACAATGGGTATAGGGCTATTTAGCTACAGTGAAAACCCACTGCCCTCTCTCCACTACCCTATTCCCCCTCGCTCCGCACCCCCCACCCGCCCGCCTCCACTGTACTGGGAATAACTCTTGGGTCCTTGGCTTAAATCATTAGGATGATTCTCACTTACTGAGAATATCCTGAGTCAGAAACCTACGCTGAGGGAATGACAGTTTTTAAAGTAGCCACTATTACCTAGAAGGTTAAAATTACTTTTTAGCAGCCAAGCCGTTTTCACTGGGAAGGAAGGAAGGAAGGAAAGAAGAAGGGAAGGAAGGAAGGAAGGAACAAGAGAAACAAAGGGAGAAAGAGAGAGATAAGGAGGGAGGGAAGGAGAGAGAACAAAAAAGAGGAGGAGAAGAGGAGGGGAGAGGAGGGAAGGGAGAGAGAAAAGAGGAAGAAGAGAGGGAGAGGAAGAGGGCAAACTCACTCCCATGGGAGTGTAAGCCAATGGTCCAGTGGGTAGGACAGAGATGGGCAGCCTAGAGAACCAGCGGCTCTAACATGACTTCTGAGGTGAGGTCAGGATATCCTGCAGAACGCGTGGCATTTGGCAGGGAAGAGCCAGGACCATTCTCTTTTGCCCCTCCCATTCTTGCCATGTTACCATCTCAGACCCCCCACTGCTTAAAGCAGCTCAGCTCTCTAGTCTTTATCTCCTCCTGAGCTCTGGTAAAGTCCAGGTCTGTTTGCATTCTCTGGAAAGGGTGCCAGAGGTTTCGGAAGTTGGCTTCTTCCTACGGGAATCACCTACCTTTCGCTAAACATAAAATGTTCCAATGATTTTAGAATTAAAAACACAAACATATTATTGAGTTCAAGTGCCCATGAGTAACCCCAATGCCCCAATATCAATCAAGAGATGGCGTGTGGTGTGATTAGAGTCTCTCTCCTCTAATAGGATGGAGAGTCACAGAGCAAATCTGCAGTACAGTTATAGCAAATAAAATGGGAAGAAGTCTGAAGTTTTAGGCTTTTCAGACTTGGAACCAAAAAGGTTGAGTCTAAAAAGGAAAACATGTCACCTTCCTGCCAAAATAAACTGATGAAAATTTAGACCCCACCACCTTTCAGCCAAGCATTTCCTGTTCTGGCCTTGCCTTCCCGATCTGCCTTGCACTAGCTCAGATGAAGGAAAAGCTATTTTTAAGGTGCAAACAACCAGGACTAAGAATGAGAGAAGTTATTATTTATAGTTACACCTTTCAACTGTTCTTTTCCCCCTCTAAAGTCAGAGGCCTGCTTTGGCTTTTCCTTTGAATCCAAAATCCCTGGGGTAAGGACATTGAAAGGTCAGGGCACAGTCTATAGCCTGCAGACAGGGATCATTGTCTTGGGCAACACAAGTCAGAAATCTGTTCACCACTTCTTGAGGAATTCCTCCCAATGTACACACACTCGGCTTAGGCAATAAATGTGCTTTGAGATGTGTTTTGTAAAACGTACTTTATGTATAAAAAGTGATTTGGGTACATTTGTGGTTTTGTTATTTAAGAAATCCAACAGTAAATTCCCCCCTTTTTTTTTCCAACAGGGGATTCCATTATCAGGCAAATAGATATTCCCTAATTTACATGGTTTTATAACTTCAGATTCTGCATAAGATTTTCTTGAGAGGAGCACCTGTATATGAGGTGTTCTAGGAGTCAACAAGCTCTTTCTGGTACTGAACTGGACCTTTCCTCTTGTAATTTTGGGGTCTTTTCTTATTCCCTTAAATCTATCCATTCTTAATACCAAACCTCACAGGATACTCTGTAGACTCTTGGAATTTGCCAGTAAACAAAAGAGAAAAGCCCTGCCTTTTAAAGCTCATTTCAGCTTTGGTTATTACCCCTATAAGCTCATTGACATTATTTTCCTCCCAGCACCTGACATGATAGTGTTTGCTTATGTCCCCGCATTATAGTGGCAGCATCATGAAGGCTTTGTTCACTCTTTAATTCATCATTGTATCACAAGCATCAAAAATATACTAGATGCTTGAAATTCATTCAATTAAAAATTTTTATTTATATCAAATTGTTCCGTCATTTGGAATTACATAGAGTGCTGAAGAGGTCCTTCCCTTTTTTAAACATGATGCAGTCCTAAACATCCTAGCTCCACTATTTTTACCCACTGGCTCAGACTTTATTATAGGACTACTTGAAGGATAAGAGAATGGGTCCTTTCTAATACAAGTATCTATGTGTTTTAAATGAGCCAAACTGTAAGCTAGCAACTCTGCAGAACAAACTGGTTAGCATGACCCACTCCCAGATTCCTTACTTCCTCTACTTCTAGTGAGTTCTTTGTGCAGCCAGGCCAATGGGGTCACGATTCACCTTTTGGCAAAAGTAAGGTTTTTACAGCATCATTGTGCTTGTACAAAATTTGGTGTCTTGTACCACTCAAGGAAGAAATTGAAAAGATGAAACTATTTGAGTGCAGAAACTGGGTCTAAAAGCAGATCTATTAGAAGGACAAAGAGAAACAACTAAATGATCCAGCACGACCTGGGATGGCACAGGAACTTATGATGCTGTGCATCAACAGTTATTGGCACACGGTAGGAATTCAAGAAAGTTTTGCTGACAAACGAATGGAAAAATGATGCAAAAGTACTGCCCAATCTAGGGTATTTAGATATATTTACTTCTTGGAAGTGTCAAGTACTTATTTTGGGGATACTTCTATTGCTCTTAGGGCAACGGGAAAAAAATAAGGGGGAAAAAATCTAGTCAGTAACTAACTCACCTTTTTACTTAAGTGAGGTCCATTAGCCCCGCCAATGCCTCTCTGCGCTGAAGGTGGTACTTGGTACACATCTTGTTCTTGGGTACCATGGCCAGTGGGTACTTGGTAAATTCCCTGATTTTGGTAGGAAGGTGGCACTTGGTAGATGGTGTCTCGAGGAGCACTCTGTGGGTTTGGCACTTGATAGAGCTTCTGTTGGCCAAAGGTCTGGTGTATCAGTCCAGAAGTAGGCTGGTCCTGACTGGAGGAGGTCTCCTGCACAGGGCCAATCAGAAGCTTCACCCGGTTGCCTGGGACAATGCCTTGCCGACCATGTAAGGAACAGAGCCACCATCCTTCGAGTCCTCCTGTGTTCTGCTCTATGACAGTCAGGATGTCTCCCTTGCGAAATGCCAGCTCCTCAGCGCACTCTGGGACATTGTCATATAAGGCTCTTGCCATAAGATTCTAAGAAGGAAAGAAGAGAGAGAAATCATATTAGAATATTAGTGCAGTCCCTTTAACACCTAAAACCCATGCTCTTATGGAGAGGCATACCTCCTGAAAAGAAGAGAATAATAAATCTGAACAATAGCCTGTAAGGAGGAAAACAGATGGTGCAGACAAAACACAGATACATACATACTGTGTCTGCCACCAATGACATCACACTGCCTCCTTGAAAAGCTCAGAACACCACAAGAGTTCTTTCCTCTAGCAGTAGACGCTGTGCCAAGGAATTATGAGTTAAAGAGTCAGAGAATGGTTCACCATACAAAACATTTTTCTTCCTTTCTTAAAGCCAGCTTAAAGAATAAAATATCTTAAGATATTCAGAAGTACTACAACTGACATTAATTTTTTCATATATTGGGGATAGAAGAGTCAAAGAACATCTCTAATAAAAAACAGTACAAACGGTATTTATATTTAGTGTTAAAATAGAAACAAAAGTACATTTATATATGTCTTGGCAGGGCTTAAAAATTCTCATTTTCAGTTGATCACAAGGTATTTGGATACAGGGAGAATCTCCAAGCAAGCATTTTTTCCATGATAATCAAGCATAGAGCATAGTGTGACAGTAGTCTGTATCTCCAGATTTGATGGCAGGGAGCTACTAAGAATTTATCACACATACATAGATGCCATCTCTTTCTCTTTTGGTCTTTTATTGATACCTTTCCTGAAGGCCCCTCCTCACCCTGCCACGATTTCCTATTTCTTGAGTCTCGCCATTCACATCAGAAAGGCTGTGCCTTCCCCTTTCAGGGGCCTAAAACACTTTCTCTCTTTGTATGAAGGCCTGTCTGGCACATTCAGTACTAAGCAGACAGCCAAAGTAGGCATTCAGCAGAGAGTGGGCAGCCAGTGCGTGCTGACATTCTTGGAAGCCTTTCAAAGGCCCCAAAGATTTCATTTCTTGGCGTTAGTAATGTTTCGCAGCATGATGGCAGCCATCACCACATGCCTGCTCCTTCCCAGCACACAGAGGAGCCAGGAAACATCGTAAATTCACCACAAGCACTCGGAAAGCTAAAAGTGATCTTTCTAGTGCTTCGCTAAATGTCTGGATGCACTAGGTGTTATTGCGATGATGATCATTTGTGAGAGAAAGAATGGCTGATTGGATGGAGCATGTTTGTGACTTTACATAATTGTGGAATTTGGGCTGTTGTTGTCCTTCCCCTATTTTCTTCTTTAGAAATGTGGACTTGATCTTTCGGCCTCATACTTTGCATTCCTTTATAAATGACACACGTTAATCATCTCCCCACTGTGCTGTAGGCCTTAACCACGGGTCTTTCTCTATGTGCTGATTCTCTGCTGTAGAGCGGCCGTGCCATGTTAAGCGATCTGCCCTTTGGTAAGTGGTTGGGAGGGAGTCTGACTTTTACTCTGCTAACCAGACTGCTTAACCTAAGGAGAGGAGGCAAAGCCATAGAGGTCAGTACCCAGGAGGCCTGATAATGCTCTTTAAGAATAAGGTTGAAGTCTTTGTTCTTGAGAGTTTCGAGATCCAGGAAGTCTATGACTTAGACAAGAGAAGCCAAAGGGAAACTGAGTGGTTTGTGTTTCACGTGAAGATTTACTTTGTATTTATATTCTAGGAAGCTCTGGGTTCCTTCTAACAATTCAAAGTTCATGTACATAAAGATCAGTCATGCAGCATTATATTCTGGTTTGAGTAACCATTTGAGGATGTGTAAGAGTCTAAAATCCCCTGTTTCTCTTCCATCTTTTGGGCATTCTGTAGTTTACAAGAAAAGTCATAGATTACGGAAGATAGTATTCTGGTCCTTTATACCAAAGTCAGTAGAAGGAAATTACTCTATCAGTGTATTGAGATTATAGAGCAGGGAGAGAGCTGACTCCTCTGGTCTCTGTCCCTTTGTCCGGGCCCATTCAACAACTGGGAAGGGCTGATAAGGAAGCTCCAAGATGAAATCAGAAGTTATAAAGAGTAGGGGCCAGTTCTTTGGGAACTCAGGGCGGATAGCTATGCAAATATATTGGCTTCAAAGAAGGGAAAGAAGAAAAAACAGAAAACAGTAGAAGGGCAAAGGACTACAGACCTAATCAGCATGAATAAATGTGAGGCTTTTGGAGTTGGGCCACTGCCATGGAACTCCATGACGCACTGAAGTAGAGCACTGGACCATGCTTGATTAGAGGCAGATAGAAATCCTTTGTATGAGAGTTGTTTTGGATGTCCTTTGTCTCCTGTCCCAATGACCTCCTCACTACCTGGTAAGCAGCGTACTACTGTTTTTTAGACGTGCTCGAAGAGCTGCTTCTCAGGGAATACTTTCAGAGCGGTTTGTCCTTGCTAATGGACCACCGCAGATGAGTTCTCTTGACTAGTTAGTTGTTCATGATTTCTCAAAGTCCTCCCTACTGCCTACAGAGATCAGGATTTAGAGAGAGAGCTTAGCACGGCTGTTAGTGGCAGGCACCGCAGTGCTAGCCTGATACCTCACACACTGACAGATATTCGTAGCCTTTGCCGAACAAGAGTGAGTTATTTTATATCTGTGCAAGCTACAGAGAGCCGATGTTAACATCCAGCCACTCTCTCAAAACAGAAGGTTCCAGCTCCAGAGACCTTTAGAGATACCTGGATCCAACCTTCCTATTTGACAGATGAGGAAACAGGTTGGGTGCCAGGCGGCAGTTTATCATTTGCCCAAGGCCACACAGTTGGTGTCAGAGATGGAAATAGAACTGTGTTCTCTTGGTTCCACTTTCTTTCCAGAACTCTAAGCCATCTTAGCTCTACTACACAATATCCTCCTAACTGGTCTCAATTCCATTCCATTCCATTCAGTTAAGTTCTAAAGATGACTAATTCTTCTTGTCATGTCTATAGAATAAATACATTATTGGGGTCTGGTGTCCTAGCTATGTGACGTGGGCAGATTACTTCTCTCCTTTGTGCCTTAACTTACTCATCCATAAAATGAGAATGTGGATAATAGCACCTATCTCATGAGGTTTGCTGTAAGGATTAAATGAGTTATTTCAAGTTAAGTACTTTAATATTGCTGGAGATTTACAAAGTTACTATGACTATTTATTTAATTTGTGGATGGCATTTTGGCCTTAGGCTTCCTGCCCTGTTTGCCTCCTCTCAGCTCTCAAGGGTTAATCCTATTCTGATGATACTATTATCAACATATACACACATATTTATACATATCTGACATTTCCCTTGCTCACAATTACATTTAGGAGAAGTGTCTCTCAAAACAGTGTTTTCTTGAATTAATGAGTTTTAGGGATTGCAACCTCTTGTCAAGGATCTGCCTACAAACAGCAATAATGAAACTATTGGTTGCATTCAAGAGACCTTCTGAGACAAATTACTGACACTAATAATAAGGATATTACTAGACAAATTATAGGTAAATCTCATTAGGTTCCAGCAGAGTACAATCCATCAAAAAGAGGGGAAAAACATGGGTAAGGAGCTTGGCTTTTGCAAATACTTGGAGTGTTGGGGCAGGAATTCAGTAAGAAGATAACAGCAAGTTCATCTTCAGCTGGAATGCAAACCATCTCATTCAAAAGTGCACAGGCAAGTCATAAATAAACAAATTAAGAGTTAATTCTTCTGGCTAGGAGAAGGTGGAGGAGCCCTTTCCTTCAGTGTAAAGGTGAGACTCTCTATGGCCACAAGTCAGAAGGTGATTTTCTGAATATCTTAGAAAAACCCAGGAGAGGCAGATCTACTCTTTCTCGCCTCCTCGCCCCCCACCCCAATATTTATCTCCAGAGCAAGAAAGGTCAACACAGAAACACATCAAGGAGAGATAACAGAGCTATGTAATTCTATATCCAGTTGGATGGTTAGCTGCCAGAGACTGGCAGCTAGAAATACAGCTTGGGCTTGGCAAACCACCAAAACAGTTGGGCATAGAACTTGAAGCCAGAGGAACTTTAAACAATTACAGTCCAACTCTTTCACTTTACAAATAAGGAAAACGAGCCTCAAGAAGTTAATGATTTGCCAAAGTCACCTAGCAAGAAAGTCATAGAACTAGGACAAGAATTTAGGCTTCTTGTCTCCAGCTCCAGAATTAGGACAGTATTTAATCAAATCCATATGCTACAAAAGTTGTGGTTCTAATCAAGATTGGAAATTGGCCTTTAGGGTCATAAATTCTAATTGAGGGAACTCTAATTGTAGCAGCCTCTAGCATTGATCCCCACTCCGATGTTTCTTGAAACTCTCCTCTGGCTTCCTGATACCACTTTCTGTTTTTCTCTCTTCTCTTTTTCTTATGACCACTCATCTTCCTTCTCTATCACAGACTAAAAGAAAAAAATTTTGGCTCATTCTTTAAGTGATCATCTTCTAAAGGGATCTCTCTTTTGCACTTTTCTCTTCTCTATATGTTCACTCTCCGTGGGAAATCACATCCATGCCGATGGTATCTGAACACAAAACACTCAGATCCATAGCTCCAGCTTAGATATTTCTTCTGCACTCCAGTCCCACATTTCCAGTTGTGTAATAGGTAACTTTATCTTGAAATCAACAAGTGCAAACACCCCTTTCTCCTGCTTAATCTCTCTTAGTTAACAGTATGACACAGCTGTCCAAGGTAGTAGCCTCAGAGGTTTCAGAGCCTCTTTACAACTCAAAACCCAATCACCTTGGACTCTGCTTTCTTCCTCAAGGCCACTCCTACTTCAGGCCCTCAGCAGCTTCTTGCGGGGGAATATGACAATTGCTTCTCAACTAATTTTCCTGCATTCAACCTCTTCCCACCTCAAAAACCATTCATCTTCCGCATAATCAGAATAGTTATCTTTCCAAAACCTATCTGATTGTTTCTCTTCCCAGTTCTCTGTTATAGTATTTATTACAGGATGATTTGTATTATATCTTTCAAGATTGAGAACTCCTTAAGTTCATAAAGGCTGTCTTAGTCCTTGGCATTTCCAGAACTTGAGCCCAGTGTCTGAAACAAAATATATACTCATTAAATGTTTGCTAACTTGAAATGGATTCTGGACTCTGGTTTCCTGGTTCCCTACAGAGAGGATGAAATTTTTTTCTAGAGAAATCAGCATGACATTTGGTCAACATTTTCAGATGGATGTGGGAAAATAAATTAATGGAACCAGAGAGATAAATGGCATGTCCAAGTCACCCAAGCATCACAGCCGAAGAATGTGGGAGACAGCAAGCAGGAAGGTGCCCGCCTCTCCCTATTAAAACAGGATAATGACGTAGATAGTGAGCCCGAGTCTCATGTCCACAACCACTGAGCAAACAGGAAGGTCAAGATGAATTGACCATCCCAGCCAGATTAAATACAGTGTTCTCTGTAAGTGCCTTTTTTCCCTTCAGTGTAACCCACATCGGGCGGCAGGTGACTGAGCACCATTCATACTTTGCCAGGACTAAGGTTTCTGCTGTTCCTGGTTCCCAAGCTATGCCTGAGGAGTGGGTAGAAAATACCGTACAACTAGCCAGAACAGTGGGTACAAAAAACTCTAAGTTACATGACAATTCCCACATTATTCCCCACTCTTCCCTGCCTTTTCCCCCCATTGCTATCAAAATATTAGGAAAGCTGCTTAGTCTTACTGCCAAGGAAACTATCTGCTATTCCAAATATGGAGAGGTATGACTTGTAATTTCCATGACCATTCATGCTGTTCTTTAAAGAGAAATGAGACACAATGGCTGCTGTGTCACCCCACTAAGACCGATAGCATCATCAATGGCCCAACTTCTTCTTCTTATTTTTACTTTACTCTATATTTATCATGCTGGAGCTCCTGTCACAGCCTCAGGGTTGCCACATTCTCAGTATGACTTTCCTCAGGGCTGCCACATTCTCAGTATGACTTACCCAATCCCCAAATTTTAGCCTTGGGATCTGGCAGGGTGTGTATGCATGCACTTACACACACACACACACACACACACACACACACACACACACACACACACACAGACACACACACAAAGCAGGACAGATTGTGAGAAACAGACACAGTATGGAAGGGAAAGGCCATTGTCAAGGAAATCAGTCCTAAAGGAAGTGGCTGAAGGATAAGCATTATGAAGGTCACTCTGAGGACGCAGGGGAAGAGAAAGAAAGGCTTCTGTACTTTTGTGACTGCTGACAAAAATCAGCTTCAGTTAGAGGGTCGTCAAACCACTTTGGCTACCTCCTAAGATCATCTTTAGGATATAAGGAGATGTGGTATTTCCCAAAAGAAGGAATCAGCCGTAGTCAGGAAACATGGATATCTATGTGTCTGGATTTTGGTTCCTGGAATACTCGGTTTACATCTGAGTTCTTTCATTGGGTGATCTGGAATGTAAAATTTTCTAAAAGTTGGATCTTCTCGAGATTATTAAGTAGTAGACACAAAGCTTTTAAGTTCAGGAGTTAGAAGATATGACACATAGCACATCCAAGTTCTTTCTCGGCAGTATTTGTAATTGCAATCTGACTGACTTTTCATTATGCGATCTGAACTAGTCACAGAAAGGCAGCAGCGGAATTCTTGTAGGCCCCACTAGTCCCTTGTCATACTGCTGATCACTAATGAGAAGTGTCCAACACTTGCTGCCAAAGATTCCTCTGGCATCTAGACCACATTTCAGCCAATACTTTTGTTTTCTGGAAAGCACTTCTAACTCCCTATGATGGTTACAAAGTTTATATGAGTATCTTGGACCCTCTCTGAATTTTCATGCTAATTACCCTGCCACAATTCCTTAAGTTTTCTTAGATTTTCCAGCCTTGTTGAACTTTAGCCATAGTATTCTCTTTGAGCATTTCTGAGTGGGAGATACTTTAAGAAATGTGACATTAGACACTTGCCCACTCAAAGTTATTCTTTGACATGCATCAGCCCTCACATACACCACTGGGGTGCACCCTGTGTATGATGGCCCATAAGGCTCCCAGGTTTGGAAAGCTTAATGTCTGTTCCATATTCTTATTTGATGAGAGATTGTTCAGGACCCAGCATTACTTTGGTGGTTCATATGCCAAAGTGACACTTGATAACTGATCAGGAGATCTGATGCTCATTGCAAATTTGGATATTTGGATCTCAGGAAGAAACTTCTTTTTGACCAGATTTGGCAACCTGATATGGACAGCATACCTGTGAGATTAAAAAAATTGTTTGTTAAAATGCTGGGTTCCTTTCCTTTCCTGCACTAGAACTAATGTCATCTATTCTCTCTTGATTTAAGGTTGACATAGAACAGAAACATTCCCATGCTAGGATTTATTTACCATGAAACCAACAAAAGCCTAGAGAAAATTGTTTTATATGAAAAAAAATTACAAGTAGGTTGATAAGTGGGTGTGCATGTATGCATGTATGAGTATATGTATGGGACTAGTCCACTAGTCTGCTTCAATTATTTCTTGGCCATTCATGGAAGATAAGTTTGATTACTGACAGTATTTGAGAAAAATAAATTAGCTTTTGTCTCACAAGTCTGATGGTCATAAATAATACATGTGTCTATAGGAGCTCATTTTCTCACTCTTCTGTCATCTTTGAGATTGATCTAAGCAACTCCTGAAGGTCTTAAAGAAAGTGGAGTGACACGTAGGTTTCTATGGGTATTAGACCCAGAAGTCACCCAAACCTAGAACCATCTAGACTAGAATTTTAAACCAAGAAGGGATCTTAGAGATCGTTTTAACCTAATTTTCTTGTTTTACAACCCAGAGAGTCTCCTATTAGATTAACAGCAGAGCCAGCAAAAGCATCTGGTTCCTCTCTTAATCTAGGATTTTTTCCACTAGCCCAGAATATACTTCCTGAGAATCTTCTTCATCTTAAAATTTAGTACTGTTGCTATTAAGCTTGGCAATTTATAAGCATTTGTCCCAGGTTGCCTGGTTTTGATAGATTTTTCGTATAGTAGATTGGCAAAGGATCAAAAACATGGGGCAGGCACAAACTCTTTTCAGGGTTCTGCCCCTAGATAAATCTGACAGGCATCACATAATGATGAAGGCCTGACACCCACTCACCTAAAATATAGGTTTTATTAACAATAAAACAACCATCTGGATTTCAGCCAACATTACGGTGTTGGCACCAGATCACATCTATCTGCCTGTCTAGACAAATCCCTCAACATCCAGGCACTTGGGGGAAGCGAAATGAGAATTGTTATAAAGGAATAGGAGACTCTAGTCCATTATATTACAGTGTATTTCCAAAAACAAAAATTTCTCAAAATTCAAAACACACAAGTTACATCTAACAGAGTATTTTAAAAGAAGGGAAGATCTTCCTATTTTTTACATTTTCATATATCTTCCTACACCAAAGTATGGAGCCTGTAAAGAATGAAGTTATATCTAAATACAATATGATACAATACCAATATCTCAATACTATACGTACACATCCGGCAACCCTTGCTTTTCTCCCAGCCAGAACCCAGTTGACATAACTTGAATGCCAGCCCTCACGGGAACCCTTTTAGATGTCCCCTGACTTAGGTTTGGTGCCTGATTGCTATTATTCCACTTAACTCGTGAGGTCTCCAAAGAGTTCTAAAAAATGGATCTGTATACTTGGTTAAGAGGGTATATGCAATCATATTCTGTCACCACTACAACTACAGAGTTGTCTGTAGACGTCTAAAGAAAGAACCTTTGGATGCTGCAGCTTCTCCGCTAGAGGAGAGGAAAGATGGCAGGAGCAAATGGAATAGAAAAAACTTCAAAATAAAATTGTTCATTGGTTAGGTATATAGATAAGCTCCTACATGTACATATTATATACCAGTTTATGAGAATAAAGTAGCTTTCTTTAAGGCCCAGTTCTAAATGCATGTATATGTATATGTATATGTATATGTATATGTATATGTATATGTATATGTATATGTATATGTATATGTATATGTACCAGACTGTCTCTACAGCAACCTTAATTCTCTGAAGTCTGTCTTCCTTTGGCCTGATGGTTTTACATGTCACCTGAGGAAGACCCCCATGCTTCTTAATATTTTGTGGTATATGCTTGAACAAATTGGTGTTAAGCATGTAAGATTAAGTTTCTTTTTGGTTAGGACCTGTTATATTAAGCTCAACCTTGGTCATGATAAAATTATGGCAAACAGTTCTGTGGTTGTATCTTTGTGCTTCCATCACATCAAACCAGTAAGGTAATTATATTTAAGCAGAAAGAATTAGGGAAGATTAGGCCAGTAATTCTTAACTAGGGGGAATTTTATCCTGCTAAGTGACATTTGGCAATGTTTGGAGACATTTTTGGTTATCACTGTGTGTGTGTGTGTGTGTGTGTTACTGGTTGCTAGTGGGTAGATGCCAGGGATGCTGCTAAACATCTTGCAATCAACATGACAATCCCCTATGACAAAGACTTATCCAGTCCTAAATGTCAATAGTGCTGATGTCATGAAACTCTGGAAACTAAATGGAATTAACAGAGTCTAGTCTCAGTCTTCATATGGGAAGTCTAATGACAATGAAATCACACTGCCTGTATGAATCTGTTTCTCCATCTGCAAAATGTGGATAATGAACATGTTCTTTAGAACGATATTATGAGGAGTCATGAAATTATGTATGCAAAACGCTCTGATTTCTTCAGAAGAAAGGGTCTCTAAAAAATCATGCACAATTATTACTGCATTATTATGAGCTCATGAAATTGTGTCTTAAGAACTGTACTCCTCCCCCTCAAAAATAATTCCTCCAGGAAAAGAAAACAAACCAGAAATGATCTCATCATGATTACACCTGCCACACCAAAAAACAGACATAGTTCAGAGAAACTAAATTCTTTCCCTCTAGCAATGAAGTAAGCTGCGTCTGTAATTAAGATCTTAATAAGGGAGGCAGGAGGCTTGGGCAGACGCTGCAGGTTATGAGGCACAGAGCTACCAAGCCAGGTTTAAAACAAGAACAACTGAAATACAATCTCCCTGCTGCTTAACCTCTCAGGTGTTCTCTGCTCAAGTCCATATTGCAAAATGGGCTTTCCGTCGTTTCTAAAGATGCTTATTTATGCAAGAAGAAGAAAAAGAAAAAGGACCACTCTATTATTTACAAGCAAATGTTATTTATAACTCTATGTGAAAAATTTACCTGCATTCACTTCAAAAAAACTTCTTAGATAATTTCCGGTCAAGAGCCTGACTGACGTAAGGGAAAAGGGATAACGCCTTCGATGATTGACTGATCTCTAGAGCAGCTCATATTGACTGTCTAGAGTGACCACATGTTCCTGAACTTTTCAAGGCAGGCCTAGTTTCAAATATCCTTCCCATTGTCAGACCATATGTCCCATTTTGGGGTTTGTGAAATATGGATATATTTCCTTAAATTTCCTACGTGAATTACATATATTTTAAACTAAAAATAAAAGATAGGTGTGCAAGTATATATCATGCTAATGGGTCTGCCTTGGTTGGATTTAGGATTTGGGAGGAAAAAAGATAGGTTTGATAAGAGTCTTTAATTCAGTCAATGGACATGTTTTCTAAATGGCAAGATGATCTTTATAAAGAAGTGAGATATATTCCAAAGGCATCTGGGCCTCTGTGAGACTGTCTAGAACTCCAGCTTCACAGTGAATGGGGTTATTAAGAGAGAGAATGCTGTTGAGCTAGCTGTATTTCTATCATTCTCTACCCTGACTCCTATTTAAGGAGGTGCTCTTCACACTTAGCTCTGAGTGAAAAAAGTTGGAGAATCAGGGAATAACATGGAAGTTCTACCCCAGAGGAGCACTCAAGGGAAAAGAGGATTTCAAAATGTTGCTCTGCCAACTCTGTTGTGATAGTATTGAAATCTGCTGGTCCACTCAACCATTTTGTGCCAAACTCTGTCATACCACAAATGATTAGTAACACACACACTCACCCCTCATTGACAGATTACTAACATATACTATTAGATACTAAAGACTCTGAACTCCAAGAGGCATGGAGTGTTTGGAAGTCTATTTTGTACCCTTCTCAGTGAGCTGACTTTGCTTATTATGGTTATTGAGTGTTGGGGGCTGGGCAGCTGGGGTATCTCAGCCCATTCTTTCAGTAGAGTGCAGAGCCTGGTGACAGAGAAGCCTACACAAGTCAGCCACATTTCCTGTGGGGTGAAGAGCTAAGTTAAGGGCAACAAACTGACTACCATAAATTAATGAGCTTAAGGCTAATTCGTACAAGAGATAGCATGGGTTTCCACATAACTAAAAGAAATTAGGAAAAATATTAATGATACATCATCCTGTCTAATTATATATTGCTTTAATAAATAGAAAGATCTGGTTCAAATCTTAACCTTATATACCTTTTGGTTGTTGCAACTTTCTATTGAGCTTCACAAATAATCCCCTCCCACTGCCACACATACAAACATACACAGTAAAGAAAGGAAATTAAAAAGGAGCTATCAAACATTTTTCTGCAATGCTTGCACTTCTACATATTCATAGTTGCTCAGTCTTCATTTCTAGTAAACATAGACATCAATATTCCACATAAGGAACATTTTTGGTAACATCCTATAACTATTACCTTGACATAGTAGAAATATCAGCAGGAATTCTCATTTGCAGTGTACACACCAAGATTTACAAAGAAATAAGACACCTCCAAATCAGTGAACCAGCTTTAAATAAGGACCATGAACCACCTACTTAAACATTATTTAGTACCATTAATGGCTGGGAAGGACAAGATCATTTTAAAGAATAAAATGGCATTTACTAGTCCATGGTGGGGTCCAGGTTTATATTGAGAACATTCTACTTGCAATTTTAATATCTCCATGACCAGCTGCCCACTCCCTACTTTAACCATGCAAAACCACTGTCACACGCCATCACCAATCATATTTTCTGGAGTGTCTGTTCTATCTTCCTTAAAGTACATACCTCGATTCACCTGGATCACGTTGCCTACTAAACTATAGTCTAAAAGAATTACTCTTTCTGTGACGGGTGGAAAAGGTCACTGACAAGGCCATTTATCTTGAAATGAAGATTCCTTAGGAAGATAGTCTTTTGCAGCTAGGCTGTAATGTTCCCCAGGCATACAAAGTCCTCATTAACTGGTAAGAATTACCGCAGGGAGATGACTGGAATGTTCAAAGTAAATAAAATGGAGCGAGATGTTGTTGACAAAGTATAAACAGGTTTTTTAGGGGGAGAGGGTCCTCTTTCCATGCTCATAGTCTTTGCAATCATCCACTGCTTAGGAAACCAGCATCTATTCTCTGGCATTTTAAGTTGGAAATATAGTATTTCTTTCCAGTGGCCTTGTTTTGTTTATCTTGGCAAGGAGGATTGATAATTAAGTCTATATGTTACTGCAGAGTGATGCCATGGGCTCGGTGGCTGGCATTTCAAATCAATTTGTTTAGGTTTCTTTCTAACCTTAAAGTGATCTAAAAATAGAGCTCTTACTTTACGTCTAAAAATAGACCTCTTACTTTACATCTACATCACTCTAATTGACTACAATAAGATAAGGGGTATAGTTTACACTGATCTTCTATACCATCTTTGCATTTTACCTTTGACTTTTTAAATTGGTGAATTTTTCTTTTCCTCAACTAATATTTTTGTTTTGGGGAAACAATTCAAGTGAATGCTTCCTCTTAAATTTGTATATATATAACGCCTGTATATCCATGTATTTGTGTGTATATATACATTGTATATATAGCTTATAATGTATAATATACTAGCTGCTATTTTTAAATGCCTGCTATGTGCTAGAAGCTGTTGATTTTCATATCTTATAGCTTTACAATTATATGATATGATAGGTGTTTTAAAAATCCAATTTTTATAAATGAGGACATGAAGGCCTGCAGTAGCCTGCCTGTTACACTGTTAGGAAGTAACCTAAGTAGGATTTGAAACAAAACCCATGTTCTTTCAACTTAATGCCATATTCATTAAGACTTTTTAAAATGGCGATTTCTCTAAGTATTTTATGTAACTTAGCATTCAGTTCAACATTAGTTCAGTACTTACTATGAAGGTCCTATAATTCCAGGAATATCAAATCTTATTAACAACAGTGAAGATACCAAGCATTAATATATTAGCAAGTGGGCAAATGAATGTGCTGGTAATTCCCTATGTGTGGCATTTACATTTCTACAATACATATCCAGGTCCATGGGACACTCAGTAATACTCAACCATCTTAAACTAGTAACTGGGATTTTGACATAATCTTGTCACCAAGTCTTGAGTCCACACTATCCTTTCAACATCTATTGAGCATTTACTATACAAAGAGAGATGGAGCTGACTGGCATTGTCTACCTACCATATGCCGGGAGCCATGGTAAGTACTTACATTCATATATTATCATGTTTAGGCCTTGGAACAATAACATGAGGCAGTTATTATTCCTGTTTCCAAATAAGAAAACTGAGGCTCAGAGAGCTTAACTTGCCCAAAGTTACAGAGCATTAAATCACAAGAAATAATAATGCCTTCCTCTAAAGCCCATGCTGTATCTTGTCTATACTACAGGAACATACAAGACAAAGGCCCTGTCACCTGCCATAACAAATCCTAGATCATACTTTTTATTCAAACGATCTGCTTCTACATATAAATAAAGGCCACCCTTCACTTCTTTATTGTATTCAATGGAGCTTACCTAAAACTGGACAGACCCTGCGGGTAACCTTTATGAGTTACAGGTATCATTAAGATAGTGATTTGATTGAAAGGAGTTAATAAGGTAGGTGGTACTAACAGAGTAGGGCAGAGGTAAAAAAGCCTATTGTAGGGAGTCATGGAGACACAAGTTTGGGCTTTTGATTGCTTCATAGAGTGTTTGAATGAGGAGACTTGCTGTGTGGGAAGTACAGACTAACCAAGCCATGTAGGTGCAAATAGACAGGAGAAAATAAGTCAGAGAGCAGCACGAGAACAACATTTCCCAGAGTAGAGTCAAAAGAGAGGAGAGAGGTGGGGTACAGGGTGTGCTTTGAGGGTGTCACGTCTGTGTGGGCTGGGAAGGTCAGCCTACAGAAGTCTGGTATTAAAGAAGGATAAGGGATGCTTGAATGAGAGACAATGAGGTCATAAGGGCATACACAAAAAGGAAGGGAATTTGCAAAGGGGCTGAAAAAGTAGAGAGGAAGTTGTTTTAAGAAGTCTTGGGGGCAGGGCGGTGCAGACAGGAAGCCACTGATGAATTCTGAGAAGAGGACTGATGTAGATCCCAGCAAGAAAAGGATGCTAAAGGCATCCTTGTTATGTCCACACTGTGCAACTTGCTACATTTGGTATTATCAGAACATCTTCAGCTCTACAACGACTTTCATCTCTGTGTAGATTAGTCATTTAGCCACGAAAGTGGATTTGCTCAATAAATAAATAATATATAAAGAAATAATTAAGATTTTTCAAAGCATCTTCTGGGGAGAGGCAGGAGTTTCTAATTGGATTGAGTGCAACAAATCATCTAAAGAGAATAAAGAATTTAAAACCAAAATGTCAAAGCAAGGAAAGAACTGGGAATCATATAGGTCATAAATGACCATATTAACTAAATAGAAGAAGCTCAATTATTTTTTCCTCACGCTAGCTTGAGAAAATAAAAATATTTTCAAAGTCCCCCCAAAAGTTTTAAGTAGTATACACTTTCTCGTTCCCCTAAACTTGCTCACATTCAAACAGAACAAAGAAATTTGAATTTCAGAATATAGTTTTCTGATTTGAATTGTAAGTTCCCCCTGTAATTTTTCTTCAGTCCAAGCATTTAAAAATGAATTTGTTGAATGGTAGATAGATAAATAATTTAGAATTTTAATGGCGGCACACAGAGTTCAGAAATTTGGCAAATCCACAAAAGCTGCTCAGCTATTAGAGATCAGACAGGCAGTGCCTGCTGAGCACCCACCTGGCCTGAGCCAGCATTAAGGGGTGGGGTTTCCCGCCTCTGTTCAAATACAGCTGTACATTGGCCTTTCAATCACGCTCCTGCATGAGAGCAGCCAAAATCTACCTCCAGACTCCCAGAAGTGGAGCCTTTGCTGAGCAAGCCACAGTCCCTTCTCCCCATTTCAGAACATGCTCTGTATATTCAGAGTAGCTTGTAGAAAACCCTTAATAAAGCCCCCATAATTTACTATCACAGAACCTCAGGCTGAATTTTTTTAAAGAAAAATGTAATATTAAGTACACATGAGAGTGACTACAGCCTTCTTATGAACAAATTAAAAAAATATACAATGAAATAAAAATGGACTAGATAGGTGCTAATCAAAAAAGTTTACTCAAGTAATAGCTCACATTCCACAGTTCTCAAGATTATTGTAAATACATAGCTGACTGACCTGGAGTAGAAGTGCAAAATGAGTGGAGGTTTGGTTGTTCTCCAGTTATGATCCCTGAAGTAGCCAAACCAGATAATCTGGTTAAAAAAAAAAATCTTATAGTGGCCTTATAGTGGCTGGATTATAAATTTCTCAGTGAACATTTTTAAGTTTGACTGCACTAAATTTACAGTGTATAGTGCAATACAGTGTTTAAAAGATAATTCCTGACTCCAGGATTTTACAATCTAATAATTATCTGGCTTTCCTACCTAAGTGACTCAAATTAAACAAATAATGGCGAAACATGCATTTCGCTTTGCTTTGAGTTATTGCCTAAAAAAAGGACTCTATTCTGCAAGAATACTTGGGATGATATAGAGTCTTAAATTTCCTGGGAGAAGAAAACACCATTTATATAGCACATTTTAGGGAGGTCAAAGATGGTTCTTTCTTTTTCTTTAATAATAATTTAAAGTCACAAGTTCTACAACCAGATGATCTTGATTCAAATCCCAACTCCACCACTTTTTAGCTGTGTGGCTTTGGATAAATTACTTAGCCTCTCTGTGCCATAATGTCCATATCTGAAAATGAGTATACTCATACAAACCTCAGAGAGTTATTGGGAGAATTAAATATGACAATCCTGTATTGTCATGGTAAGTCTTAAGAAATGTTATTGATCACTTCTTTACCTTTGTGTCATCTCCTCTACTTAAAATTACAAAATCTTCTCCTTAAATAAAGTTATCTATTATTAACAAGAGAGAAAATAGGCTTTATAAGAAAGGGGAAGTAGATTGCTTCGGCTATTGGTTCATTTTGTAGTCAACACAAGGTGTCAATCTGTCATTTGGTCAGTTAGAGAATTCAGGACCTTTGCTGGTGAAGGAATCCACGAGCTAATAAAATCATGTATTTACCTCAATTGGTAGGGTGTTCAACACTGGTAAGACTCGGTAGAGAGGCAAGTTTTCTTTGTGAGGGCCAGGTGAAATTTATATAATCTGTTGCCATGATGTTTTCTTTCCATAAGAATAAAACTAAACATGATGAGGTCACTGAATAAAAGTGACTTTAGACTGTCACTTTTGTCACTTTCTAGATTGCAACACTCGACGTTAATTTCAGCCCTTTGTACTTTCCAATAATAAATTTATGAACAAATTATCTTTTTTTTCTTTTGCAAGCTGTTTTTGTGAACTAAAGGCATTCCGCAATAGGGAGAGAAGGGACAAAGACTCAATGCAGGCTAAATAACATATAAGTCCTATCACTGCTCTAAATAAGGAAACTGTGGAAATTCAGGTGAACTACTTCAAGAAAGAGAACTTTCCTGCCAGATAGAAGGATTTGTTTCTGGTTGCACCTTAAAGTCAAATATTAAGAATTTTCGAGATTATCTATTCCTCTGATCTTGCCTATTAAGGCAGATAACAGAAAGCTGATAGTAGAGTGATAACTGATACCTATGTCTTCAGACAGCTTTAACCTTTTCAAGGAGAACTATAACTCATATCTTATAAACAAAGGCTTTCACCATTTAGATTTAGGGCTTTGAATTAAGATTTATAACTTTCCAAGAAATGATTGATCACTGAGGTTAGCCAGTGGCTAATAGCCATAACCAAGTATTTACAACATCACATTAAAAAAGGATGGGCCAGTTAAAGTGTACAGATGAAACTCATTGGATTTCATTAACTAATGTCACCATAAATAAATAAATAAATAAATAAATAAATAAATAAATAAATAAATAAAGATGGGCCAGAAGCTTAGATAATTCGGAGAGGAAGTGAAGTAGCTCCCAGCTACCACAATCTGAAGGTCACAGAAGTAATACAAATTATCAATCCAAAAGCATAGCCACCTTGCCAGAATTCATTTTAATAATAATACTTTTATTTAAAAGCACTAAGACTAGTGTCTATTCTGGAATAGAAGTAGTCATCCTTTAAGGAAAATCCACACCCTATTCACTGCAATCTGCTCTGTACAGTGTCCCTGGAAACTCCTTGCCTCCTCTATGAGGGTGACTTAAAATGGTATATGCTGAGCAAATTGTAATCCTTTTGCCAAGAATAAACACATAAATGGTGCAAAATGGATGGGAAAATAATGCTGCCGAAGTGTCATGGCACTCTGTAAGCTTCAGAAGACAATAAATTCGCCTGAGCCTTTAGAACTTCAGTCCATTCAAGCGCCAACAAAAACGTTTTCAAGAAATGACAAATACTCATTTGTTCTTACAACCAACGTCATTTAAGGATATCAAAATTTTCCATCATCAGCTGTATAACACCTGAGAGTTTTAATTTCTACCACCCAAAGTACACATGGCAAACTGCTTCCCGGACCAAACGCTTAAAGCGAAGGCTGAAAACTGCTTTAAAAGCCAGTCTGAGAGACTCAGCAGTTCTGATTCCACCCTTAGTACAGCTCCCCGGCTACCCCCGGACAGTGGAGGCCAGGCCTGGTAGAGCTGCGAAAACTTGAGCTAATGCTTGCTCCACTTTAAGTAAGTTAGACACCCTCTGATCTACAGTGGCCGCCACAGATCGGCTCTAAGACTAATTCCCCCAAACTTTCAGTAGAGATGGACCTCAGCGTGCTGTGAACTCCCAGAGTGGGTCTTAGCGACTTCGTCTCTGCCTGCCTGTTTGTATGCCAAATTCAGTGACTGAAACCCATCTCAGAATTCTCTCGGGCATACAAGGCGTCCCTGCACAGGAGCTGTCACGATGAGACGCACACACACACACACACACACTCTGAAACCTTATGTAAAAGCCCCTCTCTTACCTTATACTTCATCTCGGCAGCGGTGAACTGAGTCGTTTTCCTACACTAGTTAGACTGCATTAAGCACTGGCGTGCCCGCGCCTCCATCGAGTGTAGTGCTAAATGAAAGTGAGAACGGTCCGGGGCTAAGGCCGGTTTTTCAGTCCTTTCGCGCAGAGCTGCGACACGGCTATGCTCCAAAGCCTCTGAGCTCACTGTTTTGATTAAGGCGGGACCATCATCACTCACTATATTTGCATACCCTCCCGTCATTGGCTAATAGGCCAAGGTAATGCGATGCTCCGCCCAGTTCTTAACTTCTGAAAACCGACAAAGAACTTGTAATATGATCATTTATTTTACATTATCAGAAAGGTTGGAAAATAAAACAAAGTGGGGAACCGTTCCCAATTTTACCCTCCCCCCAAAAAACCTGGGAAGAGGAGATAATTTTTTTTTTTAAAGATTAACCTACGTTTTAAAGAAATAGAATTCACAAAGCAGTCTGACAGTCGTGCTTCCTGTGACCTAGCAACTACTTCATAAACCCATTTCATTTCAAAGCCATTCACTTCTCAATCTTTACATGAAACGAACTCTGGGGAACAAAAGGTTTTCTGTCTCCGGGCCCCTTTTTACTAACTACCCCTGCTGATATCTCTCTCTCTCCTTCTCTCTTCCCTCCCTCTCCTTTTTTGTGGCTGTTTGCTTTTTTTGTTCTTTTCAGTGTTCAAAGTACTTGCGACGTCAGTCTGGAAGGAGCCAGAATATAATTCTCCCTCAGTGAAAAGGAACTCCCTAGCCCAGGCACCAGGGTTCCCTGGCCAGCTTCTCACTAGGACCTCTCAGAATTGAGTGTCAGCCACATTCAACGACCTTCTCTGGCTTTGCTGAGGATAATGGTTAGATGTGACCCCTCAGATGGGGCTGGCTAGTGCACACCCTATATATCATCACTGTCCACAGAATACTGTGTTCTTTGATGGCTGGCATTTCTAGCGCCAGCTTTGAACACTGCAGTTTTTCCTTCTGACCTCTCTCCTGAAGGTGACCCATTAACCCACCAACACTTATTATCCAGGGAACAAAAAGATGCCTACTGTTTGATGAGACTGGTTAAAAAGACCCGTCTCTCCACAGTGAAGCACAGGACATTTGGTTCAGCTTCATGATTTCTGTAGAGAAAGACATCACCCAGGAGAGGACAGAAATGGTTCCTTTTAGCAACTTTCCTGAAGGATAGAGGGGTGAGGGGAAAATTCCCTCTAACTGGGCCTCAGGATTCAGAAGTGGCCAGTGCAGACAATAGCTGTCCAGCTGTCCCTGAGTGGGATGGACTCCAACCAGACTACACGACTTAGATGGAAAAATCAGCTCTTATTTTTTTCCTGACCAAGTTGGACCAAAATCAGTTTGATTTGTCCCCCACCCTTCCCCTTCTCAATGGATTAAAATTACTTTTAAGATCTAAGCAAAAAGATTAGGAGAACAGCTGCCTTACAAAAGTAGTTTCCAGATCCAGGGCTCACAGTTTACTTCGCAATTTAATGTGGCACCTATTCCCTGGACATAACCTCCAGGCAGTCATAATGAGGTTGACACACCGGTTTGGGCATTTGCTAGACCTTGCTATTCCTCATTTAGCCTTAGAGTGAAAATGAGCCTGAGTGATTCTGCAAGATCTTTCTGAACTCAAGCTAAGCATGAAAAATACTGCACTGCAAAGATATTCCTAACAGTCCCACAGACTTATTGGAGAGTCGTTAGTTTGCAGGAAATTGTTTCTGGTGTCTGCCTGAGTTAGTCAAAGGCCTTCCCATCTGTAAGATGAGTCTTGTGGCCTCCAGGAGATCTAGATAACATTCCTTTGGCTTCCTAAGCAGGAAAGCTGAATCCTCCTTCTGTTTTGTTTGATGAGTACCTTTGAGTAGTGAACACTATCTCACCCCATTTTAATGCTTTCAAAACAGTTTCCCAATACAGAAGCTAGGGCTTTTTGTCATTTCATTCTCTACTAGAAAGCTTAATTCACATCTAGTGGCTGTCCCACTTTCTGTCCTGTACAGTAAGACAGTTAAAATCCACCTGAAGTTCATTTCAAGGCAGTTTGGGTCATTGTATTGTTAGTTTTATAAAGAAAAGCACAAGGATGTTCAAGGCAGTTAAACCTGTGTTAGAATCTCAACAAATTTCTTAACTTCCTAATTTTGGTGTCGTGAAGTATAAAATAGAAAAACTAATAATATCTACCTGTTAGGATTATAATAAAGATTATTTGAGATAATGTAGATAGATAGTAACAGTACATGGCACATAACAAGACCTTAATAAGTGGTTATTATTATTTAATATTAAATTTATTATATATTACTTTTTACTATTTTATATACTATTAATGTTAACTATCAAGTAAATAATATTAATAATTAATTATTTGATTAATTATAACTATTGTCACTATTGGACTGTGAACGATATTAAAAGTGTGGTAGGAATTCAGGGAAAGGGGGAGGAATCCCTTCATTTGTGTGCCATCCATTTACAAGGCAGCTTTCTAATTTAAGAAATATCAATTGAGCACCTACCATGTGTCAGGTACTGTTCTGGGTGGGAAGGATACAACAGCAGCCCAGGCAAAGTCTTACCCTCATGGAGCTTACAGTCTAGTGGGAGTGAGGTACAATAATTAAATGAATATATAGTATAAATTTGGAATGATAAATGCTATAAAGAAAAATTAAGCAGGGAAAATTTCTAGAAGAAAACAGGCCAGGATGGGGGTGAGGGGGGCAGTCTTATTTTAGAAAGAGTGGTCAGGTAAGACCCTCTAAGGAGGTGATGTTGAAGCAGAAGTCTGAGTAACATGAGAGATACCCTTAAATATCTGGGAAAGAACATTCTAGATAAAGGAAGTGGCCAGTGGATAGGGCTTGAGGAATAATGAGCTTGGTATGTTTAAGAGCAGTGAGTAGTCCATACACCCCATGAGGGGGCACCCAGGGAAGGGGTGAAGAGGACAAGCTCAGAGAGGTAGGTGGTAGCAGTTTGGGTTTTCTCTTGAATGTCACTGATGCATTTAGAGCAGGGAATGATATGATCTGTTTCTCTGTTTCTACCTTTTGTTTAAACACTCAAGGACAGCGGGCTATTAGTTAGAATATTGAGCTCTGGTTTTAATGCAGTTTATATAATGCAGGTAGTAATTACATTATTAATGTCATCCAGAATTTTTCCTTCAAAACTTTTTGGGGGAAACACAAATTCTTTCAATGAACAGTGAAACAAGCTTCTCCCCATCTATTACCTGAGATTTGGGATGTAAAAATACCTTTTAAACTGTGCCATATAAATGCTGCTGATTGATTTGTAGAGTTGTTCTAGTACTCCCATGGGCTAAAATGGGCTTCAACCCTACCCTGTGCTCACCAGCACTCTCTTAGCCTGTCAACCTTGCCACCTGCCTGTTTGTCTGCCAAGGGCTCTATCTCCTCAGACAATCACTCAAGCAGGCAGGAGCAAAGGAAACGGCATCGAATGTCATCCAACAATTTTCCAGCTGCCACTGGGCACTAGCATGGATACTGCAAAAAGTCAAGATGATGTTAGAGTGAAGAGATTCATTCTTTTGCCCACAACCATGTGGCTGCCATCTAAGAGTGAAGGGCAAACAGAGCATATGAGGACAGGAAGTGACCTTGGGAGTCTATTTCAGCCCTTCATACAGAGGACAAAGACACTGTGCAGAGAGCGAACACCGTCACAGACTCTCCCACCTCCCCTAACCCCGGTTTAGATCAGAACAACAGTCAGTACTTTAGGTCAGTCCTCCATATCTCTTGTCTGGCTTAGTCCAGTCATTCTTTATAGTGTCCCTGCCTGAGATCTCTTCCTGCTCCCACATTGCTACTTGTTTAATTTCTAGAATACAGAGTCAATCACATTACTACTATGTTTAAAAACCCCTAGGAGCACCTCAATGCCTTAAAAAACAAAATATGCACGCTTTGGCGTAGACTATATCTGAGCTCACCCTCTCTTTCTGGCCTCATCTCCCATAATCTCCTCACTCCACATCCCACACATTCTAGCTACAAGTAGGGTGTGTGTGTGTGTGTGTGTGTGTGTGTGTGTGTGCGTGCGTGTATGTATGTGTGTGGCAACTCACCAAATCCAAGACGCGCTTATACCATCTTGACTTTGCACAGATGAGTCCCTCTGCAGAGGTTGTCCTCCCTTCGCTCCTCTGCTATGAAGCCTAGCCCCAACACTGACTTGTTTGTGCTTACATGTCAACAACTTTCACCCTGATCACCTCGCCCTTTCAGAACTAATTCCTCCTTCTCTTTGCTATGCCACCATTGTACTTGGAACACGGGGTATTATTATCAAGCTTTTCCATGTTGTATCTTAATGATTTAT
This sequence comes from Pteropus medius, assembly GCF_902729225.1. NCBI lineage: Eukaryota > Metazoa > Chordata > Mammalia > Chiroptera > Pteropodidae > Pteropus > Pteropus medius. The sequence continues at coordinate 3,709,006 of NW_024355205.1, read as the reverse complement.
TGACATCTGTTTCCCCAGCTTCAAGGTGAGCTCCAGAGGTATGGGGTACTATCTTGTTCAACACTGTGTCCCCTGGAGGCTTATACCTTATAGGCGTTTAAATACTTGCTGAATGAATGATTAAGAGGATAAATGAAACTTCAAAGAATGTGTGTTATCTGGAGATTCTGTCTGATACCCATGAAGGGAATGGGGAGGACTTATGTTTGAGGGAAGCAGTGCAGTTTACACTTATTAGAAGTGGAGCTAAGATGTACTTTTTCAGAATCAACTTGAGTCCCGTTGCCACTTCCGGCTCTTGGACAGGGGTCAGTTCTTGGCTTGTGAGCACCTATTTTACATGACCTACGAGCTAAGAGCTACCTTTTTAAATGGAAGAAATCAAAAGAAGAAAAGAAGAATATTATTTCATGACATGTGAAAATTATGTGAAATTTAAATTTCAGTGTCTATAAATATTTACTGGAACACAGGCACCCAATCATTTATGCATTGTCTTTTGAGCTGCAATGTCAGACATGTGTAAGTTGCATCGGAGGTGGTAAAAAAATGTATGCAAAGCTAAAAAAATGTATTATCTGGCCTTCCACAGAAGAAGTTTGCCAATCTATGCTCTAGAATAGTGCAAAATATATCCATCCCTGAGTTCAGACTAAAGCATAGATCCTTCCACATCCACAGAGAAACAATTTAGAAATACCTATTATAGGGCCATGTTTTACCATTTCTAATTTGATACCGCTTTTTAAAAAAAGTCTGTATATACCAAAGTTATTTCAAAAAATAATCTGAGGCAGCAACTTTTCAATTCTACATGTCTCCAGAAACCTCCCAAAACAAAGATGAGCCATAGAGAGTTTTCTTTAATCTAACTGGCCTCTGGTTCATTCAGTCTCGATTGAAACCATCCCTGATGACTGTGTTAGATATTCACAAACATTATTTCATTTAATACTCTTTTTATATAATAACCCTGTGAGGTAGGTTGTAGTGTTCTAGTTTTACATGTAACAAAACTGAGACTTGGAGAGATTCTACAACTGGTACAAAGTTATGGACAGGTGAGTGGCAGCTCTGATACCAAATGCAGGCTTTCTGTCTCCTGAGACTGTGGTGTGTTATACTACCCAAGGCTTCCTCTAGATGCCTTTGTTGTCTGAGTCTCCATTTGTAAAGTAGTGTCTAATACTCTAGTGGGACTAAGCCTAACAAAGTATTCTTCTCAAGTTGTGACTAGGGATAAGAGTGTGCATACAAACAAATACACCTCTTACTCACTTGTACTTTCAGGTCTATATATATGTTGTCCTTCTTGCCTAGACTGCCCTTCTTTCATCATTCTGCTTACTTATATCCTACCTTTCCCCCAGTTTGAACTCCATTTACTTCATTAAACCTTTTCTAGAAAATCTCTCCATTGTTCATATTCCCCCAAACACCCTCTGTGTCTCTCTCATCACCCATGGCCACAGCGTTCCCCAAATCTGACCTCCTTAAAAAACACCTCGAATGCTAGGACTTCTCCCATTCAAGCTGGATTTAGTGGGCCTGGTGTGAGGCCTTGGAATTTACACATTCAAAAGATCCTATGATTCTGTATACAGTTTTATGTGTGTATCATATCATTTAGTGCTTAGTTATTGCACTGTACTGTTTCACCTGTGAGAGCTTCTCCACAATAAGATCTTAAATAACTTGTAGAAGGAGATCCTAGCTTTTCTTCAGCTGTATCCCCCTCTGCACTTAAGTAGCTAACTGAATCTCATCTTATGTCTTCTCAGAGGCCTGTGTATTGTCCATGCACCGTGCTTTTAATGACGTCAACATGGAAAACATAAATCACTTTCAGCAGGCAGGGGAAAGAACATCTTTCACTCCAGGCAATAGCCCTCTTTTATTTGTTGAGCAGGTCAAAATCTAGGAATGAATGAAAGTCTATTACTGGAGAAAAGCTTCAAGAACAGTCTCTAATGCTTGCTTCTTAATGTGCTGTGGAATGGAGCTTTCATTCATTTTCCTCTGCTAATATTTTGGCACAAGAGACCTCATGAAGGTCATCCAACTCCAACCCTCATGCCTTTTAACTACGGTGTAACCGTGTCCTAGGAATAAACTCTGTTTTCTGAAAGATTTGTTAAAGGCATTGTTTAAAAATATTTGTTGCTGCAAATGGAGGGTGGTGTTTATTAAAAAGGCTTGTTGACTCATGATTTCTGAATTACTTCTAATTTTATTCCTCCCTGACTTATTTCTTATTTTTACTCAATGATGAGCCACCTGCGGTGAGGTGTGGCTCTAAACAACAGAGGCTAGAAATGATTCCTCTAGATCTCTGTTTCCTGCATGACATGGTGAATTCCCACATTGTGAAGACTTAACAAGGTCTCATTGACCCTTCACTCGGCCAAATATATAAGTGTGTTATTACTATCCTTTTAAAAATCCACCACCCTCTTTTCCCAACCTCAGTACCATTGCTTTCTGCCTTTCATCTCAGACTCTTTGAGGTAGCTTTAATCTTCCCAAGGGTACAGTATTAAAATTGAGTGCTTTAGGTCCCTCTCAGTCCTTGATTAACCATGAATGAATACATGTAATACTGTTCTACTAAGAACCCAGTGGATCCCTGTAAATGAGATGATTGTGGGCAATACTTTGACTTGATTTTTGAAAAACTGTGCAATTGTGAAGTTTTTGATGCTATACATATACATATACATACACATACACATACACATACACATACACATACATGTACATATACAATAGTATTATTATAACTTTGGAATACTTAATTACTACCTTTTTTCCCCAAAGAACTAAACAACGTAACAGATTAAATTACATATTAAGCAAATTCACTCAACTCCAGTGAAATACGACAAGCAATTGTGAGGCTCCATTTTAGCACTTAGTATTTTCTTCATATGAACAATTTGGGTGAGTTCATTTATGGGTGAAATTATATGAAAAATTAGAAACACGTAATAAAGGATTGGGTTTATTTATCTTTATAAATGTGCAAAAGTTTAAATTTCTACTATTTATATGTATCCTGCTGGGCCAAGGAATGAAGTTCAGTGGAACAAAAGGAGTTTAATAGTAAACTTCTGCAGACTGCCTGGCAAAGGCTTTCTCTTGTTTTCTCTAGCCATGAGGTGTTCTGTTATTGAATGCTTTAGTTTTTTCCAAATAAACAATTGTTATACGAAACTGTCATAGAAATCTCTTCTGCTGGTAGAAACTTTAGACTGTGGATTTTTGCAAAGGTCAAGGTGATCTGTCAAGACCAAATAAACAGGAATTCCATAACTGGAGGGAGAATGGTCTTCTACTCTTTCCGAAGACACTGCCCAACACAATAATAGTGCCACATAATATTTATTAAATAAGAAAGAACAAAGGCAGCATGTTCTTTCTTGTTAACTTTTGTTCTTCCTTTATATATTCTTAAATTTGAAACATCTTCCTGACCCCTCTTCGCATATCTATTATCACTGTAGATATACTACGACATGGTAACATGACCTAATATGCTAGAACTTTGTAGCCTCCTTCCCATTCTCCACTTTTTGCTACTGTCTAAGTGGACTAAACAGAGAAGCTAATGGACTATGTGACTTAAATTCCTGCATGGGACTGAATGTTCTGTTTCCAATCTACTCCCAAGCTTTACCATTCTCCAGACACTCTGGCTGCTAAAGGTTAGCTTCCACATCCAACATCCTGTATAACTCTAGTGTGGAGGTGGGGTGGAAAAGGATAGGGGAGCATGGGAGTGGGTGTTTTAAACACCAAAATACCACTTTCCTGGAGACACCGGCTAAACCATTTCTTTGCATTTGGAGACATATTCCCCTTCTGGGCCCTATAAGAACCCAGCTGACCCAGTTCTCCAAGGAAGCCTGCCTCCTGTTCCTCAGCGCTCTCCTCAGCTGAGGCTAGTGAGTTGTCCAGCAGGCCCAGTCCCAGGGCATCTGTCCTGTCTGGCTGGCCCAGGCAGCCGCCAGCTGGTGCTGATGAGCGAGTAAAAGGAATCTGAGTAATGCAGGGCCTGGGGTTGGGTAGGGGGTGGCAGGATGTGAGGAATGTGGTATGGGGACACAGCACACCCGGTATTGTTAAATACAAGCTTTTGAAGAGTTTGATTCATTTTAGAAAGCAAACAAAATGCTCCAGCTATCAGCAATCTTTTATTTTGTCTGCCAGAGGAATGCCTTTCCAGCGTGGGCCAGAGACTGGGCACTTGTGGAGACACCAGCATCCACCCTTGACTTGCTGTGTGGAGAGTAGACAGCACATTCCATTCTGCCCACTGAAGCTGAGAAATAAAGAGCGGCTCCCTTCTTCATAAGAAAAACCGAAAGGGAGCCCTGCTAATGAGCATGCCCCAGGACTTTAAGGCTTACTCACTCACAACCACTGAGGTTTACAGATGTTAAGTATAAGTTCCCTTAATTTGCTTAGGTCCTGGCACCCTGTGATTTTAGACTAGAGGGTGTAGACAAAGGGGTATTGCAAGGATTTTCTTGAGCTTCATTGCTGGCAGTTCTTATGACTCATGCTTTAATCAGCCTTTGGAGCGTCTGGTCTTCGGAAAGGTAGAGGGTTGGGAGAAGAAGCAAGGCTTATGCCCTTCCTGCCCTTAGAAGATAGAGGCCACATGTTCCGCAGCTTTTGATTTTGCCATCTCAAAAAATTGCTCTATATCTTCAAAAGCCATCTCTTGTGCAGTTTTGGGAACCAGGGAGGGAAAAAAATCTTTCCTCCTTCTCAGGCAGCTCTGTTGCTTTTTAATCCCCCCTCTCAAGCCTACTCTGGGACTCTGCTCCCCAACCCTCCCTTCTCTCATTTGCACCCCCAATCTTTCACATCCTGCTCTCTACAAGTACATTCATGTCCTCCTTGTCCTAAATACAGATCCACGGTTCCTTGTTCAAAGACCTGGAGCCCAGACAAGTTGTGGAATTCAGACTATTTTAGATTTTAGAAACAGATTTAACATCCATACTGCATACTACAAAACCAGTGGTACCCGGGCCAGCATCCCATACACAAACTCGCTCATATTTCAGCAGTTGAATGTACCAAGAGTCATACCAAGTGAAGTCAATGAAGAATGTGTATCACTTCAGGCCAAGCCTGGTCATGTTTTACTGCCAAATGAGTTATGAAAGCACTATAGACTTTTATACTTTATAACGGCGGGTAAGCATGGGCCACCAATACACTTTCTAGTCCTTCAGTACCTTTTCTTTGCCCGCTCTGTTTCCCTCAACATCAAACCAAGTGCTCCCTCTCTTTCACTTGCCAAACCAGAGGGTGAACAGAGTCCTGGCCTCCCATTCAGACTTGCTCGCCACTGCTGCTGCCATCCGCTCAACTGACCAGCGTGCAGGCCAGCGCTTCTCAGGCTCTGCACTGTAAAATATCAGTGTTCTCCATTCCAGATCCATCCTGAACCACTAGTTTTGTAAACTACAGGGTTTTCCCACTATCTGAAAGCAGAGCATTCCTATGGAATCTTTTGTAACCTGAAATGGTATAAAATTTAGAAGTGATAATCTTAAGACACATCTTGCTAACTAATGCACAAAATATATGGATATAAAGCCCAGATGCTCACAGACACAGTTCCAAGCTCTGAGCATAGTCCCCAGGGAGGGCGCGCCTGTGTGTCATCTTGCTGCTGGGGGTACTCACTGCCTCTGTAACGCTGTGGGTAAACACACACTGAATGCCGTTTTCACTTTCCCCCTTGATTCATAAAAGCGAAAACCTCTTCAGATTTCCTTCAGTTAGCGAAAATTGGTACTAATGTAGGTCTTTTGTAAAAACGAAGTGGCAGAACATAAACTTTTGAAAAGCAGGGGGCACCTGTACTTGAAACTAAAAAAATAAAATAAAAAAGGTAAAATACAAACCTCGTTTGTTGTTATTATTACTGAGTTTAACCAGTATAAAATGAGTCCTGTTTAATTGCTATTGGAGTTGAGAAGTGCTCACTCTCAGTTTTGCTCTCAAGGTGGCCTGTGCAGGGCTTGGTCTGGTGCAGGTCTGTGTATCCCGTTTTGAGGAGCACTGCATCAGATCCTCGGCCTCCAATACAAAAGCAGTGGAGGCTTGCCTCGGTCCTTTGCACTCCCCGGCTCCTGTCATTCTCCACCTGTCTCAAAATGGTTTCCTCCTTCGGCTTCCACATCAATATTTCTCAGTCTTCCTTGCAGACAGGCTTTCCCCAAGGTTCCATTTGCAGCCTTTTTCCTTCTGTATTTTCTTTTTTATCTATCTTATTCTCTCAAATGACTTCCACACTCATTTCCATGCTGATGACAATCACATCTCCCGATTTGCGTTTTAAATTTCAAACTCTCAGTTGCTACTTCGCTGAAATATTCTAGACGCTTCTCATAAACTCTTCATATTCACATATTGTGATGGTCAATTTTATGTGTCAGCTTGGCTAGGCTACAATACTCGGATATTTGGTCAAATACTAGTCTAGATGTTACTGTGAAGATTTTTTTTCTAGCTGAGAACGTTTAAATCAGTAGACTTTGAGTAAAGTAGATTACCTTCTGATATGTGGATGGGCCTCATCTAATCGGTTGAAGGATTTAAGAGAAAAAGACTGACATTCCCCTAGGAAGAGAGAATTCTGCTCTAGATGGCTTTTGGACTCGAGCTTCAACATTAGTTTTTCCCTAGGTCTCCAGCCTGCCAGGCTGCCCTGCAAATTCTGGACATTCTGGACTTCTCAGCTTCCACAATCATGTGAGTCCATCCCTTAAATATCTCTCTCTCTCACTCTCTCTCTCTCTCTCTCTCATTCTCTCTCTCTCTCTCTCTCTGTTTTTGACTCTGTCTCTGTCTCTGTCTGTCTCCCTCTCTCACACACACAGATACACATGCCCTATTGGCCTATTGTTTCTGTTTTTCTAGAGAACACTTAATAATACACATAATAAACTTCCCAATGAAACAATGTCTACTTCTAACTATTCTATTTCTATTGATGATGCCATCATTGTCCCAGGTGCCTAGAATCAAAAATTCAGATTTTTGTTTGTTCGTTTGTTTCTTTTTTTTCCTCTTACTTCTCATATTCGATCAGCCATGCCAATTTTATACCCTCAACATTTGTGGCATAAATATCCTCCTTTTCATTTTTCTACTAATGGAGCACCTCAATCACCATTCAGGCCTGATCTGTCATACCAAACAGGATAAGAATGTATTCCCTGTCCACAGTGATTGTACCAAGAAATTGGCATGTGATGCAGAATCAATCTGAGGTTTTCTTTGAGATTTTGTAAATGAAGGTTGGGATCATAAACTGTAAATGTATGCTTGGCATTGAATATCTTTTCCTCATTGTAGAGAGTGCCTATAGCAGGAAAGTATGAGTTTACATGCAAAAAGAAGCAAAGATATTTGGAGTGGAGAAATGGAGACAACCTCAATCCTGTTGTCTGTGTCTCTGGATTTAGCCATGCCTGAAGTCTACTTATCCAACCTGATTCATAAGGCAATAAATATACTTTTTTGACTAACCTAGTTAGAATTGAGCCTCTTTCACTTGGAACTATGGTGTCCTGACTAACCCTCTGCCAGAAAGTATTCTCCTAAGAGGCAAAGACCATACCTTATTAATTTGTACCCCCTGTGGCACCACATTTAGGATTGTCTCAGTTGACATGTTGCACTGAATTTCCAGATTGTCCTTAAAGTACCAGCTGCATTATAAAATTGTGTGTGAGAGGAGAGGAAGAAACAACAGAAAGGAGCATTTTCTGTGGCTCCTATGACAGCAGAAATAGAACAGAGACATATGCATTAGGAAAATTCCAGGGTGGTGGTAGTTGGGGGCATGGTGACTCAAATGAGAAGCAAATATAGCTTTTCCTTTCAAATTCATTGATTTAAACACACATACTAACAATAAAAGGGATAGCAAGACATATTTTTACTATTATACGTGGGGTGGCAGTGTTGTGTCTACCTGTAGATCCGTATAAATATTTATATTTCCTTGCCAATTAACTTGTACTTGTTAATCACTGCTGAGATTTCATCCATCTGTCCACCAATACTTAATAATTGCCCAACAGAATCCTAGGCATCATGGGAGTTACAAAGATGAATAATACCCAGATGTTGCCCTCACTTCTTAAATACCTATTACGGTAGCAGCCAAGGAGAATTCATGAAGATAAACTTGTGTAGAAAAAAAAAATCACACCGTAAAGTTATGTAAGTTTCTATTTTAAAATCATCTGGTTCTAATTTACTAAATTTAATGCTTTAGAGTCAATGCCAAAGTGCTACATTTGATTTATGGAAATACTTTAGCACATTTTTTCCATCGCGCTCTTGTACAATATATTTACCGCCCTTTTGTTATGGTTAGAAAGATTATGGACCTTAAAAAAGTCCTCTTTACGAGTTTGCTGATATTTTATTATAAAATGCCATAAAATGGAATAAGAAGTCTAGTAAACAATCATATTCACTTAGGAGCATTCCACATGGATTACCTTTTTGTATATATACATGTATATATCTATATACACATACACGTTTCATATATGTGTATATACATATATGTGTGTGTGTGTATATATAGATATATACATATATATATATGAAAATTTAACAGAGAGGTCCATCTGAAAAATGGTTGTTTAAAAACTTTCACTTTATGCTAAACCACATTTTTTTTAGGGCAGACAGTTCTTTTTTTGAGGAGGAGTATTTAAATAGCAGTCATACTATGCTACACTGCTAACAAGATAATAATGTTAATATCAAAAGATAAAAGAATGTCATAGACCCAGACTTCCATTACCCCAGAGAGGGCTTACAAGATATTCCAGTAAAATGACCATAGACATAAGTTCCATTTGTGTACAGTGGCTCAGGGTTGGGGCACTTACCAGCAGGGCAGTGGCACAGTCTACCTCAGATTGAGGGACAAGAGATGCTGGACTGCTCTCACTGACATGCTCACCCACTGGTGTCCCAGTTCCACTGAAGAGACATAGACATATCAGTCCCAGGTCCCAGGAATGAACCACCTTTACATGGCCTTCTGGGCTCTGGGTTTGACTGGCTTCCTTGGCATGGAAGTTTGGCAAATACCTGAGGCATTTTATAGAAATATCACTGAAGCCTCCCAGACATGTTGTGGTTTAGCCAATAAAACCTGCCCCAAATTTTCAAAGTGGTGTTTAAAGTCCACATGTGTATTCATTTTATTCTTTCTTCACCCTGGACTTGCTGGACTTATAGAAATGAGAGGTTTTTCACTTCACACCCACATGCAGTGAGATGGCTGCCTAGGAATTCCTCCTCCATCTTGCAGCATGGTATTTCTTTAAAACAAAGAAAACTCATTTCCCTTAAACAGAGTTTAGATAACTCTCATAAATGGGAAATTGCAAAGGCCAGCCCAGTCCAAATGTTTTCTTTCCAACTGGCTACCTTTACATCAAGTTATACGACATAGGATACAGGTGTTCAAATACATCGGAAGAATGATAAGTGATTGTCTAGCATGGCTCAAGGGCCTCAAATAATAATGTCCTGCAACCTCCCACATCAAGACAAGGCCTAATCATCAAGACACTGTCTAATATTGCTTTTCTCTGTCCAGTCATGATTTTCCTCCCACCTCCTCTGCCCTGGAGACCAGTCCTCTCATCTCTTCTTGAAAACACTATAATAAAAAATGAAATTAAAAGGGCAATGACAACAAAGTGAAAAGACCACTGTGATCCCTCCCTCCTGGATTCTTCTTTGGAATGTCTCCCATTTCACCTCTTCAAGTTCATTTATTCCTCCCCAGTTCTCAGCTCAAGTCTCACCTTCTCCTTGAAATATACTCCAGCTTCCACTGATGAATTCTTTTCTAGAATTTGAGCTACGCTCACAGTCTGTTCTGCCTAGTCTAACATTAATTGACATCATGGCTCCATTGTATATCAATTATGAATCCCTAATTTTGCCTTGTTTGGTGGTGAGAGTCTCATGTTTGTATAACAGTTGACCTTAGAAGTAGGCATTCACCTATTTGACCCAGGAAATAGCAATTTGTTTTTATTGGCATATGGCTTACATATAATTCACCATTTTAAAGTTTTCTATTCAGTGGTTTTTAATATATTCACAGAGTTGTACCACCATCATCACTATCTAATTCCAGAACATATTTATCATCCCTTCTCCCCGATCAAAATCCCATACCCATCAGCAGTCACTCCCCATTCCTCCTCTCACACCTATCCCCAAATCCCTGGCAACTACAACCACCAATCTCATTTTTATCTGGCAATAGCAAAAGTTATAATTGACTTCATATATTTTATTTCCAGCACAATTCCAAAGGCTGACACGAACATGAAATTAGCCATTAAAATTTTTGTATTTATTTAAAAGGATTACTTCGATTGTATGATGAACACATGTATATCTTTAATACTTACTAGAGAATGTGGCATGATAATAACCAAAAAATGGTAATTAAATATAGAATGAGAAAGCAAAAATTGGGGGAGTGTTCGTGAGTGAGGGCTTTTGAAAGAGAGGGGATATAAGGTCTCGTTACATGTATTTACCATGTAGAAGTCTTATCATGTGTCAGATACAGCTAAGAACATTATCTAATCTCTGTAACAAACAGTTAGGTAGGAGTTAGGAGTCCTACTATAGATGAAGAACCTGATGTTCAGAGAGGTGAATGCCTTGTCCAGGATCACATAGCAAGTGTTTAATCAAGGCTTGTCTGGTTTCAAATCTCATACTTTTAATATCTTTGTTATTTCCTTTGAACAGTGTGGTCCAATAGATCCTCAAACTGGTCCCCAAAAAGTACCCTAGTGAGGAAATTGCTCTTCTGTGGCTAACAGCCAGAGAACAGTGGCTGGTATTATAAACACTTTCCTGACCTGGACAGAAAAGGGCCTGGCTGCTCTGTTAAGCTGCTCAGGTTCCTGGTCACTGTGGTTTCCGTGGAAGTCCCTGGAGCCTGTAGTCTATCACATCCCCAAGGCCAGCCTTGTCCAGGCACTTGAGGCCAACTCTCTGGTCAGCAGTAAGCCTCCTGAAGGACAGAGCTACTCCGACCTTCTCCAGCACTGGCCCCACCTTGTCCCTGGATGGCCCTGCTACCTGCATCTGGTTTTAACTGGTAGGCCGGTCTATGAGGACTTGACCAAGTGTCTTTGTAGTGCCTTGCCGGATACTTGCTGTCTCCTACACCTGATCATTAAACAGTGATGCGCTTTAAAGCTCTGTCCTTTTCCTTTTGTTTTCTTTCCCTGGGCAATGCAACCCACTTGCAATGTTTCTGTGGTCACTGATCCACATGTCAATGACTACCCAATTTTCATCTCTGTGGTGGTTAATTTTATATGTCAACTTGGTTGGGCCATCATGCCTGGATATTTGGTCAAATGTTATTTTGGGTATTTATGAGAGGCTGTTTGGATGGGATTTACATTTAAATGGATAGATTTGGAAAAAAGCAGATTGCCCTCCATTTGTGGATGAGCCTCATTCAATCAGCTGAAAGCCTGAGTAGAACAGAAGGCTGACCTTTCTTGAGCAAGAGGAAATTCTAAAGACTTCTTTTGGGCTTTATCTGAAACATTGGTTCTTTCTGGTTCATCACCAGATTGCCTTTGAACTTGAACTTGAACTTCAATTCTTTCATAAATCTCCAGACTGCCAGCCTCCTCCATTGGATTTTGGCCCTGCTAATCCTCCACAAATGTATGAGCCATTTCTTTAAAATAAAAATTTGTCTTGATATACACACATTCTATTTGTTCTTTTTCTCTGGAGAATCCTGATTAGTACAATCTCTGAGATCTAAATCCCTATGTACACCTGGTTACCGAACATCTTCTCTGGGCTGTTCATAGTCACTTCAAATTATGACTTCTGCCACCAGCCCTCAGGCCTCGCTCATCCTCCATATCTCCCCCACAAAAGTAGCTCCACTTCTAGCTATTGTAGCAAGGTGACATCTCCCTTATCCAGCTCACAATCAATCACTAGACATTTTGGTTGTGTTTCCCACATATCTTTCAAGTTATTCACATCCTTCTGTACTCATTTTCCCTGACCATACAGCTACCATCATTCCCTATATTATCCAACAACTTCCCTGAGTCTCTGTTTATCTACTTGGGCTTCCAATGCATTCTTTTCAGTGGGGCCAGAAAGACTTTTTAAAAAGGCAAATCTGATTGTGTTACATTTCCCTCCCTCTACTCAAAGGTTATGCTCTGTCTGCTGAGGTGGGCTTCCTCCCAGCTCCTGCTGCTAGGTCTGCCCTCCTGGTGCACAATGTGGTGAGTGTAGGGGTCATGGCGAAGGGGCTTCCAGCAGCTTCAGCTAGGACCAGGTCATTCCCAGCTTTCTCCAACTCACAGAAGGTCCTGGGCCATGACCGGCTGGGTCCTGAAGTGGATCATGAGCACTCCTTTTACCATCATTTCACATGAAGAGATATATAAATGGATGGGTGTGGCCAAAGCGTTACCAAACATCCAACAAGTTTGCAATTCAGAGAGAGAGAGAGGGAAGGACAAACCAGAACTGGGAGAAGAAACAGCCCCTGCTAGTCTTTCTCCCAAATGGCCATTGTCCTTGGAGGTCAGAGACAGTGTAAAGTTGTAAAATTTTGTGAAATATTGGCTCTGCATGACAGTTAGAGCTCCATGCTATGCTTTGTAGTCAAAGCCTAAATTTAATATGACACACCATGAAAATGAGACAATTGTATGCTAGCTTTGCTGGAATCCCCATATGTCACCTTCCATTAGTTTCCTTTTCAGGAAATATTGGCTTCCAACATTTCTCCTTTTCCTCAGCATCGTAGACACTAAGGGAAAACATCCCTGTGTGTCCTTAACACACTGAGGAAGAAAGAGGCTACTATGTGCCCAGAATCACATTCCAAATCTATCGAAGAGGATTCTGCTGCCATTCCTGTGACCATGGAGTGCTCAGCTTCTCCAGCATGCTGACATTCACTCAGTAGGGAATCTCTCCTCCCCAGGTCCTGAGAGAAACCTGTTAGTTGAGTCCAGCTACAGTTTTAGTTTGACAGTGATTGCATCCTTAGGATTAGCATATTAGGGAATGCATTGTGACTGCAGCTCTGAGATTTTAGAAGTGGGCACAGCCCGCATGCTATTCCTCTGAGTACTGAAGTATCCTTAAACTTTACCATTCCATAATGTTTCAAAGTTCTCATCTGCAAATCAATTTAACAAGGTCTCAGGCTGAACCCCTTGGTTAAAACATTAAAATGGTACTTCTTACTAAATTGGGGAATAAAACCACACACGTGCAAATTTTATACTACCTTTAACTCTTATCTCTAACTGCCAATCAGTATGCCATATTTTAATTTCTCTAGGCACTGTGCCTGGATCTTTCACCCATGGAAGGGTCTCAGAATTTTGTTGCAATGAGGAGATTTAAAGGAGACAATGAATTTTGTGATAAGTGGCTGTTTACTTTGGGTTCTAAAGCAATATAACCTACAATGGAAAGAATGAATGAAATCCTATAAAAAAAAATAAAGCCCTATAAAAACTGGTTGGTGATTATTTCTTTCTCTCAATCATAACTCTCTTAACATGGAAAACTTAATTCAAACTTAACTGAGCCAACCCTATTCTCATGTGTCAAAGAAGATAAAGGTTTTATAGATGTTTCGTAGTTACGGTTGTGGTTGTTTTGTTTAAATCACCTTTTTGGTTTCGTGCTCTCTATTAATGGGTCATCTATGATGAGGACACTTCAGAGGATTTAGTATCAAAGAGGTAGGGATATTGGAGTCCAGTTAAGTGAAGAGCTCAGATTCATACTGTAGAGAAAAATAACAACCTTCCTCATGGAGAGGTCATGTCAGAAGCACCTTCACCTCTCACATTTCTCTCTCTCCTCACTAAGGTAGGTGGGACCCATGTTAGGGTGAAGTGAAAAGCTGAGACTTGCTCGTTTTCTGTAGAAGGGATTTTCCTTGTTTAGAACTGGCAGCAGAGTCAGTTCAGCCCGGGCTCCAGGTTTTCCCATTCAAGTCAGTTCCCTCCCACTCACTAGGTTTAGTTCCAGTGACCCATGAAAGTTTCAAGCCTCAGAGACAGGACTTAACTACTTGGGGGATTTAGGAACAGTGCTACAGGGGAAAACAAAGCAAAACTGAGAATAGGCATGGCTTAACTGAAGAATATGGTCCTTTTTCGACTATTTTGGCAAAGAAATGACCCTTTGTACTGTAGTTGTCCCCAGAATCTTTGACTAATTTCTCTGTGGATTAATTCTAGGGGTCTGTTTGCCGTGGGCCCTGTGCTACTTCATGCCTCAACATGAGTCTGTGTGTGTGTGTGTGTGTGTACACGCACATGTGCATGCATTTCTTTGTGTGTATATATGTGTGTATATTGGGGGGGGGTGAAAGGTGAAATTCTCCTCTTACCTACTACTTTTATTTCACATAAATGCCTCTCCCATACTGTGTGCTTCTGCTCTACCATGGTTTGAGGCTGTATTATTTGATTCCTGTCAATCACAGATTGTATTTTGCTCTCTCCATGTGAAGTAGAGCCCAATCTTCTATCCTGGTGTGGGAGATCTACTTCTGCAAGATTTCAAGTCAAATCTGTCCTGGGGCTCTTAGCAGCAATAGTGGAGGCCTCTCTAGAGACAACTGGTATTTTTATTTTCTACCAGCCTGAGCATGTCATGAACTTTCCGGCCCACTGGCAGCTGAGAATACAGATGAATACAAAAATCAAAACAGGGCTTTGGAAGCTCTAAGAGGGTGTCAATCAAGTGAAGGAGCAGTAGGTGCCTATTGAAATATCCCAAGCAGCTCTCATGTCCCTACCTCGTGGTAATTCTTTTATCTCTGCTTATTTGGAATTCCTCAGCAAAAGTTGTACTGATATAATTCTCTGTTAGTCCAAGTGAGCCCTTCCCTTCCTTTAAAGAGAGTAAAACAAATCAACACATGCACACAGTCACACCCTACTCCCCACCTCCAACACACACACACAATCACAGATACACACTAAAGCATGATTCACTGCAAATTGGCGTTAAAGACCCTGAAAGTTATGGTTGACCTTTTCCCAGGCCTCCTGGAAGCACCCGCTTCTATGGTCAAAGAAACACTATAGAGATCAGAAAGGAGGTGCTAGGAAATCGGCGTTTTAGTATCACGGCACTTACACCATTTAATGATATAGAGTCTTCTGTACATGCAAAGCATTATTATCTTAATATGTAACTTTAGAAATGACAAACATTGGAGAGAAACTAATTCCTAGCCTGGTGTAGTTCTCTTTTCCTAAAAAAGCTATCTCTCAAATATATGACTTGTCTTTATGTGTAAATTGGTTTTGTACACCAGTGTTAACATATCCTTAAAATAAAATTAGAGAGAGAGTCGATAGGAATACATTCCTCCCCAGCCCTCAATTTCAACACAGACATCATTCTTTTGGAAAACTGGGTTTGAGTTGGATGTTTTTAATGCTTACTGATGGTTGCCTTGAAATAAAACATTATCTTTTGGGGAAACAATCAGGACACAAGAATGTTTAAGTTTTTCTTAAGGATCTAAGATTCTTGCAAAAACAGCTGAGCCCAAGGAAACCAGGACATGTTCTTTCAAAAGAAAATGCATGGATTTTAGTTCTAATAGGTTCACATTTAATTTCTCATCGAAGCAATGTCTTGTTGTGGTTTCGCCACATTCATTCATGTGTACAATCACTTAACTCACAATAACTTGTTAAATCAAACTGAGTTTTAATTTTCATTAATAATAATAAAAAGTCACACTTTTCCAGATTGTGAGAGAGGAAAAGATATAATTAAATCAAACAGAGCCTCCCTAGTTATAGAAATTTGGCCTCCTTTGTCAAGGTTGTAAGGAGTAAGTGTATGTAACAGTTGGTATTTCTGAAGGGAAAACTTGATTAGGGTGTACAGCTAATATTCACTTTTGTTTCTCCTCCTTGAAAAGTCATAGGTCTTCAGGAAAATTGCTGGAGAATATATGCTTTTTCCTTTTCCTGAATAATCCCATGTCCTAAAACAAACTCACATTTGATTGTGAGTTAAATCCTGAACTTTCATGTTAACTTATTTAAAATGTTCCAAATTGCTTTCCACTTTTCTATTTTTTTAATGTAAAATTTTATGTTTGGGAAACTATGGTATTATTTTGGAATTTAACTCTCAATCTTCTGTGAGAACATTATAAAAACTATCACCAAAGTCCATGCTTGCTTCCTGAACATAAGAAGCAGCAATACAAGCATGCTTCAAGTGCATACACAAATGCCATGTCATCCTAAAGATTCCATACAAAGAATAAAATAGATCCAGCACCTGCTCTTTCAGACAATAATGATTCATACAGTGATATGACAGCCATATAGACAAATGAATAATCATTGAGAAAGAATGACATCTATCTGATGATTTTTTACTGGTATTATTTTTTGCATGTGTTGTCATTTGGAGCCATCAGTTAATATCACAGCATTTTCAACCATATGTTAAAAGCATGTGGATAAGCTTGTTAGATGAAATACAGGATGACTAGTTACATATAAATTTCAGATAAATTATGAATACTTATTTAAAAGTATACCCATGATATATTTGGGACATATTTATAAAATAAAATATTTGTTGTTTATCTGAAATTTAAATTTAACTTGGAGTTCTGTATTTTTATTTGCTAAATCTGACAACCTTACATGCAGAGAAATAGTAATACTGCATGACAGCAATCTGGAACAAGAGAAGAATACCATCAGGCCCTAAAGATGATAGCAAATTCCTGTTAATTATGAGACACTTATGACATACCTAGCTTCTCTCTTCCCATGGAGAGAACACCTCTTACCATTTCCACCCTACATCCTCTCTTAGAAGCTCAAGTAGGTGGAATGTCACTGGTATTAGTGCTATGTTAGAATTGCTACTTGAACTTTAATAAGTGGCATTTCAGTTTAACAAATATTTTATTAAGCACATACTTTTTAGAATGTTATGTTAGTCTAAGTCTCTTTTTTTTAAGGAAATTAGAGTCAAAAAAAAGACTAGTATGTCTACAATTGATGCTATTTCAAGGCAACATGTGAAAAGATACTCATAAAGTACTACAGAATCACAGAGAGACAAATAAATTCTGTGCGGAGCGGGAGATGAGAGACGAGTTCATGGAGGAAAGAGTGGGTTAACTGGGTTTGGCAGGGAAGGAAGATTTTCAGTGGGTAAAGATACAAACCAACAAGTTCCCATGTTGAGAGGATAGAACCACCAAAGAGAAATAGAAATGTGTGGCCAGAAAGGGTCTCTCTTCCACTCCTTAAGAGAATGATTCATTTATTTGTTTGTCCGGTAAATATTTATTGAACACCAATGCATACATTAATGTAAGACTGAAATTACCTAAAGAGCTATGGAGATACATGGTGCCGTGAAGGGTAATATATGAGAAATGATCTACTGAGGAAAGTTGGACAAAGCCTTTGTGAGAAAGGCAGTAATTAAGATGAGCTCTGAGGGGAAAATAGAATGAACCAGATAATGAGATATGGTGATGACCTAGGAGTAAGAAAATATAAGGTAGATGAAACAAGTGCAAAGACCCTGTGGCTGAAGTGAGCAGGACACATTCAAGGAACCTCAAGAAAGCCAGTATATATGGAGCACAAGGAGCATAGGGAGATATTATACCTGAGAGGTAAGTAGCAGTTTGATCCTTGTAAGACCTTTTAGTATCTGTTAAGGAATTGTGTCTTAATCTCCAGAGCACTATGAAATTGTAATATGTATTTAAGTAAGGGTGTAACATAAAGCTTTGAATGTGAAAGAATTACTCTGGATGCACTGGCGAGAGGAGATTAAAGGGAAACAAGATAGCTGTAAGGACACCAGTTAGAAAGCTGCTTCAGTAATTTAAGTAGGAGTTGAGGAAAACCTGTATTCTCCATCTCTCTTGATGATTTTTTGTGCTACATTTTCAGAGAGATCCAGGAATAGTACACAGGCCTCCAATCAGCATGCCTACAGAGCATCTGGGTCTTGATGGCTCAGCAAAGTGAGGAGAACTTCACAAGTCACTATGTGTTGTTATTGCTAGAGAGTGATAGGGCGCAGGGTATCATGACTGAACAGTGGCAGTTCGAAGGAGTCCTAGGGGAAAATTTTAGGCCTCAGAGGGGTAGGAGAATACAAGCTCACAAGCCAACTGGCCTTGGCTCTTTAGAACCACCTTTTATATGCCAGCATCTAACAAGGCAGAGGCCCAACTGCTCAAGTTGGAGTCTTCCTGTGAAGGCCTTCAGGGCACTAGCATTTTTCTTCCTCCATTGGTTCTTTTCCTGCCAAGTATACCTGTGACAGGAGGGCAGAATGGTTCTATAACTCTTGGCAAACTCTTGGAACCTGTTTAACTCACTCCAAAACCATAGGGGCACCTCTGCTCTTGTTGGCTGTACTCATCAAGCAATTACCAGGATGGCATCTCTTTCATAGTATTCCTTAATTCTTATATTATATACTCATTACAAACCCTATGAGTTCAAAAGAGCCTTTGTAGTAGCCTTTTGGTATCATTGGGTGTGAATTGATTTCGATGACGTTATATGTTGTGTAAACTCAGAGGAGCATATGGGTGGGTGGCATATTGCTGACTGATCCACTTTCATGAACTTTTCAACTTTATTGCAGGTCAAATCTCCCTTTGAGTAGCATTGATCAACCTCTGAGTACGTTGGATATGTGCTTATGAATGCCAGGAAACAAGGAAAAATTTATAAGCATAATGGGTCACATTGGCTCTCAGATTCTTGGAAAAATGCAAAGTATGGCCATTGAACTCCAGACCAGTCCTCTGTGGGGTGGTGGGGCATCAACTACATGGATCTTATTAATAGTTAATAGACCCTTCAAATGGTACAGCCCTGGGCTTTTCAACTTTGGCACTATTGAAGTTCTGGGTTGGATAATTCTTTGTTGTGGGTGCTGTTCTGTGCACTGTAGGATGTTACACAGCATCCCTGGCCTCTCCACAATAGAGACCAGTGTGGCCTCTCCAGTTTGACAACCAAAAATGTCTCTAGCCATTGGCAAGTATACCCTGAGGGGGAAAATTGCTTGGGTTCAGACTACCCTCTTCATTTATCTAATGGGACATCTAGGACCTGAAGAGGGAAGAGTACCTCCTGAGGACCCACGATCCATTGAGTAGCCCCCAGGTCTCTGCAATTCTAATCGGGGTCTGTTTCCAAAACATATCATTTTTTCTAAATTTTGCTTCTTTCTATTAATATCACCACTCTGGACGTTCTGTACTCCTCTTTCATTCTAATTTTGTTCTTTTTCGGTCCTCTTGCCACTGAATTCTGCCTGGAAGTACTAAGCGATCTGCAAAGTCAAATTCCAATCGAACAGAAAAACTGGTCTCAGGCAAAATTCAAAACAAGGTGAGAACTGAAGCTTTGAAGCGTTTTATTTCTGCCTTCCCAGTAGCCCAGCAGAGTATCAGACACAACGTAGATGCTGTGTGTGTGTGTGTGTGTGTGTGTGTGTGTGTGTGTGTGTTTAGCTGAGTAGCATACAAAGTTATCACATTAGCATTCTCAGAGCAGGAGAACAATGTGAGAGCTGGGCAGCAGCATCTCACATGGGCTCAGCTGTAGAAGGTGTGAATGCTCTTCTCTGAGCTTAGCTTACAGCAAGCAAGCCTCACTTAATGATCTAACATGTTTGCTGTCAAGAATTTGAAGGGAAGTGGTTTTGTGGGTTAAATGCATTTTTTACATTTAAGTTTCAGGTCACTTGGTTATTGGTCTGAAGAAGTGTTTTGGTTATTTGACCTGTTTTGGAAGCCAGTTCACCATCTGCATTCTTCTGTAATCTGGACTATATGTTGCAGGTTCTGAACCATCTGACTCCACGCAAGTCATGATGCCCTATTGGTGACTGTGCCACACTTCCCTCCTATAGTGAATATGAAGCTGAAGGGGGGTCATTAAATTCTCTGAAGGGGTAATGCCTATTCAGGTTAGGGAACACAAACTCATAAATTTTTCAGGGCTGATTGTGCCTCAAAGGAAGGTAAAGCTGGTGAATGTCTGGGGGAAAGGTTATTTATTACTTCATAGGTTTCTGGCATTGCAGATGTTATTTCTGTCGTAAGAGGAGCTGGAAGAGCTGCAATATGAAACCAGAAAACGCACACCTCATTTCTCTCTGTTGGCACTCGGTGCTGCTGGTGTTTTTCTTGGGGATCCAGTGGAGTCTCTTTGTGCAGGATTCAGAGGGACCTAAAAACAAGACCCAGCTCTGGGCAGACCATGTGAAGGAGCCAGATGGGGCTTCTAGGTCAGAAGGAAATTACGCTTGGCCTTTGTGCTACATCAGGTGGGTGTCCCCTACCCTTCTCACCCAGTGACCTCAGGCAAGCTGAGAAGGCTTACAAAATAAGACCCTCTGGCAGCGTGAGGGCTCCTCCCATTGCCTTTGCTCTGATAACCTTAAGGAGAGTGCAGTCTCTGCTAATGAAGGTATTCTTGGAAGGCACTCTACCTGGAACCTGGTTACTCAGAAAACTTTTTTCTCAGGTAACCTAAATTAAAGATCTTTTACCTCCAAAGTCCAACTTGGAAGACAGGCAGAAATGGCCAATCTCAAACTTTTAAAAAAACAAATCATTTCTCAGATTCCTATAAATTAAACGTCTGATCATATCTTTGAAAATAGCAGGGCTCCATAAAAGCTTGATGTAAGAAGGTAGACTTGGAAGGTGAGTTTTAGTCCTGTCCCCCAAAACCAACATTACAAAGGAGTGGCACCACAAACAATTTTATGAGTATGTATAAGAATTTAACCTTAGAGCTTTAGGCATGCGTTATTATTAGCAAAATGACTGTTTATACAATGGAATTTCGTTTGTATGCTCTTATTCAAATAAAAAAAAAAAGACACCCAACTAAAATGATACACAGATATAAGTAGTCTAAAACATATTCCTTCACTGTTCCTGGAGTTAGAAAAACAAGTCATATCATGAGGAATAATTAGCATAATTTCTGATTCTTTGAATAGCAGAGGTAAATATTGTTTTAAAGTAGACTGATCAAATATTAATGTTAATTAGCCACTTTTCTTCTAAGACAAAGACATTGAGAGAAATGCTGCTAAAATCAAACCTTATGAGAGATCAGATCAGATGGTTGCCTAAATGGTACGGTGTTAGGAGTACAGTGATTGTCACTTTAAAGCAAACAAACATGAGGGCAAATGAAACAAACATGAGGGCAAATGAACAACAACAACGCACATAAGCTATGCTACAAGACACACACACACACACAGCACACACACACACACACACACACACACACACACACACACACAAACCCATAGAAACAAGGCTTCTTCCCCATCTGCTTGCCTCAGGTGTCAGAAATTGTGTCGTTAGGAACTCATTCATTTGACCGATGACACAGCTTTTCCTTTAAAGTACAGATAACCCTATAAAGGGGAATTAAATCATTAGTAGTCACTTACATTACAGTAATATTTAATTCTTTATATTTCTCCAGGCCTGGCATAGTCATCCATGTGTAGAGAAGGGTTTAAAATTATATGTTGGTGGATTGATAGTGATAAACAGAGTAGAGGGTATACATCCAGGAACTCCCAAAAGATCTTCTTTCTCATAAATCTCTGCCCTAGCACACTAGAAATTTCCTGTGATGGAAACACTTGGGAAGGCAGTAGAGTGAGGTATTTAAAACCATGGATTTTAGGATCAGGTGGAATTGGTTTCAAATCCAGACACTGCCATTTAAGAGTTGTGTACTTTGGGTAAATTACATAGTCATTCTAAGCTTCAATATGCCCATCTGTAAAACAAGGTCAATAATATTTATTTCATGTGGTGGTTGTAAGATCAAGAGATGTTGACTATAAAGCCACACAGTAAATGTTGAAGAAATGATGAAGATTGGAAAGACGATGATAAAGATGATGATTTCTCACCCCACCATTTTCACCCCAGTTGTAGCACTGACTGACTGGGCTCATATTAATTGATTTAGAAGTGGTAGAAGTTTAGGAACATGTATGGTGGGTCCTAAATTACTTGAGGATCCTAGACATCTGGGAGTAGAAACAGTATTGAAGAGAAAGAAGATATAGAAAGTTTGCTAGTCAGAGAAAATATTATTTCTCATTTTTTCTGGGGGTGGGGAGAGTGGTCTTCTTCACACCTACTATCATACATTCTCAGTGCTGAAGGTTATGTGGTATTTTGTGTGTGTGTGTGTGTGGTGTGTGTGTGTGTGTGTGTGTGTGTGTTGCAAAAGAATTCTTGGGGTTGGTGCTCTATAATTTACAAAATTTGATTGTATCCTGGTTGGCTCATTGTGGGGAAAAAAGTATGAAATGTTATGAGTTTTTTTTTAATTACTGTAAAAACTAAGCCAATTTGAAAAGTAAGCTCAGATGTGGAATATTTGTTGTGGCTACTAGCAGTTTTCTTTCTGAGGAGATTAGAGATAGCTCAGCAACTTATAATACTGGGGCAGTGATTATTAGTGATAATAATGATAATAAAAAAAAATTTACACTTGTGTGAATCTTTTCAGTTTACCTAGCATTTTCACACTCAAGATTTTTGTTGGTTTATACAATTCTGGGACATAAGCCAAATAAAGGAAGTTATTATTTTCATTTTAACTGAGCCTGTAGGAGGTTTAATAACTTTCTTAATGAAACTGCAGTCAGGATTAGAACCTTGGTCTTCAGGTTCTTATGTTAAATATTAATAATAGAGGTAAAGCAATATAACTTAATAATTGTTATCCCCATATTTACCTAAATTTTCACTAGCTTATTTATTTTTAAATTCATTCATTCATTCATTTATTCATTCAACTTATATTGAGCCCTTTTTATTTGCCGTATGTCATTAGAAATACAAAGATAAATATGTCACAATCATTGCCCTCAAGTAGTGGTAAAATTGTACCCTGTCTTTTGTAAATTATACCTAATTTACAATGTAAATTTTCCTAATTGAAAAGAGAGGCACCGCCCGTCAAGTATGACTACCATTATGGGAATAATCAGAGAGACTATATGAACAGGGGTCCTGGAAAATCCAGAATGTATGATATATGGTGGTTGTTGATAACTTATACCTTATTTTTGCCTTATTTTGTCTATTTCTTCTTATTTTTGCTTCACTGAAATCCCCAAACAGGCAAAGTCTGGGCAGTGGAAGATGACGCTGGCCCAATGCTGAAGCTTGCAGACCACCACATACCATTGCTGTGATGTGTTAGATTTTTGTCTTACTCTGAGGAGGTCAAGTTTGGAACTGACCTTGAAAGACATCTCCACCTTAACTACCTCCCAAATTCCTCAACTTTATCTGACTTTGAAGCATTTCTTTTAAGGAAATAAACAAATCAAAACCAATAAGTATTCTGGAATATTCTCCGACTTGGAAATTTGATGCCAAAATGTTCCCAGACCAGATTTGCAAAAAACTGTGGTTTAATGAGGCTCATTGCCTTGTAGCCCTCTGGCCCAAGTTGTATTTGCTGTGAGTTGATGGTGCATAAGCTCCAGCTCTTAGAAGACCAGGGAAGCGCAAGAGGAAATTAACAAGAAACTTCCCAAACGAGAGTACAAAAGAAGCATTGCTTTAAAGATTTACTTTTTCTGCACCTTGAAAAATTCTGGAGGCTATACTGGTGACAGATTTGTGGCAACATTCTTTTGGCTTAAGTAAATTGTTGCTTTTTTTTCCCTCCCAGATTGTGCAATCAAGAGCATATGGGTCTTGATTCCTTCCCTGCCCTAAGGTGGAAACAGGCAACCTACCCTTCTGAGTGTAGAAGGAAAACATAGACTTTGTTCATGTCCCAGATTCTCTGCTTGAAGCAAGTTTAGGAATTTATGTGTGGTTGGAATGGGGAATTATGACTATTCTGGAACCTGAATGCCACTCCACTTTTCCAAGTTGGCTCCAATTGTTATCCCAAGATTGAGTTCTTAGAGAAAAGCATTTCCATCCACATAGCCCAGAATACCAAAATAGAAAATTCTGAGTTAAACACAATATAGATTTGTTAAAAGAATAAAATAAGTTAAAGCCCAGCAAATACACAGAAAATAAGTTTGCGAGGAGCAAGGAAGAGAGATGTTTCCAGATTTCAGATTAGTGTGATTTTGAAAATCATGACATCTGTTTTATGCAAAGGTCACAAATAAAATCAGGTGACATTTTAACATACCGAATCATACATTAAAGTGTAAACTCTGGGCCAGATTCTCACCCAATAAAATTAGATGGAAATGGTCCTATAGAAATTTAGTTATTCCACTTTTCTCATAGTATTTCTGATGTTGAAAATCTGTTATGATCAATGTTATAACAGGAAATCTAAAGGAAATGAACAATAATTTCTTGGTTAATTTTTAATTCTCACGATTTCATGATATGCATAGTAATTGCATTTTGGGTTTTGTTTGAGTCCATTTCAAAGCTATTAAACATATGTTCAATTGGTGAGTATGTATTCCAAGTAAACCATTGTTTAAATGTTTAAAATCATTTAAATCAGATAACCAGGGAGGACTTGATAGCTTTTGTATTGGTGGGAGGGTGTGTGTGTGTGTGTGTGTGTAGGGGGGCTTGGAATCTGATTAAATGTAAAATAATTCAAAGAAGTTCAAGAGTCTGATCTGCATGATTAATAGTCTGAAGTAGATATTAGAAATCCAGACAGACTAAAGGCAAAATGCCTTCCCTTCGTAGACAGACTGTATTTTAACCTCTAAGGACTCCGCATATTTAGTCACTCTCTCAATTTTACTGCCTTTGCCAACCAGGCTTCATTGGATTAGAGAGTAGTGGAAAAAAATCCCCTCCCTGGAGTGATCGTATCAAATTCCCTGAGTGTTTAATCTGTTTGGCACATGGAAGGCCCTCTTGAGCTGTAAGGAGTGCACAGCAGAGAGAGCCGCCTTGGGCTGGTGTGCTTGTACTTGGAAAGTGAAAGCAAGTTGTTATTTTCTCCTCCTCAACTAACATTTCTGGCCTTCGACATCATGAGGTCATTGTTTGGTTGGAATGGAAGGGTGTGCCTTAAGGTCACACATGGATAGGTGTCATTTTTGTCTGGGACATTAACACAGAGAGCTTGTAACCTCTCTTGGTAGTTGAAGCTCTATCACTTTCACAGAAAGGAAGTTCATTAGTTCTAATCAAAATTTTAATTTATCGTTCTTTAAGCCTATGTCCTTGCAAACCTTGGTTGACATGGCAAACAGTCCATTTTCTTCATGATAATCCATGTAGAGCATCTTCTAGTCTTTTTGGGTTCAGGTTCAGACTTTACAGTCTGTTAGTTGTGTGACTGTGGGCAAATTCCTTAAATCCTCTATGCCTCAGTTTCCTCATCTTTAAAACAAGGAAAATGATAGTACTTCCTACCCAAGGTCATTGTAAAGATTGAATAAGATCACATATGTAAACAACTTAAAGCAGTGCCGTTTAAACGGAAAGCACTCAGTTAATATTTATTATCATTATTATTAAATTCTATATTTTAATCTTTCACTTACTTTTGGTATTCCTAATGCATCCTTTCCCTCCTGAGTCTTGGAATATGTTAATAGAATTCTCAATACATCCCTTTAATCAACAAACATTTACTAAATATTTCTATGTGTAGGGTGCTCTGTTTTCAGAGGCTTTCTGACACAATCTAAAAAGATAACTATTCATATGGTCTGGCCTTTTTATATGCTAAGATATGTATGGTAAACTAAAAATGCACTCAAAATTTAGGGAGGTAACAGTAGTAGACAAGAGTAAATTAGATGACACTAGAAAAAATTGGAGATTTACCTGCTTTGAGGGGTAAGTACTTAATCAATACTATAACCAGAGTATGGAAACATGGGATAATTAATCCTTCATGTGTGTGTTTCTGGAATGAATGTGGATACTAAGAGCACACAAGAAGACCTCTTTAGTACCCACTGGAGGAATTAGATTACTCAGTTGCAGATCTCGAGTGGGAACGTTAAGCAGAAAGAACACTGGAAGAGAGAAATGGTAGCTTATTCAGGGAAAGAGGGGGAGGCGGTGGTTCTGTGCCTTCTAGATCCAGTGGGAAGAGAGTGGGAAGCAGGGAAAGGAGCAATCAAAGTTCCCTGGATGAGTAAGAAGGGTAATGGGAGAGGAAGGAGGATCTGTTCCTGCTGTCATTCTCAGAGAAGAAAAAGTGGCTTAGCAACTGGCACAGGGGAGAGAGGCGGGAGGAGACTCGGGCCAAATCTAGTAGGTCACCTTCCTCTTCTGAAAGGCAGCAATGGCCTTCAAGAGATCAGAGCAGGCCAAAGTGTGACCTCAGGAAATGATGCCTCTGAGAGGAGGAACCAGGGGGCTGTGTGGGGCCACAATGCTCCAGTATCCAGTGTGGCTCAGACGTCGCTGCTATAGGCACTGGACATCATCTTCCGCACTGATCATGGAGTGGTGCCTAGGAAGCTTGGGGGCAAGAAAGGGTGACTCAAGAGTTGAATCTCCAGCCAAGTTGTCCTTCGAGTATGCGAGTAGCAGCAGATATCATCAAAGATTCAAAAATTCAAGAAATACAGTGTTTATGGGTCATTTTGCAAATCAAAACTGTGTCTTGAAAACTAATTCAGCCAGATTAAAAAATGAGTCAAAATAAAAAATTCAGGAACTGAGAGACTGTGGATTTGTTTAAAATAGAACTGAGACCAAATGATTGTAGGAAGTACAGCTAAAGTAGAGAAGTTAAAGGTCACATGTAAATATTATAACTAATCAAATGGGAGATGGGAGTAACAGGAGTATGAAAAAATATGTTAACTAACTTCCTCATCTTTACCGTTAGGGAGTCAGTAGATACCATTTGATGTTGAAAGGAATGGTTTAAAAACAACTTCAGATTTTAAAATTTTGCATAAACATTTTCTTAATTTAGGGAATTCCTTTAAGAAGCAATATCTCTAGTGGTGAAAAACATTTATCTGAAATTCACAGTTTTTTCAGTTTGCAGTTTCTTTCTTATCTGAAAATTAAATTTAATTCTTTTAAAACTGTATGAGTATAATCTCTTTTTATAAAGGTCAATATGGAATAATGAAATATTAATCCTAGGTTGTTTTATAGAAGAACTTCTGTTTATCTTTCAGGTTTTATACCTGTATATGTACATGGGGAGATGTCTGGAAGAATACTCACCAAATATCAGCAATGGTTCTTTTTTGGGTGGTGAGATTTGGGGTGATTTTCAAATGTTATTTAAAAAAAATTTCCTCTATTATTTGAATTTTTTTAGACTATTTGCTGGACTTTAATTTATTTTATTCTTTCAACTAATCTCTACTTTGAGTTTTCAATTTTAGTTTTCCAGGATATATAGATGGAAATACCTTTCTCTAAGAACGCTCGCTACCCTAGTATAACAATTGAATCAATTAATGTGTTGACCATATGGCTAGTAAGATTGATGAGAAAGCTGTTGAAATAAGCTGGTCATCTTTTCACAGAACAAGAGGTGAATCTTTTGGAGGGCTTGGGAGTTTGGAGTTGGGGAAGGGGTGTCATTGGTACAGATGAAATGTGCTTGCTAAATAAGGTCCTAAACCAGTCATTCTCAACTGGGGTGATTTTTCACTCTCTTCCCCTTCAGGGGACATTTTGATTGTCACAGCTGGGGTTGAGGGAGTGCTACTGGTACATAGTGGGTGGGGTACAAAGATGTTGCTAAACATTAAATATACGGCACTGCCCTCACAACAATGTTAATAGTCCCAGTTTTGAGAAACCCTGCCCTAAAGTCTTGGAAAAGAAACCCTTATAGACAGTTTGCTTACAAGAGTGAGCCCAGAGGCAGAGGATCCTATTCTGGAGATGAAAATTCTCTAAGAAGCCAAATTTATTCTTTCTGGCTATAAGGGTTTTTAGTCAAATACATTTACTAAAAAACAATGTTTCTGCTTTTTGTTGATCTTTAGTTAGTTTTCAACTCTAGTACCAATTCGTTTGTCACTGAGAGATGAGAGATTGTAATTGTAATCAGTGGTCTAAATCCAACCAAGGGCAGATTTAGTCTCACTGGTACCATTAGTGACCAGCTTAACTGAGCTGGTCCCTGGCCTCAATCCTCACTAGCTGGGCAAGCCCAGTCAGGCTCTGAAATCTCTGTGAAACCAGTTGATGGTTGCATTAAGGAGAAAGTGCAGGAAGACTGTACCTGTCTTGATATATAAGCATGTAGGGAATGAGCTACCCATTCCTCATTCACCGTAAGGACCATCTGTTGCTGTAAATCAGGAGCAATGCATCAACAGATGGGAGCAGGGATGGTTTCAGCTGAGAAGAAATTGTACTCTCAGCTCAAGAGTTTTTATAGCACCCATGCCAAAGAAAATTTGCAACATGCTGGAATTACCTGTCTGGGTTATGATCTACAAACAGCCTTCATGTGAAATCTCAGTATCACTGGCTGCTGCTTTCAGCTGCTCTCTCTGAAGTCAGAATGCCTTGATGTCAATTATTTTATTTCAGCCACAGTCATTTCTCTCTGGCAGTGCTTCCTGCAAATGTGTCTTTTCAAGAAAACTAAACCTGGAAATGGCTTGTGACATACCGTCTGACTTGATCATGCCAAGAACAAATGGCTCTTGTGCTTATTAGATGCCAGATGAACTGATGAATTCTTGGTCTGAAGCTGTGAAAAGGTCAGAAGTCTTTGCAAAAATAAAAAGATACCGCTTCCTTGGCTGTAAGGCTGTAGTTCCCAATATCTTGTCATAATGCCTAAGACTCAAACCTTGACTTAATTCTATTGTATAAAGCTTAAGAAACGTAGACGTGACTTTATAATAATACAGAATCCTTTGTACTAGAGAGCAAGCTAGGCATCTAGGGCTGTTAGAGGCATTGGCTTTCAGCTAAATATGCTGATTGCTGAACACATTATCAATTTACAACAGCGATCCTCAGGGGCAAGGGTGTGGGGGTGTATACTTCATTAGATGTAACACTAATGAGTTTGTACAAAAAGAAAAAAAAACGTGAAGCTAATATTTATTGAGATAAGGGTCTTATCTGGGGGAGAAAAATCACTTTTATTTAATTTTCCACAAAGTAATTATATCTCAATATTATATCTAAGGCTTATGATAAAGTTTATTTCTAAGCATATGTCATGAAAATAGATTGAATTTAAGTAGTGAAATGTAAAAAGGAACCAACCAACCCCTGAAACTTTACTCCACAGTAGTAAGTGCCTCAGACCACAGCAATTGGGCCTCAGCTTTGCAAGCCCTTTAACTGGACATTATCAGTTCATCTTGAATTTGTGAGGGTCATAAGACAGACCCTTACTGATCTGACTCAAAAGAGATTACTGCGGTGACAGCCAGAATGCGAATTAATTTAAAATGAGCTACAAGTACATCAAATCAGTAGACTGAATAAATGATGTTTCACATATGTGCTCTACTAGTTCATGGATGTATGTAGCTGCATTCATTTGAAAACATTATTGCATTTTAATTAGTTTTTTTTAATAATCGAAAGATCCTAAAAGCATATTTTCATTAGCCTTCACTTTTCTACATTATGTGTAGCTCTTACCCGCTTAGCCACGATTTTGCTTCCCACAGTTTCAGTAACCCATGGTCAATTGCAGTCTAAAAATATTAAGTGAAAAATTCAATTCATAAGTTTTAAATTGCACTCTATTCTGAGTAGAGTGATAAAAAAGTTGCGCTGTCCCGCTTTATCCTTCCCTAGGTGTGAATCATCACTTTGGTCCAGTGTTTCCACACTCTATACGTTCTCTGCCTGTTAGTCACTTAGTAGTTTTTACAGTTATCAGATCAACTGTCCTGGTATCGCAGGGCTTGTGTTCAAGTAACACTTATTTTACATAATAATGGCCCCAAGTTGCAAGAGTAGTGATGCTGGCAATTAGGAAATGCCAAAGGGAAGCCTTAAGTGCTTTTTTTCTTTCTTTCCTTATATTTATTTATTTATTACTTATTTATTTATAAATTTATTTAAGCAACATTGGTTAATAAAAATTATATGGATTTCAAGTGTACAATTCAATAATACATCATCTGTATATTGCACTGTGTGTTTACCACTTAAAGTCAAATCTCATTTGTCACCATATATTTGACTCCCTTTACCCTATCTACCTCCCCTCTTTCCCCTTTCTTGTTGGAAACCATTAAACTATTGTCTGTGATCCTGAAATTATCATGCTAAGTGAAATAAGTCAGACAGAAAAAGTTGAGGACCACACGATTTCACTCATATGTGGGATACAAAACTGAAAGCAATAAAGGAACAAGACAAACAAACAAAAATTTAAAGTACTTTCTTTAAGTAAAAAAGTGAAAGTTCTTGGCTTAATTAGGAAAGGAAAAAAATTGTATGCCGAGGTTGCTAAGATCTAAGGTAAGAATGAATCTTTAATCTGTAAAATTCTGAAAGAGAAATTCATGCTTTTTTTTTCTGAGAGTTTGCTTAGAGAGAGAGACCACATTCACATAATTGTTATAATTGTTCTATTTTATTATTGTTGTTGTTAATCTCTTACGATGCCTAATTTATACACTAAACTTTATCATAGGTATGTATGTAGAGTAAAAAGCATAGTTCATATAGCCTTCAGTACTATCTGAGGTTTCAAGCATCCACTGGAGGTCTTGAAACATATCTCCCAAGGATAAGGGGGACTATTGTATTTTGGCACTCCTAAACTTACTTTTGGGCACTCAGTTTAGACATTAATGAACTAGTACATTTCAGGTGAGTGCATGATGATGTTGCCTATCAGCCAGCTTTGAGTTTTCTTAGATTCCCTCCCTACTCTCCTTACCTGAAACTCTCCTTCCTTGGAAGTTTTTCTCATACTTGCAAAGTTTAAAAACCACTGGAATAGTATCCTCCAGTCATATTTCAGAGAAGAACTTTAATTTTTAGGGCATCCTTTCCCCTGGGCACAATGTACTCCCCACCCTCTATGAACATGGACACATTTTTTCAGCTCCATTTACCTACACTTCATGTAGTCTACAAGCCTTTTGCATGCTAACCTTTCTCCATGCCAGCTGCAATGTAATTCCAAATAATTGCAAAAATGTACTTCCTTGACAGGACTTATGTATTTCTTAAGTCTCCCTTAGCACATATTTATAAACCACCAGTGATGGTTATTCCTGATCATGGATAAAACCATGCATTTGGTGTTGATTTTCACTAAAGAAAATCATTTTTTTTCCAATTTTATCCTTAATTTGGATTCCTTTATTACCATCCTCCCAGGATTTTCCTGAAAATATCTCTTTATTTCTTCTGATTTAAACCTAGAGTAAATCCTAAAAGCAAACATTCTCTTATTGATAAACAAAGAGAAAACACTTCCTTGATGTAAGGGGTGTGCCATGAGGCTATTTCTAGTATTCTGTCAACTTCAATTAATAAGCAAAGCTTTAATGCTCATTACCCTTAGGTTACAAAATGGTAAGTGGTTATTAACTGCTCTTATGGGGAGCTGTAATTACAGTAAAACCAAATGCAGAGTATGTGGTTTCTCCCCCTCCTCCTTTTTAATGTGTCAGGGATTCCAACATCTCTTCACGCTGTTCTAATTTTAAAATGTCTCCAGTGATCTCCAGCCCCCGGCATTTCCTACCCTCCCAGGAATAATAGCAACACTTATCCACCTAAAATAAACAAGCAGACACTTTCAGGACAGCTGGAGACCTTGAACGGTCTTGGCCACGACTTATCAGCCTCCAGTGATGCAGCTGTGAAGCCAGAAAACTCCTGGGCACTTAACTTTATCCTGAATAGCAACATACCGAGCAGTGTCACAACTACATATGCATGAGCTGGAAGGATTCTAGTGACTCAATGAGGTTAAGTAACCTGATTAATAAGGCAATAGGGAAGGGTCCATTCACTCTTGACACAATTATCCTCATTCGTTTTGCACAGGCGGAAGACTTGTCTCTATGTAACTGAACTGAGCAAGTAGAGAGTCCATCAGGCCCGTATCTGCACTTTTGCATTTTGTTGTCACTCTTAACTAATAAGGTAGAATAGGTTTCCCTGATGAATTTCCCAGTAAAACTCAGGAGGTATTGAAACAAATATATTTGGAGGAGTCTCAAAAGTACTTATGTACAAGGCCGACTTAGCAATCTGAGACTCTTACGAGTACGGGAGTATAGCCTGTGTGGGCTTTGATGCTTTCAGTTTTTTAGGAGATTCAGTGGAGGCTGGTGTAGAACTGAAGCTTTACAATAGTGTATATATATATGACATTAACATGTTTCTTACAATTCACCCCAAGGGGCATTAACTGGCACACTATAAGTAGGACTCAACACTTATACTTTACAACAGTAAAATTGAGGTTACAATGATTTTTCCACCTTTCAATGCTTTGTTTCCCCTTCTGAATATTGTATGTATGTCGTGAGATACCTGGCTTGGGCCAAGTGTCCAGCTGGCAGCTGTGGGACTAACAGACCAACAGATGAATATGAACTTTGCCCTTATTGCATCATCAGTTTAGTGAAGTGGCTACAGATATATATTAATGTTATTCATTTATGCATTAGCTGAATGCCTACCATGGTGATACATTGTTCCTGACTCCAAAGGATTCTTGGTTCATTTGGACAGACAAACCCAAAGAGATACTTCAAAATCTCAAGAGGAAAGTGAATGGAAGAGAGTTGCTTGAGGATTTTAGGGAAGGCTTCTAGGAGGAGACAATACCTTGGCTGAGTAGTGGAGAAAAAAGAGGAATTAGATGACAGAGGGGATTGTGGGTGGATGAGTAGGGGGTGGGAGAATGTCATTGCAAGCTGAGGCGATGATGCAAGCAAAGACAAACTGTTGAGAAACAGCAATTTTGTAGAGTTCTTGGTTGACCTATTCCTAAGAGTTCAGAATGCTTTACAGCTTGTTTTCCCTGGTTTAGTGGCCTTTGTCAGGATAGAAAGACTTGCCCAGGCAGTGTGGGCCTGTCCCAGGTTGCAGAATGATTTGGTGACATAGCTGGATCTGGCCCTTAACAGTTAGCAGGTGCAATCTGAGCAGTTGTCCACCAAGAGAAGAGCCAAGGGAGTGCATTCTAAATAGTTAAAAAGTTGCACCTGCAAAATAAACGGCCCAGTGTGGAGCGGGGGTAAATGCCTTAGAACTTTAAGAAATCAAGTTAAAAAGTTTTTGGTTTCATTTACTTCATTTTCACAGTCCTGCTTTACATTCACTCTTACTTCTGTGTCTGGAAGGAAAAATACAGAGTTATGACACTGACACTAATTACATTTGACTGGATGTGGAGCTTCATTCATCAAGGAAGTTGTAGGTCATCCATTCTATTGTGATTCCCCTCTATCTTCCTCCCCTCTTCCTCAATCTCACTTAGCCATTTTCTCCAGCTGTTGTTGGTAAGGAAACAATAAACACACACATAGCTTAAGTATGACAATATTATACAGAACTGCTGCTATGTAATCCAGGCCCATGTATTGTAAAACCACAATGAGCAATAAGAAGCATCCCTGCCTTTGAAGCATATCTCTGGCTGATTCTCATATTGAGATAATTCCTCAAGCACTTCTTAGGTGGCCTGACCATAGAAAGCAGCTGTCATATCAACGGACAGCTCAGTAAAGAAGTGGCATTTCAAATCAGGAGACTTTCTCCTTCTTCCTTCCATTGGCCCTTTCTTTTTCCTTCCACTTCTTTCTCGCAGTTTGCTTGTTATGCGCACAAAACAAATTAGATCTAGTCATTCTCTCCACCCTCAAATTCTTCTTCATTGGTCACAAACTGTGGCTTCTCCCACCTGCCAAAGCCCAGTGGAAGGAAGGTGAGACTGGTACAAGATGTCATATTAAAATTTTGCCCTTGACAAAAGCTATGATTAAATTAAAACTCAACAAAATGATCTCCGCCTAGTTTTAAGGTTTCTTGCTACAGCATAATTAAATGCAGTTTGATCTAGTTTTGCTTCTTAGTCTGCCTTTCATTGCAATGTTTTAAATTAAAGTAGGATATGTAAGCACTGGGCAGAAAGAGGGAGAAGAACACGATCGTCTGATGGATTTATTTCATGGTCACTAACTGAAAAAATTCCTTTTTCACAAATGGCAAAAGGTGTGATTCCTTCCTCCCGGCCTAACCCCAGGTTGCTCAAGTCCTTGCCTCTCCCTTGCACTGGCCTTGGCTCTTACAGACCCTGGAGGTGTGTGATCCAGGAGTAGAGTCCAAGGAATGAGTCTGAAGATGGGTCTTCAAGTTAAGGAGAGAAAAGCCATGCCTAGGAAGTGCAGTTGAAAGCACTATTTCATTATTTCTGGCTTCATCTTATTCACACTTCAGTGCACATTCTGCAGCATGCAAAAGGGAACACTGATCATACTGATATTGGATTGTTGATCTTATCTGGTCTTTATAACTGTCTGCCTGATTTTTCATTTCTCTTCCTCCTAGTTTGATTAATCAAACTAGGACCCTGGAAGCATTGGTTTGTCCATGCCAAAATGCTGACTTCCACAGCAATGGGGCCTGAGGAATGAACAGATCTGTCACAGGGCAGTCCTTGCTTTCCAGTCTTCATTATTAACAGATCATCAGAGGAATTATTGGCTTTGTGCTGGAGAATGCAGAAAAGATATTCCTATTGTTTAATTGTTGCCTAATTTAACTCAGTTAAGGAAGTGATTTCTTAGGGGTAGGCAAGGTGAAGGTTTATTGAAAGGAGTGTCCAAGATAATGATATTGTGAATTAAATAGCCATGTGATGACCTACCTACCATTCTTTATGTGAATGTGTTTATAATAGATATACTCATGAAAATGTGTATTTAACTTGAAATTAAAAATATATATATATAATTACTGCTAGGGCACAGGTGCTATTTAAGAATCTGGTTAAATGAAAAAATAATTTGTAAATGCATAATCCCTCTCTAAGTTAGTTTCTATAAAATGAGTGTACCAAATATTGAATTTGCTTAAAGCAAGGGCAATCTAAATCGTGACGTGCATCACATAGTGCCACTGAAGCAGAGGCGTGAATGCCCTGTTCCTGTGCTTATCTGTCTGTGCACATGTGCTACCTTTAACACAGTCTCCACCTGCAGTCAATCCTTTCCTGTTGGCAGATTTTGTCCTGCCAGTGACTCAGTATGACTTCATTTATTTGAGGTTTTGAGTATGTGTTATCAAGGCCCAAGTGACTCTAAGCATTGTTCATATAACCGGAGGCAGAATTGACACCCTATGACCTATACAATACCTGGAGTGGTTCTTAACGCATCATTCAATCTGGGGTTGTTCCCTGGAAAATTGCTCTGGCCATCTAGACAATCTGACACCCATGGATGTGATTCTGCTGTCCAGAGAGAAAAGTACTGTGTTGGGGGGATAGGGACAATGAAGTGCTCTGTCTTAAGTTGGATAGGTTCTTTCTTCATTAGCGTTTTCCTAAATTGAGCCAAGAGATGAGGCTGACTGTGTTAATGCCACTTCAATGTCCAAATATGCTCTCCCTATTTTTTAATGATGGATTTTAGCCATAGACTCTAATTATATCACAAAACACTATGGGGCTTATTGTCCTTGATAATTTTCTTAAAATGTTTTCCAAGCAAAACCCAAATGTCCTTTTGAGACCAAATTTTCAACTCTTTCTATGTCAAGCCTGAGAACCAGATTAGAATATTAGCTACTATTTGTTAGGAGCTTTTTGAACGTACCCTAGTTTACACATAACGTGGTCTTCAAGTTTTATGGGAGTAATAATAGAGTATTTTGTTAAAAAGGGAAATGATAAAAGGTTAAGTAATCTGGTCCTTGTATAGGCTGCCCCATCATGAGAGAGTGTCTGTGTCTTGTGTTCCAAAGGACAATGAAGGTTCAGTCCCTCAGATCCTTCCCCAGGTCAGGAAGGGATACCTCAGTCACCAGCTTAGTCATTAACCCCTCGGTGCAAATGGGGCTATGGCTGGTGCCACATTCTGGGACCTTCTGCCAGAGAAGGTTATTGACACCACGGACCATCCTTTCCTTCTCACAATTAGTCTTAGACTTATTCCTGCTCTCCAGGAGTATTAATGCCTATGATTTCCCATTTTCCACTAATCAGTTATTTGATCGATTCATCTATTC
Organism: Pteropus medius; assembly: GCF_902729225.1. Taxonomy (NCBI): domain Eukaryota; kingdom Metazoa; phylum Chordata; class Mammalia; order Chiroptera; family Pteropodidae; genus Pteropus; species Pteropus medius. Next base: position 3,672,693 of record NW_024355205.1, on the reverse strand, counting down.
ACCCTTCCCTGAGTCTGCTGAGCATAAAGCACCATGCCCCATGATGGAAATATCAAGCTGAATAAGACCCACTGCATGTTCTCCAAGCATGCACTGTCTAGTGAGGAGGCCACCATATGCATAGGTAGCAGGCACAGCATAGTGGAAGAGGCACTATGATAGAAAATGTGGACAGAGCATCAAAGAAGCAGAGCAGGGGTTACTGTGACAAATTAATAGTTTATTTGTAATAATGCTCATCACTATGAGCTAAAAGCTAAGATATTTTTCAAAATCACATGTATTGCTCAGTATTGGACTTTGTCATTTCTTTGCTAGTGACCCACGTGGACAAGTTGCAGTGGGGAGGATGTTCTTGTAGGTTCTGACTTTGCCAAAGTAGTGCCCACCCTGAATAAGACGAGAACCAGAACTATAAAGCATGCCCTTCAATCTACCGAAACAGAGAGTAATTTTATATAATTTTTATTTTAAGATATTTTAATATGAAGACATCATCTTAAGATGTGTCTTTAGATACTATTGAATAAATCCTTAGTAAATTTGCGGATGTGTCATGAATTCATAAAGTCAAACAATACACTAGAATTGGAAGTGGGAGACATTTCTTAGCCACCAAAATTATGCACGTGGAAGCAGTAATGGATTAAGAAATATGAAGTCAAAATTCCACCAGTACCAATTGACATGGAAATTACTTGGGTAGAAACTAGTCTGGATTAAGGGAAATGTCTGCAAAACAGATTTTTCAAATGCAATTCAATTGTTATTTTTTATATACTATTTAACTGGCATTCATCCTATACTAGAATGCATTATTTGTGTGTGTGTGTGCGTGGGCGGGGGGTATCCTCTCCTCTTATCTAAAACGTGGGCTCCTTAAGGGTGAGAATTTGTTGAATCCTTAAGGCCTATGTGTTTAATGAGTGCTGTTTTTTTCTGCTACTGATGCTTCTAGCCTGCTCTGAATCCACATTAGTGGTTAAAATCTCACCAACTCAGATCTCACCTGGCCTTTTTTAACTTCAATTTCTAGTTCTCTGTGGAGGCCATACACCAACATTGTGGTGCATTTGCTTCAGAATGCCTGGGAGGGGAACAGGAGGGGTTTCATCTTCTCTCTTTACTCAGAAGACCCCAATAGTAACATTTGCCAGGCTTCCAAAGGGGAACAGAGCCAAATAATGGCTATTATAGCATCGTGTGTATGTGATGGAAAGCATGAATTCCAAAAGGAATTTGGAATGAACATAATGGAGTAATAAGAATGAATAGTTCAATTAAATATGGTAAAAGAATATTTAGTCATAGTATCTGGGAAGACCTTGATGAAATAAATGAAGATAGGGTCACAGCAGGGTCTCTAGTGCAATGAAGTATGTGTACTAGCACAGTATGAAAAGTTCCAGATGCACCCAGGCAGAAATCTAAAAGTTAATAATTTTCATTTTCCATGTGACACAGTGGCAAAACATGGAGAAGAAATGATCATACTGCATAAACGTTTACGGGGAAAACCACCTGTCAGCCTGACTACTGTCTTTTACCCTGTACCCTTGGAACGGAAGCTCCTGGAAGATGGGGGCTTCTGCTTCTACTTAGATCATTCTGTACTTGACAGGTAATGAGGCTCTGAGGACAGTTTTAGAGGGCAAACGTAAACACAGTGGAGAATGTCTACTTAAGTAGAAAGTGGGAGGTTGGAAGACTGAAGACTTTATTGGTCTAAAGGTCAACATTCATGAGTGAGAAGAAGGAGGTGGTGTTTGGGGGAAGGGAAGTGATGGAGGAAAACATTCCAAAGTATGTCAGCTCAGGAATGTGTTTCAATTAGCAAAGGAAGTGAACTGGGAGCTTTGTCTTCTGATGCACATAGGCAAGGGTCAAAAGAGAGGGAGGTGAGCAAGTGAGAAATAGGCTCAGATAGGAACATGAACCAGTCCATAAGGATGAAAGGCTTTGCACTAAACCCTGAGATACCCAGCAAGTATATGACAAGTTTTTAAATTGGACTTTTGCCTATAGCAGTGTGGAACCTTCTCAGTTTGGTGCTACATGTCTGTGATGATAGCATCTTTCCTGCTGAATGAGTGTGGCTTGAGGGGCAATTCTGATTCTACAGCTATGCTGCTTGAAGTTTGCCCACTCTAGGGTAACAAGGCTTTCTCTGCTGACTTCCCAGCTTGGTGATAATTAATAATAACTAACTGTGCTGTGCATTATCCATTTACCTCCCCTTCCCCTTCCTTTTTTTTTTTTTTTTTTTTTTTTTTTTTTTTTGGTGTTAGCCTCTGTTTGCGTCTTCCGAGAGGCTGACCATGAGATCAGAGGTTGGAAGGAGAGAGAAGTTGGGATGTTTCTTCCATGCTCTCTCCAGCTTCTTTGTCTCATCTTTGGCAGTTGCTGTGTCTCCACTGCCTTAGCTTTCACTGGGTTCCTATAATACTACTTCTCCCTCTTCCAGCCTAGGCTCGTTACAACTTCTCACTGTTACCAGTGTTACCATGGGTGAGGCAACACCCCTGGTTTATTCTCTTAGTCCTGTTCATACCTCTGTCTCTCCACTTTGACCATCTGAAGTAAATTTTGTTTCTCACCAAACCCTGAACTAATAATCCTGACTTTGTGCCAGGCTCTATTCTCAGTTCTCTATGAGCATGAACTCATTTAATTCTTCCAACACTTTATTGATAAGCATGAGGCACAGAAAGGTTCAGACATTTATCCAAGGTCACACAGAAAATGGCAGAGTCAAAGTCTGCAGCTGAGCTCTAGACTCCGAGCACTTTACCACTGGTACTTCCTGCCTCTCTCTTAGTTTATATCACTCCCTGGAGCATGGCTAAGAATGAGAAGGTGGATCCAAAGAGCTCAAAATACATGCCAAAAAGATTCATATACTAAAGCTTATTCTTAGGGAATCCTCTTAGCTGATAATTAACTCTTATTTTATGGTTCACTCTATGAGGGTAGGATATCAGACTTCTTACGCCAGTAGCTCTCAGCCTTGGTTGCACAACAGAATCACCTGGGGAGTTTTAAATTGTCCCTATGCTCAGGCCATGCCTCATACTAATGAAATCAGAACTTTGGAAATGGGACACAGGCATGAAAAAAATTTTAAACTTCCAGATATCAACATGCTGCCAAAAATTGAGAACCACTGTCCTAGCCCACAGCAGCAATTAAGGCAAGGATTATGGGGAGACATGCCTGGTGATATAAGTAAAGGAAAACAGTGGACAGCTACGCAAAAGGAGGCTCAAGAGGAGAGTTTGTGCAAGAACCATCCCTCTTCACAATAAAAGGCATAATCTGTGTTCACTTAATTCCTGGACAAATTGTTCCTGGGTCTGCGAACAGCGTATTATTTTTTTATGATTACATTCTAATAATTGTCCCAAGTCACTTTAAAAGGTAGAATTATTGTTAACATACTTTGCTTACTGAAGCAAAGGAAATATACACCTTTTAGAAAGTATTTCACACCTAAAGATGACATCATTAAGGTTATTCTTAAATAGAGTAAACTTCAGATATCTGGAAGATTTACTTAAATTACAATTCTTCTTTATCTATAGATGTCAGATAAATAAGGAATTGCCATGTGAGGCAAATGTTTATCAAAATACTCCCACTTGCTCACCTTTAGCAGAAGCTAAGTTCACCTGCTCTTAATTCATGGTCATAGTTGACATTAAAAAATTTTTTTGGTCTTAATGTGGGTGATTGGACAGACACCAGTGCTCATCAGGCCTTGGTAAAAACAGGATGGTGCCAACAGCTGGTTCTCTTGGAAATGGTCCTAGCACAAGGAAAACGCAGGCTTCGGGTATCTAAACGTCAGACGTGGTCTCCTCTTGTTACAATTGGTTGTTCTTTTTGGACTGGGGCTGGAATATTCCAACAATCTTTCCCTGACAGCAGAACAAACAACTTTCATTCCTTTCTTATGTTTCTCATGACTGGTCTTCTTGTTTACATACTTGCCCGTGAAAAGCTGATGTTGGGATCTGATGATAGCTCATGGGCTGCTGAGTGACTGGCACTGGTCCACTGCAGCCCAGCCTCACTTCTCCCCTGCACCATTAACTCAGAATTTAGGTCACTGACTAAGGGCTATTCCAAATGTAAGCCAAGAACCCCTCTTTCTCTCTCACTTGCCTCAGCCCTGTAACTCTGTTCCCACTAACTTCTCTACTCTCTGCTCTCAAAGGGACCTAGTGCTGTTTTTTTACTAGCTCACCATGAAAACAAAGATTTCAGCCTAGGTACACAGGGAGATCTTCAGGGTATGCTTCCTGGGAAAGATCTTAAAGCAACAACCTTGCACAGATTTAGCTTCTGTTGAGTTTCTCATCCTTACTACCGACATTTGGGATCGCTTCATTCTTTGTGGTGGAGCTGTCCTGTCCACTGTAGGATGTTTAGCAGCATCCTTGGCCTCTACCCATAAGATGCCAGGAGCATACATTTTTCATGGTCAGAACTCCCCTGAGTGTCTCCAGACATAGCCAATATCTTCTTGGGGGAGAGGGCACACGAAATTGCCCATGGCTGAGAATCACTGTGTTAAGGAAAAGAAATGTGGAAACTCTAAACTTCAATCTCCATTGGACACTGGTATCAAGGACTACGCTAAAGTCTCAGTGTCTTTCTCCCCAGCACTTGGCTGTGAGATATGTGGGCTGTTGTCCTCTATCTCTAGTGTTGTCATGGGGATGAGGTATTGGGTCTGTTCTGTATGGACTCCTTGGGTTGACTGGGAACTTTCCAGAAGTCAGAGATGTTCCAAGGTGAAATGAGCTGGCTCAGAGTGGCTGGTCTCCCCTTACGGGGCAGCCTGGACATCTTCTCTTTGCTCCTCCAGAACCATCTCCACCCTTCTCTCCCTTGCACTGTGCCCAGTCTCACCTGTAGGACCCCATTGATGGTCTTCCTTGCCTTCTGGCTTTTAGTTGGAGGAAGGGAAGAGGTGAGGTCAGGCATTTATTCTCCAGGTCACCTCATCTTCCAAGGTCTCTGTGGGCTCACTGTGTGCCTCAACAGAAGTCTTATCTCTTGTTAAGTGGCCATCCTTCAGAGGGCTCTACCTCCTTGGACCCAGGTGTGATAAAGAGGCCTCTCTGGTACTAGCCTGGCTGCTGCATTACCTGTTGCCTCACTATGCTCTGCCCTCACTCGTAGCTGGTCCTGGCATCAAATCCTCTGTGTTCCTGTTAAATTAGGATGATTTGAATATGTTGTATATATCTTGTTGGGATCTTTATATTGAGGATATATTACTTTCAAGGTCTCTTCGTCTCTTCTGACTCTAGATTCTATGATACTATGGAAGGCAGAGGTGAGCATTTCAATTGTTGCTCAAATACTACCTTGAAGACAAAACTTCTCATCTTGGTTGAGAGATAATGCATATTTGTTCATAGCCTCTTATATTTGGATCATTGCTGTGGAGGAAAAGGCACATCTAGAATGCCAAGCACTCGTTTTGCAGACAGTATTGGTCATTAAACCAAGAACCACCCCTTCAGTCCTTCTTTCTCTCTCACAGAATCCTGTCTCTTTTCGCTCTTTTCAGAATGGCTATGTCCTTCAAGAAACAGTTCCTTAGCCCTAAGATATGAATATTGATTTATATCATCCTCCCTGCTAGGATTAGTTTAGGCATGTGAATATAACACATTCTGATTTGGTTGAAGGGAAGTCCTGCAGGGGGACTACTGGTAAAGTTTCTTCTCTCTTAAAAAGAGAAACGAAAGGCTGTTCTCTTTATCCCATCTCTGGACGCTGTGAGAGAATATGACATCTGGAGCTACAGAAGCCATATTGTCATTATGGGAATAGCACAGTCCCAAGATGAAGACCTTGATGATATCTTTGAGCCAAGGAATTAACCAAACTCAAACTACTCTTCTAGAATTATACTATATGACATGATAAACGTTTTTATTGTTTATGCTACTTTTAGTTGAGATTTCTGGTACTTGGCTTGCAGCCTAAAACATCTCAACATACTGTTCCAGGTGTTTATCTCATTTAATTCAGTAATAAATTTTAAAGATTAAAATTGCCATCTTAACTTCTCAACAGCTTTTGCTCACTCTTTTTTTGAAACACTTTTTAAATTTGGTTATTGTGTTCCCATTCTCTTCAGATTTTTCCTTTGCCCCCTTAGCTATTTCATCTCCCTTTTCTTGGATCTTCCTTTTCTTGTTGGAACCATTTTCATTTCTAGCAATAGTCACAAGTGGGTGACCTCATCCAGTGCCATAAATTTCATGCAGATACAATGACTCCAAACGTAAATCTCTAGCCCTGACTGCTCTTCTGCAGCCCAGCCTTGTATATACAACTGCCTACTTGGCCTGCCCCTTGGGTATCTAATGGACAGCCCCAACTCAACATGTCTAAAGAAAACTCTTAGCATGCCCCCCTCAAACCTTCTTCTCCTCCAGGCTTATAGATCTCAGCAAATGACATCTCCCTTTTGCTCAGTCTAAACTATTGGAGTCAACCTTTCTTCCTTTCTTATTCCATGGCATGGAACCCATACCCTACATCTAATCATTCAACATACTTTCAAACATTTATTTCCTACCTCTTTTACTACTATAGTTCTAATCTAAGCCACAAATCTCTCTCACACACTATAGGGATAGTTTAGTGTTATGGTGTCTTCCTGCTTCCCCTCTGGCTACTAGACAGTCTGTCCTCAGCACATTAGCCTTAGTGATCTTTCTAAAATAAGTTAGATCTTGTTATTCTCCTGCTCAAAACTCTCCAAAAGTTTCCCATCTCACTTAGAATACACTCGATAGTCATTATGCTAGCCTATAATGCCTACATGATTTGGCCCCTATACCCCTAATCCAACTATCTCTTTCTTGCAAATATACGGGCCTCTTTTATTTTCCTCAAACATAATAAACACCCTTTTACCTTATGACCTTTGCACTGACCACTCTCTGTGTCTGGAACGTTCTTCTGCTAGTGAGCCTCATGTCATAGCACTCATTTTCTTCAGGTCTCTATTGCAATGGCATTGCCTCAAAAAGAATTTTCTTTAATACTTTATCTAAACTAGGATTCCTTTTCATTCTCCATCTATTTACTCTGCTTTATTTTATTCATATAATTCCCCACTCCTTGACAATCTATTACATATGTCTTTATTTGCTTATTATCTGTCTCTCTGACTTGAATGAATATAAGCTCTGTGGGAGGAAGGATTTTGTTTTGTTCACTGCTGTGTCTCCTGCATGTAAAATAACACCTGCTGTGATAAATGGTAGGAAAGATTTGCTGAATGGATAAATGACTCAAATGCCACCATCCCCTCTTATTGTATAGCAGAGGGTTTAAGTGGAATCTTAGGTTACAGAGGGAGAATAAAGGCACCTAGGATTAGAACCCAAACCTTTACTTCCCGGTACAGGGCTCTTTCTATTACTTCACATTGTCAGCTAATGAATAAGTTAGTGATTATTTTTCCTTCAAAGGTAAGTTGTGTTTTTGTAAGGAACAAAGTCTTCTAGCACAGAAATGGGTCTCCAGTTAGGCAGTCTGTGTCAGCAAGCCAGGAGAGAGACTAGGTGTGTGTATGTGTGTGTGTGTAAAGAGATAGAGGATAGTGGTGGTAGGTGATGAGAGCTGCACAAAACCTTCCTGGATTTGGAAATTATATCATACCATAAAACAAGTCTAGCATGTACAAAAGGTGATCCAGATCCTTCTTAACCCTATAGCAAAGGCCAAGGGTAGAGTAGATGCATCTCTATGAGGTAGTTAACTTTCTAAGGTTTTCAGGAACAATAAGAGAAAATGATTCATATAATCTCTTCCAGACTTTTTAACCTTAAGATAGGCCAGATAAAAATTAAGGAAGCCAATAGTATAGAAAATTATGGGAGATTTGCCCGTTATGGCGAGAGCCTACATAGACATATCTGATGGCGTATCTCAAGTATAACGTCCAAAGAGAAGAATAGGGAGCCTCTGTTCTGAATCAAGTTCACATCTTTTAAGAACAAACTTTCCTCCAGTAAATTCAGTTCAGCCTGGTATATTCAAATTTGATGAGAAGCATACCTGAAGGCATTATCCAAGTGGCTTGGTTTGCTATATAAGCTAATAATAAAATTTACCTTTTTTAGGGCTGCTTACTATATTCCAGATGCCATGTTAAGTGCTATTAATAATACAACACAGGGGCTTAAGCCTCTGGTGCCTTTAGCTTGTCAGTTTTCATGATTCTCCCTTATGGTTTGTGAATGAGAAATGTTTACAATTCTCTGTACACTGAAACCTATAAAAATTGCTGAAGAAATTAAAGAGGACCCAAATAAATAGAGAGATATAATGTGTTCATGGATCAGAACACTCAATAATGGTAAGATGTTGATTCTCTCTAAATTGACTTATAGATTTAGCCTCATCCCAATCAAAATCTTAGTAGGCTTTTTTAAAATAGAAATTGGCAAGCTGATTCTAAACTTCACATGGAAACACAAAAGATCTAGAATAGCAAAAACAAAACAAACAAAAACAAAAATATTGATTAAAAAAATAAAGTTGGAGGACTAATGCTACTTGACTTGAAGATATTATAAAGCTATACTAATCAAGATGGTGTGATATTAGCTTAAAGATAGACAAATAGACCAATAGAACAGAAATAGACCTATATGCATATGAAAACTGTGCAAAGAAATTTAGTGAAGAAAAATAGTCCTTCCAACAAACTGTGCAAAGAAATTTAGTGAAGAAAAATAGTCCTTCATTTGTTGGAAGGACTATCCACATCTAAAATAATGAACTTCAATCCACCTTTCATCATGTTAAGTATTAACTCAAAATAGATTGAAGAGAAATGTAAAACCTAAAACTACAAAACTTCTGGAATACAATATATGGGAGAAAATGTTTTGACCTCCAGTTAAGCTAAAGTTTCTTAGATACCACACAAAAAGCACAATCCAGATAAAAATAAATTAATAAATGAGATTTTATCAAAGTTAAAAACATCTACTCTTCCAAAGCACTATTAATAAAATAAACAAGCCAGAGGCTGGTAGAAAATGTTTACAATGCATATATATGACAAAATAATTGCTTCCAGAATAGATTTAAAGAGTCTCAAAACTCAACAATGAGAAAACAAACAACCCAATTTACAAAATGGGTAAAATATTTGAAGAGATGTCTTGTTAAAGAAGGCCTACGAATGACAAATAAGCACATGAAAAGATGCTCAACAACATCATCCTTAAGGAAATGAAAAGTAAAACAATGATAAAACACCATTGCACATCTATTAGAATGGCTCAAATTAAAAGAAAATATGATTATACCAAGTATTGGCAAGGATGTGGAGGAACTGGAACTCTTGTACACTGCTGATGTGACTGCAAAATGGTACAGCCACTTTGGAACACAGGTTAGTTTATGGCAAAGCTTGAGTTCAAATCAATGGTCAGAATGGAAAGCAGGAGGGATGGAGGCAGGCCGGTTAGGTATCTCCAAAGAACTTGGAATTAAGGTAGCTTTCAGAATTAAACTAGTAAAATGCACGCATAAAATGCATGTAAACTAGTAAAACAAAGTAGATATAATTAGCCAACTGTGGAAGAAAGCCAAGAAATTATCCATCCATATATATAAAATAGAAGTCTATGGTAGCATCTCAAACTTTAGTCCCATAGATCTGAGGGCATGATAAGGAGGAAGATGTGCTTGTGGTTATGTTAGTTGGTTTCTTAGAAAGTTAGGCATACAACTACCATACGATCTAGTCATCTATTTCTAGATATTTACCTAAGGAAAAAGAAACCACATGTCTATAGAAAAGACTTTTACACAAATATTCAAAGAGCTTTATTTCTAATTGCCTTAAACTGGGAATAACTCAAGTATGTATTGACAGGTGAATGGATAAACATATCAATACAATAAATTCTACTCAGCAACAATGAACAGGAATGAACTATCGATACAAACCACAACATGGATGAAAACCAAAATAATTATGCTGAATAAAAGAAGCCAGAAGAAAAAGTATATAATGTGTGCTTTATTTAAATGAATTTCTAGGAATTGCAAACTAATATAAGATGGCAGAAAAATAGATCAATGGTTTCTGTGAATGGGATGGGAGTAGGAAGGGATAGAAAATGAGATTATGAAGGGCACGAGGAAACTTTTGGGGTGATGATTATGTCCATTATCTTGATTGTGATGATGGTTTTACAGGTGTGTGTATGTCAGCATTATCAAAACTTACACTTTAAATATGTGTAGTTTATTGTATGTCAATTATACCTAAATAAAGCTGTTTAAAGAAACTAGTTGTTAACATCTATGGACATGAGTTTATACATGTGTGACAAGCTGGCGTGAGGGTACAAGAATATAAAAATCTTCCTTCCTGGACACACACATATGTAACACTCTAATAAAAATCTAGTAGAGACTAGGGATAATGCTCTCAAGTTTTTCATCCTTGCCCTTTCTGTACTGTCTTATAAAGTTCTGAGGTTCTGAAGTAGGACCTTCTGACTTTATTTTCACTGCAACAGGTTTTGCATGAAATCTAATGCCTCAAATGTACAAGATTCCAGACAGAGTTGTGGCGTGGAGAGTAGAGAAGGGACAGGGGTAAGATGCTATCCTATCACCCAGCAGGTGAGAGGTGCCACTTAACCTTCGGCTTCTAGAAGCTAAATATTGTAATGAGCTGTCACTGTATTTATCACCTAAAAATTACTGCAACTGGATAAGGTGTGTAAAAACCTGGAAAACATTGCCCTGTCAACTTCATAGGTATCTTTGATGAAGTTGTCTATGGCGGGGTCCCAGATACAATTAAAAATCAGTACGTGGCCTGTTAAAATGGTTTAGGTTCCTTCCATCCCTTCATTCTGCAGACTGCTTCTGGCTTACAATATGGCAATTGTTTTGTCAGATCACTAAAGGCAGTCATATTATTAGAACATCCTGATTTTGACTTTATAGATGCTTCAGTCAGAATTACATGCGGCTGGTTCAGATGCAGTCTAAGAGCACAGAGTGAAGGCTGAGCTGTTGCTGAGTTACAGTTCTGCCTGCCCAGGTGCACCCCATAAGGTGGTATTTAACTTGAAGAATATACCATGGTCTAAGGTCTGAAGATTTATCAAAGTGATTTTGTTGACATGCTTAAGGTGGAACCAGCTCACAGCATCAATATAATTATAGTAATTAGAAATAATAATACAATTGGCAAGTAGACCAGAAAGCTTTGAGGCAACTCTGTCAATAGGCTCACTATGTGGAGAGCCAAATTATCACGAGGTTGCTTGGTGTCTACAGAATCAGTCCAAAGGCTCTTATTTGATCTTAGAATGTTACTGTCTTAGAATGGCTTGAGGCACTCTTGGCCACAGAAGGGATCTTGCTGAGGGAACCATAATGCTTTGGTGAACATTGCCAGGACTGTCTTCCCTCTAGCTTCCAGGTTGATGGGCTCTGCTACCCAAAGGGCCTCTAGGACCCTCTGATTCTTTTTACTGCTTCCTCAGCTAACCAACTCCTTCTTTTCACATAGCCTTTATCCACACAGGAATAATGCAGCCACTTATTTTTCTTCTCACTAACTTATAACCATAAGCACATCTTCCTCATTATTGTGCCCTCAGATCAATGAGGTTAAAGTTTGAGATGCTACCACAGACTTCTATTTTATATGTATGGGTGGATAATTTCTTGGCTTTCTTCCACAGCTGGCTAATTATATCCATTTTGTTTTACTAGTTTGCATGCATTTTATGCGTGCATTTTACTAGTTTAATTCTGAAAGCTACCTTAATTCCAAGTTCTTTGGAGATACCTAACCGGCCTGCCTCCATCCCTCCTGCTTCCCATTCTGACCATTGATTTGAGCCCAAGCTTTGCCATAAACAAATCTGCGATTCAGCAATCCCATCAATTTCACAGCTTCAATATAACTGTTAATAAGATGAGCACAATATTTTCCCAACTTATAAGGATAAAATTTCATCGAAAGAGGGAGAGTGAGTATGGAAAGAAGAGAATGAGATAGATCAAAATAATGAAAGCACAGATAATTAAATTCTGTACTATTTTAAATGTCTGATCTGTAAATCTTTGAAATGTGATTATATTATGTGAATGGGCAGTTAAATAAAGTAATGTAATCTAGCACCGCTATGAATCTAATTTCTATTATTATTGTTACTTGATTTTGTGTGATAAGAAATGTTTAGATATAATCAATACCTTAATTTAGAGTCAAGTGGCATATACTATTATCATTTCTTTCTCTTTCTAGCTGTTATGGTGGATGAAGGGAGACCTCGGAATGTTAAATAGTTTGCCTAAGATCCTTAAAATTAAGAGAACTACTATGTGGCCTTTAATTACTCAATGTCGGATCTCCAAATTAAAATTTTAAAATTCAGGCAAAAAGTGTCAAGATTTATCATCTTTGTAATAATAAAGTCAGACTTAGAAAAAATAAGCATATAACTAAGTGTTCAATAGACACTGATGTAAATGATCAGAGGTGAGACAAAGGTTTATCCAGATTTCCATACAGGAGTTTCTTCACTAGTGAAGTGCTGCTCTCCAGACACCTTTCAGAGCTCTTCAAGGAGATCATCCTTGTCTGCACTCATTTCCTCATTCTTTATCAGGTATTTTTTTGGAAGTTTCTGTTTCTTCTCACATTTGGTCTCAACTATGAAGAGGACAGTCTTTCAAGATGTATTTTCTATGAGCCAATGTGATGATTGCAAACTAGGCTGACATCATCCAGAATTGCTTTCTCTATAAAATTCTGTCTCCATACTTTCAGTTCTCTTGACAGAATTAAGCACAAAACAGCCTTAATAGGTGACTTTTGGCTTACAAATGAAGCATCACGGCATATTTTGTTTCTATTCTTCTTTACTTTTCACAAAGCAATTTTATATCCCTTAGGAGCCAAAAGAAGCATTTTTTTGTAATTAGGGTTTGCTACTGGCACTTGCTCCTTGAAACATTCATCTGTCCAGCTCTCAGACTGAGAGGACTGTACCACAACTGTGAGTTTTGGAGCAGGGTGGTCATAGTCCTCCTCACCCTGAAATCCTGGATAGAAAGTTCTAAAATTAATGCTCCAACTGTATCTTGTGATATTATGAGCTTTTTTATACATTAATAGGAATTAATAAGAATGGACAAGAGAGGATCCTTGGCTAGAAATGAACTGAACTGTCACTAATTAGCTGTGCGAAACACGTTCTCTGGGTCTTGGTTGCTTCAATAAAAAGAAAACTCAAAGGGACTGAAAGCGAAGGACATCTAAGGACTCTCTGAGGCAAACACTATTAGCATCTTTGCACTTTTCTACACTTCTCAGCCCTCTTCGGGCCAATAGAATGCTGGTGGAAGTGATTTATTCCACTTTACTGGCCTGCTCCCCAAAATGTCTCATACCCTTTCTCTCATCTATATGGCTGAAAGGGAACCTGGCATGGTGGGGCTACACGAAGGGAAAAAAAAACAGATTCCTGAATATGGCTACCTAAGAGAGCCATTGACTATCACAGGAGTGAAAACTAAACTGTACTGTGCTAAGCCAGGGTTTACTAGTTACAGCAGCTTACTGCAGCCCAACCTTGACTAATGTGTTCTTCCAGCTCTAAAATTCTGTGTATCTAAGGAAGGGCAGAAGCAGGAAGAGATCTGAACATAGGAAGGAAACACTAGATGTAAATCTACTGTTTAATCAGATGTACTCAGAGAAGCTTCTGTAAATGAACTAGTGCAAAGACCAAGGAGGCTGGAGCAATATTTAAAGGATGCTTGGTTCTTTTTAGTGTAACAGTGATTCTGTCTGTGATACAAGGCCCTGGTCGAATCTGGAGAAATAGTTTTTTTAGAATAGAATAAAGGCGAATTGTGGGAAAATGATGACGTCTACCTACGTCCTTTATCAATAAGAGAACTCAGAACTCAGAATTTTTTTTTTTATCATATAGAAAGCGATTAAGTCTGGGTAGATACTGATCATTTGGGAAAAACAGACTGCTCCTTTTGTGTTTAGTTTAATACTTTTTCAGAATGGATTCCCACAGATAGTATTTTTGTCTTGACATATTTTACTGAGTGAAAGTACTATTTTCAAGAAAATCCCAAAGTTTCATATTTTAGAATAAATGAAGCCTTTCTGTGGGATAAGAAAGCCACAGAAGACACTAAAAAAACCACATGGCCTGTGTTAAATCAGGGAAAAAGTCTGGTGGGAATGTGAAAGCCTGTCTATGCTCAAGGGTCACTTTCTGTATTCTAGCTCCTGTTTACTTTCTGGACCTTGGTCAGTGTCTTTTTGACAGTATATTTTCTGCAGTGCAGCTGGGCTTTGTGATCCATAATCAAGCACAGAAAGCCTTTAGCAATCCCATCCAGGGAGCTCAATTTTCCTCGATTTAAATATGAAAGTTAAATCTCTGTCCAGACATGCCTCTTTGCAGGCCCAATGACTCTTACACCTGCAGGACACTTCATCTTTGAATGCGCTTCCCATTTTCCAGACAAGCTCAGGGGATCTGCGACTCTCCCATCCCAATAAAATTCCTGTCTGCACTAAATTGCCTTGTAGTTGTGATTTTTACCTCAATAAAACTACATCTTGAAAGGGATAATTGGTTTGATTCTTTACCTGACATAATTTATGCATGTTTTAGTTTTGGAATATACAGTATTTATGCAAGGGGGAGAAGTCTTTGTGATGTGATGGGCATACCCAAATTGACAGAGCTAATGGCCATTTAGAGCAGTGGAACTGGCCTCTGACATCTTCTAAGCACTGCATTCTCACTCTTACTGAGATTGCATCCACAGCCTCCAGCAGGGGACTTAAGATTTTCGGGGAGTCAGAAACCCCCATAGAGCTTGCTAAAACTGTGCATTCTTGGTCTTCACCCTAGATCCTGAATTAGATTCACTGTGAATGGGGTCCAGGAATCTGTATGCTCAATAATCTTTGTAGGTGATTCTGGTCACACCAGAATTTGAGAAACATTCCTCAAGTTAGGAAATCAAACCTCTGTTTCTGAGTTGTAATTGGCTAACACAAATAAACTATTAGATAAAAGAAAGGGAAGGGAACTAATTCTTTTTGGATGCCGTGTGTGTGTGTGTGTGTGTGTAGGAGAAATTGGAGATTCAGAGAGGGTAAGAAATATTAGTAAATAGTGAGGCAGAGAGTTGAACTCAGATCTCTTTGGATCCAAAAAGCATACTTTTTTCACTAAGCCACACTTGCTGACCATCCTGCTGGGCATTTCCTATGTTTCCACCAGTGGGTCAAATGTTTTAGGATTCATAATAGGTCATCCTTTTATCTACTGAGGAATATTATGAGAATTTCTTAAGACGATATTGGTAAGTCCTTCCATTCACTTGTGGGATTTCTGTTGTGGACACTGCAGTGTACTGACCAGAGACCCAACCTGAGACTGAGCAGTCATTCTGTCAGTTCCTGAAGACTTGGTTACTGACAGCTCTCAACAGAGTTCCCTCCTAAAATTGACCTCACCTGGAGAGAGCTTCTTAATGCATGTCATGTCTCCTTCCTGGGATAGTCCACATCCTATATCTGGGCCAGGCAGCGGTATAAAGGCCAAGCCCCTTGCTTCAATTCTAGACAACTCCGACAAACCACCCCAGCACCAGAGGGCCCATGCTGTTATCCAGGGCCTTTATTACAACTGCACTGCAGTATACCTCTCTCTCTGCCTATTCCTGTGTCCTTCCCTGCTTTTCTGTGTTCCCAAGAGCATAAACCTCCTGCATCCCAATTTCTATCTCTCTAGGAATTTACTTCTCTGGGAACTCAACCTATGGTGTTGTTAAATCAAATTCTTCTTGTGGATAAACTATGCCTATGCTTATGCTTGGGCAGTGTTATGGGCTGAATGTGTCCCTCTCCCCCAAATTCATATGCTGAAATCCTAACTCCCAGTACCTCAGAATGTGACTATATAAGGTCTTTAAAGAGGTGATTAAGGTTAAATAAGATCATTAGAGTAGACCCCAATCAAGTATGACTAATGTCCTTATAAGAAGAGGAGATTAGGACAGAGACACACAGAGAGAAAAGATCATGTAAAAACTCAGGGAGAAAACAACAATTTGCAAGCCAAGGAGGGAGTCCTCAGAAGAAATCAAACCTGCTGACACTTGGTCTTGGACTTTCAGCCTCCAGAACTGTGAGAAAATAAATTTCTGTTGTCAGTCATGAAGTCTGTGGCACTTTGTTATAGCAGCCCTAGCAAACTTATAAAGGCAGATTTAGAGCTACTTCATGTCAGTTCCTATTCTTTCATGTTTACTGTCACAGAACCATCTAGAAACATGAGCAGGTTTAGGTGTACAAAGGTAAGGTAATAACTTACAATAGATGAGTTTTCATATTCCCTAAAATATGTCAGAATAATCATATTTTTAAAGGGGTGAAAAAAGAGTGCATGCATTACTCTATTTTATTGCATCTCCCTGTCAGGGACATTTATCACAACCTATAGCAGATGTAAATACACAGTCTGACAGCTATTTTGGACCTACAGTGAACTTGTATTTAACGGGAAAAAAAGGACAAAATTTTCAAATTCTGTCAGTCAATACTTTTTGGCCTTCTGTGAAGCAATAGTTCAGTCTGGCTTTTTTTCTTTAGATTAACCATAACAGACCATGTCCAACTGCCAGCTTCCTGCCTTAGTATAGAGGAAGAGTAAAAGATGCCAAAAAAGAAAAAAGAAAAAAAAGAAAAAATAAGTTTTACAGTTTAGAAGACTTTTCTTTCAGTTTTTCCATTTTTCTGAGCTAGTCTCTTTATCATTCCCAGTAGCACACTGGGAAATGTTTAACTATCAGCTCTCTGAAAAAAACAAAAACAAAAACAAAAAATCCAGAGAGTCCTGTCGTGTAGTCTTTGCAGACTCCCACTATGGCTGTTACCAAACTACCCTCAGCTTCACTGAGAAGCACGAACACAGTTGTCTAGGGACCTGGAACTAGCTGCCTCCATGCCACCGATTCATGCCAAAAGGCAAAAGAAAGCTGTATGGTACCCAACCTCCCTGCAGCCCTAACATGGCCCTCCAGGTGTGAGCGTGGACTCTCCACCTTCTTCTCATTGATATTTGCAGTTACCTCAGAGCTTGCTGCTGCTACTTGCTGAGTTTTTTTGTTTGTTTGTTTGTTTGTTTTTGTTTTTTTTTTAGAGGCTTACTTTCAAGAGTATTTATAAGTTTAGCACAGGCTTCTTCAAAAGATTTTGCTGGCCGTGCCCCCATGCTATATTCATTGTTTCTACTAGAACCAGAAAATCCCTGCATCAGGGAGCCCAGGGGAGGGACCAAGTCTAGCCCAAGCTAGACACCCACAGACCTGTTCTCTCGCCAGGCATTTCCCCATACTCTGCTTCTCCCATCTTTTCCCTTTAGTAATTTGTTTTAGCTGCATAGACTTTACTTTTATGTACTGAAGAACTCCGGGTTTCACTGGAATCCTCTGTTGAGGGCTTATGCTCAATGAGTATATGCAGAAACACAACTCTAAGCAATTTACACACTCATCCCTACTTTATAGATGAAGAAACCAAGGCAAAGAGAGGTTAAATAACTTGTTCCACTTCATATCACTTGTTAGTGGCTGAACTGAGGTTCAAATTAGGCAATGTGGCTTCAGGTCCATATTTTTAACCAGACACTTGTCCCCCAAAAGAGATGCAGGAATAGATCCTTAGGAAGCATGGATGACAAGAAATAAATGCTCCTTTTTATCAGGTGATGCTAATAATTTCCAAATATTTGCATTCTACTTAGTCTAGCATGAAGTATGAAATAAAGTTTAATGATGAAAAAAAAAACACTCAGAAGTGGCAGAATTAATGATCTCAAAGAACCCTTGGACTCTGAACATAGATAATTCTAAAAGCAATTAAAGATTTCAGGTGGTAGAATTGTCTGCTTTTCAGGTCTAGAATACCAAAAGTGGAGAATCAACATGTATTTGAAAGAACACAGCGATAATGTTCATTGCAGGGACACATATGGAATGAAATAATGACTTGCTTTATAGAATGCTATGTCTCTCTTTCGCTCTCACTCTCGCTCTCCATCTCGCTCTGTCTGTTGCTCTGTTTTTGTTTCCATTTAATAAAACTGGCTGGGTGGTATTAAAAATGAGAAGAGATGAGTTTCATTTCACTCTTCATTAAGAAAATAATATACTTAAGGAATCACAAATAAATGTAATTTGTTTCAGTTCTGAATTGTAATTTGGTTTGGGTAAATCCTCTGAGGTGCCCAATTCTGTGACAGATTTTTGTCATAGAATTCTAGGACTAGGGGGGATTTTTTAGGAGGTCATCATTTTAAAACATTATGGTGATATGACAATCTAATTGGTCTTTAATGACTTTCACAGGAAT
The DNA here is from genome assembly GCF_902729225.1 of Pteropus medius. Lineage (NCBI taxonomy): Eukaryota > Metazoa > Chordata > Mammalia > Chiroptera > Pteropodidae > Pteropus > Pteropus medius. The sequence continues at coordinate 3,654,215 of NW_024355205.1, read as the reverse complement.
TCTTTTAATACTTATCAAAATGTTTAAAGAAAACATTTGTCATTTTACTTAACTTACACTGTTCCCCTGCAAATGAAATAGGGACTTCTTTGGAATGACCTGGCTGCCCAGTGCTTTTTTATTTGTGTTGACGATTAGTTTTCCACATGATACAAACAACAAATTAATGATCTCAGCACATAAAGGAATTCACTTTTTTTTTCTTTTGAGCACATGTTACTTTATGCTCACTTTCTTATTTCATCTTCAAGATAATTTTCCTATCACCATTTTATAAATTTGGAAACAGATATTCAAAGGGTCAAGTAACTGGCTCATGGTTACTCTACTGATAAGTGTAAGAGTGAGAACATAAATCCAGGTCTGCCTGACCTCAGTGCCACCACACCATGCTGTGCTGCCTGCTTCCCTTAGAAGTCAAATACTAAGTGCTATTATATATCATTTGTGCGTAATTTCCATAAAACCTTAGTAAGATAAAAGAGTTGATTTTAACCCTAGCCACCTCCCCAAGCCATGTTGATTTTCTTGTGGAATGGTGAATGGAAGTGGAATTCTTTAAAGGTCACTGGCAAAGAGGAAAGGAGGCACCAGAGAACTGGCTAATCCAGAACTGAGGTAACCGTCTCTCAATAGTTCAGTAAGTGTAACTTCCAGACTTTCTTGGGCAATAGTTATACTAAGTGGAATATTCCAGCTGTACCCCAGAAGACATCTTCCATTCAGAAATCTCTGAATGGAAGAAGATTTCCGGTGGGCATCAGTGTATCCGTATAAAAAGATTCATCTAACAAAGCAAAATCTGGCAACCTAAAATCAATCTTTTAATTTTAAATATTAGTTGCAACCCTGGGTGAGACTGGAACACCATTTGTATTATTGTTTCAATGGAATTAGTCTGAGTCGAACTGGACAAAAGGGATGTATGTTCTTTTCATCACTACTCACCCTTGCCCACATTTTCCCAGATGGTTCTCTCTATTAAGCCAAGGAATGTTGGAGCTCTGGATCTTGAAAAGGTCAATTCCAGTGTTTTAGTCTGCTGATCAGTTTCTTCCTTTTCATTACTCTACCTTAAAGAATACACAATGTTCTCAGGCTCGTGAATGACAATATGGAATTCACAGCTTCCTGAACCTGAAAAGAGAAGTTAAAATCTTTAAAACAGGTAAACTCTAGGAAAGTCTGAGACACTTTTCATCACTTAAGGATTGCATTATAGCAGTTGGAAAAGCCAAATCCATAGTTTCATGGCATCTATCATTCATTTATAAAATCAAAGGAAGCAGTTACGGAGCTCTTACTATGCATAGCTGGAACTTCTAAGACATATAAAATATAGACCTGTCCTCTAGGAACCCACAATCTAGTAGGATGAACCAAAAAATACAATGCCATAAAATGTCACAGATACTCTGGTAGAATATGAAGTGGATCTGGTGAGAGCACAGAGGAAGGAGAAGGTAACTTTGGGAGTCGTGAGCGATGTTTGCCAGGTATTTCTTATTGGGGCAGAATGGCAGAAGTGAGTGGCCCTTTATTATCTATAATCTACAACTTTAGTCCTGTCATTGATTTAACTTGTTTTTCCACTCCTCCAGCCTGCTGCCTCATTACCCCCATTTAAACTAATATAGCGGGTTGCTACTGTTATCATTCTGAAGCCACCACACATGTCTGACTCTACCTCTCATCAGCAGCTTGTGAAGACCACTGGAACCATATGCTTTTCTTATTTGCTGAAAATGAGGAAAAATGGTGTTTTGGTAATGTAACTTTTAAACAGCTTAGATATAAAACCCAGAATTTGATTTTTTGGGAATAAAATTGAATGAGCTTTTGGTTGATTAGTCCTGACCAGTTTTTCATTTCCTTTTCATCACCTTACAGCCATAAAGTTCAGTTTGGGGATGGTGTGTGTGTGTGTGTTTGTATCTTTATGGACGATAGTTAAAATATATAGTTTAAGAAAAACACTAATACTTAAACCATGTGGGATGCACAGAAGTCTTTGAGGAATGGATATCTGAATATTTGTAAAAGGAAAGTGTTTTTCCTATCAAGAATGAAAAAATTACAATTAAATGGATATTTTAAAACATAGGGCAGAAAAATAAGGATTGTGTTTGGTACATGATAGATGCTCAGTAAACTGTGTAAAGGACCAATTCAGCTGTCCTTATGGGAAAAAGAGATCTTCCTAGAACTGTTTTCCAAACAGAGGATAATTGGGAGTTGATCTCTTTTCATTTCTACTAGTATGGGAACAGCCTTCTGTAATTTCATTTTGATAAACACAGTATTTATAATTATGGTTAAGTGGGGGGATGGGGGAAGAATTTTCCTCTGAGGCACTTGCAGTGGCTAGGCAAGAGGACATGGGCCCATGACTCATTTGCTCTGCCTGAACTCATGCATGGTCACCCCAGAATCTTGGTTCTAGATGGTGGAAAAGACCAGCAGTGAGAGTTACTGCGTTTCTAAAGTTCTGTCCATTTCCTCTGTAGAGATTCATATTTTGAGGCATTTTTAACTGCCCAAGATGTCTGAGCTTAAAGGCAGTCACTCAGAGTGGATTTGCCTGTGGGGATCCCATAAACTACAGAACCAGGAATAATATATATATTATAATATATATTGTCATATATTATAATAATTATAATATAATAATTATTGTATATAATAATATATTATAATATTATATATATAGAGAGAGATTTCATTAATTCTTTATTGTGAAATATAACACACCTACAGAAAACTGTATGTAACGAAATATAGAGCTTAATAAATTGTTATAAATGTAACTGCCAACCAGGTCAAGCCTTAGAATACAGCCAGGGCCCCAGAAGTTTTCTGGGTGCCCTTCCCAATACAACCCCTTTCTTTTCTTTAAAGGCAGCACTGCCCTAAGCCCTAAGCAAGGGACCTTGTTTTGGGCCTTGTGTTTTTGAGCTTCTAGCTCTCCTCCAGCTCTGTCTCTTTCTAAGGGGGATTGGGATCTGCAGGGCCAAGAGGCCATGACCACCTGGGACCCATGACTCCCTTTCTAGACCAAGTTCCAAGTACAGAGACATTTGGATTCCTTGTCTAAATGAGTCTATGCCCACTTCCAGGTCTTCCAAGGCCTCTTTCTCAGGTCTACCTTCCTGAGGGATAACCTAGGGGCAGATATTTGTAGGAGGCTGTGGATGAAGTTTAGACTTTAGGACTAAAGAGTGTGCATATATGAACACAAAGACCCTTGAGGTATGGGATGGAACAGAGGCTGGAAGGAGGAGAGCAAGCCCTGGGATCAGGGGCTTGCTCTTCTTGTGTCACGTGTTCCAGCGAGAAGCTCTAAGTAATCCAAGAATTCTAAGGTTCAGTTCAACCTTCTAGGTTGCCATAAAGATATATTTGTCGAGGTAAGATAGAAAGTCTTTTATTTAAGAACTTGTCATTTTAATTTACAACTTTTCAACATTTAGGCCCATAATATGAAGTTCTCCATTTAGGGCCCACAAATGTTAGGAGTAAGTCTGCCTAAAGGTAACATCCTGACTGTTATGGGAATCCCCTGTGCCTTTTTTTATACTTTATCCACTTAACTCTGCATTCTTATATACTACAGTCAATATCTTTGTTTTTGACCTCAATAAATAAATCATACAGTATGTATTCTTTTACATTGGCTTTTTCCACTCAGCATCATGTTTGTGAAATTCAACTATGTTGTAGCTTATAATTTTCATTGCTGTATAGTATTCCAAAATGTGGTTATCCAACCATTTTAATGTTAATGGACAATTGTATTATCTCCAGTACTAGGCTATCACGAATAATACTGCTAATTGGATCTCTATCTATTTTTGTTGTGCATATACCGAGGAACGAAATTGCTGGGTGATATATATATATATCTTCAACTTTAATGGAACATATTAAACTGTTTTCTAAAGTGCTTGTACTAATTTTTATTATCACTTGTAGGATATGAGAGTCCCTATTGCTCCTGACAATGTTTGGTATTTCTTAGTTTTAACTAGTCTGTACTAGGACTATTTTAAGTATGTTCCTAAATTTTTTTTTTATTTCCATTATTTGCATCTTAAAATACCAAAGTGATCCTAATAACTTGTAGTTCCATTTTGACCACCAATAGCATCAGTAGAGGTATATAATATTAATAACAATAATATTTCTAATAATCTCCAATTTTTTTATTTGAGTATGGTAGCGAAGAGAAAATCTGTAGCCTTGGAAGATTCACAAATAAAAATCCAAATAAACAAGGTTGGCCCATACAATATTTAAAAATAACACACAAATTAACAGACTGACTTAGGGGGTGAATGAACATGCCAGACATACAGTTGTTATTGACATCCTTTCATAGGGTTATGTGTGTCCCCAGAGCATGCTTTGACATTGTGTGAGGACTGGTAATTCATGAATTGCTGAATTACCCAGCTGGAACCAATCAGGACCACCTTAGAGATGGAAGATCAGCTGGGGGAGCCCATCAGCTTGCAGCTCATTAGCATGCCACATCTGGTAACATCTGTTACTCCAGGAGGCAGCAATAACCATGTGCTCAGGTCAACAGAAAACAAGGGACATGCTCAAGTCTCTTCAGCAGAAATAGTCATAGCCTCCTTACTGCCTGTTTCTTTCACCTACTTGGGCCCCTGAGCGTCCTCCCTCTTGCTAATATCCTCAACCTCCTTGCCATTTTGTCCTTTTAGTGCACCCTCTTGGGCAGAGCCCAGCCTGGAGGAACTCAACTGTTTACCTTCTCTACTTCAATCTTCCAGCTGTTGAGCATTGCCAGAGAAACCACACACCCTGCAGATGGTGTCACTGTAAACTTATGGCGACTAGTGTCATCTCAGCCCTTGTTGCTGTCAAGCAGCCCTTCTCTGCTCCCCGGTCAGCTCACCCTCCCATTCTCCCTTTTTTCTGTTACAGCGATAATAGGTCTTCTTCTGTAATGATGTATTGGGTGCCTACTGCAGACACAGCTGGCTATTGTCTGTTATGGACAGGAGTATTTCAGACTCTCTCTGGTCTTCTTAAGTCTCTGGTTTTATTGCCTACCCTTCTACGGAGCCCCAATCTCAAACTCCAATGTCAGCAGTGGTCAAATAGGCTCACGTTTTCCCCTTAAGAACCTGGTATCAGGTGCTTCCTTGGCTCGACCAAGACCTTCATTCAAACGTGGAAGGAAAAAGTGTTATGGGTTGAATTATGTCTCCCGAGATTCATATGTTGCAATCTTAACTTAACCCCCAGTATCTCAGAATGTGATCCTATTTGAAAATAGTATTGTTGCAGGTGTAATTAGTTAAAATGGGGTCATGCTCTCTTTGGATCTCAGTTTCCTCATTTGGGACATGAAGATGTTATAATTTTTGTAGAGTGCAGTTCCAAAATCTGTGGTAGCAAAAGTGGTGGGATGGAAAAGGCAGATTAGAAGAGAGAGCTTTGAGCTCTTCATGTCTCTTTTGACCAAAGCAGTTCTAGTCTTAATTGTTTTATATTTTGAAACTCTTGGTAAAATTTGGGTTAAAAAAGTGTTTCATTGTTTAAGAAAACAATTTAAATCTCCTAGCTCAGGTGACATTTAAGATCCTTTCCAACTGCAATAGACTATGATTATAAGGAGGCTTTACAAGTTAAGGCATATGGGTTTGATGAACATATAGCACAGTTTTTTCTCAAAAAAGCCTGATTTAATAAAAATTTATTTCTTTTCAGTAAAGGGAATTCATTAAAGGACTTACTAATGCAATTTAATTTTAAAACCTTTAAAGACATTCATATAAAAACAATCATAAATTAGAAAAGCAATCTTTTATTGGACCTTATGTTGGAATTTGGGGTTTACAAATATGCTTGCTGCCCACATGTGACTGAGACCCAAGTACCAGCAAGCACTTGTACATAACAAATAGGTGATGAGCCTTTGAGAATAACTGTGGCTGTTCCATCTTTGTTTCCCCGTGACACAATTTAATCTCTGGTACACAGTCCGTACCCAGGAAATGTTGAATGAGAACGTACGATGAAGTAGACTCTTTTCCTGGTGCTTTATGAGAATTCTTGGTGATAGAAAAGAAACAGAACTTCCTTCTAAAGGAAGAGGCAGGTGGGGGGAAAACAGAAACACAGATTAAGAGTGGACAGTTCTGGACTAAGTGCAGGTAAAAATGGCAGGGCTTCTGCCTTGAAGGTTATGGTGAAAATGCAGTGCTATTTAATGAAAAGGCACAGAGAAGCTAAGCATCTATCAGTCATGAATATCATAAATTAAGTGCATCTATCTGGTTACTCTTTCAACTATTTGGGTAGTGTCCTGACAGAATAGCGCCTGACCTGGGTCAGGTTTATAGGAAGAGTTGTCAGGAAGACTCTTCAGGGGGCCAGGCAATGTTCCCCCAAAAGAAGACACCAAGAAAACAAAGAGCAGAGCCCAGGGACTGAAACCAATTGGTTCTGTCTAAGGGCCATTCTGGGCCTGAGACTAATGCAGCCAGCAGACCACATTGGCTGTTCACTGTCTAGCAACTGACAGTACCTGAAATAGAGGCCTCTTGAAATTAAACACTTACTGACTTGTCTTCCTTAGTAATTTCATTTCCCTAGGCTGTGGATCCTTACTAAATTGTTGCCTGCCAGCAGATGATGGAGCCCTTCTCCCACAGTGGGATTCACATAGTTTATTTTGGTAGGTAACTAAGACAGAAAGACAGAGTTAATTAAACCCTTCATAAAACAGTCCATCAGCCACCTGCTTGCAGAGCAATATGTCAGATTTTTTGCTGCTCTTTGGCAGAAAGATTGTGTTCTTCAACCTTCTCCAGGGCCTCATTCAGGATTCTAACCAGGTTACCTATGAAAACTTCTTTTTAGTTATGGTATATATTTTTTCCATTTGTGTAAAAACAATAAATAAATACCAGGGACCTTGTCAGGCCATGCCAAAGAAGAATTTGTTGAGGATTTAGTACCCTAATGCAGTGATCACACTTGAATTTGGCTAAACTTTTTAATTGGGTGGTTTGGCTCAATTTAACCAATGTAAATGTAGTTGGCTTATAGCTTTGCAAATGACCTTGGTTCTTTCAGAATGATCCCTGGAGGGGATTGGCTTTTAAGTGAATTGGAAATTTTCAGATATGTTTTAAAGATCTACAGAACAAGCCTTTCCTTTGTTTTAAAGGGGTAAGACTCAGTAAATAGAGTGGGATGAAAAGGACTATCTATTATTTCATCTATGTGCACACCTAAATGTGCACCTTGGGGCATAGAAACAAAATAATTCATGTTGTAAAATTTTCTACAAACAATAAGCTATTCCAAACTACAGCCAAAATCTCGACCAAGGAAAAGGGCATAGTAATGATCATGAAATAAATGAGGGTAGAAGTCAAGAGCTATAAGTCTTTTAAACCCTTTAGCACTTAGCTAATGTCTTACTGAGTACACGGCTCCAAATTATTTTTCTACTCTTTGCCAGCAAATTTTTAGGAATCCCCTGGCAGAAGAGAAGACATTGTTTGCTGCATCTTCCATTCCTATTGAGTTCTTGGGCACTGACTATTTACAGGGACTTTCAACCACCTACTTCACCCATCTGGTATTGCTTTTTATTTCTTCTTCTTTACTAAGCTCTGACTCATCTCTGCTCAGACCTTTAGGTTTCCTGAAGGCGTCACTTCCCTAGATATGGTGCCCTACCCAGGACAACTTGCTGCTGTCCATGAGGAATTTTAAGTCTAGGTCCCCAGTCTTAGAAAATGGGACCATGATTCACTCAATCATCCAAGTCAGAAATGGAGAGGTTTCCCTTGGTGTTTCCTTTGTTCTCATTCCCTACATCTAATCAGTAATGGGATCTTGTCATTTCTAACTCTTTAGGGTCTCCAGCTTTTGCCTTTCCTCCCATCTCCTCATTTCAGTTGCCATTCTTAGCTCATTGTCTCCTTCCTGGACTGTTGGAATTGTCTTCACTCTTCATCCTTAAGGCAGTGGGGAAGACTGAAAAGTTTTAACTGGGAAGAAATTTGCTTACATTTCCTTATCATAAGAATCACAATGAATCGAATAGATGAATTAGAAAGTCTGCTAGAATTGAGGTGGAGAGAAATTCATTACAACACTGTGCTAGATTGTAGATGAAAAATGAGGAGGGGCCACATTAAGTTCAGTCAGAGACAATGAAAGCAGAGGAAGTAGCTATCTGGCAAGTAGAGTGGAGAGAGCATAATAACTGATTAGAATTAGAAGGTGAGAGGGGGAATATTTTTAATAAATGTCTACCAGGTAGAAGTTTAGGAGATTGGGTGCATGGTAGTATCATTCTGAGAAAGAGGAGATTAAGAATTAAATCTGTGAGAAAATGATAAATTTAATGTTATGTGTTAAGCTCCAGTTTAATGTGGAGAATATCATGTGGGGAGAGAATCTATAAACAGTTTATATATACAAGTCTGGGAATCAGAGAGAAGTGGCCATTGAAGACACAGATTTTGGAGTTATGAGCTTATAGCTTAACGCAAGGGAATGTATGACACAAGCTGGACAGAGTGTATAAAAAAAGAAAGGAAGATGGCAGGCCCTTGGGGGAATACTATCCCTAGAGGGCACACAGAGAAGGGGATGGGGAGGTAGGAGGAAATTCAGGATACTACGCTGTTATGAAAGCAAAAGAGGAAAGAATTTGACAATTAGATTATGGACATTCTTAAAGAAATCAGTTTCAATGGAATGGCAAAGACAGACATGAAATGCAACTGGTCTGAACAATGAATGAGATCAGAAATTTCAGATAGTGAGTTCAGACTTCTCTGTCCAGAAATTTTACTGTAAAAAAAAAAAAAAAAGAAGAGAAATGGGAAACAGAAATGATAACATGAGCGATCATGGTCTTAGGCCCATTTGCACAAGAGAATAGAAAGGCTTCTGTGATGAGTAATTTTATGTGTCAAATTGATTGAGCCATGGAGTGGGCCCATGTATTTGGTCAAATAATACTCTAGATGTTCTTGTGAGAGTATTTTTATATGAGATTAACATTTAAATAAGTAGACTGAGCAAAGTAGGTTACCGTCCCTAAAGTTGGTGGGCCCTATCCAAACAGTTGAAGGCCTGAATAGAACAAAAAGGCTGACTATCCCTGAGTAAGAGAGAATTTCTCTTTCCTGAATGCCTTTGATCTAAGACATTGACTTTTTCCTGCTTTCATTCTCAAGTGAGACATTGGTTCTTCCTGGGCCTGCCAGCTTTCTGAACTGTTTTAGACGACACCATTGGTTCTCCTGGTTCTCAGGCCTTTGGATTTGGACTGGAACTAGATCTTTGGCTATTCTGGGTTTCTACCTTGCCAATTCACCCTGTTTATCTTAGGACTTGCCATCTCCATAATTACATGAGCCACTTCCTTATAATAAATCATATATATGTTGTCTATATATACGTATATATAAGCTAATATAAATGCTATTGCTTCTGTTTCTATGGTGAACTCTGACTAATACAGCACAGAATGGAAAAAAAAAATAGAAAATAAGGAGGGAAGGGTGAAAGGAAAATGTGGGATGAATAAGGTCCATGAGAGTCTACGTGCTTTGAAAATGTAGGGAGAGGGCGGCTGATTGTTTAGCTGTCTGTTATCTCTGAAAACACTGATGACTCATTCATGTTATGTAATTAGAATTAGGCTTCAGACATTGCTGTCTTGGACTTTCTTGTCTTTCAGAAGCAGGACTTCCTAGCTTGGCTTGTTTTCCTGTTACTTAGGACCGGTTGCTAGCATAAAGTCATACTTAGAAAATTGAACCTTTAATAAGATTACTCAGAGACTTGGCTGCTTTCCTCCTGGCCATTTTGTCTTTATGTTGAAAAAATAAACATCACTTTTCTAAAGTGACATTACACATCACTTTGAAATATGTCCTATAGGCCAGCCCTGAAAACTATTGTGTGTGTGTGTTTTTTTAATACACATGAAAAAGAAGCTTTTGTTTTAAAATATATATAAAAAAATTATTTTACTCTAAAAAGCTTCTCTGATACTACCTGCTGAATAAAAACATTCTGTCCAGCTCGTCGTATCTGATCCATTTCTGCCACAGTGATATGATAATGGCAGAAATCACTGGGGTGATTTAAATAATAGGTTTATTGGGCACTTACAATTCATTTTGTTTCTGCTCTATTTCTAATATTAAAGTGACAAAGATGAACCATTTTATTTGTGGATGTAGCAGATGCCATTTGGAATATCTGCCCAGCTCAAAAAGATTCCTCTCGTTGTTCTCCTCACTCAGAGTAGTGGGTTTCCGATTTCAGTTTGGACAACATGATCATACTTTAGTGTTTAACAGCTGCCTGTACTTGAGGTGGGTGCCTGACCCAAGTTCAGAGTCAAAGTCCTTTTTGCACACTCACTGAGTCACTCACACAGTACCCATTCAAGGGTGAACTTGGGACCATGGCTGCATTTCCATCTCTGGTGCCATGAGATATATCCTTTTTCTCACAATGAACAACCTCCTCACCTCCCTTTCTTTCTCAATACCCTCCCAGCCCTACCTCCAGCAAGCTGAGTTGAACTGTATTTTACTACCTGCAGCCAAGAGTCCTAATTTATTCAATTATAATAAAAATATTCCATTCTTGGGTTGTATAATAAAAACAAGCTTAAGAATTTCAATGGTAACAGCCATGGACAGTGCACTAGGGAACACAGTGTTCTAATTAAATAACCACCCCATACTCTCTAACACCTTCTTTATCACAAGAAAGCTTCAGGAACTAGTCGCAACAGGGATTGCCATAGCCTTTCACACTGTTGGTGGAGGCATAGTCAGGGCAATGCTTGTAATAGACAACTTGTCCAAATGTATCAGGACTACATATGCATATACCCATTGGCCCAGCAAGGGCATTTCCAGAAATTTATGCTACAGCTATATTTGGACAGGTGTAAAAAAGACACAGTGCAAGGTTACTTGGTAAAGCGCTGTTGGTAACAGCAAAATATCAGAAACAACCTAAATTTCTGCTAATATAGAATTGGCCAAATAAATTATGGGATTCCATACAATTGGAGTACTTTGATGCTGTATAAAAAGAATGAATAAGTTATTTATATATGGGAAGATCTTGAGACATAATGGTAAGTAAAAAGAGCAAGGTGCATAACAGTAGGTTTTGTAGGCTATCATTTGGGAGATAACAACATTTACTCAAATTTGCTTATATATACATTGAAAAAAGCTCTGGAAAGAAAAACAAATAAGTTAATTCCAGTAGGTTACTTGTGTGTATAAATTTGTGTATGGCAGAGAGTGGGAGTAGGAACTGGACAGCTTAGATAGAAGATAGGAGTACAAAAGGGACTAACTGTATATCTCTTAAAGTTTTAAACGATGGTATACTGTTTGTATATTGTCAACTATTCAAAAGAAAGGGGAAGGAAGAGGGAGTAAGGGAAGGGAGAGAAGAATTAGGAGGAAGAAGAGAAAGAGAAAGGAAGGGAGGAAGGAAGGAAGGAAGGAAGAGGAGAGAGAGAGAGAGACAGAGAGAGAGAGAGAGAGAGAGAGAAATCAGTAGCTACCAACAAAAATGATATCTTTGTTTTATCAGAATTTGTCACTCTCATTCCAAAGAAATATCAACCAAACATCACCCCAAAAGCAGAGACTGTCTTTCCAGTTATGAGGTGGCCAGCTCAGGTGCTATCTGTGACTCCCATCAGAGAAAGGGAACGAACCTATCCTCAGAGATATCAGCTCTCAATCTGCCTTCACTGATTCGAGGTACACATCACGCTCATAGAATACTGCTCAAGTTTTCTTCTCCATCACAGACAAAAATCTCACACAGGGGAAGACCTCTTGGAATGTATTCCTTTGGGCTACACACAATCTACATAGACAATGACATAATGACAGCGAACACGGTTCCCAGCATCCCACCTCCTAGAAACAGGAAGACGTGTCAATCCCACAAACGGTAAGCTTATCTTCTCTGAACCTCGGTTCTCCCAGATTCTAGCTTGGTGAGTCAACAGTCTGTCTTCTGAATGGTCTATAGGGCTGGAGGCACAAGTATGAACAGGGTTTAGCTTTCTGGAAAGGGTGGGCTTATGGAAGAACAATTAAAGACAACAGCTGTACTAGATCAGGGCCATGGTAGAGGAATTAGCTTTTTCCTGAAGCTGCAGCTCACCAAATAAAAGCTAAAGCCATCAGCAACTATGTTTTGAGTAACGAAAAATTACCACTGAAGTGATGATTCAGAGACACCGAATTCTCTGCACACTGAGTGGGTGAATTGCTGGGGATGTTACATCACACAGGCTGATTTTACCCAGTGAGGTTTGTAGAGCAGACATACGATTTTACCCAGTGAGGCTTGTAGAGCAGACATACGATTGCGTGCAAACAAGTCACAGGCACAGTTAACAATGTCTTGTGTCTCTTTGCAGGTTTTCTCTTTGGCCTCTCAAGGGAGCTGGGAGAAACTCGTCTGAAACTCAAACCTGCCTCTGCCATTATTTTCCCTTAAACTAGATCTAAACCTCAGGAGATCTTCTGGAGTATTCACTGAATTCTAATGAGAACTGAGCCCTCCAAATATTATTCTTACTATGTTTTGCTAATATTTTTCACTGGAAACACATCATACCAAGATGTTTTGGACCCTTTTACTTCCCAGATTATTTGGAAGCTAAAGGGAGCAAATGTCCTGCTTCTGGGCTGATCCAGATTTTTCATGATCTAGCCAGGGGAGGCAAAGATTCCAGGACAAGCCTTTAGGGAAGGCCAAAGGTTTCTGAAAGTATCTGTGGACAAACAAATGCAATGTTACTGGGCTACCTCCCATAACTGAGCAGATGATAGTGTTTTGTGATTTACCGGCAGGTAGGCTGGCAGTGGCCTGGGTCCTGGCACCTGACACCTGAACTATGTTTTACTAATATTTTAGTAAAAGCTTTTAGAGAAAAGCTTCCAGCCTTTCAAATGCTCCTTGGCTGCAAAGAAGCAGGCAAGATCCAGGGGCATCCATGGGAACTAGATTTTTGGACCTAGTATTACCAGTCAGACCTCGGGCCAAGCCTTCAGGATGCGGGAGGAATCCCAGAGTACTTTCAACCTTTCCCGACCCTTTTCTCTGCTCCTCTCCCCTCATCTCCCCTTCCTCAACAGCTCTCCAGAAATCCTAGTATAATGTAGTAGGATGGATTTCAGTGTTTCTCAGGTGAGATCCATAAACCAGCTGCATCAAAATCACTTAAAATCTCAATTCACGGGGCCTGCTCTAGAGCCATCCATTGAGTTTTTGCGGGGGCCTAGGGGTGGGGAGGTGGGCTGGGGCTGGAAACCTGCATTGTTCACCAAGACCCACAGGTGATTCTTACATGCACTCAAGTTGAAAAGCATTGGTAGAAGGGAAAGGGTCTCAGATTAGCAGCCAAAAAACCAGAGTTCAAATTCATTTACTTCCTGGGTGGTCTTGGGCAAGTTACTATTAACTTCCAGCCTCATTTTCCCATCCATAAAAATGGATACGCTATTTTATAAAACATGAGCATGCTATTTTATAGGAATTATATTTTTTTCTCTTTGAGAATCAAATGGGATAAAACATATGATAAGGCTGGCAAACACTGAGCTCTTGCTAGATATTTGTACCTAACACTCTATTATAGAAAAGGAATGGTGAGCTAACAAAATCTTTGTAGGCCTTGAGATGTATATTTTTTGCAAGTTTTCAAAAGCTCATATAACTCTTTTGGGTGGATACAGAGTGAGGCGACTTAGCTACTAGAGGCCTTCCTACTAACTGAGGCCTTACGAATATACCCAGGAGTGTGAGATATTATGCTATAAGGAAGAAGAGTAATAAAGATACATGTTTGGAAAAGCAGACACAGGCTAGTATAAAAGTGGGATAGTAAGTCCAACTAAGAGCACACAGTGAAAGTGGTATCTTCTATAGGTGTCTTCCTCAGCAGGGGCTCTAAGTCACCGATTCTCACTGAGGGTGACTATGTCCCCTAGGGGACACTAGGAAATGTCTGGAGATGTTTTTGATTGTCACAACTGGGTGGGGGGTATTACTGGCATCTAATGGGCAGAGGTCAGGGACACTGCTAAATATCCTATAATATAGAGGACAGTTTCCACAACAGAGAATTATGTGGTTCAAAATGTTAATGGTGCCAAGGCTGAGGAACCCTGCTCTCAGTTAACAGAGAAGGCTGAGTCATGGATGATGGAAGGAGGCCTCCAGGTGGTTAAACATCTCCCGAGTTGTGGTCGTCTGCTGTTGTATTGCAAAGTCTCACAGATGAACAACAGGACCCAGAGTCCTGCAAGCTGGCGGGTCACCATTAACCACTTCCCATATCACATGTTCAGCGTAGCCAGTTTCCTACTTGTTTCCACAATGAACCAGTCTGAAAAAGCATTCTTAGACTTTTGGAAAAGCAAAGATGCTGCTCTCTATAGCAGAGAACGAGCCTGCTTTATTCCTAGTAATTGCCTTGTATTTTTATCAAGAGGAAAGAACAGTGAGAAGGAATTGGGAGGCCATGCTGTCCAACAGGGTTTTCCACCCTAAGGAGCCAAGTCCAGGCATATGAAATGGACTGCACAGGCTTAGAGGGACACTATGGTGGGCACTCAGGATTGCCATCAGATCCACATGGTCACCGCTTTATGATAATTCTTTGCCAGTGTCTTGTATCCCTATGTGATTCTCAGCTTCAGTTTGTGGATCTCTCCAGGTGCTTCCAGTTTAGTGTCTTAGTTAATCAGTTTTCTGGCTTTTCTCCCTCCATTCGATTCCCCCTCCATTTGATCCCCTGTCTCGTCTCTTCTTTCCTGGCATGGTTTGTGCTCTGGGGCTATGCCATGATTGCCCTGGGCTCTTCCCATCCAAACTCCCATGTGTGCAGATCTGGATTTCTATTTTTTTCTCAGTACCAAACCCTGATTCCCCAAGATCTCTTCACCATTTTCACACATGCTGCCTTCCTGTGTGTAGGGGCCCAGAGTCATGAGTTTATCTGTGTGGTCACATAGGACTCCATGCCCCCAAAGACCCCATACTGAGTTTAATGCTCTGCTGTCACCATATTAAAATTCTTAATAGAATTTTGGACTTGTATTTTGTAAGTGAATTCTGATGGGACAACAGAGCATGCAAAAGAACGATAGTTACATACAATATATGCATCTATCCTTTCTTGCTATCTCATTCTCATAGTGTTCACCATGAACACAGAATTCTAGTGGAGCCACAATATGTGGGAATTCACAGAGACTCAAAGTGAATATGAGCTGAGTGTGTTTTGTCTAGGACTGAGGAAGCTGTGGAGGGGAGGGATGCCGACAGCCCCAAGAGGCCACACCTTCCATCTGAACAAAAACTTGCTTCAAACACAGAGAGAATGTCATTTTAAAAACCATGAATGACCAAGGGATCCTTTTGTGTCCTTTCTTACTCATGTTACATCCCTGCACTAGCCCACTGCTTGACTTAGGCTGAAAACGATGACAGAGAAGGAAAGAGAAAGATAAGGCAACCCATAGTGCCTTTTCTTTCAATCCTTCCTTACTCACTAGTGAGCCAAAGGTAGAGATTGTGCATAAAATGTGAGTATCAAGAAATTAAAAGCAGTTGAGTTAGTTTAGTACAGCTTTATCACTGTTATGGAAAGAACAAAATATGCAAATTGTATAATTTTGGTGATTAGCATTTGAGTTAAATGCTCTATTTGCATTTCAAAATGGCATCACACAATAGAGATGAAAGATAAAATTCAAGCTCATAATATAACATTTAAATTTTAAATTTTTCTCAGAGTAGCATTAAATAGAAAATAATAATAATAAAAAGCCGTGACAAATAAAGAGAGAGACTGTGGAAGAAAGGAAAAGCTTTTATTTTAGTACCACTGATGGCAACTTTTCCCTGCTTTTAGAAAAAGGGTGCCCATAGTTTTATTTTGCACTGGGTCGTGCATGTATGCTTTTACTCCTTGAAGCGAGAACTGGTGTCTCTTTGTTGTTGGACTATCTTCAGGCTATAGGAATCAATTAGCCTGTGTGCACCGATGTTCCCTGAGACTAGTGCTGAGCAAATGAATTGGGAGGTATAAATACTCCGGCTCCCACATTACCCTTTCAGGATAGCCTTGGAATGTGGCCTAAACCAACTCCAAGTTCCCCTGTGGGGCTAACCCAAGTAACCTTCTACGTGACTTCACTTGGTAGTGTAGCTTTGCTTGCTCCTTTACCTTCATGGTCCCACTTCCTCACTCCTCACAGTTTTTCCTGGGGAGATTACAAAACAACCACTTCCATTCAACTTAAAATGAATTCACCTGTCTGTGGTCTGTCTGTGCCAAGGCCATTGGTTTAATGGTAGATGGTAGATGGTATTAATGGTAGATTGTGATCAGATTCTGGGGTGGGAATACAACACTATAGATATTCCCAAGGGAGTCTTCTATAAATGTTGTGTTTTGAGGTTTATACTGAAACTTTTGATACAAAAATATTTCCATGCAGGTCAAAGGGAATTCGGAGAGCACTTTGGACAGAGAGTCAGTCGATCATGGGCTACTCTACCACCAAGCAATGTTCTGGGTAAGCTCTCAGTGCTTGCAAATGTGCTCGATTTACTTAAGCCTCCTGATGCCACAACATCCCTGGTTCTGCTTGATTTAGTAGGGGAAAGGAAAAATGAAACTTACAAATATCAGGCTTTGTTTTAGCTTATTAAATTAGTCATAATCTGGTAAGAACTGGACTGGAACCAAAACAAAAGTCATACCATCTTTTTCCACTTGTCTAGGTACATAGTTACTTTGAGCAATTTTAGAATGCCTTTTTACCTTCTCTGCCTGGAGAACTTTTCTCCATGGTTCAAAACTCAGTGCAAATGCCAATGGTCTTTCCCAAGGCACAATATATCCCGTATAAGTATTTGTGCATATATTTGCCACTCCCTTAGATTATAGGGACTTCAAGTCAGAATCTTTATCTCATTCATTTTTGAAGCCCCACAGCCTTATGCAACACTTGGCACATAATTGATCTCAAAAGCATTTGATTAAATAGCAATAATGGTGGCTAGCATGAGCCAGGCACTACGCTAAGTACTTTACATGCATTATTGTCTTCCCTCTTCACAACAACACAATATCTCTGAGGTGAGTACTAGAATCCTCATGTTACATTTGTGGAAACTGAGGCCAAGGATGGTTAGGTAACTTGCCTGAGATCACGCAGCTTCCAAACAGAAAAACAGAGTCAAACCCAGACTTGCTAGCACCAGAGCCATGGTGTTGTTCATCATAGAGTAAATGAAGTCAGTGGATAGGTATTTCCAAGGCTGTCAGGAAGAGTGCTCATTAGACAGACAGACTTGCCTGTACAACAGCCTCCTAATTAAATATTTTAACAAAGTTCCTTATATTTAAAAAAAGCCATTTTTATTTCCTAACTCTATATGGAATCAATTTTCATTTTAACCAGTTTCTCCCAAGTTCATTGAGCTTTGTTATAGAAGGTCTTGTTACTCAGGTGCTTAGTTCTGGTGCAAGTTGAAAGATTTAAAGAAACCTAGCACAGTAGCAGAAGTTGGCTCCTCCCAGATCACAATTACAGCTTGCTGTAAGATTCTACCAAAATTGTATTGTGTGTTTACAATACATGAGGAATTCTTGAGAGTGGTACTGATATATCAATTAAAGACAATGGTATTTTTGGTCCAATGGGTCAGACAAGGAAAAGGGTTTTTAGTTTGTTATGAGAAACATTCTTGTTTTTACTTAAATTTTATTGTTCATAAAGGATTTCAAAGTATTACCAAAGAAAATGAACACCACACTTGAGTCATCTGGATATACTGGACTTTTATAACCAAATGGGTGGTGTTTCACGTTGTATTTCTCTTCAACTCAAGCGTAGATTCATTACAGAAATTCACCAGCTTTCCTGCCCCGGTCCCCTTCCAGCCTTTGTTACTGAGAATATGGGAACACATGGGTAGCTGTCCAAGGCTTGCTCAAGGTGGCGGGTTTGCCTGGAGCCGAAGTGATGCTCTTCCTGGGGTGTCTTGCTTCCTTGTCCACTCAGGAAACAAAGGCCCCATAGATCTGACAATCTGGACTTGGAGTTGTCATTTATAGCTCCCCAAACTTTGAGGATGACTAAGTTGTAAAAACATAAATAATGGAATCAGATAGGAGGAAAAGTTTTGAGAACCCCAAAAAGGAAATAGCAGGTTCTGTAGTGTGTTGGCGGTTAAGAGACTGGGTTTTTAGGTAGGTGACCATATACTTTATCATTTAAACTGGGATTCTTTTGAGAATGAAAGGGGTTACTATTGATGATTGTGCTGGGACAGGAGGCACAAATGGGACTATCTTGGTATGGCATGGTCACCATAGTTCTAGGCCACAAACTAACTTTCTAAACTTCAGCAAGTCACTTAATATCTCTGGGCCTCAATCTCTTTTCAACAAAGAGGCAATTGGGCTACAATTTCCCTAATTCTTTTCCCAGGAAGAACCTTATTTCCAATTTCTTCCCACAATCTCTGTGTAGTCAAGATGATAATGTCAAGTAATATTGAGTTGTAGTAGAAGTTCTGTCAATCAGGACTTTTTTTTTTTTGTCAGCATGAAATAATCAGTTACTATACCATTTTAATTCAGTTTTAGGCTAAAGGGGAGAGAACCTTGATATTTTAATATACATATGAGTCTTATTTAAAGTAAATTGAAGAGTTCTGATACCATGTTTTAAAATGATAAGAACTTGTGGATCTCCTCCATTATCTTTACAATCAACAGACAACTATGACTGTAAGTTGAAAACCACTTGAATGGATGATGTATTAGCTCATCTCCAGTTCTAACGTTCTCTGATTATCTGATAACTGTAGTTCTTCACTCTATGAGACATAGGCAGAGAGAAAAGATGGAAATGAAAGAGAGCCAGCTAGGAGTCTTAATCTGCTGGCCATTAATATGGGTCTGGGGAGGGGACCTGTATGAGGATGTTAGATGATGAGGAAATTCCCTTATCTAAGGATACCTGGACAAAGGTCCCTCAGAGGGAAAAGAGGATGGTTTGCTTTGGGGCAAATTTCCTTCCACCATAAGTTGGCTTGTTCCACACCTGGAAGAGGGTATTCACAGTATTAGAAGATCAACATGGAGCAGGAATGGAATGGCTGTGCAGCCAGTCATTCTCATTTTTTGTCTTCCACCCATACAATCTCACTCTAGGGGAAGAAATGGGGCAGTCAAAATCTTTTCATAGATCTGTAATAGTGGGTCTCAGATCTGAGGTCCGCAGAATCAGCTAGCAAAATAAATAAAGGACAAATCCACTGTCTAAATACTCCCATGGGTAGTGGCGACATGCTAATTTCTAAAGCAATAAACTTGCATTGTACTCAGTGGGGACTGTGCTACCCACCGACTGGTTCTAGAAAATGCATGCGTTAGGCAGTGATTGGTTGTGACAGTGACTGAAGACAGACACCAATGGCATTTCATGCCTGGAAGTTGAGAATGCTAAATGCCCTCTTATGAGCAGGAGACAACTCCCATCATGAAGAGTCATCCCAGCCAAAATGTTAAAACATCCCTGCAAAGAAACACTAAATAAAAGAATGGGCTTTTAATTCTTACATGTAAGGATTATTTTGATCCTATAAAAAGGTTTAAATTACACTAGACAATGTCCTGTGGTGCTAGACCATTGGGCAGAGCTTTGAGATAGAACAAGTTAATTCTGATAGTCCCTGGATAAAAGGAAAGACAGAGGTCACCCCAGAAGATACTATGCAATTCATCCCCACCCCTACCTAAAGTATATAAAGTATTTTGTGGAGTGGTTTTCTCTTTTCTCTCAATGTTTAAAAAATTGTTGAATCGTTGTCTTCATTTACTATAAGATGATTGACATTATCCTTCAAAACAAATTTAAAAAACCAACTCGATCTAAATCTAAAATGCAATTATGCCGCCAAGATGTGGTCCTTCGTCTCTGCTTTGCCTTCTATGGTAAACTTGGACTTCTCCTGAGTTTGGTTCCTTTCATTTCAGCTGGAAGTGTGTGGCGAATAAACGATTCACCAGTCTTCCCAAGGAATGGTCAACTCAGCTTTGCTGTGAGATAGTGGCCCCAGTGGCAGCAGGCCAAGAACTCTCTCTTCATAGAATGGCTCCTAAAAGGGAAGAGGTCACCGACAGCACACAAAGGAGGCTGTGCCCATAAATATCTCAAAATTTGATTTCCTTAAAATCTTAAATAATGAAAAACATTTGCTTGTTTAATACTTTTAAGTCCTCCAGTCTTTGGATTCAGGCTCCAACGTCTTGCTTCAGAATTCCATGGTGAGGTACAAGCATGACATCACAATCAGGAGAAATGCACACCACATAAAGCCTTGCCTGGGTCAGAGAGAAGTGCTAAGCTCTCAAGAGGGCCCTAAGACAAATACACAAATGCCGCCTTGCACACACGTGCAAGGGCAAACTTCTTTATGACTTTGGTCCTGGGAAGACAGACCCGGCCTGGGATTAGAATTTATAGCTGACAAGCTGCTGATGAAGCAGTAATGGCCATTTAGTGCATGAATGGCCACTTTGGGAACAAGAGGCTTAGAACACAAGGCTGGAAATCTCAGAGTGAAGTTGGGGGCAACCCTGATCAACTTTGCTGGAATAAGTTAACTCACCGCACAATATGTCCCTTGGGCCTTTTCTCTGCCTTCCTGTGGATTTACAGCCCTTCCTGCAGTTCTTTCAGGCTTCACCACACATGACAATTTAGCATCAAGGGAATTTCTGAGGCCAGGGGAAGGATATCTTTCTTGGCTATAAAAGTCACTCTGAAATTCTTTTCATCTGCAATATTCCAAGAGCACTTGAAATGTTCGTGTTCTGCCCTCTGCACAGTCCCCAACCTCTAAGAGCTCACAACTCCCTGAACCCATCTTTCTCACTAGCACACTTAGAGGTGCTCTCTCTGATCCTCAAAGCATCAGCCAGCTTTAGTGCAGTGGTTCTCAACTGAGAGCAGTTTTATCCCCTAGGGGACATTTGGCAATGTCTAGAGATGTGTTTCACGGTCGCAACTGGGTGAAGGGTGTTATTAAGCATATAGGGGATGGAGGCCATCTTATAGTGTACAGAACAGTCCCCAACAAAATAGGATCTAATCCAAAATGTCAGTAGTGCCGAAGTTGAGAAATCCTGCATTAGGGCATGGGGTAGACCGCCTCTGCAGAGGCCAAGAAAATAATTGTCTAAACTTTCATGGTCTGATGAAATTTTCTGTGATACCTGGAAATGTTCAATATCCATGCTGGCCACTATGTTAGCCACAAGAGACATGTGGTTGTCTAGCAGTTCAAATGTGGCCACTGTGGCTGAGAAAGTGAATTTTTCATTTTATCTCATTTTAATTAATTAAATTCTAATCGTCCCATGCATCTAGTGCCTATTATATTGGACAGTGCAGGTCTATGTAATGGGAGCACAGAAACTCTGAGATAGCCAGTTATTTCCTCCACTGGTTTATAACAAAAATTCCATAGTTGGACACTCCTTTCTTATCTAAGACTTTGACTCACTGATATGAAATTACCCTGGGAGGGAGATGACTTTACCTTATAAAGCACTGATGTTAATTTAATATGACTAATGGATCTGAAAGATGTTTTGACAGGAGCAGAGAGCATTGTGGGCCCTTAAGTGTAGGAGGCGACACCATGACATTGACTAGGGCACATGGGGTAGGAATCTGGAGTAAACTGAAGGAGGTAGAGACATGGGCTTGAGGTAACAAAGGCAACCTGTGCTTACTTTAATCATATAAACTCTGCTGAGAACAGAAGCCAAATACTCATAATTCCCATTCAGAGACATGTTCTGTGAAAACTAGAACCAAAGAGGGGTAGAAAAGACAAAGTATAATACAAAGGTGAGTTTGTTTCCTGCTCCTTTTCTTCCTGATTTTAGCTCTTAGATCGAGTCTCCAACTACTGAAATACTATGGTGCCCCCTCCTGTGGGCAAGTCAGTAAAAGCAATACTCAAGTGCAGGAGACAAAAATGGTTGTTCTCTTTAATCTGATTACAAAATTCTGGATAAATACATCAAAGCTTTATTATTCTGATTTCTGCTGGTTCCCTAAACAGGTACGTGCCTCCTTGTTAACCTAGCACTGTTTTAGGGCCTATTTTCTACATAACTCATTGAATAACTAGTCTATTATACAAAATTTCACATATGGAATATTTTATACTTTACTGTAAATATTTCTAGAGAAAGAAATCACTAACCTCACTTGGTAGGCTGTATCTATGCATATTTCTAGAGATGAGGAAAGAATAATGATTAAAACCAACCTCTTCCTAAATGTTCTGTAGGGCTCAAACTGGAGCCCCTGGTGGCATCAGTTTTGGTGATTCTCATGGGAAACAATGGAGACTGAATCAAAAGAGTAAGTCCACCAAAAGTATGACAGAAGTGGGGAAACTGTGTTACAAGAAGAGCTAAAAAGAAAAGAATTCTTCTGCCCAGAAAGACACAAGCTGAGAGAAACATATGCCTGAAAAAATAGTCGTGAACATTGACTTGGTCACAAAGTGTTAGTTTGTCTGAACATGGCAGAGTTGATGGGGTGGGTGGGAGGGTGAAGGGGAGTGGAATGTTGTTAAATTTAGGAGAGTGAAAGGAAGTATTTCATCTGAGTCAATTTAGGTTACTACAACAAAAATACTGTATACTGTGTGCTTATAAACAACAGAACTTTATTTCTCATAGTTCTGGAGGTTGGAAAGTACAAGATCAAGGTTCATAGATGTCTTCTTACTGTGTCCTCACATGAAGGAAAGGAAAAGATAGCTCTCTGGGGTCTGTTTTATAAGGACACAAATCTCATTTATTAGGACTCTACCTTCATGACCTAACAATCCCCTAATTCCATCACATAGGGGATTAGGTTTCTATATATGATCTTTAGGGGCACAGACATTTAGTCTATAGTATTCTGCCCCCATCTCCCTGAACATCACATCCTTCTTGCACGCATAGTGTCTTTGTTTCATCCCAATATCTACCAGATTCTTAACTCATTCCAGCAGCAATTCAAAGGTGTAAAGTCCAAAGTCTCCTCTAAATGTCATCTAAATCAGATATGGGTAAGACTCAAGGTGTGATTCATCCTAAGGCAAATTTCTTTCCAGTTGTGAATCTAAGAAACTCTGCTTATTTTTCGCTTAACAATTTCATCTTTAAGTTTTTCTCTCCTCAGATTTTACTACAAGCAGTCAAGAAGAGCCAAGCTGCACCTTCGACACTTTGCTTAGAAATGGCTTCAGCTAACTATCCAGTTTCATCATTGACTAGTATTACCTTCTACAAAATACTGGAACACAAAATAATTCAGCCAGGGTCTTTGCCAATTTATAGCAAGGATGGCTCTTCCTCCAGTTTTTGGTAACATGTTCCTCATTTCTGCCTGGAACCTCATCATAATGGCCTTTACTAACCATACTTCTACCAATATTCTGTTCATGATTACTTAGATACTCTCTAAGGAGATTGTGGCTTTCTCTACAGTTCTCTCTTTTCCTTCTGTGCTCTCATCAGAATTGCCCGTAAGGACCCATTCATGGCAATTTAGGCTTTTTCTA
This sequence comes from Pteropus medius, assembly GCF_902729225.1. Taxonomy (NCBI): domain Eukaryota; kingdom Metazoa; phylum Chordata; class Mammalia; order Chiroptera; family Pteropodidae; genus Pteropus; species Pteropus medius. The sequence continues at coordinate 3,630,491 of NW_024355205.1, read as the reverse complement.
GCAGGCAACTCAAAACTCTTTCAGCCTCTACCCATTACCTGGTTCCAGTGCTTCTGCATTTTTAGATATTTGTTACAACAGCATCCCAATTTTAGTAGGAGTTTCTGTCTTAGTCCTTTCAGCTTGCTATAACAAAAATACCACAGACTGTGTGGCTTATAATCAACAAATATTTCTCACTGTTCTGGAAGCTGGCAAATCCAAGATCAAAGCATCAGCAAATTTGATGTCTTGTGAGAGCCCTCTTTCTGGTTCACAGACATTTTCTCATTGTGTCCTCACATGGCCTAAGAGACAGGGAGCTCTCTGGAGTCTCTTTTATAGGAGCACTAATCTCATCCATGAGGGCTCCACCCTCATGACCTAATCACTTCCCAAAGACTCCATCTCCAAACACGTTCATATTGGGAATTAAGCTTCAAAATATGAAGGGAAGAAAGGCACAAATATTTATTCTATGTCAATAATTTAATACAGTTGGGAGGGAGTAGTGGGGAGGGTGAGGTGATTGGGAGCCTTTTATCTTGATGCCAAAGGCTGTAGAAATAAAGAGCTCCAAGGATGTTTAAATGTAAAATGACAGTTTCAAAGTTTATTCTTCACTAGAGGAAACTGAGTGTTTAAAATTAATCTCTTGAGATAAGCCTAGAGAGGTGTTCTATCTCTTTCCCATAATGACTGCTGTGCCATTCTCCAAAATAAGACACTAGACCAGTCTTGTCACAAGTCTTTGGGTTTATTTCATATGGCTACTCTTATTAAACCTCATAATTGAATTTGCAGTTAACTCATATTTGACACAAGCAGCTTTTATGTGCTAGTGCTAAAACCAGGCTGAAAAACACAGTACCTCCCTGGGTAGAAGTGGCAGCAGCAAGCCCAGACATATGGGGTGGGGGCTGTCATTCAAGTGCACTAATAGCTGTTTTTAAACTGATCCCCATTAAGTCTTAGAGTGCAATGGCTGATTATTGGGTCAACAAACATGAAAAGCTTTGTCAATGGCCCAAGTTTGAACCAGAAGCAACATGTCTTTCATGAGCATTTAGGATGAAAGATGTAAGATTAAAAAAATGTTGGTAACAGTGAGCACCGTTTGAGGGTCTTTTTTGTGTATGTTTTGCTTTGAGAGAAAACGTAAGGCAATAAGATCTGTGAAATGTCCTTGTTCTGTTTTCAACCCAGGGGTGAAAGCTCTGAGTTACCTTTATGTTTCCATTACAAGAACTGTAGGGTAGGGTTTTCAATCAGAATTTCAGCTCTTAGTTTAATGAGACGACATTCATATGTAGTGGTTAGTGAATGCTGGTTCAAGGAATACATTACTGAGTATAAATTTGATCACGTTATACCTCTTCTTAGAATCTTTAAAATTCTGGAGGTAGTGGCTCTCCATTACCTTCAGGATGGGGGTGTCTCCTCATTGGTACGTATACACCTCTCACCTTTGTTCCTGTCACATGGAGATACTTCCAGTTCTCCAAATGCTCCAAGTTTCCTTGCTGTTTCCTCAGAATAATATGCATCTTCTCTGTAAAACCAACCTTAACAACCCTTGAATTAGACTCTCCTTTGCATTGTTTCAACTTCATTATAGCACACATTGTGTCCTATTGAAATCAGCTCCCAATTCAACTGTGAGATCCCTGAGGCCAGGGGTGGGTGCTTTGTTGCAGTCTTTCCTGTTTTCCCAATGACTAGCATAATGCCATGCACAAAGGTAGTAGCAGGTCAATATGTATTAAATGATAGAATAGATGAGTTTCAATGAACTACAAATGATGAAGAGCTTTTCAACATAGACACACCCTATATTTTCTTTTTGGCTGAATAAATGCTAATAGAGCAGTTAGTAGTCAGTCCCCTTATATCAGTTCCATACAGTTAAAGCTATATTCTAAATCCATGGTTTCTCTTAAGACAAATGGAAAGAAAAGTAAAAATAGAAACAGTTCATACACTTCAGAAAAAGAAAAAAGAAGGAAGGGTCTTCTTTCAGAAAGTCTACCTCAGTGCAAGTGATTGTTTGTATTTTGTTCTGAGGCTAGGTCCCTGAACAAAAAGAAAGTGACTGAAATATATTATGTTCCATCCATGAGATTAAAGAGGGAACAACTTTTAGTTTCCAATCTGTCAAAAGATACAAGATGTATTTCAACCAGAAACCTTTTTTAAAGAAGCTTAGGAGTGTAGGAGTTGCATTAGACAATGGAAACAAAATTGAATCTAACATGAAGTGCCTGATTAATTATCCTGTGTATTTTGCAATACCTCCTCCCCTTTTCATTTTTTAGAAATGAATAAGCTTTATTATTCACCTCAAATGGACTTGTTGTGCCTCACAGGTATTGATGTTTCCCTTGGAAAGAGCCATTCTCCTCCTCTTCTTTTTGTGGAAAGACCAAGGGAGCATTAGCACAAACACTGTATCTCCCAGGATGTGGGGAAGACATCAGGTGAGTGGTAGGTGCAGAGGCTGGGCCAGGGCCACACAGCCCGAGAGGTTTTCCCTCCTGGCAGAGAGGGCTGTCTCTACTTGTTTCTCCCTGAGATTGCTCATCAAGTGCAGCTGGGATTTGGGCAGCCCGCAGCTGTGTTTAGGAGTGCATTTGCTTTATCTACCGCATCCTTTGAGGATTTCGTTGCAGGCCATTTTATCCACTTTAATGAATGCTCTGGCAGTTTCTGAACGCCAGGCTGTGTCTGCATGTCCTGAATAGTGATTATTTTCACCATTGTTGAGATTGAATAGAACATATACTCACATATCCTTTTCATATAATGTGTCCTCCAGTTCGAGCTTAAACAAGAAGATAACCCGCAGGGAGAAAAGCTTTAGCTTTAAAGTTGAGGTTGCCCAGTTTTCTTTCTTTTCCTCATGCTCCATTAATTAATCAATTGCCTCCTACTGCTCTTTATAATTTTTTAGCGGTTTTCAAATCTGCCCTCTAGGTTCACCAAGTAAATATGGCACATCAATTAAAAGTTAAATTGTACAAAGTTACTTAATGGAATAGGGAAATATGATACATAAAGTAGAAGAGGCAGGTTATAAAATAGTTTGAGCAAATGACTATATATATATATATATATATATATATATATATATATATATATATAATTTTCAAAGAAACTAATAGGATACATGCAAAAATAAATAAAGCTTACTCCTGGAGTGGAATTAAGGGCCATTTAAATTTTATTCCATATGCATTAACATTTTCCCAAATGTTTTTACATCAAGAATGTATTAACTTTTATAATCTCAGTAATACAAAATTCTAAGAAAATGAAATGAATGCATGCAAATAGGGGAATATAAGTATTCCCTATGCTTTCTATTCCTGTCACTACATAGTTCATTTCTCCTTTTTTTCTCATCTACGAAAATTTCCTTGCATGTCACCCTCTCTTTAATCTCTCCCCATTTAATTTATTCTGTTTCACAGAGGTCATCTAGAGCAGAAAATCTGACCATGTGGCTCCCCTAAATCCTACAGGGTTTCCTGTAAGGCAAAGAAGTCCAAAATCTTCAGGCTGAAGATTAAATCCCTTGAGAAACTCTTCTGCACCTGGGGTTCAATTCCAACTCCTGTGTCTCCATCCTGGGTCATCAGGAGGCTGTCTGGGTCTCTCTTGCTTTGAATCTGGTGTCTTCTCATCTGTCTCCACCCTCATCTATCTCATTTACTCTCTGATTCTTTTAAGAGTCAGCTCTTGTGTTGCTTTACACAGGAAGCCTTCCTCAGCATCTCCAAGTAAAATTAGGTTTTTCTTTTCTGCCTTGTTCATATCTCCACATTAGCATTTATCTCATCAACATAAATTATTACTTCATGTGTCTCTTTCTCCACCTAAAGGGCAGGAGAGTGTTCTGTCCCACTCCGTGCTCAGCTCCCAGTGCAGTTCAGGCACTAGCAGGTGTGCAACAGACATTATTGAGCAAATATACCCTCAGCTTGCATGGAAGGGGGAGGGAAGAAAATGGAATCTGAGTTTACTTTCATTGATTTATTGCTCTGACTCCAGAAGCTGTCATTCTTAGTTAAACAAATATTGGCTCTCTCTTTCCTCAGAGGATGGTGATACACTAAAAAATTTTAAGGTATTCAAGCATGCCAGCACTTACCCACTTTGCACATTTGGAGTGCAAGGAGATTCATCCCATTCACTGTGCCTTGTAGACACACTGCAAAACACTTCCCCTCAGTAAGCAATGTAATTCTGGATAAGTGAAGTCTTACATGGTATTATGGGTTGAACTGTGTCCTCTCTAAATTCATATGTTGAAATCCTAAGCCCGAGTGCCTCAAAAATGTGACCTTATCTGGAAATAGGATTGTTGCAGATGTAATTAGTTAAGTTAAGATGAGTTCGTTAGGGTGGACTTGCTAATCCATTATGAGTAATTCAATATGACATTCTTATAAAAGGGGGAAATTTAGACACAGACACAGAGAGAATGCCATGTGAAGATGAAAGCAGAGATTGGGATGATGCTTCTACAAGCCAAGAAATATCAAGAATTGCCAGCAAAACACACAAATTTGGGGAGAGGCATAGACTCTTCCTCAGAGATTTTGAACCCTGCTGACACCTTGATCTCAGACTTTAAGCCTCCAGAATTGTGAGATCACAAATTTCTGTTGTTAAACTGCTCGGTCTGTGGTACTGTTTTAATAGCAGTCCTAGCAAATTAACACACTCAGGGATCCTTCGGTGAACTATCAGAAAGAGGCATTATAATCTAAAGCTCCCCTATTGAATTATCATTTTGGTAGCCAGTACCTGGCATGATTATGGCTCCCTTTACAAATGAGAGAGGAAAGAACCTATCCTAGCTCTTTTGAAAATTATACTATGGTGTATTTTCTTCTTCGTATACTTTACAAATTTTTTTCAATTGAATAAAAAAACAACACAACCTATTTGAATTTAGGTACATATAGAACTAAATTTAAAAGATGAAAGAATAGATTGAAAAATAAGTTCTTTGCTTACTCTCAGTCCCTGCTACCCAGTTCTCCTCCCCAGAGACAACCTCTTTTATATGTATATATATATGTATATATGTATATGTATATATATATATATATATATAAATTTTGCATAAATGATTTTATGCTATACACATAGTTCTGTACCTAGATTTGGTGACTTAATTATAGAAGTTACAGATAAATCTCTACTAGAATACACAAACGTGTCTCATTCTTTTTGATAACTGCTTATTATTTCTTTGATGGATATTTTCTGCCCATTCTTAATAAATTCTTAGCTGACTTCTCATAATCGAAACAAACAAAACATTTTCAAAGTGATCCCATCACAGCCTGGACAGGGGTGAGCCTGCCCATTGCTTTAATCCCCATTAAAGAGATGGTTACTATCTTTGTGGAGTTGTTAGATGTGTTTTAAACTCTGTGAAAGCTGGCTTTCCTCATGTTTTATACAGGTGTCTCCAAAGCAGAGTAGCCTATGTTTGGTATGGAGCTGGCCCATCCTGGATGGCTAGATCCTATTTCGTCAAATTTTTCCCCTCCCGTAAGCTTTGCTAAAAATGATCAATTGGTACATGTTGGGCCAGATGAAATGTGAAACCACATGTATTAATCAAAACCTTTGAGTAGTGTATTCATTGCCTTCCTGTAGACCATGGGCCATCATTCATTCCCAAATGCTATTGCGCTGGGATTTCAGGACTCACCTGAGTTTTCTGCTTACATCTCTCGAACCTTTCCTGAATTCTCAGAGGCAATTGGGAAATGCTTCTGTTTCAACAAGACTGTGTATGCAATCATCATCTAATTTCCAAAAATAAGTTAATAAAGTCATTCAGTTTTAATATAACTACATCATACTTTACATGGTTGATTCTGAATGTGATCTTAAGGAGATAATGGCCGTATCTAATTCATTATTTTTCATATTTGTCTAAGGAGCCCTTTAAATATTAGCCATGGCCACAGGTTCTGGTGATATTCAGAAGCTGTATTTATCTGGAACATCATTCCTGGTGAGTCTGTGACTTTCGAGTAGGCCAGGCAGCATGTGTGCATGATAAAAATTCCCTTCCTGTTCAGAGTCTCATTTATCCTTCAGGGTCTGATTGCCTCTCAGAAGTGTCCAAAGATCTCTTCAGTCTGAATGAATAGCTTTCTCTCTTTATCCAAAATGTGAAAATATACTCCTTTACTTAGTAGCTCTTATTTTCCTCAGTGTTGTTTTGAGATATCGTTTCCATGCTGACTTCCTTTACTAAGCTGCACATTTGCCTTGAAGATAAGAATTAGGTGTCTGTACTCCTCATTCACAGAGTAGGAGATAGTCAATGTCCCCTGAGTGAAGAGATGATCATCACACATTCAGATTATCAGACAGCAATACATAACATTTATGGACCACTTACTCTATACACTTAAAGCATCATTTAAAGAATTTTCCATGGATTATCTCATTTAATTGTCATAATATTCTTTATGTGATATTATCATTATCTCCATTTTATAGAAACAGAGACATTTTAAGCCTCTTGCCTAAAGTCACAGAGCTAATTCAGCTTTAGATGATGTAGTCTCAGACACACTAAGATGCCTGTTTCTCAACAAGCCCCAAAGTTTACAAAACTTAAAAGTCTAGCCATCAAACTTTTATGATATAGAAGTTTAATTAATTTACAAGTTTAGTTAATAGATTATTTTAATGGCCTTCTAATTTAGCTCCCTGCTTTTGTTTTATTTCTCTTGCTTTTGTCCTAGAGGCTCAATAGACAAATGTGATCCTGTTATATCTGAAGTCAGTTCTTGGCCCAAAACTTTACAATGGCTTCCCATGTCACTAGGGTAAAAGACAGAGCCCTTATAATTGCCTATAAAGTAAAACGATATCTTTTTTGACCTTTACAATGTCTCTGACTTCATTTCTTACTCTTTCTCCTTTGCTTACCACATACTCCAACCATGCTGCCTCCTTTCTGTTCTATTAACAAGTCAGGCACGTTTCTGCCTCGCAGCCCTTTTTATTGATGCTCCCTCTCTCTGGAACTCTTCCCCCTAGAAATCTTTTATCTTCTTCAAATTGTTACTTTAAAGGAAACTTCTTAATCTGCTGACCATGACAGAGTAACCAGTTTCAAACTAGCTCATCCCCTGTAAATAATCAGGAAACTGGGCAAGATATGTGAGGTTAACATAATGTTCAGGTAATGGAAAATAAGCAGCACAAGAATGCATTACCTCGCAGAAGGGAGCATGAAGTGAGTCCCACAGTTATTCTGCTCTCTGCCTGGAGATCTAAATTTGAGCAGAGTACAGTAGTTTGGCCTAGTTGAAGAGACAGGGATCAGAGTTCAGAGCAATTGAAATGAATAGAATCTTTGCAGAAAGAAAGCCCTAGAAATCTGTATGTGAGGGGATGGCTGAGAGCTGGACTATACATATGCATAGAAAAGCAGCCCAAGGCTTACCAAACATCAGCTGCTAAGGATTGAGATTGAAACAAAGATAATAGAACTTGAGAAGTTCTATGGGGGAAAATATGTGAGTATTTAAATTAACTAAAATTAAATAAAATTTAAAATTCAGTTCCTCAGTCATATTTGAGTGATCAATAGTCACTATCCTATTGCTTGGTGTAAACATAGAACATTTTTCTCAATGCAGAAAGTTCAATTAAACAACTGATATTGTGCCTCTACAATGTAAAATTCACAATTTTCAGAAGTCAACCATAAATCACTAGAAGTGGAAAAACACAGAGTGAAAATCCAGAGTGAAAAATAAAAGCAGTCAAAGAAACTGATTTTAAGATGGACCAAATGTTGAACTTAGAAGATGAAGACTTTAAAACATAGTTGTTTTACAATGCATATTCAAAAAATTAAAAATATATTCACTAATTCTTAAAAAGGTACTATTGAGTGAATAAATCAGAAATCTTAGCAGAGTAGTGGAAACCATAAAAAGAACTGCATGGAAATTTTAGAATTGTGCAATACCTTCAGTGACTCATTCACTGGAGGGGCTCACAGGGTGAAGATGGTGGAAGAAACAACCAGTGCAGTTGGAGACAGATCAATAAAATCCATCAAAGAAGGAAAAACTATTTAGGAAAAATGAACACAGGGTCAGGACCAGTGAAACAGTGTCAAATAGTCCAACACATGTGTGACCGATATCCCAGAAGGAGAAGAGAGTGAGAACAGAAAAAAAATAAATGGTGGCCAAGAACTTCTTTGTTTTTTTTTGTTTTTGTTTTTGTTTTGTAAAATGACAAACAAATCCAAGAATCTCAAGCAATATAAAGGTAAAGAAAATACACATAAGTAAATCATAGTTGAACTACTGAACATTAAACATAAATAGAAAATCTCAATGGCAGCCAGAGAAAAAAGACACATTACATACAGTGAACAAAGTTCAGAATCATTGCTAATTTTTTTTATCAGAAACAATAGATGCTAGAAGATAATGAAACAATATCTTATGAGTGTTGAATAAAAAAATCCTGTCCACCAGAATTTTATATTGAACAAAAATATTTTTCAAAAATGATGTTATAGACATTCTCAGATAAACAAAATCTAAGAAAATTCATCACTGCAGACTTGAACTATAGGAAATGCTATAGGCTGTCCTTCCATCTGAAGGAAAATCATAACAAATGGAAAATACAGAAAGAATAAAAAGTAGCAGAAATAGTAAAATAATCAAATGAACAAACTGTGGTACATTCATATAATGGGCTAATTAATAATCAGTAATTAAAGCAATAACTACCCATAAATGCCATCATATGGAGTAAGCTGACCAAAAGAAGCCACATGCAAAAGACTGTATGCTATATGATTCCACTTATATGACATTCAAAAGAAGAAAAACTAATCTATAATTACATTAATAATAACCATGGTATCTCGGGATGTGAGTAGGAGATTGACTATAAAAGAGTAAAGGGGAACTTCCTGGGGAGATGGAAATTTCCATAGCTTGATTAGGGTAATGTGTCAAATGTTATCAATTTAAATATTTAAAATGTGTGAATTTTACAGGAGATAAATTATATCTTAGAAAGGTGGGTTAAAAAATTTTAAGTTACCTACTCTTCGAGGTTTTTCCCCTATTTAAAACTACACCCCAGTACTCCCTAGCTTGTTTTCTCTCTAGTATATATCACTGTCTAATGCACTATATATTTTATCTAGTTTTATCTTCTCTTTAGAATTTAACTTCCATGTAAGCAAGGATTTTTGCCCATTTCTTTCACTGTTGTGACAGTGCTAAGTACTTGGCACATAATACGTGCTCAATAAATGTTACGTGAATGAACAAAAGAATGAATTAAGAAACAAATGAATAAGTAAATGAATTATTTGACTTCCTTTATTTTTTGTTATCAAATGTAAGATTGTCTATGTTGTGAAACCAAGACATCAGATTTTAGTGTAACTCATTTAGAAGTCAGTAAACCTGATTAAGAAAGAAATTAACACATAGATGAAATACAGGTGTGTGTAGTTGGCATGCCATGTGTGATACTTTTCCTAGACTCTCAGATGAACTATGAATGTTTACAATAAATATAACCTCAGATATTTTTCTGTACTTTACCCACTAGAAATAGAGGTGTAACTAGGAAGTTAGGATAATAAGGAGGAGGAAGTAGAGCTGTAGTTGGCAAGAAATAAGATGGGTGGGCTGTTATCTATCATCCTGAGACCTACTATCTTTTTGATTCTTTCGGAAATTAGTAAGTGTAAGCTCTATTAAGTGTTGTGATCTCAGGAACCTGGGCTTGGCACATCTCTGGCTACAAAAAAAAGTGCTTGAGATGGACATAATTATTAAGTGGCATCGATTCTAATGAGTTAGGCACTTCATTTAGCATCAAATTTCTGACAATTGAGAAAAATCTATCTAGTCTACCTTATTGAAAGGCCCACTCTAGTGAAGATATTTACCTTGAAGAGAGAAGGCTTGTTTAAGGTAGGGGAAAGTTTGGAAGGGGATGTGCACAAAATACTAACAGCATCAAGCTCCTATCCTAAGTGCCACACCTTTCCAGAGAAAAGAACAAACTGTACTCCAAGTTTCAGGCAAGGGCATGTTTATTTCAGGTTATAGTTGATAAAATAAGATTCCAACATAAAAAGCCATCCGCATGGCTCTGAAGTGTGTGACCTCAATGCCGCCTCCTCCAAGGCAAACTCCAGCCTCTCTCTGATTTCTACTGCACTTAGATTGCATAGCGTACATTCCAACACGTGACTGCATTCTGCTGGGTATTGTTCCTGTTTTTTAGCCAATATTGCACCACCTACCCCCACCCCATCATGAATGTCAGCCTCTCCAGAGTTCAGAAAACAGGTACCTTATCTCCTACTCTGTTTATTCTTGCCATCAACTTCCTTCTCTATCACCCCTCCCCCTCCCCCTACTCTGCCCTCCACTAGAGTCATTATTCAAAGAAAGTAGGGTTGGGACTAAGGGGTGGGGGAAAGAAGAGGAGAGTATTTGTAATTCTCATTCTGTGTCCTTCTGAGTGTTAGGATTATAAATGCCAGAAGTTAGCCCATTCAATGGAAAGGAAAGAAATATGGGGACATTCTTGTGGAAGTAGAGAAGCTATTAAAGAAGAAAGATATTTAACAAAAGATGTTCTTGTCTGGAATAGGGTGACTGGGAAGGGGAGGCTGCAAAGAGGGACCAGGGTGAGGTAGAATGGGGGGAGGGTGAGAGTGAGAGTGAAAAAAAAACAAACAAAGATTCCGAAGGAAGGAAGAGAGAGAAGAAATCCACTGAGGGGAATATTTAAGATTTAACAGGGGTTTGGGGCGACAGATAGAGAAGATGAGCTGATTAATGCTTTAAGCCCAAGCCAAAAAACTGCGTAATGAGAGACTATGACATTTGTGACTTATTTCAACAGTATATCATTTTAGACAGTGTGAAAAAATTTCAGGGTTTCAAGTTACGCATGTATGTTATATTGGTTATCTTGATGCAGGACAGTATGGATGAGATGAAGAAATAAACACCAAGATAGCAAGTGTGAATGTGTGTTTATGTATGTATGTGTGCGTGCGCTGCATTTAAAGACATTAAAAAAGACTCTCTTCCTGCCAACTCTAGCTCGGTATGTGGAACAAAGATCCGCCTCTTCTCCTGTTATCACAGCCATAGAAGGGCACGGCTTAATTGCCAGGCGAACCTCTGTATAAAGGGGTACCCAGACTCAATTCCGTTGTGGTGGGTTCCCCCCACGCCAACAAACAATTCAATTCTTATGCTACCTGCCCAGAGATAGCATCGGATTCCACCAGTTAAGGGTTCAGTCCTACAAGATTACTTCCCCTCACACACATGTACTTCAGATGCCAGCTGCAAACCCAGGTTGTTACCTGGACTTCTGACCAAATGTCTACAGAGTGAAGGTTCTAACAACTCCCTTTAACTCAGAATGAAAATTATAAGTTTAGGTCGTCACCCGTACTTCTTACCAACTGGCTATAAATCAGAGGATCTCATGACCTCCTCAGGTGTGATTAATTTGCTAGAGTGGCTCACAGAACTCAGAGACACATTTTATTTACTAGGTCACTGGTTCATTGTAAAAGAATATAACTCAGGAACAGCAAGGTGGAAGAGATGCATAGAGCAAGGCGTGGGGAAAGGGCTCAGAGCTTCTATGCGCTGTCCAGGCATTCCTCTCATCCCACACCTTCACGTGTTCACTAGCCCAGAAACTCTTCAAAAAAAGGCCAACGAGCTGTCCTCTTGGGTTTTCAAGAAGGCTTCATTACATAATCATGATGTCATTGGTCATCATCAGTTGATTCAAGCTCCAGCCCCTTGCTCCCTCCTTGGAGCCTGGGGGTAGGACTAAAAGTTCCAAATCTCTAATCACATGGTTGGTTCTCCTGGCAACCAGTCCTCACCGATGTTAATGTAGCAAAGACACCTTGCTCACTCTCAAAACTTAGGAAATTCCAAGGGTTTGGGGAACTGTGAGCCAAGAACTGTGGATGAAGACCAAATAGCTGATAAATAATAATATCACAATCGGATTATCCAACGTTGAATCTGCTCTTAGTCCCCTGTCCCCGAGTTTCCAAAGAGACTTTCCGAGAAAGAGATTATCTTCTTTTCAACCCTACAAACACTTGTAGAGGAAGTATCTCTAGGTAGAAAGTACATGAAGCATCATGCCTTGGTTGTAAATATCAGTACAGTACTAGGCAAAGCAGCATTAGGGAAAGATACTTTTAGTTGACATCAAAAAGCCAAGTCAGTGTGATAGATGGGGGTGGAAACAATTTCCAAGCTCATTTCTTACCACTTCCCCTGGCTCATGCCCTTTGGCCTCACTGGCCTCTTGCTGCTCCTCAGACACAACTGCTGCACCTGCTTTCTTTGCCTAAAGGCCCTGACACCAGACTTGGAGGATAATGACTCCTGAGACCTCTCTGTCTAAAGCACCTCCTATGCTCACTTCTAGCTTCTTTATGACACTTACCACTCTAGCATCATCTAGTGTATCTATTTATCTATTTGGCTTAGTTGTGTCTCCACTGTTAGAATATAAGCTCCATAAGAACAGGGACCTTGTCCACCTTCTCTGTCACTAAGGACAGTGTCTGGTGCTCAGGAAGTGCCCAATAAACGCTCACTGAATGAATAAGCGTTCCTATTTATACAGTATTTTAATCTTTTATGTTACGTAGAAGAGATTTTTCTGTACTGGGTACTAATTCAGCAGACTTTCCCAGTCCTACTATTTCATACAACAATGAGTACTGTCCTTAAAAAACAAAAGAATGTGGTGGGGGATGTGTTAGCTGTAGAGACCCATTCAGAAGAGGAATGCTCTTTATTAAGGAAGAAAATATCTGTAGTTCACTTTTGTGTGTGGTCATAGGAAGTCCCAGAGGCCCCCAGGTGAATTCAAAGTCCCTTCTGTTTACTGAGTAGAACTTTATTATGATGCACACACTAGAATTTGCAGGCGGAAAAGGCTTGGCTCTCTTTGACTTATGCCCACAGTTTCTGTTTGAGTCTAGCCTGGACAGTCCTTGAGAGAGAAAGTTAGGGCTGGTGAGCACTGGGGCACTGGCATTGCAGAGAGGATCTGAGCTGGCAGCTATACCCTCAGCTTTTCAAGCCTCCCTGACTTGCTTTGATCACTCAACCAGTAGCTGCTGCAGGCAGCATCCCTAAGTTTATGCTTAGTAGGGTCCCAGCTCTTGAACCTCATGTAAAGATGGTGTGAAAACCTCTTTTCTCTGTGGGAACCCACACTTGATAGCTTTAGCCCAATGCTACTGTGTCAGGCCCAGCCCAACACTGAGTTATGAAGGGTAAGCCAGTCTTTCCTGTTTCCCTTCCTCACAATTACATTTCCATGCCCCAACCCCTTTCCCCGCCCTTCATGGATCCCCATTTGGGCTACGGGGCATCTGGGGCAGAGCTTATGCAGTCTGCTCTGGCCAGCCCTTACCTAATCTTTCTTTCCACTCTCCGGCCTCAACTTACGGTGCCCACCTCTCCACCAGAAGAGCAGCGCCAGGGAGGTGCAGCCTGGAGTGGCACCAAAGGGATGAAAATTGGGATGCCAGGCCATTCTTTTCATCTTTATGATCTGCAACTTTGGGGAAGTCACTTCTCTCTGAGACTCAGTTTCTTTGCAACCATGCAATAAAAATTCTCTATCTAGCTCAGAGTATCTCTAGGTTCAAATTAATGATGGTGTACAAACTTAAAGTCTCACCCAAGCTTCTAAACTGAGACGTTCACAGTCCACGGTACTTCTTGAACTAGTCTGGGCAATACAATTTATATTATCATTTATATCCAATCTTCATATATATCCAGTCTTAAGGAGAAATCATTTAAGGTGAGGATTTCAGGTGTCAGGCTGACCTCTAGAGGCAATACCTTGAGAGAGAAGGTGCTTTTTAAACACTCAAGTCATAGTTTGACAATTGTCCTCTTGGCCAATACACAAAGCTGACCCATACAAATTCTCATATAATCTGGACAGGACCAAGAGATGGTTTCAGAGGCTACCATCACTGTCACATAACTAGTTATTTTGCAACTCTTGCCTCATCAAAACCATGTTTTTCTCTCGGTTCAGTTTCTTTTTCAAATATCCTGATTACAAATTGCAAAGAACAGGCAGACCTAGGCAACCCAAAATGGACGTCTCATCATCAGGCTTTGGCAACTTCCTTTCCTCTGTGACTAAGTGTGGGAGCAGAAATTGAGACTCACAGACTCTTAGAGTAGATGAGAACTTACAGGTCAGCAGGTGTGGCCTCCCTCAATGTCGTCGGTCACCATGCTGACTGAGAACCTACTCTGTGCCAGATGCTAGAGAAGATATGAACAAGATGCTGAATAAGACACTATGATTAACCAGGAGGGGGGCAGGCAAGTAGACAAGCAGCTGGAGTATGCAGATAAATATAGTGTAGCTGTACTCTTGAGGGATTCTGGAGAGAATGTCCCCCAGAGTTTGGAAAATCAGAAAAAGCTTTTGAGGAGAGGTAGAGTCTTAGAGGAAAAAAAGGAGTGAGCTGAAAGAAGATTGAAGGGTGGAAGGAAGATGTTCCAGGTAGAGTTTATAGCATGTGCAGGGCACAGAGGCCAGAAAGGAAAAGAGGTGGGAAGAAAGAAAGGAGAGACTGAGAAGGCGAAGTAAGAGAGTGGGAAGACCAGGATCAGGGGGATGTGACTGATCTCTTCACACAATTAGGGACCTTCCAGGGGCCCCAGAGCTGGAGTGTAGAGTTCAAGGTGAAAAGTGGCAGGAGATGAGGTTAGAGCAATAAGCCTGGACCAGATCAGGAGGGGCCTCCTGGACCTCGTTAGGGAGTTAGGACTTCATCCCAAAGACAGCAAGGGGGCTCCAAAGGTTTTAAACAGCACAGTAGCTAGAGAATACTGGATGAATTCTAAGGTTTCTTCAGTGGTCCCCTGGCAGACAGTTCATTCAACTGTGCGGCAGATCAACTTGTTAACAAAATGTGTGTTCAAATGGAGTCTGAAGCTGCCATCATAAGAACATGAGACTGGTCCTTCCCTTACTAGTCTGCTTGCTGTACCACCTGTAGTGTTCTCAATATTTGAAGACTTTCTCTTATCCTACCTGTGCCTCAAGTTTCCTCTTCTTCAGGGTTAACAAGCCCAATCTCTTCCATGACTTCTCATAAGACACAGGAGAGTTTCTCCTTGGAAGCAGGTGGTTTGGGAACCCAGCTTTTCCCCTCTTGCCTCTCCTCTAGAGAAGTGAGTTGTCTCTACCACAGATGTTCAATCAGCCATGAGGGCACAGGCGGAGCAGATGAACCCCTTCCTGGTGGGCAATGTATACGTTTACACAAACACTGAGCCCAGCTTGCTTTGTTTTATCACAATCAATGTCTAGCTTTTGCTTCTTTGGGTAACTAAATCTGCCACCACTGATCACCTTGCTGATCACGTTCTCTTCACTCTTCCTTGTTTCCCAGGAATATACTCTTTTTATGTTCCTTTATTTTGTCAACCCTCAAATATAACTATTCAGTTTCTTTTTACAGCTTCTTTCTCCAAAGCTAGATAAATCTTAATATGGATGCCTTAATGCCCCCTTGGCAACATGGCATAGTAGTAAAAACAGTCTTCAGAGTCAGAAAGACCAAGTATGAATTTTAGCTCAGCTAATTAATAACTGTGTGGCTTTGGGCAAATGACTTAGTGTGGCTGAGCTTCAGTTTCTTCATCTGTATAACACTGACAGTATCTATCCTTCAGAGCTGGGAAGATCTCAGTTAATTTAGGTAATGTCCTAGGTTCATAGTAGGCATGCGAGAATTGATAATTATTAATAATGAAAATGACAATGGTAATAATGATGATGATCTAGCTCTTCTATTTACAGCTGTATGCCCTGGGTCTACTTACTTATTTGGAGTCTCAGTTTTTTAAATAAGAATAATAGTCGTTATTTGGAGATCCAATATGACAAAAATATGTAAAACACACAGTAGGCTCTTGGAGCACGAGTATGTTTCTTCCTCTTTGCCCTCCAGGGGATCCCCCTCCCTTTTTGGCTATAACTTCCATTCTTAGGCCCTTTCCCCCCATTTCAAGATGTTACTGGCAGGGGTCTCGAACTCTTTCTGGGCAAACAGCGTGCGAGATAAGGCTCTCTCTTTTCGTTGCCCAAGATCAAAGAGTCATTTGTCTGTTCCTTGTTTTTCCTTTGTTCTTTCTTTCCTGCCTGTTATGGGTTGAATTATGTCCTCTGCTCTTCACCACAAAAAAAGATACGTTGTAGTCTAAACTCTCAAGATTGGTAAATGTGACCTAATTTGGAAATAGGGTCTTTGCAGATTTACTTGATATCAGATGAGGTCATTAGGGTGGGCCCTTAACCAATATGACCATTGTCCTGATAAGGGAAGAGAAGCCATGTGAAGATGAAGATAAATGGGAGAAGATGGAGAGAGATTGGAGTTTTGTCACCATGAGCCAAGGAATGCCTAGGGCTATCAGAAACTGGAAGAGGCAAGCAACAATGCTCCTCTAGAGGTTTCAGTGGGAGCATGACCTTACCAACACCCTAATTCAAAACTTCTGGTCTCCAGAACTGTGAGAAAATACGTGTCTGTCAAGCCATCCAGTTTTTGGTAATTTGTCATGGCATCTCTGGAAAACTAACACACTGACCCATGAATAGACAGAGTCCACATGACTGAGAGGTTTGTTATATGTGAAATAAACATTATTCAAGCACACATTTGAATTGACAAGTTTTGTTTTTTACCAAACAGTATTATATTATACAATCGTGTATAAAATAAAGTGGATCGAATGGAGTACAGGCAGGTTGATCGCGAAGGGAAAAAAAACTGCTTTAAAAGAGTCACAACACCACCTTACTGATGGATAAGAGAAAGCAAGTTGTAAAAGTTGGAAGGGACTTATATGAGTGTTAGGGTGAAGAGAGTAATATGAGGCCATAATTCAGAGGTCTCAGGGGAGCTGGCATTTTCATGCTGACTTAATCTAAGATTTCAGCTTAACAAGGGATAAAGGTTATGTCTAAAAATTAGCCACAAAGTACAACTTTACTCCTGACTTAAAAGAGGGCTAAAAGAATAAAACAAGCAGCTGTGTCAGAACTTGCAGGGCAGCGTGAGATGCTGTGGTTCGAACAAAGCTGAGTTGGCCTGAGTATGAATTGCAGGAAGAAGGAAGAAAAAGAAAGAGCTCTGGGGCTATTTATTCCTTTTCTATGGGACACATTGAAGAAAAAATCACATCATATGTCACAGACCCAGATGGAAAATGTGGGGCCAGGCAGAGCACAAAGAATGTGAGTCACCAGCTCCCAACTTTTAGAAGCTTCGTATTTGGGAACCCAGCAAAGAGTCCCCTTGGTTCTGGGGCTGCTGTGAGCTTCAGCCAAATGTTGTGCAGGTCTTAAAAATTGGGACTGGTTGGTGGTGATGGCCTTGGACTCAATGAAATACGGCGTTTCGGGGCAAAATAGTACTTGGATTTCAGCTGAGTGGAGGTGGAGGAAAAAACTGGAGTATACATTGTTGATAGGGTGGTCAGATCTGATGGGGGTGGGGTGGTTCTTGGCTCAGTTTAAGACCGTAGTGTGGACTTGCAGTTGCCTAGCATCTTTTCTTCCTCTGCTTCTGGGAACCATGTTCTGATGCTCCTTTGGGGACTCATCTTTCTCTTCTCAGTCCCTGGTGCTAGAGGTAGCACATGTCCATGGTCCGGCCAATAAGGACAGTCTATTGCCTTGGTCCCAGTAATTGGTTTAGGAATGGGCACAGGGCACATGCCAGCCCAAAGAGAGTCAATGCTAGGTAGGGACTTTTACAAAAACTATTGGGCACAAGATGTAGTCAGCTGGGTTGCTGAAGGAGAGGGTATACACCTGGAGCTGCTGGGGGCCTTCTTGCTACCACACTGGAAGAGCCAGCCTGAGTGAGCTCATGGATTGAGAGAGAGACCAAGTCCTGATGAGACTGAGCTCTTGTATCCAGCTGTGCCTAAAGCTATTTTCTGTTACATGATCTGGTATGCTCCATTCTTAAGCCATTAGAACTTAGGTTTCTTTTACTGGCAACCTAAAGAGTGCTGACTAATACATAGACCTCAGCAAGGCACAATAGGACCACCACAGTACCATAAAAATATCTAGAAGCCAGAGAGAAGATTCAATCTGTATGCGTGTGACATATTGGAACCGTGGGCTTTTAAAACAGAGATTATATAAACACAGGGATGGTTACAAGAGCAATTTAGAGAACTTAGAGTATTTTAAAGCATAAAATAATGGCATTTTTCCTATAAATCCTGCTGGAATTAGGGTATCAAAACAAAATTTAAAAAAACCCAGTTATCTGAATTCTTCTTGCAATAATATGGAATAATAATAATACTAAATAATAATGATAAAAACAATCTCAAAGGCAAGAAGTATGGGTTTCATCTAGGCTCTGACCTAGAACTCCCAGCTCCTCCTGGTTTGTCCGGTGGGATTGTCCCTATTTAAAAATAGAAAGTTCCATGTTCTCAGAACTCTCTTAGTCCTGAACAAATCTGAATGGTCGGCCGTGCCATGTTTTGGAGGAGCTCCAGGTTTCTATAAAGGGCCACAGTAGCCACTGCAGAAGGAGGTACCGAGTAACCTCTTTTGCTTCAGTCATTGGAGTTTCTTCTCTTCTATACATTTAAAATATTAGAGTCTACCAAAGATTTGTTGGGGGCAGGGAAACCTGCTCTCTGAGGAACCTCTCTTTGGAATTCCATGAGTTTGTTTGTTTGTTCGTTTGTATATGTATGTATGTATGCATGTTACGGGGAAAATGGCTCTTGTAGACTGGTGGTTCCCACACCTGGATGATCATAAGAGTCCCCTGAGAAACTTTAACATGATATACATTCTGGATACCACACCTGGATGGAGATTCTGACTCAACCAGAATCGGGTGGAACCAGAGATCTGTATTTTAAAAAATTTTTGCGGGTGATATACATATAAATTATTCATAAATGTCGGTGTGTTAACTATCATCAATAATAAATCACTTTCCACACACTTCACAAATGGCGAAGCACACCTTTGTTTGAGAGACTGTGTTCCAGTACACTTAAATTTTTCCATGCATGACGAGGGCTTATTAAAACAGCTGGGCCCCAACCCCAGGGTCTCTGCTTCAGTAGGGCCTGGGGCTGTGGACAGGAAATTTGCATTTCTAAGATGCTTCCTGGGGGGCAACAGTTACCTTTAGTAGCATGATTGTAGATCACAAGCTCAGTTGAGTGTCCTGTCTGGTTTCTTTAATCTTTGTAATTATTATAATATCCCCTTTCACCACACCCTAGTATGGTGCTCAGTAAATCATTGATGAATAAATGTGTGGATAAATGTCTTTTTGGCCTCAATGATGGTGACTTTTCCACCAGCTTTCTAAAGAATATTGTGATCTACACTTCTTAGCATGTAAGAAAGGTTTCTGTTGGTTATCTAAGGAATATTGTCTCATGAGACCATAGCTGAGGATAGGGTGGGAACAACAGGATTTCCTGCTCTCAGCTTTAGGGGCTTTGTGTGAATACAATGAAGCAAATGCTACATTCTCTCCTGGGGCCTCCAGCCAAGCCCATTGGACTCTCTCAAAGATTCCGTTTTGCTTGTTTGTCACTTTTCACCCACAAATTCCTTTTTGGCTTACTTTAGCTTTCGTCATATTTAAGTTTTAAACTGATTTCCCTGGAGAATACTCAAGCCTATAACTCTATTCCTGTGGGTAAACTTGTCATTATCCCTCGGAAGGCCCAAGGATGACTATTCCAATCTCTGCTCAGGCTGTGCGGGGCCCCCTAATCATCTCTGCATCCTTTGGCTTATGTTTGATTTTTGTTGGGCTGGAACAGCTGCGGGCACCTCGGCACTGTCTTCCCACCCTCCTTCATTAGTACAAGAAATGTTTCTCGGACTACAGAGGCCTACACATGGATGCAACCCAGACCTCTACCCAGACACGCCCCAAACAAAGTTAGGAAGGGAGGGAAAGCCACTGACCATTATTAGCCACTAAAGGGAGAGCACCCTTTCCAAGTTTTGCAAGAAAATTCAGATGGTGTTTAAGTGGCTTGGCAACTTTTATGTAACTACTTGAAATAAGAAACAGCACCTGGAAAAACACGAATAATAATGGCAATAATAGTAAAATTTGAAGGTTCCCTCTATTTTAGACTCCGGCTACTGTGATGATGCCGCAAACAGTTGATTATTTGATATACAGTCTTGTCACCCCTGAGAATACAAGATGTGTGCCCAAGCTGCCAGGAAACAGAGGGTTTTCCCATCTCCTCCCTGGAAAGAAGGTTTGATTCTCATCAGAGCCTATACTTAAGAAGAAACAATCTCCTTTAGATCAATTTTACATCAGATGAGCTGAATGGCCAAGTATGTGGCAATGAGCAAAGGCAGCCTTCCTGGCCCTTCACCCAGGCGGTCACTGTGGTTCTCGCCTCCAGAGGTGACTAGCCAACAAATAAGAGAGCAATCACTCTGCTCTTTAACACCAACAGTGTAACAAAAGCAAAACCTTTCCCCTTATCATCACAAGTAGTAGAAATGCCTGTTGGTACAGAGCTGTTCCTTGTGAAAACTGGCCACGTGTGTGCCCTAGAAGGTTCCAGAATCCCTTGGGTGTTGAGTTAAGGACATTTGTGTTTTAGGAAACACCTCTGAATCTGGCAGGAAAATACTGTGTTAGATAATAATAAATTGAAGATTTAAAAAGTTTTGTTTCTCCAAGTCAAGTCGTTCTAGAGAAAAACTGGCTATTTTTCTTATAGGTAGCCTGTAGTCTTTCAGCAGCATGGTGGTGGTGGTGGTGAGCAGGTGGGTGGGAGGAGAGAGGAAACATGATATTATTGCCTCTGGTAATCAGGACTTTTTTTCTGCTTTACGAAATGTGTAATGGTCGGGGAGGATGTTGCAAGGAAAGATCTAAGACAACTATGACCATTCATAGCAGTGGAGGAGATTTTACTACCAAAGCCACTATAGGCAACAGAAACCTGAGAAAGGCAAAAGTACTGCGGCTTAATAATGCATATTACTACTACTAAGGGAGAAACTAGGTAATCCATAAAGTTCATCTTTTTTTAAGGTGGGTCAGGAACAAATAATTTGTAAGAGACACATTGAGTTCAAAAAGCTAAGAGAGACTCAAAAGGGCTTCTGTATGTAACTGAGAGAGAATAGAAAGTTCCGGCCATGTGGAGGGCAAGTCCCCAAAAATCTAAGTCAGAGGAGTTACAGGAAGAGAGCTAACAAGAATTTCATTTAGGATGGCGGCAGAAGCAGCACAGAGAGGAGCATGCATATTTAGCTCTATGTAGGGAAATTATTGAAGAAGCGGGCTGAAACTTTCAGTAAGCCATCCTGTTTACACTTGAGGGAATCCAGAGTGAAGGGGCCTCTGCTCAGGAGTCTGCAAGGTCCTCTGCTGTGTTTGGGTTTTTCTGAAGAAGAGGGTGGAGGAAGATTCTACCTAATGGTCTGGCATCATTGAGACATACCCAACTGGCTTTAGAGAACAAAAGCCTGCCTGTCCATATTTCACAATAGTCTGCATTGGCTAGTTAATTTTTGGTAAATACACATTAAAGAGAGAACTATATTTATGCCAGTTTGGTTATCTGTGAGTTCCCCTCATTCTCTGTACGCACTTTATTTTTACGTCACGTCCTTTTGAATTTCTTCCTCTGTGTTGATGATTGGATATCATCATTACAGTAGTTTCTCAAGAGCTGTTTCAACCATTGTTAGGCAGAGCTGAACACTTTTCTTTCATAAACATCCCAAACAAATTACCACAGAGAAATTTCAGGGAGAGACATCATATAAGGTTGGCATCTCATCCATTAAACACTGTCTTTGTTATGAATGTGTTCTCTAGTTGGGAGAGTTTAACATGTTGGTGCACCATTTTGTCACCAGATGATTATTCCCTTGAGACTTGTTTCATGCCATTGAGGGACAAAATGCAGTGTAATTGACAGTTGTGTCCAAAAAAAAAAGAAAAGACTTACCAAATAAGTTTTCGAAATTCTTGCCTGTATCATGACAGAAGGAGGATGCTATTCTATCAGCAGAGGTTGGTGTGGAATTCCTAACTAAATTATCTATTATGCGGTAGAATTCTTCAGGCTTCCATTGTCATTGTGTCACAGAGTGAAAAGACAGTAGTCCTTTCCAACTCCAAATTCTATGGTTCCATGGAACTGCTCTTGGAAGAAGACTCAGTCTCTAATGCCACCCAAAAGGGAAAGATTAAAGAGAGGTCAAGCAAAAGAAACCTGCCCCTTAGGATGAAGAGGAATGACATATGAGGAAAGGGTTAAAATACAAATACATCACAGATCCGCAAAACAAACAAACAAACAGAAAAACAAAAGACAACGAAAGGAAAACATTATCAAGAGCTTACTAATAATTTAAAGAGAGTCATAAGAAAAAAGAGAAAATGAAATAATCCCCACAGGTAAGAATTGTGTGGTCACCATTTAGCAAGAGAAAAGCATCACTCCCTGCCTGCATGGACCTTTTGTGAGAGAAGCTAACAGATCTTCACAAGAGCAGAGCAGAAAGGATACACAGCAGAATTTCCCTCTCAAACTGGTGAGACAGGCCAAATCCTACACACATATGTAAGCTAGTTTGTGTGTATGCATATATGTGGCACTTTTTTTTATTGCCATTTAATTTGGCCGCATTCAGGCTTTATTCAAACAATGAAATAGTAGAGGCATGGCCTCCAGAATTAAGCAGCTGATCTGAAAATCAGAAAACAGTCTTTTGCAAATCTGGTTTTGGGTTTTGCTAAAGGAAAGTTTGTGCTTAGTGCTTAGACAGCAGTGCCGTGGGGTCAAAATTGGAGGAAAGGGGGTCTTAGTAAAGTGGAATCAATCCCTAGATGGTACCCTCCCTTCACCCAAGTCACAGTAGATGGTTAAGAAATGCTTGTTGCTGATGAGAGAACAAAAACCTGCCAGTTTTGTTTAAGGAATTCAAGGGTGAAGAAATATTATTATATTAATAAATACGTAAATATATACATATATTTATAAAGAGTTAAATATATATATATGTTTTTAATGTATATCCACTGATAGTTATATATGATCTAATTTTATATATACACATATATGCATATATGTATATATAGTTGTATGTGCGTATAGATGTGTGTGCGTGTGTGTGTGTATAACCTAAATGTGACTCTAAGGAACAATATTTAACATTACAACAGAAGCTATATGTGTTTGGAGGAGGCAGGAAGCAATGGGGGCTGAGGCGAGCTGGGGTATTCAAGAAAAGATGTCAAGAAAGAAGGAATACATGAGCTAATACTGGTACATGCGTAGGAAGGAGAAATTGGTCTGAGCAATGGTGGAGGCATTCAAAGAATATTTGGAAGATTGTATAGGAAAAAAATAAAGTCTTAATGAATTGTATTACACTGGCATTCTTCCATTTCATCTCCCTCCTTTTCTCCCTCCCTGTTTTGTGTGTTCTACCTCTTGCATCCCCTCTCTACGTCATAAGCCTTTCAGTAGGAGCCTCGAGCCCCGCTTCCAGCAACCAGAGCTTCAATGAATACTTTGGCCTCATGAGCTTCAACAAATGCTTTAACCTCATGTTCTATGAACTTTACTTCTTATTTTTCTAAATCTCATTATTCATTCTTCAGATTATGCTATTAACCTCAGTCACATTATTTTTTCACTTTAGTTCCCATCTCTTGCTTGCTTTTCTCACTAGAGGGAAAGATTTGTGTAAGTGTCAAAATCTAGCACTGGGTCGACTATAGTCATCCAAGAAATACCCAGCTACACACTTGGGATATGCCATAAACCACTAAGCCCAGAGGTAAATTTCTTTTATTAAATGGCAATACATTAGGAAATGAATGTGACCATTCACCATTTGTAAATTCTATGCAAGACTCTATGGGGGACAGAAAGATTAGGAAGTTTATAGAAAACTTCATTTATTGGAAAAGACAGATACATAACAACTAACTAAGCTAATGTTGAAAGAAACTATTCCCTAAGGCTCTTTGTTTCATCATTTGACAATCTCCATTGATAATGCATATGTTTTTAACTGAAAATTTTTTCTTGCAAAGTTTTTCTAATAGAATCTGTCGAGGCAAAATTCAAAAGATTCTACTAGCCCTGTCCCATTTCTAAATGCTTTCTCATTTAAACTAAAAGATCTTTCTCAATGGACTGCAGTCAAGGACTCCATCTCAATATAGAGATTCTCTGGCTTAACTGAATTAATTTGTACCACGATTGTCTACAGCTCATTCATAGCTAGCTGTTGGATATACCTGCTGCCCATTCCACTGACATAACCAGACATGAAAACCTGGTGAAAGATGAAAGGTGTGTTTTAAAGAGATTGATCAACTGGTTTGCACTGACAAAGGGTGAGCAGGAGAAAGTTTTTGGCAGAATTTTTTAATCCTAGGGAATATAATTAATAATACTATAATAATTATGTATGGTGTCAGATAGGTACTAGACTTCATAAGTTATAAAAATGTCTAATCGCTATATTGTACACCTGAAACTGAAATAGTATTGTACGTCAACTATAATTGAAAAAAAAGAAAAAGAATTTTTTAAGCTGTAAAATGATATACAATTGGACAATTTCAATTATATGAAGATTCACTAGATATTATAAAAAAAATTCTTAGGGTGTTATGGATACATATCCTGAAAAATAAGGGACATCAACAAAACATGCCCGATTGAGTAGAAGGGAAAGATTGTAATAAGTCCAAAATATGTTCCTTTGAGGTATTAAAGTACTAGACCATGTCTATACTCTAGGTGTAGGTTTAATCAATGAAGGTTCTGTAACGAAGCGTGGTACTGCTTATAGCTTGAGGAAGCTATGTCTTGAAACAGGCAGTTACCCTTAAAGTTTCTAGCTGCTGTAAGCCTGAGATGGGAGGGATCCACCATCTCTATTCTCAGTTGAGGTTTAAAGAAGGATATTATTTTGCTCAAGCTAGAGTCAAGTGAATTAATATGGGGATGTTTTTTAGTCAGGCAGATATGAATTCAGATTCCAATTAGGCCATTCTTGGCTCTGTAGTCATTCTAAACCTCAGTAATTTATTTCCATTTAATAGCAATGCCATGGCACCCTGAATGTGCCTGATTTCTGATCTCGGAAGCTAAGCAGGGTTGGGCCTGGTTAATACTTGGATGGGAGACCACCTAGGAATACCAGGTGCTGTAGGTTTAAATAAATAAATAAATACATATATAGATAGATAGATAGATAGATATTAGTAATGGCTTAAAAATTTTTAGGCCTTCCCAAGTGTAAAACCCAGCTGTAAGCAGTAGATATATATTACTTCATCTAATTTCACAACAATGAGGTGATGTACAGAAAAAAGTTAATGTAGCAGGCCCAAGGCTGCTATCCTTAGAAAGTCCTACTTGCAAGGTTGGCCCTGGGCTGGCATCAGGGAACATGAATTTTAGGAGGGTTCCCTCCATTTTCTGTTAAGAGTACTCACTGTACTTGTTTATACAAACAATGTGGTTTATGCTGAACACCTGCCCCGCTTCTGGAAGTCTGGAATCTTGGTGCATGCCTGGCAGAGGGTGCCTAAGTGCCCCAGTTCTCATTTAAAACTCTAGCACTTAGTCTCTAACGAGCCTGGTAGACACCATTTCACACCTGTCATAAGTCCTTGCTGGAGGAGTTAAAAGTGTCTTATGTGACTCTACTGGGAGAGGACTCTTGGTAGTTTGTGCCTGGTTTCCTCTGGGCTTTGCCCATGTGCTTTTCCCATTACTGATTTTGATCTGTATCCACTTGCTGTAATAAATCATAGCTGTGGGTATGACTATACGCTGAGTCTTGTGAGTCCTCCTGGTGACTCATCGAACCTGGGGGTGGGCTTGGGGACCCCTGACTCAGGTGTGTGACCTTATTATTATCTCAGTTTTAAACGTGAGAAAGCTGATTCTTGGAAAGGGTGTCTCTTAAGGTCACACAGCAGGCCCACAGCATAAACAAGGTTTGAACCCAAGCAGGCTGGCTCCAGAGCCCTTGCTTCTAACCCCTATGAAGGCTCTACAATTATAGTAATAATATCTCCCTCATTAGGTGGTTGTGGGTTAAAAGAGGTATGTGCTCAATAAAACTCAATTATTATATCATCACACCAGACCTTTATCTCTTCTACCTACTAACAAGGAAATCTACCATATATTTCTCACAGTCCCAACAATAAGCAGAATGTATCCAAGAAGTTGAAAAATCTATGAGGAGGATGGTACAGAACTCATCCTACTATGTTTTGTTTTTTAAAACAACAATATCTATCATAATAATTTTTCTTTACAAATGGAGCCTTTATACGTCCACTCCTCTTTCCTTACTTCTTCTGTGGCCTCCTTGTGTCCAGTTTGGAGGAGCTGGACACTGTGGTGGTGGTGATAAAGTCATAAAGCAGGCTGGACGTTTAGAAGTACTGGGGCAGAAACAGGAGAGGAGGTGGGCAGTTTGGCTGAATCCCTTTCATTGTGCAAACCATATCTTCTACCACCTATCCCCTAAATGGAAACACATTGTTTTACAAAAGAATGTTAACATTCTGTTTGCTGAAATTATTTCTCAATCACCCTCACGCCTTCCTACCTTTCAAGCCTTCTAATTAATGCAGAAACATCCTCCTTTATTATTATTATTATTATTTTTATTGAGGAAACAAAATGACCCCAGCATTCCACAGATTCATTTTTGCATTGCCTTCAAAGAAAAACAGTTCTTCCTCCTAAGAGCCTGTTTACTATAAGTCATAGCAAATGTATGGCAAGTTGTTACGTTGCCTTAGTTGGTAGATCAAGATGTCCTAGTTAGAGTGAGTTGGCTAACGCACGTTACACCTACATAGTAGAATTTGGAGGGAAAAGGAAAATGTCCTTGATTAATCAATCATGATAAAAGCAGATATTACTAAATTAAACAATAGAGAGAAATAAATGTTAAATAAATTCTTGATCTGTATCTTCGATAAGATTAATAAAATAAAACTCTAGCGAGATTTATCAAGGGAAAAAAAATTCATCTTCTCCATCTACTCCCCTATATTCCCTTTACTTGAGAAGCAAGCTTCTTATTTCATAGTAAGAAATATGGCTTAAAATGTAAATAACAGATGAATAGTGCCTTGCTGTTGCACCTGCTGAAATCAGTGAGATCAAATTCTTCCCTACAAGCATATTTTGATAAAAGTAAAATCGGAAGGAGCCCATTGATATTAGGTATTTGAAAAGAGAACTTGCCATAACAAATACCAAAAAATAGAAATGTGTCGTAGGAAGAAAACCTGATGGTACTGAAGGGTCGCTTCAGAGATGCAGTAGATTTTTCCATGGGAAATCTTGACCCTTGGTGGTAGTGTTTTAAAAGCAATATGAGAGAGGCGGAAATAAAAACCAGTAACAACCTCCTATCTTGAAATAAAATGCATTTTCAGCTAAGAAAAATCGGTGTTTTCATATCAAAGACACCTACACTGTTAAGGATCCACCACAAAGAGATGCCTGGTCATTGGATGAATACCTTTAAGCAAATGGCTTAGTCAAAAGACCTAGGTATTAGTTCTAGCTGAATCATTTGATCCATTGCCCAACTTCACTAACTCATCCTATTTATTCCACCACTGTCCCTACAGTTTCATTATCTGTAACATGGAGGACATAATAACACTCCCCAGGTCTTCTATGAATGTCAAATAAATGATGCGGATCCATGTGCTGACTGAATTATAACTTAGTACCTAAATGTTCGTGATTAATATTTTGATTCAATGATTTAATTAGCACCAGAATGGAAGAGAAAACTCAAACATAAAATAAAAACCTAGTTTTCACTGTACTGAACACTAAGAAAGGAGCGTTACCTCCAGAAGAGAGCCTTGTAGAGCTACATTACAAATGGAAAGGTGTTGCAATGAACTTACTATACTCATTGCAACAGCCTTAATTCTTCCTCCAGGGTTTGTCTGGTTAGAATCACACACAGTGGTCTAATAAGGCAATGGGCAACAATTAAGTTTTAAGTCAGAGCCTCTGAAGTTTAGTTTTTAGGATTTAGTTTTTAGGATTAAGGAAGACAAAATCTTACTGATGCCTGGATAACAATAACATTCCTTTCTATTGTGATCATCCTACATCAAGGAAATGTTTGAAATTTAGGCAGCAGAGTATGATGTGCCTGCTAAAGTTATTATATGGTTGAACTTTTGAAAAACACAGCAGCGCAAATGTGTTTTATCAATCTTTACTGTTGGTAAGAATCTTGGAGAAAGCAAATTTGACTCATCTCCTGTTGCAGTTCACTCTAAAATGGATCATTGTTATAAAGGACTCATCAAGCCTCTCTCCCCTCACCATCATTCAAATGCAGCAGACTGTCATTAGGTTTAGAGTAAGCTACAATTAGCAAGTCTCTCAGCTTCTCTCACAAGGAACTTATTTTCAGTGGAAATTTTTGTAATGGTTTCTGTTTGATTTTTAACTCTTCCATGGAGACCAAACTCCCCAGCTCAATCTTTGGCAATGAGATTCTAAGAGTAAATAATACCACTTTGGACCAACTAATTACTATCATTTCTTAAATTTAGCTACTAGCTATTTTGGCACCTTCCACACAACATCCCTGGCAAATAAATCCTGCAGAGCTATGAAATGTCTGGCCTGTTTGAACTCTCAGAGATTTATGGGACTGGATCTGAGCTCTCACAAGGACTCTTCAGTGTGGTCAGAGGCAACGAGCAAAAGCTTCAGTTTTCACAGACCCTCTTGCCTGTATTTTACTGGGTGAAGATGATAAGTTGTTCATCAAGGTCATCCAGCTCTATGACCGAGGGGCTACTTACATTTTACTGAGGTAACGTGACATTTTTAAGTTGGAACAGAGAGATGGGGATGGAGGATAATCAGAAATCCAAACAGATAGAGTAAGGCTTTCAACTTAAAAGGCAAAACAATGGTGATTTATTTCACTTACAAATAAAGTAAACGTAATTTAATTTATCAATTATATTTGTTCTTGTGATTCCCCTTAAGCACAGAAATTCAAGAGTTGTCCATAATTTTCTTTTCTATTCATTAACAAGTCATACCGAGGCAACTACTATAACCCTTGGGTACACTGCAAATCAACACACAATGAAACAAATGATCCCAGTAGTTTTCCAGCTTAAAACCCACTTGAGAAAAGTTCCATGCTGGCAGGGACTGTTGGTCTGGTTCCCAGCAGGGTCTAGCACACTGTAGACACACCATAAATATTTGTTGACTGATGACTAATCCCCAGGTTTGTCTACGTGATAACAAAGAAAGCGAACTTTAAGAAAAATCTTCCTTATATTTCATTTTAATTCTTATACCTATGTGCTCCTGTTTATCACCTAGGAAATGAAACACTATTTTTACTTTCTTTACACAAGTCAAGCTGAATTTAATTGAATTGTTTCATTCATCCTCTTTTTTTTTTTTTCTCGTGTTTGTTTGTTGTTTTTTTGTTTTACCATGGTCTTCTTCTCTGGAATTCTTTTTTCTTGTCTAACCCTACTCATTCTTTAGGCTCTTTCTCTTTTATGAAATCTTATCCTCTCTTCTTCTCTTCCTCTTACTAGCTAATATGTATCGACCATGTAATGTGTCAGATACAGCTTTAGGTACTTTGCGTACATTGACTCATAGAACACTCAAAACCATATATTGACTCATAAAATCTTCAAAACCACCCAGTGAGTTAGGACTGTTATTACTGCTTCTGCAGATGAGAAACTGAGAAATAGAAAGGTAAAGTAACCTACTCAAGAACACTCAGCTGGGGGATGGTGGAGGTGGGATTCAAACCCAGGCAGTTGACTCCAGAGCTGTTCTCTTTAGCACTGCGTCAGTTATTCCAGCCCTCTTGGATCTGCCCATTTCCCAAATGCCAATGATCACTTTATTTTTTAACAAGGAGAGAGATAATAATGATCATTTTATTAGATTGGGCTTATACTATATGTTCTGTTGCATTTGCTGCTTTGAATTTAGTTCACATCTTTTTATGTCTTTGTATACAGATTGGCTTTATTCTTTTTTTAACAGTAGCATTGTATTCTAAAGTGTGAATTGCCAAATTATAATAAGAACCCTTCTGATGGACGTTTGGATTGAGTTCATGTTTTTAATATTATGCACAAATGCATTTCAAATAGGCTCAGGAGAAAGAAATCCTTGCTTGGTTGAACTCAAAATAAGAGTATTTGACCAAGAAACTATTCTATGCTATTAAGAAATTAGGCAGCAGAGAGAAAAAATGGCATAGAAGAGACCAACATTTCTCTGAGTATTCAAGGAGTACTGTTGTTTGGGATGTTAATTGATATATGTGAAAAATCTTTTCCCTGTGCAACACTTTGTTTAACTACAACATAGACACATTTTGCTACTAAATCATCCTGGCAGAAACCCAGGAGGGCCAATCACAGGCCTGCTTAGAGTAAGATGTTATATGAAAGCATTACTGCAGTTTTCCTATGGCTGAAGCAAGCAGCCAGAAAAATTTTCTCTGAAAAATGCTTAGGCCAAAAATATTCTTTGCTCTGCTATATTAAGTTGAACTCTGTTTTCAATCAGGCTGTTATTCAAATACTGGAGCAGATCCAAATTTGCTTTCCCGAGGAAAAGTCTGTCTTTGCTACAGATTGCATAGCCGGACAAGGCGGGCTTCTCACTTTCAGTGGATGGCCAGGCCTGCCCACTTCTCCAGTGTGCAAGAGGCATGGCTTCCACTTCTGCCCTCCCACAACCTGCGCTCGAGTCAGAAAAATCAGCCTACAGGTCCTCATCAGAACACTGGTGAGTGGTTGCCTCCCTTCTCTGCTCAGGCCACCATTTCTTTCCTTCACAATCTCATACTTGTATCTTTCCTATTCTACAAAGACCATCCCAAGCTTCACCTCTCCTGAGCAGGCCTCCTGGCTTAATTGCTCTTTTTCTCCTGCACAGAAGCACTTGTCTCTAACACTCACTTGGTGATTCATTCATTCATTCATTCATTCATTTATTCAACAGATATTTATTGAGCTTCTACCAAATGCCAGAGATACAACAGAAAATTAAACAAAGGCTTGCACCCACAGAGCTGGCATTTCAGGGAAGGAAATGGACGGTAAGTAAATACACAGGTATTTACTATGTCTGCTGGGGATAAGCACAGGTAACGGAGCGGGTATGTGAGGTGGCTATGTGGCTCTTTTATATAGTATGGCGAGGGAGGACTGCATAATAAGGTGACATGTGACCCAAGAGCTGAATGAGGAAAGAGAATAGCCTTGCAGATATCTTCCAGAAGTTTCTTTTGGTGCTAAAGTCCTGAGTTGGCCTTCTGAGGAAACACCAAGGAGGCCATTTAGCTGGTTTTTAAATGTGACTTTTGTTTCACAAATGTATGCTTCTCTTCAACTTGAATGTAAGCTTCCTGAGAATGGGAGCGCTAAGTTGGAGATAACAGGCAATAAATTGTGACGATGCTTTCTTCGAAGTATACCAATCTGTAGTATGTGTCCTTGTGCCCTCTCCAACTCGTACCTAAAATTTTGATTGAATTACTACCTGTACCTGTGGCACTCAAATATTATAATAAAATGCTGAATTCTTATGTGTGTGTGACATGCCTATGCCCATGGTCAGCCATAGCATGTAACTGCAACGTAGTGCCAGTAATCCCATCATTCTGAGAAAAAGAATTCTCAGTTCTAAGCAACATGAACTAATACCTTTATTACTAGTGCCTGCCCTTGCTTCACACACACAAAAAAAGAAAGTAAAATAACACCAAAAAAAAACCCACAATGAAAACAGAAATCAATAAAGTAAATAATTTAAAGCATCCAAAGAAACAAACTTCATTAAGCAGTCCTTCTGAAATCATAACACCTCAATTAAGTGGTTCTTTTATTCATCTTAATAAAAAGAAAGAAATTATGAAAAAATAACTATGTATAAAATACTCTGGTCATTTTACTTTAAATATAATTTTATATAATTTGTTAATCCTCACCGTCATTTATAACTGAATTACATGTGCTTTTGAACGCTATCCATTATATTTGGTATATTGGATAGCATGTTATATATAACTGTTGAAATGTGTTTACTGTCATTGTATAATTTATATATGAGGTCCCTTGTTAATCATAAAGTCTATGAAGACACTAAATCCCAATACTATATTTTAAGGAAAAAATTGTATTGGATTGGCTTGAGTGCTTCTTGAAGACATAAAACCTACTGCAAGTGTTTTGAAGTACTTAGATACCTCCCACATATGAGGATGGGGACTTTGCTTGGCTTCACTACTCAGTCATCAACAGCACAGTGCCTGGCTCATAGTAGGCCCTTAACAAATGTTGGATAAATAACTAACTTATTTTTTGAAATGAGATTTAGTATCTGTGGTGGTTAATTTTATATGTCAACTGGGGTAGGCCAAGAATACCTAGATATTCGGTCAAACATTATTTTAGATGTTGCTGTGAAATTATATTTTAGGTAAGATTAACACTTAAATCAGTAGACTTTGCATAAAGCAGATAATCCTCCATGTCAGTAGGCCTCATCTAATCAGTTAAAGGTCTTGTGAGAAAAAGGATTGACTTCCCCTGAGCTAGAATTCTGCTGGCAGACTGACTTTGCTCTCAACTGCAACATCAACTTTTCCCTAGGTCTCCAGCCTGCCAGCCTACTCTGCAGATATGTAACTTGCCATTTCCCCAAAACACATAAGCCGATTCCTTAAAATAAATCTCTATATATACATGTGCATATATACATACATCCTAGTGAATCTGTTTCTCTGAAGAACCTTGAGTATCCCTTAGTCATTTACTCTTTCAATGAATCAATCAATACAGTTCACTTGCCAAGAATCACACACACCTACCAAGGTCCCACACCACCAAAGCCAGACCAGTGACACAACCCTGA
The DNA here is from genome assembly GCF_902729225.1 of Pteropus medius. Lineage (NCBI taxonomy): Eukaryota > Metazoa > Chordata > Mammalia > Chiroptera > Pteropodidae > Pteropus > Pteropus medius. Next base: position 3,597,375 of record NW_024355205.1, on the reverse strand, counting down.
CACCAGCTATCGATCTCAACTTCTCCACTCTGGTAGAAGGACAGAAAGCATTATTTCCTCTCTGTTTCATTTCTCTTATAATGCAAAGCACCTGCACATTTTCTCTCCAGAGAAACAGGTGCTAAGAGAACCTTGTACTTACTAAGCCATGTTGTGATGGTGTTAGGTGAGGCACCAGCTTACCACTGTGCTCTTAGGGGAAAATGCTTCCTATGGTGAAGCTGAGTGGCTGATGGTATCACTTCCTCTAAACATTTCCATTCTTTACGAGTGAGGCTGTGGGTGGGGAATTTCAGAGTCATGGAAACTAGTCAAAAGGTTACAAAAGGTTCACTAACACTGTACTGTTTGATGACTATCTGATAACTAATTAGTCTTGCGTACTGTAAGGAAAAGATGAATGTAAAAATGCATCAGTGGGAAGCCTCTGGGGGAGCAGGGTACGAAATTTGGTTCCCTTCAGGATCTAACAAAGTGATCAGCCCTGGTAACACCCATTTGCTCATCAGGAGGAGAATGCTTTTGAAAAGTAAGTTTTCATAGGGATCCTTCCACCTAGAATTTATTGGGTAGGGGAAGTGGACTGTGAGGCTGAAAGCCTTTCTTAAGGTGCCCACAATCAGCGTGATTCTTTGTCTCAGATATGTTTTATCACTGGGAGTCAGTTTTATCCCTTCCTTGTCTACATTTAAAGCTCCTTCCCTCCTTTGATGTCTTTTTCCTTATGGCTCTCAGGTCCCTAATTCATTCACCTCTTATCTCTAGTTAAAACTTGTTTCTAACATGAGGCAAAGCTTCATGCCTGTGCTGGTAATATTGTGTGCATCAGAGAGGGAGAAATTTGGGGAACATGGTGCCTTCTTGAAATTGGGCTCTGAGCCTTCATCTCTGGCAATTACCTAGCACCGTCAATTGATAGACATGATAAATACATGGCCATATGTATTGGCCATGTATTTATCATGTCTATCAATGAAATGAATCATCAACCCTTATTTGTATCGACATGGATAACCATCAAAACACAATTGTTTAGGGGCATGCAGTTTCAAGATTTGATAAGGTAGTGAGCAGTAAACATGCACCTGTTTTATTCTATTAGTATTTAGAATATACATATACATTATACATACCTCTTTGTAGTATGAAATGTTTCACAATATCTAAAATTTTTTATAAAGGGAAATTTACCTAGATTATTAACCCTCATTTATCACCTTCCTTGGGAAGAACAGGTGCTCATAAAAATTAAATAGAAAGATAATTGAGCTATAGACCTCTGATAACCAAAGCCTCTATCAGAAGTGAATATGAAAAGAAATGTGGATGCATCGACACCTCCACCTGTCACCTCATTTCACCATAGCTGAGTTATTTCAGAATCCTCAGGATTCTACCTGATGGCTATAGCTGCCATAAAATGGAGCCTCGTTGTGTGTCCATTTTATGTCTTCGCTATGCCATGGATATTTGGGAGCCAAAGTGGGAAGCCAAGTTGTTGATTTGGATGACCAAAAGAACCTGCAGCAAACAAGTGCAGCTTGGACACCCCCTGCATAGGAGGCCCACGCCATTCCTGGCCCTGTGGCACACACTGGGCAGGCACTGGGTGAATAAGATGTAGCCATGCCTTCTACACAGCTCTTGTGGGGCTCTGCCCAGTCTTCTCTCATTCAAGTCCTACCTGCCAGTGTTTGCCATATCAGGTGTGCTGCCAGTACAATTAGTAATACACTTTTTTCTTTAAATCGATTCACCTTTTTTTTAACTTAAAGACAATTATATTGAAAAGAGAAAACTTTTTATACCAGTTCTGCAAATTAAAAAACAAACAAACAACGCTATTGTAGTTAATGAGATAATTATGAAAAATAAATGCAAAAACAAAACTATTCAATTTTAGCTAGCTGCCATTGCCTATTGATGGCTCATAGCCCGAGGTCCACTTTCTCTTTGCTAACAAGGTATATAACCAATGGTTACAGGATATTAAGATCAGGCCGAAATCAGAGGACCAAAAGAGTGAAAATGGAAGTTTTCTTTCTACAACAAAGTCTAGTGACTCAAAGTGGTGTAATATCACACCCGTGTATCATGTATCATGTAAAATTATCACATTGTTTCCCAAACTTTGGAAATTTTGATCAAATGAGTTGTAGAAAGATAAGCAGAAGGAAAGTGTGTAGCAGGATATATCTTCATGGGGTGCAGTTTTGTAAAGACATGCTGAGTCCAAAGGAGCTCTCCCTGTAATAATACCTGGGTCCTTCTAGAGTCTCAGGAGGGATGAGCATGACCATCTCTCATATGGCCCTGGAATTAATATTAAGGATATGAAAACACAGACATCTAAAGTCAAATGGAATTTATCATTGCAGAACCAAGGGTGAAACAACTAGAGTATCCACAGTATGTGTAACACTAAGGGTCTTAGTTGTGTCCCCCAGAAGCAACTAGTTCCAGTGTATATAGATTAAGAAATGATCCCAGGACACCTTGGTGGGGAGTGAGGGGTGGGGTGAATGAAAAGAGAAGGGATGAAAGCCATAAAGGGGATATTATCAAGCCAGTTGCCACTGCAGGCAACTATTGCTTAAGCCCATATGGAAACTTTGGGAAAAAGTAAAAGATGTGTTTTAGAGTTATTCCACTCAGGTGTGAGGGAGCTAAGATATTTATAGTCCATTGGAGTGTTAATTCCTGGACATTTTCATTTGCCTTGGGCAATTATGATGGCCCTATATGACTTGGAGAAAGCTCAAAGGTCCTGAGATAAAGATTCAGGCTGTTAGAAGTCATCTCAGTCCTGAAGAAGCCTGAAGGATGTAGGTAGGGCACTGACTGCTTCAACTACAGCCCTTCTCTGCTAGATACTTAAACATTATCATGTTTAATCCCTACCACAGCACTTTAAGATAGCTATTTCCCTTATTTACATATAGAGAAAGAGGCACCAGGAGTTTTATTATTTGACCAAAGTCATACAGCCTGTATTCTCCTACACCTCTAGCTATACCTTTTAGTCTTCTTTTTTTGTTGTTTTTACTATTGAAATGAAATTCACATAACATATTAGTCATTTTAAAGAGAACAATTTCATGACATTCAACGTATTTACAACATTGTGCAATCATCTCCTCTATCTAGTTCCAAAACATTTTCATCACCCCAAGAGGAAACCCCATACCCATTAAGCAGTTGCTCCCCATTTTCCAGGCCCTGGTAACCACCAATCTACATTCTCTCTCTATTGATTTACCTATTCTGGATATTTCATATAAATGGAATCATACACATTTTCTGCCTGACTTCTTTCACTTAGTGTAATGTTTTTGAGATTTAGCCCTGTGGTAACATGTATGCATACTTTATTCTCTTCTGCAGCTGAATAATATTCTATTGTATGGAAACACTACAATTTGTTTATCTATCTATTGATAGACATTTAAGCTGTTTCCAGTTTTTGGCTATTGCGAATATGGCTACTATAAAAATGCATGTACATTACTTATTTAAGTCCCTGTTTTAATTCTTTTGGGTATACAACTAGGAGTGAAGTTGCTGGGTCATATAGTAATTTTGTGTTTAACTTTTCAAGAAACTACCTTAGCCTTCTTGGGAGAGCTCGTTCTCCTGTACCTCTATTTAAATGTTAGAATTTCTTGAGGTTCAATCCTAAGCTACTCTTCTTTTTTCTCATTTGAAACTTTCTCAAGCATAGTCATGATGTTTCAGTCAATGCAGAAGTGCACATAGGATGGTGGTCCCATAAGATTATAATGAAACTGAAAATTTTCTATCATCTAATGATGTTGTAGCCATAGTGACGTCCCAGCAAAAAAGTGTTACACACATTTGTGGTGATGCTGGAGTAAATAAACATACTGTGCTGCCAGTTCTATAAAAGTGTAGCACATCCGATTACGTACAGTACATAATACTAGATAATAAGAATAAATGGCTATGTTTCTGGTTTTTGTAATTGCTGTACTATACTTTCTATTGTTATTTTAGAGTGTACTCTTTCGACTTATAAAAAAGGTTTGCTGTCAAACAGTATACTGTGATAGACTTGTAGCAGTTTCATACTTCTTGTATTTACCGTGTCTCTTGATTACATCATTTTCTCTTGTGCTTGATTTAATCTCGTGTTGTTTTATGACCCTAACTGTTTACACAATGACAAAATCACCTAATGACACATTTCTCAGAATATATCCCCATCATTAAGCAACACAAGACTGTATGTACTAGTGCACTCATGGCTTCAGTTACCATCTATCTGTGAAGGTTCCCAGAGCTCTACTTTGAGATCTAAATGTTGGTCAGCATCAACCTTTTGGCCCTTCAAAATCATCAGTTCCAGAACTGAACTAACCCTAGGCTTGGTCTCCACCAGCTTTTCCAGTCCCTGTGACTGGCAAGCAGCATCAGCATCCATTTGGATGCCCAAAGCAAGAAACTGAGGATCATCTTTGAGACTTCCCCTTCACTCTCCTTTCCTGTCCACCACCAAGTCCTGTTGGTTTTCCTTTCTAGTTGACTAATTCTATCTATACTGCCATCACTCTTATCTGTATTCCCATAGATATCCTTACTTGGCTGGCTTCATTAACCAGAAGGTTACTGGTCTCCTTGTCTATATCTATATATGTGCCAGCTCCATCCATTCTCCATACCTAATCAAAAAGGATTCCTTAAATTAGAAATGCAGATCAGATCACAGTACCCTTAGGTTCTCCATTCTTTTAGCATAATCAGCATCTTTAATGTGGTCACCTTAGGCTCCCCTCTTCCATCCTGCCACACTGGTCTTAATTGTGCTGGGCAAGTCTGTGGTCTCCCACATCGGGGCACAGTATAAACTCTTCCCTCTGTCTGGAGCATCGGCCAGTCCTTTGCCTTGTGAACTCATATGCCTTTTTCAGTTCTCATTTCCACCTTCCTTATGGAAACCTCGCTGACTCCCAGATGAGACTAGGTTCTTTCATAGTATGTTCTGTTCTGGTTCTCATCATGTTTGTGTACTTATTAATTGATGTCTGCCTCTTCCTTGGACTGTACTTTTTCGGGGGACAGAGCAACATCAGTTTTGCTTCAACTTAAGTAAGTTTTGACTTAAAAGTGACCTCCACCAGTGAATATTCACTAGGTAGTTGTTAGATTAATTAATAAATTAACAAGAGATGGTAGATCTCTAAATCAAAACTGATTTCAGATCCTTCTCTTTCCACTACGCCACTCTACCCATTCTAGGACACGAATGTCCTTGAAAATAACCAAACTTGGGAGAAAATAGAAACAAGAAGGAAAACTGCGTGGCTGGTTCCCAAGGTTCTGTCACAGATATTGCTCTTCACACCCACTTCTGGGTGGGAAACCAGCATCTGGGGGAACGGAACAGAGGGGCTCCTTAAGAAAGAGTTAAAAAGACTGGAGCCCCCACTCTTACCTCTGATTGGCCATCTCTACACGGCTTTAAACAACATCTGATGGTACCCCCTTGTCTGCAGGGGATAATGTTCCAAGACCCCCAGTAGATGCCTGAAACTGCGGACAGTACCAAAAACTACGTATACTATGTTTTTTACTATGCATACATACCTATGAGGAAGTTTAATTTATAAATTAGGCACAGTAAGAGATCAACAACAATAAGTAATAATAGGGTAATTATAACAATAAGCTGTAAAAAATTATGTGAATGTCTCGTCTCTCTCGAAATATCTTATTGTCCCGAACTTGCCTATTCACTTAAGGAAGCACTTTATGGCTTCTCTTAGGCATATCTGAGTTACCAATATCATTACTCTTGCACCTTAGGATCTTTATTAAGCAAAATAAAGTTTCTTTGAACACAAGCACTGTGATACCAAGACAGTCGATCGATCTGGTAACTGAGATGGCTACTAAGTGACTTAACAGGTGGGGAGCATACACAGCGTGAATACACTGGACAAAGGGATGATTCACATCCCAGACAAGATGGAGCAGGACAGTGTGAGATTTCATCACACTGCTTAGAATGGCGCATGATTTAAAACTTATGAATTGTTTATTTCTGAAAATTTCCATTTAATATTTCCAGACTATGTTTAATGACAGGTAACTGAAACTACAGAAAATGAAGCCGTGGATTGCAGGGGACTACTGTACAACCCTTTTAGAATGGCTTCCCCCCTTTAAAAGTTGTATGCATTCTTCATTTTGAAGTAACTTCAGCAAGATAAAAAGGTGGCCTCAAATCCTTTGTGGAAGAAAGACAATTGAATGAATGGGCAAATTAAATGAATTAATAAATATAGATAAAAGTACAAATGGAGCTTTGTTGGTTTGGCCCAGTGTGGATGGGTAAAACGGTGTAATTTCTCAACAACCTCGTATAGTGGATGCTAATGACCAGTTTTCTGCAGAGCTGGGACACACACTAAATTCAATTCTCAATCACTGTTTCTTGCTCCTCAGGAGTCATTCCCAGAGAGGTTGAAAATAGCATTATAAATAACTCTAATTCATCATAAAGGCAGCCCACATTCTGAAGTACTGAAATAATTTAGGAAAAATAAAAGCTCAGGGTTATCACAGGTTAGCTCTCTGAGGCCTGTAGGAAGAGGGAGGAGCCATCTACTTTACACACCAGGAAGGACCTACCCAGGATGAGTTTTAAAAAATAGAATAACGTGGGTTTTAAGTTAAATTAATGCCAATGCCTCCAGGTCAACTCGTAGGAGACCTGGAATCACTATTTCCTTCTTTGGAGCAGGTTGAGTCCCTCCTACCTCCAGTTAAGGGGTGTTAACAGTGGGGAACACCACCAGAAGTCTGACACCAACTCAGGAAGTCTCAAGTCTGAGTGAGTTCCCCTCCCTTCCCCGCTCAGGCCACAGCAAATATCTGAGAACTCACCCAGGGCAGAACCATCAATGGATCATCTAATCTCCCTGACGTCTTGCGCCGTCTCTAGGCAGGCAGGCAGGAGGTGGCAGCTCAGAACTGCCTCACGATTATGCTTCTTTCTCGCTGCAGCTCTAAGCATTTCCCTTCTGTGTAACCACACACGTAGAATGTGAGTGGCATAAGTATGTGTGTGTTTTTCCTTCCGGTTGCTGTGAAGTGATGTTGTCTCAGTTCGTTTCCCCTCTGTTCCTCTTCTTTTTTTCTGTCAGAATTTCTGATACACTGTGGACGATTCGTAATTTAGGGACAGGTAAGAAATCTAGTTCTACTCTGTACCATTTGCTATTTTGAGAAATAAGTAATCTTTGAATTATTATTGCAATAAAACTCTGTGGAATGTACTTTCTAAGTGGCATAAGTTCCTTTCTAGGCTGCATTGAGACAAAATGAGGCTATTTTAAGGCCAACCAAATTGGGATCTTGTGGCTTTATGAACTCAATATGTCCCAGAGTTCCACTATAAATTGACACAAAACATCCTTCCATTTTACAAGTATTGAACCTGTACACTGTGATAGGCGCTCAGCTAGGGGATAGGTGCATAATGGAAACTCTCCTACTTACAATGTGGTATGGAAGCCTAGATTTGAATATGTGGAAAGGAATTTGAAAGTCACTTAGTTCCAAACCCTTTGTTTTCTTCCGGCTGTACTTTTGAATAGCAGACAAGTGGATATGCTCTGAGGCTAACAATGCAGGTTTGACTTACCTCTACCCTTTAAACACTTTTGATCTTTCTGTGCCTTAGTTTATTCATCTGCAAAATGGGAATAAACATAGGGTTGTTGTGAGAGTTAGATGAGTTGTTATATGTAAAGCACTCAAAGAGTGCCTGGCACCAATAAATAAGTAAGTAATATATAAGTATTTGCTATTAATATTTGTGGCAAATAATATTATTATAAGCTCAGTCCTTTGCTTTTTTTTCCTTCTCTTCCTCACTTTTCACCCTTTTCTAGTGCCTAGGAAATGACTTGGGAACATAGAAAGTTGAGGAAAGAGGGAGATGGCTTGAACAATTGATGCTGCCCAAACAATCCAGTGGTACTTGATGCTCCTTTCAACTCCATCATCAAGACAAGGAAAGGACTGTATTTGGTCCTTCCCTCATCTTTATACTCTGCTCATGTTGTATGTTTCACTCTTATGATTTTTGTTTTATTGTTGTTGATGATGATGCTTTGTTTAATTTACAGTAAGATTTCTCTGAAATTCAGATCTGTGTCATTTATTTAAAAATGTTGAACTGGCCTACATCTTGCTAAGAAACACTCTGCACATAAGCAGATGCCACATTTAAACAAAGAAACAAACACTCAGCTCGATACCTTGTGCAATTGGGTCTTATAAATACATCAATAACAGAAACATTTATATTAATCATCATACATATATTGCATCAAGTGTAGTTAGCAAAATTCATGGTAAAAATACCATCAAGATACTTTATTTTTTTTTTCTTCCTCTCTTCCTATCCTTAAAAAAAAAAAAACAGTCTGAAGCACATACTATGTATCAAGAACTGTTCCAGATTTGGGGTAAAATTATCCTTTCCCCACATTTTTATTTTATAGTGCTGTGTATTCATAATAAATTGACAGAGGTAGAGGAGTAGTATAGACAATACATAGTTTTTCAAAAGGTCCCCCTATTCTCCATCATACTAAATCAGCTAAGGTATTATTTCTTCATTAGATATTTAAGCAGTATAAATATAAATGTGTCAATTTGAGAAAGAAGTAATTTGCTGTTATGCAATATAACATGAGGATTAATGCCATTAAGTTGTCTCCATGAGTTGGTGACATTCTAGATATACTAAAAACACTAAGCTTTGGCTTCATTTTAAATAAAGTACTTGAATTTGGCAACTTGATTATTCTTAGTTGTTCTTTCTTCTACAGCCTCATGTCTTCATTTCCCACATTGAGCTGCCTGGACCTTCCACCGTTGAATTCTTCAGAATGGAGAGAAGGCACATCTGTTGAGGCAAACTAAGGAGCTCAGACTTTGTCCCAAAACAGATCAGACCTGTATTAGAAAAAAAAGTTAAATATTTTCCCCACATGTCTGTTTTCCTACTTCCAGTCTTAGATTATTTTCTTCTACTTTTTTTTCTTCTTCTTCTTCTTTTTTTTTGGTGAGGGGAGGGGGTTGTTTTCTTCTTTTTGAGTAGCGGCAGGTTATACCATCTGTTAAAATTTTGACAAACCACACATGGTTCTGACAAAAACCAAACAGCTGTAATTTCTAATCACTCTATCCCATGAAGACTGTGTTTTCATTTTCATCTTTATTTAAAATGTCTTCTTAACTGCTTTAATTAGCTTCTTCATGCCATCTCAGTTAGCTGGAATCTCAGTTAGCACCACAGAATAGTTTATAACTACCTGTTAAGCAGTAGCCAAACCCAGGGCACTGTTTTGAATTTGTCGTGACTGTTTGATCCAGAAAGCAACTGTTGTATAAAGTAGAGGATGAGGGGTGAGGGAGGGAGAAGTGAGGATAATTTGAGAGGATAAAAAGATTTTAAAAATTCATGGCTAGTTGTGTGTGTGTGTGTGTGTGTGTGTGTGTGTGTGTGTGTGTGTCCATGTGTATATTTGATTCCATTTGCTTGACTCATTCATAGCCATGACTGAAGACAGTATTAGCCGAAAGGAATCAGCTGCCCACTGAGGAATTTAAATGAATATGTTCAAGAGTTGGTTTGGCAAGTTTTAAAAGCAAAAGTTGTCTAATATTATAACATATGCCTCATCCCTGCTTGGGAATGGCAATTGGTTTTGTGGTTTTCATTTTTAGATGACGAAATCAGAGCTCAAAAAGATCTAGTTTATTTGTTCATTCAATAACTATTGTGTACCTGCAAACTCCCCTGAGCTTCCCTGTACATTTCTGATTCATTGGTTCACAAGACACAAGGCCTGCCCTCAAGAAGCTCATAGTGTAGTGGGGAAATAATCTAGTGGGATAATTATTCCCATTAATTGGTTCACTCATGATACCAAAAACATTTATTGAACAAGTGGTGCGATAAATAAAAATAAATAAGAATCAGCTCCTTCCCTAAGAGATATTACAGTCTAGTAAGCATGACAAAATGAACCTATCTACCTTCCTCTTCTGATCTCTTGCCACTTACAACCCTCTTTTTATCTCTCTCATAAACAGGATATTTTTGTCTTCCACTTCTTTTATTTTCCAAGTTCATCAGATTTTCCCAAGTCGTGGAGTCTAGTGCTCTGACATTGCCAGATCTTCATGACCAGCTATTTCAGCAACACGTTGATGTTCTTTCTCTTGCTCTTCTGGGTGTTCACCTATTTGCAGCCCTAGCTCTCATGCTTCAGAGCTATCCAGACTCACTGGGGAAAGTTAACGAAGGCCAATTTGTTACCTTGCAAATCTCCCCCAAACAACCTGAACTGAGGTGCTTCTGTTGCTCAGGAATCTTCCTGCTCATCTCCCACTGACTATCCGTCAAGTGTTCTTTCCAAACTCTTCTCACTTTCCAGAAGCTCTGAGCCCAACACTCACCTCATGCCATGCTTAGGGTAAGAGCTCTTTTAGCTGCTAGGATGAGCTCTTTTAGCATGCCTCATAATCTGCAGAATTTCACTCTTCCATTCATCCTGTTTCTTGTTCTCTCCACATTCTTCAATCTTTTAAATTATAGCTTCAAGCATTACCACTTGATTAATAATAATAATAATAATAATAATAATAATAATAATAATAGCTACCATTTTTGATGCTTATCATTAGGAGATAAATAACATTTGCAAAGATAAAACCATTCTTCTAGGTTACAGAATAGCTGTTTGAAAAAGCCTGCGTACCTGGAAGTGCAAAAGGAAGAAAGACTGAATTATTTTTAAGAGAGAATTCATGGCAAATTTTAAAGATTCTGATTTATTGGAAGTATTCATTGCATTTAGGCAACTGGCAAGCACTAAGTATTGATTTCTCCATTACTTATATCCTGTTCACTTGTCCCTCTATAATTGGATGATAACCATCTTTGACCTCTCAAAAAATGATTGGGAAAATCTTGCTGGTGCTGATTTTTTCATAATTTTTTAAATTAATTTTTAAAATCTACAAGTAATAAATTCGTATTGTAAACAACTAACTTTGTAGGTAAAACTAAAGTGCCTTTGACCATCAATCACAATTTCAGTTTCCTCCCCTGCTTTGCCCACAGTGAATCTCTGATATCAATTTGGGATGTATTCTTCCAACACATTTTCTAGGCATTTATATAAATATATGGAACAACTGTCAATTTGCAATTGTGCACACATGCAATCTCACCCTTGAGCATGTTTGTGCACACAAACAGAACATGAGACTGAAACCATTATAATATACTCGGTTTCTGAGGGAACTATACAAACTACTGTTCTGGTTTCACATGAGATAACAATTAGAAAACAACATCTTATTCATGAGAATATACAAAATAAAACTACATTGTTACCTTCGACAGTTGAAGAGATCAGATTCTTCAGTTTATCTGATTTTCCTAAATATACAAAAAAGTGGATTTACATCCAACTGATTTGCCTCTGAATAGAGACTCCCAAAACAACTACCAAAGATCCATTGGCTATTTGATAAAGTATTTTTCTGGATTTTCCTTTTTACCTACATAATCTCTTAACCAAAAAATCAAATCAAATCTTGTCTCACTCTAGGTATGTATGCTGCCCCCTGACAAAAACTCTAGTCCCAGAGAGGGACTGCCAAGTGCTATGATCATTTACAGCCACTTTTCTCTCTACAATGGCTGGCTTTTTATCTTTCCTCTCCCTTAAACATTTTCTTCCTTGGACTCTAAGAGCAGCCTCCATTTCACAATTCCATTTCAAGAGATTATTATTACTTTAAAGATTGAGAAAAAAATTTTTTACTCAGTACTTAAAACACCAGCACTATCCTTTTTCCCTTTAGTTTTTATATAACTTGTTTACTATAAGGAAATAGAAATTAAAAAGGAAATATAACTTACTCATGCTCAGTTTTCACCATAACCTTTCGTATTATAAAACCAAAGGCCTTGTGTCCACATGTTCGTGGAAGCCCTAAAACTCAGCCCCTGGATTCTATCTTCTTGCTCCATTTTTCTCTTCTCCCTCTATGCTCAATTTTTCTGAAAGAGCAATGTGCATTCTATGCCTCCACTTCCACACCTTCCATTTCCTCCTTCCTCACTGCGTGCCTTCCATTCTGACATCTGGCTCACACCCCTGGCTCTCCACTGAAATTGTCCCTGTTAAAGTCACCGATGGCTTCACCTCTCTCCTTTCAGACCACTTCTTTCTTTCTTTGGGAGACCCCACTTAGCCTTGGTTCACCTCTCTCATGGTTCATTACCCCGTCTCCCCTTATTTCTATCCACGTTTCACCATTGAACCTCACACACTTTCACTCTACTGCTCTCTCTGGATAGGCTCACCTACTCCTATTTAAGTCTAGAGGCAAGCCTTTGCCTCCTGCACTCTCCATTAAAATCATTATTACACACTTAGTTTCTGTCTTAGTTCTGGCTGCTTTAACCAAACACCATGATCTGGGTGGCTTAGACAACAGGATGCTGTTCAGGATGCTGGAAGTCTGAGAACAAGATACCAGCATGGTCACCTTTGGTGAGAACGCTCTTCCTGTTTTGTAGACAGACACCTTCTTGCTGTGTCCTTACATGGGGAGAGAGAGCATGTCTCTTGTTATAAGGGCACTAATTCCATTCATGAAGGCTACATCCTCACAACCTAATTACTTCCCAAAGACCCATCTCCTAATACCATCAAATTAGAAATTAGGCTTCAACATAGAAATTTGGGGGAGACACAGACATTCAGTCCATAGAAGTCTCTCTGCCCCCAAATATCGCAAACCTCCTTTTCTTTGCTTCTTAAATTTAACCTGTCATCAAATTCTTTTTTTTTTTTTTTAATTAAATCTCAAATCTTACCGACCAATTCGGTTCCCTTTGTACGTACCCACTGCCACTCCCTTAGTTTCAACTTTCATTACCTGGAATGTCACAATTCCTAACTGTAATAGCCCTCTTCTAATCTCTAATACTTAACACTCTGTCAGGCACAAGGTGGATCCTAAGGCGATACTAGATATTCTCATAGACAAATTTTGAATATCCTCATGTCATTGTCTACTTAAAAACTTCCACCTACTCCCTATCACCTACAAAATAAAGTTGAAATTACTTAGTGAATTGATAGCCCTGCTATCTTCTTAGGTTCTCTCTCACTTGTCCACCTCTGGAATACTCTTTGCCTTTCTATCATCCTGAATTGTGTACCATTCCCTAATATTTTATGACTTCTCATAATTATGGCCTTATAAAGGTCATTCCCTTGCCTAGAATACCCTTCCTTCTCTTTCTGGCAATACCTTCAAGACTGCACTTTCCCGGGCAGAGAATCCTTCCACTCTCACCAAGACTTCCATTACTGCATTGATCACACAAGATCACAATAGTGCGTCTCCCTTCCCTGGGCTTGGAGATTCCTGATGGCAGGGAACTATTGCTTATTCATTTTAGGGACCAAATGAAACATTTTACAAAGTGGTCTGAAGAGGTCTTGCATCAGAATCACCCAAAAGGCTGGTTAAATATAGATCCTGAGGCCCCGCCCTTGAACTGCTGAATCAGTTTCTCTGGGGAGTGGAACCTTCTCGAGTAGTTCTTATGCATATGAATTTTGAGAATACAGTAGAATGTCCAACAAATATTTGATGAAAAAATACTGAGATCCCTTCTCCTAAAAATTTGCCCTATCTCCTTCATTCCTCTAGGGTATATTTTGTTAGAGACAGGTCCAGGGGATTTGGCTCAGATATGGTTCAAAGTGACCTAATGAGAAACAGCCTTGCATTATTCTCTAATCAAGTCATGTGAAGTCCCTGTTGTCCTGTCCAAATGCCAAATTAGGTTTAGGATCACTCAGAGTCCTGAAACTGATTGTCTGTGATAAGAACTAACAAATTCTTTCTCAAGTGAGAACTGGTGTTGCTGGCATCCTCTGTATTTTTAACTCATCAAAGCCAAGTTTTTAAGTTGAAGTGGTCTACAAGTACCTTCAGAAAGTGACACTGTCTCATTTGCTGTGTTTATTACCAGAGCCATTAACTCTATATCAGTTAATAGCTCTCTCCTGTTGACTTTTGGTGGATTGTGAATGGACCTCAAGGGTTTCAGACTTTTAGAGAGGTTGATGAACTTGTGAAGGCAAGTCTTGTTTGCACCACAAGTCTCTAAAATGTCTTTTTAAAATTTCTTTAGTAGATTTTTGAGCTCTATTAACATGATCTTGAGATCTGTCACATTGCATCATAGCAGGACTAATGAAAACTAAAAAATATGCATCATCTAAATGACCTCATGACTACACAAAGTATCCTCAATATTTGTTGGATTTGTTATTTACTAAATAATTAAATCTTTCCAAAAGTACATATAACAAAAGTGTAGAAACACATAAATATCATTGGGTAGTTGAATACAAACACATATACCTGAGAGGTGAAAAAGAAAATAAAGGCATCAAGAGTGATTTGAAATTGGAGGTCATTTATGGAAGAATTGAGACTGATTATAGCTTTCAAGAAGAGACAAGATATAGGGTGACAAATAAGCCATCTCCTAGATTGTTCATATAATGTCAGGCTGGGCTGAGCCTTAGACGTTGTCTAATTTATTTTTGCATATATTACTTATTCTTTAATATTTTAATTTTTATTATATGAGGAGCACATACTCATTGAAATCAGAAAAAAAAGTAATTCAAAAATGACATAACCAATGTTACATTGGAGTGTGTATTCTTTTACATGTTTTCCCATGTATGTGTATTGTGATCTTAGAGCGAATTAGTTTTCTATTGTTGCTGTAATAAATTACCACAAACCACAAAACAGAATACATTCGGGCTTAAAACAGAATACATTTATTATTTTACTGTTCTGTTGGTTATAAATCCAACATAGGTCTCACTAGACTAGAATTAGCATGTCCATAGGGCTGCATTCTTCTGGAGGGTTTAGGGGAAGATACATTGCCTTTCCAGCTTCTAAAGGCCACCTACATTCCTTGGCTCTTGGCCCCTTCCTCCATCTTCAAAGCCAGCAATGTTGAATCTCTATGACCAGGAGTCTCCAAATCCTAGTCTCCAGACTGGTACCAATCCGTAGCCTGTTAGGAACCGGGCCACACAGCAGAAGATGAGTGGCAGGCCAGAGAATGAAGCTTCATCTGTATTTGCAGCCACTCCCCAGCACTAGCCTCACCACCTCAGCTCCACCTCAGATCATCAGGCATTAGATTCTCATAGGAGCACTGGTCCCTGGTGCCAAAATGGTTGGGGACTGCTGTCTATGACCATTCATTCATCTGTAATCACATCTTTCCCCAATCACAAATGGGAAAAGTTCTCTTCTCTGCTTTTAAGGACCCCCTATGTTTAGATTGAACTCTCGTATATAATACAGGAGCCCATTTCAAGGTCCCTAACTTAATGACATCTGCAAAATCTCTTTTTCCCGTGTAAAGTAACATATTCACATATATCTAGATTTAGGATGTGAACATATTTGAGGGACCATTATTCTGCCTATCATATATAAAGAGTAATCAACTAAATAAAGTTCATGAAGTTTAAGTGAGTAACCTGAAATCACAAAGCTGGTAAATATTGGATCTATTAGTTAAACTTTTTCAGTCTGCAAGAATCTGATGCAAACAGATTCTCAACTAATGGAGATTTATGATAAAGGGATGTAATAAAGAACTACAAAGAGTTTAAATAAACATAGGACGGAGGCCCCCAGGAACTGGCATTTAATTCTCAGTCTATAGATACCATAACGTGTCAATGTCTCAACAGCAGCATCCATGGCACCAGATGAGGCCTGTTTCTGCTGCAACTCTTGACACCTCTCAAAACCCTTCTAGCCTCCCCCAATGCCCTTCTTTTGCCGCTTAGCTTCTTAGTTTCTACTGATTCATAGCTTCTGCCTACTGCCTCTTCCCCATGAGTCTTTTGGTTTCTGGACCTTTCTGTCACTTTTGTTTCTTTCTCTATGTCAACTTCAAGCTCCCTAAGAAAAAGAATCTGATAGAGTCTGTTAGTCACTATAGGGCACTGAAGATCCCTGTCCTATAGAAGTCTCCCCCAGGGTTGTCTCATTGGATGGCTGTCTTTGAAAACAATTGCCACTTCCTGGTTCTATCAGCAGGATCATGAAGTCAAATGTGACAATTCATAAAGAATCACATAAGGTCACTTCCCTCACAATAGAGCCACAAGCAAGTGGGCACAAAGAGACTCTTTTCCAAATCCTAGATCAGAATGTCTTCCCTAAGCATCCCTGCATACACTGCAGTTGAACCATATCTGGAAACCACAACTAGAGTAATCTAGCTGAATGAAAGAGTATAAGCTGGGGCAGACTGAGAAGAGAACAGTGCCCAGAACTATTACTGAATATGGACATTTTGAAAATGGTTTAGGTCATTGCTTTCAGTACTTTAGGTCTAATTGCTGGTCTTTAACAAAAAAGCCACACAGGCTTCTGAAAGTTCTAAAATTATATCATTTTTATTAGTAACCGGGACCTCAAGTTGCTCTCACAAACCACACAGGACCCTGTGAAATAGGCTTTGGAAAAAAGACTCTGATGTATCTAATTGTGCACCCATTTGTTTCTCCATCTACATTGCTCTGCAAAGGGAAAAGTGGTCTCATTAACTTGGAAAGAATGAGTCCAAACAAGTTTCAGAAGAAGAAAAATTCCCTTGGGCATGGTGAACTCTGCCACCATCACCACCTCCTCGTCCTAATGGAAAAATATTGCTGTAAAAGTTCCATCTGATATTTTCCACAAAAATGTATGCTGTGGTCACTGCTCAGAGATGCCAATGCAAATCTCAAAAACAGCCAGCCACCTCCAGACAGAGAATACAATCTGGCTTGTTTTTAGTCTGGTCCTTGGTAACCAGGGACAAAAGTTGGTCTCAAATTTCGATTAATTACATGGTGTGGAGGGGGGCGGCGGATAACCATCCAATAGACAGTGTTCTTAGCACGAATGCTTTTGCCCTGGTAGCAGACTATTGGGACGCTGCCATATCTCAAACAATCAGGACTATTTCTATGGAGTATGCTATTTTTCTCCTCCTATTGTGCTTTTAAAGAGAATGCCAATGGCACGCTATCTCTTCGACTTTCTATACTCTATAATAATTTATTGGATTCATTCATTTTTACTTGGAACGAAGAAATACACAACATTCTTCATGCAGGCAATCAAAACATATTTTGGGAGCAATTACCACTGTGCTATGAGTTGGAAATAAACCAGTGAGTAAAAATATATGTAGTATACTGTGTATATTTAACATCTTAGCTATAGATAATGTAAAAATAGAACTTATAATGGCTTAAACAATAGATTTTTGTTGCCTCATCAGGCAAGAAGTCCAGCGGTAGGGTAGTCCCAGGGTTGGTTAATTCAGTATTTAATAAATGTTTTCATGCCGGCTTTGTTCTCAGGTGGTTGTTTCCCTCAGTGTTGCAAAGGGTCTGCAATATCTCTACACAGTGCATTCTCCACCATGTCCAAATGCAAATTAATGCATGAATAAGTAAAGCCAAAAGGAAAATACTCCCCATTTTGGTTCCTTCTGACTTTTTTTTTTGAAAGGTGATCCATTTCCTAGAAGGACTATCTCCCTTACCTTACCACCACAGCAGAAATGCTCTCAAGTCTTAGGAGGCAGAATTGTATCACAGGCTTGTTTCTAAGCCAATCAACAGTAAAGCAAATGAAATAATCATAATTGACTTAGACTAGTCACATTTTGCCTCCTGGGGTTAGGAAAGGGCTCAGTCTTTCCTAAAGCACAAGGTTGCCCCATACACAAACGAAATCCAGCCCTATCAGCAGGGAGAAGGGGTTAGCTATTGGATAAACCAGCAGGTCTCCCTCAGTGTGAGTCTTTCAGATGACACAGGAGGGAAGGAGAAAGCACTCACACACACACACTTTTTTTGTTGCACAGAATCTGAAAGATAGATGTTCCAGTCATCCTCTTTGCTACTAGTTGTAAGATCTTGGATTAGTTATTTAAATCTTGGGATTTCTGTATATGTAAAATGGTAAGTGATCCCTATCTCATTGGGCTGCTGTGAAGATCAAATATATTAGTGTATACAAAATATCTAGCACTGTGCCTGGCCCATACGAATTGCCCAATAAATCCCATTCCCTTTGCAAAGCCCTCAGGCTGCTTACAGTCTAAATTGCTGGGCAACTGACAAGTCAATCAGCTTGTATTCTTATTTATAGACCCTATGGTGAGTATGTACGAAGGCTTCTTGTGGAGGTTATACTACCGCAGTTGCTAAGAATCACTAAGGTCCCTGACATGGGTGCCTTTCATTTTATGCTACTTTTGTCAGCTCTCTGGAACTCTTCTTCTCGTGTTCTGTAACAACATTCTCTTGATTTCCCACCTGCTTCTTTCCATGCTCCCTTATAGGGTCCTCATTTTGGCCTACCTCAGAATTGTGTACTCCGCCTCTGTTGCAATCTCACATGTCAGTTCTTGATGTGAGATTTCATCCTTTCCTACACCTTCATTTTCTAGTTATATGTTCATGACATATATTAGACATTCAGTACATAGTTCTTTAATCCACTTTTTATTCAATCATTTATTAAACAAGAATTATTGAATACCTACTATGTACCTGGTACTGTTCTTCACGCTGCAGATATGACAATAAATGAAACAGACCAATCCCTCCCCTTATGAAACTTACATACTAGTGAAGAGACAATGAATAAACAAATAAACACTTCCTTCCTATGTTAGATGGAGTGTTATAAAAATATAAAACTGAGTGACTAGAAAAGGGTAGACATGAAGTAGGGACAAATCTTTTTAGGGTACTTAGAATAACCTTTTGATGACACAGCATTTACACAGAGACCTGAAAGCAGTAAGTGACCAAAACATGAGGCTTGGCAGAGGGAATGAACACAAATGCCCATGGATGGGATTGTTCTTGGAAACATCAAGGAATCTTCCAGTGACAAAAATGAAGTGAGCTAGGGGAAAGAGGAAGGAAACATATCAAGGGCAGTGGGAGCGGGTCAGAGAGGGCCTCATGGGCGATGTTAGGGCTTTGGCCTTTACTTTGAGGGAAATGGAGAACCGTTGAGGTTTCTAAGCAGAGGATTGATATGATCTGACTTATACTTTCAGAGGATCTCTTTGGCTGCTGTGTTGAGAAGAGACCTAGGGGGCCCAAGCAGAGTCAAGATTCCTGTTAGGAGACAATTACAAAGCAAGAGAGGATGGAAGCTTGGAATGGGGTGGTCTCAATGCAATGGTTAGTTATGAATAAATTCTACTTCTCATTTGAGGTGAGATCAATAGGATTTTCTGTTGGATTTGGGGAGTGAAGGAAAGAAATCAATATCAAGCCCAAAGCTTTTGGTTCCAGCAAGAAGAAGAAGGAACTGTCATTTTCAGAGATGAGGGAGACTGTAGGGAAATTGGTGGGGATGAGAACGAAGAGTTAGATTTGAGGCAGGTTAAGTTCTACATGGTTATTAGACATTGATGTGTACCTATTGAGATGGAAGGTGGATTTAAGAATGTGGAGGCCAGGGGAGAGGTCTGAGCTGGAGATAGAACTTTGGGAGTCATCAGCAGATAGATGACATTTAAAGCAGTGATGCTGAATGAGATCACCAAGGGACTGCACATGGAAAGGGAAGCAAACTAAAGGCTGAGCACTGGGCAGGCCCCGCAGAGAGGTGGAAGACAGGAGGGAAACCAACAGAGGGGACTGAAAAGGAATGGCTCAAGAGGCAGGAGGATGACCATCAATGTGTGGCGTCCTGAAAGGCCAGTGAAGAAAGAGTGTCCAGGAAGAGGTGAAAGTGTGTCAACTGCTGATGAGGGAAGTATGATGGTGCTGAGAACTGCCTGATGGATTTGGTGATGTGGAGATCCTTGGTGACATTGACAAGGCAATTTCAGTTGTTGGTGCAAGGTAGAATGGGAGAAGTCAGAAACAGTACGGATGAGTCCTTCAAGGAGCTTTGCTGTAAAGCAGAAGAATGGGCGATAGTCAAGTGAGGCTTTTATGGTTTGTTTAAAGATAGGAGACTTAGTACCCTTTAATGATTTTTGAGAATCTATGATACAGGAGAGAGGAGTGAATTGTTAGAATGAGATCCTTAAGAGGGGTAAGGTGATGGGCTCTAGGAAATAGCTGAGAGGTTGGCTTCTGTCAAGAGTTTGGCTAGCCTAACCCATGGCATCGCTGCCTCAGCATCCATTTTCTTTGAACAAGCAGCTTAGAGGGGCCTTAGAGTGACAGTAGTCCCTCATGTAAGCACATACCCTATATAGCAGCCTCAGAGTCATAAGAAAATGCGTTTCTGGTATGACTTCCCCAGTAACTCTTATGATCAACAGTCTCCCCTACCTCCCAGGGCCTTCCCCTTGTGTGCCCCTTAGATAAGATCCCTGTGGAACTAACCAAAACCCCACTCATTTGAGTTTGAATTGACCAATTGGCCTTAGCCTGAGAACCACAAAGAACTCCACCCATCAAGGCGTGTGACCCAAGTCCTGTTGCTCTCTCTGCCTGCACCCTGCCTTGACTACCCCTCATGGCCCCTGGAAGTGTGCTGTGTATTTCCTGTAGGACCGATGAGTAATACATTTCTCTATTTCAATGTCTCGTATGGTCATTTGTTGAACAAAGGAAGCTCACCATCTGATACCCTGTGGTTCACTTACTGTTAATTTAACAAAGTCATAACAGCTTCTCATCAAGAGGAAGGACAGACAACAAGTATGGGGCATGAGTGGTTGCATGACCTCTGCTGATCACTTCTATTTTCTCTGTGAAATAGAAAATGAGTTCATCAGCTAAGTCTGGGGAGAAGGGCTAGGATGTGAATTAATCATTCTGAAGGTTGAATGAGTGAGGGAAATGTGGTAGGATAACTGGTGGGTAAATATTGAATCAACACTGGCTATTGCACTTTGGCTCCAAAATCTATTTTGAACCCTGATATCGCTCATGAGTCCCCAAATCACATATCTATTTACCTATTGATATCTTCCCCCATACTCTGGCTTCCCATGGGAAAACTAAAGTCATTTTCTTTCTGCCTACCTCTACCCAATCCTCATATGCTCCCTTTTTCAGAGAATGTCACCCCCAATGTTCCAAATTTCCAAAGCAGAACAATAAAGCCTTTGAATAGGTCTTAAACTAACATAGGACAATAGTTATTATTTTCCGAGATTGATAATACTAGAGGGGAATCATATTTTTTAGAAGTTCATTATTAGCTCAGTTTGTACCCTATCAACTCAATATATCTGTGAGAGATCCAAGTAGGAAGGTGAGTAGTTTTGCTGACCCACACTAGATGACTGACTCACAGTCGGTCCCAATATTATTCCTTTAGTAATTGCGAGGGGTGTGTGTGTGGCCCAATGTACATTCAATTCACCTGGAGCTTTTATTAAACTGCAAATGGTGATTCCATAGTTCTAACAAACTCCCAGATGATGCCAATAATACTGGTCCACAAACCTCACTTTAAGAAGCAAAGGTTAAGAGACAGAATCTCATGCAGATCATTTCAATTTAATGTTTTAATTATAATAAGAGAGCTATGTGAATGTAGTTTCGCAAGTGGATTCAAGCAAGTCTGTGGAGATTGTTCACTGAGAGGCCAAGAAATGTGTTCTCCATTCTGAAGATAATGTAGAACCATGGAAAGATTTAAATGGAGGGCTGACATGATTCTCTTGTAAAACCATGAAAGTCAATTGAAAGTCAACCATATATCATCTGCTATCTAGGTAATGAAAACAAAACAGTGAACCATGAACAGGAAACCCGGGGACCTGTTCTTAGGGAGCAAACATCCTGGGCGGAGTTAGACAGATAATAATAAGAAAAAAATAAATAAACAAGGTAATTTTAAATTGAAGAAGTGCAGTAAAAAAAAAAACCAAAAAACAAACAAACAAACAAAAAACATTAAAAGGGTTAATGCAATTGAACCTGGGTAGAATGCTCTGTGGAAGTAATGGTTACACCAAGAACTAATCATGCAATGGAGCCAGTCCTGCAATGACCTGGGGAAAAGCATTCTTGGCAGAAGGAGTAGCAGGGTGGTGGCCTTGAGGCAGGGGTGAGCTATGAGGCTGGAGGGTCAATCAAGTTAGAGTGACTAGAGCCTTGTGAGCAGGGGGAAATGGTTGTGAGACGGGGTTGTAATGAGGAACAGCAGCCAAGTCATGCAGGGCCTTTGAAAGCTGTGATGAAGAGTTTGCATTTTATTTTAAATGTGGTAATGAAATAAATTTGCTATTGTGTGAAGATTGGATTGTGAGTCTGCTTGTCAGGCGGAGTGTGGGGAACATGCTCACAACTATAACGTAGAAAGATGAATGTGTCAGCAACATGTAAAATTGATCAGAGAGGAAAGAGCGGCACTTCAGCAATATCTGTAATCGACAGCCAAAGAGAGCATGAACTGGGGAAATCAGACTCAAGCTTCCAAATGAGACTATAGGAAGTGAGATAAGAGATTCAAATGATACCCAACTCTTTTCAGTTAGGCTCAGAGGCCAGGACTTCCTCACTAACTCCCTTATTCAATCCTCTCTACAACATATAATTCTGGTTACAAAAAAAATCAGTTTCTGAGTTTTTACCCAGACTTACTGCAAGTGAGATCCAAGGGCAACTGGCTGTCAATGCATAAATGTTTCAGGTGACTTTAAATTCACGGAAGGTTGGAATTACTGTGTGTCTCCACCTCCTCTGCCCAAATGAATGAAAATCCTTACCATTTTTTGAGCACCAATAGCTTTCTTACCCTAACTCTTTGTGCCTTGCTTTAAACCCTGCTGATTAACTTAAAACCCGAGTAGTAGTTAAGATTTCAGGAATTCCAGAATGACTCTACCTTAAAAATACCAACTTTCAAGGTTAAAAAGCCTGGGAAGGAGAGTCTCTACTCCTTGCTGGAGTTGGCATGCAATGTTCCTGGGAGATTTAAGACGCAGGTGAACCTTGAGGGTAATGCTTTCAGTTATAATCCTCATTTGTATTTTAATGTAAATTAGTTTCAGATCCTTCTTGAGAGAAGATTTTGGCTGGGAAACTATGGACGGTTCTGTGCCCAGAGTTGGGGCAAAAGCCTTGAGGGACTTGAATGGGGAAGGGAAAGGGGAAGGAGGTGGCACTAGAGCACTGAACTTCACTTCCTTCCCAGCGTTTGCTGGAGCTAGGAAACAACCACCCACCCCCTTTCCTGAGCAGAGGGCTCTCAAAATGCTGAATCTGTTTTTAAAGCTTTGCATTATCTGTACTTGATTAGATTCTAATGTGAGCTATGCATCTGGATTGTTACCTTAAAATATGTTTTTCTATAAAAAGGAAACATCGATTTACATTTTGACCACTTTCCTATAGCTTAGCTGCTGGGCTGTGTCTCTAGACCAGAAAAGGTTTTGTGTTCACAAGAGAGCTACAAGGTAGAGAAGAAAGAATTACACACTTCACATTCATTTTCATAGAAATAGAGAGATGACAAAAGTAGAAGGAAGAAAAGTCATCACTTACAAAGCGTCAACTGTGTGCCTAGCTCCGTTTGGACCCTTATCACAAAGATTATCTCAGAAGCTCATTTTCCTCTACTTCTCCCTGCTCTCTCCATTATTAGAGATCAGCCCGAATAGTGAACACAGCTCCTGCTGAGTCTCTCTAATGTGTGTGTGTGTGTGTGTGTGTGTGTGTGTGTGTGTGTGTGTGTGTGTGTCAGTAATAACTAATATTTATTAAGCTCATAATACATACTAGGTGCCTTACAGGGATTCTTTCATTCGTATCCTCATTTTCAGATAAAATAACGGAAACCTGGAGATGGTAATTACTTGTCCAGAATCAGCAGTGTCATGATTCAAATCTAGGACACTGGATTTTAGAGATCACATGTTTAGCCATTATGTGATACCACCTTTTTCTTAGATAGGAAAGGCACGAAATTATACGCCTGCTCTCATTACAATTTCCCCTACATTTATTTTTGAGGTTTTCAGCTTTCTTATCCTTTTCTCCCCAAAGGTATCGCCTCTTCACTTTATGTGCCCATAGCCCTCTTGTACTGTATACCTCACTACCACCACCACCTCTTTTCTGAAAAAATTATCCAATATAATTTATTTATTCATACTTATATTTTGCCTTCCAGGCATAAATGCATCTTTGGACTTTTTAACTCTAACCATAAAGAGTTTTTTTGTTTGTTTGTTTGTTTTTCTGAAAATCTTCAATGATCAACTCACAGATAAGGATCCATTTGTCTCCTGACTGTAGTTTTTGGATGTATGGAGCTGGTTAATGGTCAGACCAACTGAGTGGGGGAAACTCCTCTCAGGGATCTCCTGCTTATCTGGAGAGGGTGAAATCAAGAATCAGCCACCATAAGTGTGTTCTCTGGGTGACATATATAGTATAGGAATAGATGTCCTGGCCTTACTAGCTTCTGAGCTGTAATTCTGTCATCTGGAGCCTACTCTGCCTGAGCATTCATTCATTCACCAAGTATGCATAATTACTTTCTTGGCACTGGGGATGCTCTGATAACCAAGACAAACGTTGTTCCTGATTCTACAGAGCTCACAATGCTAAGTAGGAGACAGACCTTAAACAAACAACTTCAGTGGAAAATGAGCAGATGTCATCTCCTACATGTCCTTTTCCTTCTTCTTCTTTTCTTACTCCACTGACATTATAATTTTTCTCCTATCCCTTTGCCCCAAGGCTCCCAGATGCAGTGTAGTATCTAGAACCTTCCTCTCTTGCACCAATATCCCAGCTGAGATCTGCCTATCTCACTTCTGCCTAGTGGGTGATCATTATGTTTGGTACAACTCCCTGCCAGCCAGGAAACCCATAACTTGTGGCCCATTTTTCTCTACCATAAATCTTTTGGTCATTCCAAACACACAGAATTAGGAACAGTGACAAAACAGGTCATAGTTGATGGTGAAGTTCAGAATGTCCATTTAATTCATTTATTTAATTGGCAAACATTACATGGCTGGTACCTTCCAGGAATTGAAATATAGGAAGAAAAACATATAGTTTCTGCATAGTAAAAAGACTATAAATTTCCAAAGATAAGAATCCCCTCCATCTTCTTCATGTCTCTGTTCTCAGTATTTAACTCCTTTGTACAAAGTGGGTACTCAATAAATATTTGTGAAATAAAAGAATGAATTCATATTTTGGTAGAAAAGATAGATATACAAAGAACTATAATAAAATGGATGACTTGACTGAACATCCCTTAAGTGCTATGCACTATATCAAATAAGACAGATGCAATCCTTGCTCTTATGAACCTTACAGTTAAAAATTTGCACAAATAAGTATTAGAGTTGCAATAAGTTATGAGAAGAAGTGTGAGATCTTGGGGGCATATAACAAGATATGTTTGCCTGGCTCATGTAAAAGCCCTATAGCCCTCAAAAAGCTCACATTACTTTTGAAAAATTGAAAGATTGATAAGGTCGAAATATTTTGAGTGAGGGAAAGGGAAAGTGGGAAGAGATGAGGTTAAGAAAGAAAGCACTGATTTTATTCCCAGGACTTGGAGGGTAAATTAGGGATTTGGGGCTTATCTCAAGAAGAATGAGAAGCTTTTCCAAGGTTTTAAGCAGGAGCGTGGTATGATGAGTTTTAAATTTTAGATAACAATTCTACTCTGAGGATAAAAAATGAGAGGAGGTTAAGAGTGGACACTAGGAGCCCAATTGGGATGTTATTGCAGTAATCTAAGTATGAGATGACATTACCTTAAACTAAGAGGGTGATATTGGAGACAGAAAAAAGTGAATGAATCCAAAATACTTCTTGGATATAGAATCAATATGCCATGATCATTGGGCTGGTAAGTAAGGTGATGGTGAACAGTACAGGGGAGAGATTGTCAAGCATAATTCTTCCGTGTCTTGTTTGAGTAAGCCCGTAAATGTAGGTGAAATTTTCTGAGATTGAATTCTGGAAGAGAATCATATTTTTTAGAGGAAATTACTAGTTAAGTTTCGAATACTATCACTTTGAGACACCTGTGAGACATCTAAATAGAAATGCTAAATGGTTTAACTAATACACATTGGGTGACTGCCTGGCCCAACATTACTCCTTTAGTATTTATGAGGTATGAAAGTGACCCAATCTAAATTAATTATAATATCTTCATTTTTAGGCCACAATGATTGATTCATAGAAAAGCCATGTGAGCCTCATTGAACCAATCATGTTGCTACTGAATCTGTGTGAGTAGGAGAGAGTTTTACACTCTGCTTTCAGAGCTGTGAAGCTTTAAGTTCAGAGTTATTGATGAGTATGTCCTCTCTGTGGGGATTATGTTGGCTTAAAAGAATGAAGATAAAATGCAGAGAGAGGAGTCAGAGAGAAAGAACCTTGAGAATACTGAAGTCCTCTTGTTCTTGTCTCTAGTTTGGTTACATGAGTTATGAGTCAGTATCTATTAACCAATCTCTCTCTCTCTCTCTCTCTCTCTCTCTCTCTCTCTCTCTGTGTGTGTGTGTGTGTGTGTGTGTTTTGTTTCATTTAGCTAGTTTTTGATGGATTTTATCACTTATAATCATGATAGTGCAGCAATGTAAATAAACAGTTGGATTTATAATCTAGAACTGAAAAAGAGAGATCTTATCCATAGACATGTGTTGAGAATTGTTGATATAGATATAGAATGTAAAGAGAAGGAGTGGGCAAGATCACCAAGAAAGAAAGGAAAGAGAGAAAAGATTATTGAGATCTAAGCTCTGAAAAACTCTAACATTAGAGATCCAGGAGAGGGGGATGAACTCGCAAAGCAGTTGAGTGAAATGCCTTTCGTCATTGCAGGAAAACCAGTAGAGCATGGTGTCACAGAACCCAACAGTGTTTTAAAGGAGTGGTGGTCAACAGTGTACAACTGTACACTGTGAACATTGTACACTGTTGACCACCACTCCTTTAAAACACCGTTGACCAGTGTACAATGTTCAAGAGAAGACAAGCATGTTAAGGACAAAAAACTGTCCATTGGATTAGGCGGCATAGAAGTCATTGGCTCCTTTTCCAAGAATAATTTCAGTAAATTGGGGAGATCAGAAGCCACTTGGGGTAGATTGAGGAGCAAATAGAAGTGAAGAAGTAAGGCCCAAATGTGGAAACAATTCTTTGAGAATCCTAGCTGTGAGTGGGGAGGAATTGGATAGGATGGCATTGGAAAGAGAGCTCAGGAAGGAATATTGTTTACTTCTAAACCTAGAGGGAATAAAGCAATATTATATTTAAAGATCCATTAGACCACAGTAGAGAAAGCATCTGCCTGGGTGAGAAGAGGAAGATTTCCTCAAGAAGATGATTTTGAGCTGGGTCTTGAATAGTGAGTAAAATTTTTCCAAATGAAGAAAGCATTGCATGCAAAAGGAAGATTGTAAGCAAAGACACAATGGTGTATTTGGAGAATGGTCAGTATCAGTGCATGGAAAACTTTAGCCTGGAACCCTGTTAGAGATATATGAAAATCCACCCAAGACCTTTCTCTACCTTTTATTTTTGTTCTCATTTTTATCTTTAAAACAATAGGCGAGGCCAGATTATCTTTAAGGTTTGTTACATTAAAATTCATAGCTAATGGTGATCTGTCTTGAATGTTTTGTTAGATTGGTAAAAACACTCCCCAAAATGAATATTCCACCCCAATGATTTCCTGAAATTATGCTTTGTATTGTGTGGTGAATGACCTCCAAGAGATTGGAGACACAACCCAAAGGGGCTCACTTAGGAAAAAAATAATAATAAAAAAAAAAAGAAAAAATCATGAAATATCTCATAAACCTACTGTGTTTTTACCTTCAAAGTTTATGTACATACTATTCCTTAATGTATTTGACATGGTTTTATTATTAAAATATTTTATTATTATTCATTGATGCCCTAGGAAAAAAGGACAGCTTTACCCTTTAGATTTAAATATTTCCAGATTTTACCTGTATAAGCTCTGAGTAAGCTTATGCTCCTATTTCCTGGTCTTTTTTCCCTTGTCCACTCACTCACTGCCAGCTTCATAGAGGCAGAGTCTGAGTGCCAGCCCTCTGCACTGGTGAAATAGGGTGGAACCCGAGGAAAGAGAGGAAGAGTGCTTTAAGAGTAGCTAGATGGGGAGAAAATTTTTAAATCATTTCTTCAATTTAATAAATAAATAAATAAATAAATAAATAAATAAATAGATTTGCAAAATAAAAATAAATAAAAAATAAAAAATGATAAATATAACTCACACACACACAAAAATAAATAAAGAGTAGCTTAACTGAGTTAATCAATCTTTATGAATGTCCTGGTCCAGAGGAATCAAGCTATTCATATATTGTGTTATTCACATCAACTTGGCTGTATGATTTTTTTATTTTACGAAAGCCTACGAGATATAAAAGCCACATAAAATTGCCCGAAAGAAAAAAACAACATACATTGATTGGATTCTTGGCAAAACACTGAAAAAATGTACCAGAACTGATGAAGCAAGTAATTTTTAAATGAATTTGCCCTTAAATATGTTGATGCTTCTGTGAATGAGTTCATAGCACATACTACAAACTCCTTTGGCCTGATCCTTCAAAAAATCTTCATTTTTTTCTTTTTATTACATAATAAAAGAAGCAGTCTCCCAGTGCCGTCTCTTGGAAGCTTTCCTCAGTTGAAAGTTCTTTTTCTCTGCTTCCATCTTCTTGTTTGCCTTCATCTTTTCATATGCTCTACTTTTGTAACCTAAAGATGTTAATAGAAATTTAAGTTTCCACCATTCATTTAGTATTTTAGTTGTCTCCATTTTTAATCCATGAACTCACCCTGATGATTCATTAGATTTCCAATACAACAACCCTCTGCTATGTTACTAATGAAAAGGTTGAAGACTAACACTTTATATGGCATTGCAAGGAAAGGATTAAGCCTCAGGTAGTTACTGAGATCTGACTTTGTGATAAGAGAACTACCAATGATTAGAAGACCTCACGTAGTTGATCTTAAAATGAAGTTAGTCCAGATGGTGCCAGTGGGAATTAAGGGGCTGCATGGTCCCAGAGCAAACACAATACCTGTCTTTTGAATACCCCTAATCTCAGAGTCAAATGAAGAAAATGGGCCTTTCTAAGGGCTAGCCACACATTCCCCAGTGATTATAGTACCAAATACTTGTGATTCAAAGTGGCTGTTTATCAGAGACTAGAAACATCTTTTAAATCATTAAGGGATTTAAAAGTCTGCTTGAGGGTCCCATGTTATCAAAATTAATGGGTTTTAAAGTCATTTATGCACATTTGAGACTGTATCTAGAGAGGTTTTCAATAATCTTAGTCATGTATATCATTGAAAGGAAAGGAAATTTACTTCTAGAAATCATGATCTGGATACATATATGTTTCCTTAGTGTGTCCTGTTTTCTTTGTTTATAGAACCTTTATTTTGTATATGCTGAACAAATTTCAGGAGCTCTGTGGAAGCAAGCATACTTATAATGCTTATGTCTTTATGTTTCCAGCAGCCTAGATTTTGGCATTAGAGTTAAAGTAGATTTTTAGTATATATATTGCTTTTAGGGATTAGGAAAATCCAGCGGTCCTCTCAAAATATTGCCCCTTAAATTATTCCTTATAAAATTGTCTTATGATAGGAATGATCAATATTTTGGCCTTTAGGTTTAAGCTTGAATCTCTGGTAAATGCACATAGTCTGATCGAAACATTTCATTATCATCATTCATTTCGACTAATGTGAATGAGACCTCTGAGAGATTTTGACACAGAGTGGAGAAGAGAGCTCAGGATACTGGGTTGCTATGGGTGATAATGAAGAAAGATTCTTTGAGAATGGAAATAAATAAATTCTGACTTTGCTTAATTTGACTGTTGTACTTAGATGGCCTTTCCCTCAGTCATGAAAGTAGTGCAATTCTTTCAAAGAGGAGCTGCTACCAGACTTTGAGCACTTTTTTTGTAAATAGGAATGAAGTATGTTGGGTCACGGAACCTAAAACCAGCTTCTGTTTCTGAAGACCCCCTCTATGGGCATGCACCAATCTAGGTCAATGTGAGCAAGTCAAAATGATTTCCATCCACAGATCTTAGGCATTCGTATCTATTGTACATTCTTCATGGCTGTTGTTCTTGTTGCTGGTTATAGAATTGACTTTTGAAGCTGAGCGATGCAAAACCTTTCTGTCAAGAAATAGAGTTTGCACATAGAATTTTCCTTTCTTGGAATGTCTTCATCTGCTTTTCGTATCAGGGTAATGCTGACCTTATACAATGAGTTAGAAGGTGTCCTCTCATCTTTTATTTTTGGGAAAAGTACACAAAGGGTAGGTAATCTTTAAACTTTTGATAGAATTCACCAAGTGAAACCACTTGGATCTGAGCCTTTCCTTATGGAAAGTTTTTTGATTACTACATGTGTAGAAGCAAAGAAAGATTAGTGGTTGTCTAATGATTGCTTGGTAGTGACTGTTAAGAAAAACAGAATTTCTTTTTGGAGTGATGAGTTGTTCTAAAATTAGATTGTGGTGATAGTTGCACAACTGCATGAATATAGTAAAAAACCATTGAGTTGTTCACTTTAAATGAGTGAACTGGCATGTGAATTATATTTTAGTGCAGCTGTTCATCATCTCTACTGTTTCTCTTTTCTGTATATTAATTTCTGCTTTCTTTTCTTCTTTTTAATTTCTTTAGATTTGCTCTTATTTCTTAGCTTATTAAGTTGTAAATCTAATTCATTCATTTTCAATTTTTAGTTTAAAATTATATGTTTACCTCTAAAACATTTAAGCTACATCCAACAATTTTTAAAAGCAGTATTTTTATTCTTTTGTAAATATTTTATAATTGTTCCTAAAATTATAGCTTCAAAATACATAAACTATATGAATATTTTGCAATGTCTTCTGTGATTTTCTCTTCTTCCATGAGTCAATTAAGAGCATGTAAAAAAGTTTTCCAAATACGTGTTTGTGTTTACTATCTCCTGGTAGATTTTTATTTTTACTATTATGTGGTACTTATATTTATCATTATTAATGTGTTGTGTCTGGAATTCTATTTTGTCTACTGTTGATATTGTCACACAGAATTTCTTTGATTATTAATTGCATGGTATTGCTTTTTCATAACTTTCAATCTTTCTGTATGATTGTGTTTTAGATTTTGTTTAGTGTTTCTTATAAACAGCAGCTAGCTGGTTTAAAAATTCTCAATCTGTTAATCTCTATCATTTATCTGATGAGTTTAATCCATTTTCATTGTTAATAATCACTGATATATTTGCAGTTATTTCTATCACCTTATTTTCTTTTTACTATCTAGTTTCATTGGACTATATATTGAATATATATCTTCTGTTTTCTTTTGAATAAAGTTGGTAGGTTTTTTTGTTTTGTTTTTTGTTTTATTTTTAGTATTCTCCATGTATCTTTCCTCCCTACTCTGTTGGTTTGGAAGCATTTTTTTTTTTTTAATTTTAATTCTGTTATTTCTATTATTTTAATTATCATCTCCAATCTTTGACTATGTTATTTTTTCCAAAGTCTAAATTTATTCAAGAAATTTTGGAATTGTATGCCAACTATAATTAAAAAATAAATTTAAAAAAATAAAGAAAAAAATTTTGGGATGTTACAAACTCTCTAGGCATATTTACCCATTAAATAACTACTTCCTGGAATTTTAAAACTTTTTCTTCAAATCTGCTAAAATAGCTTTTGAAATTAAATTAAATTAACCAGCATATTTACCATTTTCTTATGTTCCATGCCTTCCTTCTAGGTCCACTTTTCCTTTTACTTAAATACCATCTTTAATAGTGGTGATCATGAGTATCAATTGGTAGTAAACTCTTGGTCTTTCTTTATGAATCTAAAAACATCTTTATTGCTCTTCATTTTTTTTTTTTTTGAATAATAGTTTGTATAGGTATAAATGTCTAGGCTGCATTACTTTCACTTAACATTTTGAAGATATTATTCTTTTATCTCCTGGTATCTATTATTGCTGTTAGTTTAACTATTAGTCCTTTATAAGTAACCTGTCTTTCTACTTTTAGCCATTTTGGAGATTTTCCCCCTCTCTTTGTTCTCATTGTTTGTAGTCTCTCATTATATGTATTATCTTGTAGTAATTAAAATTTATTTATCACTCTGGGTTCTTGGACTTAACTTCTGCCCTTAGTACTCATGTCTTTCTTTAGTTTTGGGAAAAAAAAATTAGCAAATATCTCTTCAGATAATGCTTTTCTACCTTTCTGGGAAATTCTGTTAGACATATATAAGTTAGACTTTTCCATTTATCCTCTAAAACATTTAACTGTTTTATCATATTTTTCTCTGTCTCTTTGTGATGCATTTTACTGAAATCCTCAGTATTATCTTCCAATTTCCTGGTTCTAAACAGTCTGGATATCTTTCAAAACTTTTTCAATAAATGTTTATCATGTCTAAATTTTTTACATTGTTTCTTTCAGATACACCTGTTTTATTTCTTCCTGTTTTTGCTTGCCAATTCTATCTTCTATTTCTAGTCAATATTATTCTTTCACTTATCTCCTTTATCATCCTAAATATACTTATTTTAAAGTTTTTGTCAGCCGATTTTTATATGTTAGTTTTGCTTGGTAAAATGTATCTTCTAGGTGATTTGTATTGATCATCTGTCTTAGCATTATATTACTTTGTTTCACTATCATGGTTTCTAGGCTTATTTTGAGAAGAAAATATGGTTTGTTTGTTTGTTCTTTTGTCTCCTTCTCTGTCCATTCCTCCCTCCCTAGTTGTTTTAGTGATTGCTTGCACCTGGACCCTTATTGCTCACTGACCAAAACAAGTTTTTTGTTGCAGGCTTGGAGCCCATATACCTTAAAATTATAGTCTTGAGGATTAAAGTTTATAGCCAATCTGGTCATAGAGCTATTAATTAGCCTCTTTTAGATTCTGGATATAAGGCAATTTTATTAATTCAAGGAGGCAATATTCTCAGGCAACAATTAGAAGATTTTTTTTCAGCCTTTTTTTTTTTTAATCAGTGAGAGTTCACCCCAGTTTTCAGCTTGATTCCTGTTGTCACTTTACATAAAGTAATTTTAGTTACTATTACCTTAGATGAGCCCAACTCCCAGACATCTTTCCTACTTCCTGCCCCAGAGGTAGGCTCAAATCTTTGTGTCATATGCTACTGATTGCCCTGCTTATCTGGTACATGGACCATGTAGATGCTCATTGTGTTTAAACCCACATATTTGTTTTACTTATTTTTTTATATTTTGTCTGTTATTGTTTTTGCTGAACCAGGATGTCGAGGTTAGGGTTAGGGGTGGGTATATATACAAACCATGTGCTTAATAATCTAATCTTATACCTCCTTAGTGTGATTCTTGCTTAAATACAATTTCTAAATTGCTTTAAAAATTTAAAAATACCTTGAGGCCAACTGAAATAAACAATTTCTTTGTGCTTTCTAGAACTGTAGAGCAGCGCTGTTCAATAGAAATATAACACAAGCCACATAAATACTTTTACATTTTCTAGTAGCTACATTAAAAATATAAAAAGAAACAGGTAAAATTAACTCACATTTTACTTAACTCAATATATTCAACATATTATTGTTTCAAAATATAATCAAATATAAAAATCAGTAAGATACTTTTATTCTTTCTTCAGACTAAATCTTTGAAATCCGATGTCTGTATTGTAGTTACAGAACATCTCAATTCAGAGTGGCCATGTTTTAAATGCTCAGTAGCCAGTGACTAGTAGCGTGTGACTAGTGGCTTCCATGTTAGATGGTGCAGATTCATAATATTTATAAAATGATTATACTTTAATCATTGTGAAAAATTAATCACCACCATGACCACTTTGGATTTTGGAACGTTTTTTTCCCAAGAATTTCATTAAGTAATTGAGGCAGGGAAAAGTTTAGATGGCCTCAAATGTTGTATTTTCCTCTATTTTATGCTCAACATCACAAAATTAGCATATTTAATGAACACTCCTTAGTTTCATTGAGGGAAGACAGTGGAACATCTTGTGTACACAAATTGAAAATAGAAACAAAACCATTTTTGCTTTCAATCTTGAAAAATTGTTTTCTGAAAAGTCAGTTTAATTTTCTTGTGAGTGATGTGAAATAAGATTATATAAGTTTTAAAGTGGTCATTACATTAATTACCTAATAAATTAATTAAGAAATTAAACTCTATTTGCTACCAAAAAGCATTTAAGGGTGTTGGAAAGGATTAGTAAGGAGTCAAAAGTGTAAAATATAATAAATTTTATAGGATTCTATGGAATTTTTGCAGTTATGATAACTTCTCAATTCCCAGGGACTTAAGATATTTGATTTTACTGAGTGTTCTACAGTGGTTTTGATAGGCTGTTTACAGTCTGACATCTCAGGTACCTCGGGCAGCTGGGTAGATCTGTTTGGATGCAAGAACTCCTTGTCCTCTATGTTGTTATCAATAAATCTTGCTACTTCTGGAAGAAGTATATCGTTACATTATTAAATCACTTGTTTTCCAAAGCATGAGACCACCTTTTCTCAAGATCTCTAAATCACACTACGTTATAAAACTGCTTATTTATACAGCTTAGAAACATTGATAGTTCATCAACCTCCTGATTGTATGGCCAATATTTAAACATGCTAATTTGTCACATCTTTTGAAACCCCTTCCTTCATCGTTGTGGTTTTCCCCAGTAATTCCCAACCATGTCATATTTAATGAAAACAATACTGGTAATCACACTGGTACATAGCCCTTTTCTCTTGGGAATCTCCAAATGGTTTCCAGATTGGTGGAGGTCAGTTTTCAAAAGCTCCATGTGAAGAAAGAAGGAGGAGGGATTAGTTTCCAATCAAGGTGGGGGAGTGAGGCTCAAGACAGGATTGCATCATTACCTATGCTGTTCAGTCCATCTGTGCTGTAACATTTCCTTTCTGCCCAAATGTTACAATAAGTTGAAATGCACCTATTTGGCAGGGAGTCCTCTCATATTGGCTGGGGAACCATCATACTGTCATCACAGCTAAATATGACAGGTTCCAGGAATTTAGAAATTGTTCCTGACATGATGGGAGGCATTTATATGTCCTAGCCTCGGGAATGCATCATTTCCTATGTAAGCAGTACTGCCCCAGCTCTTTCTATCTTAGTTACCATGGCTTCTTTTTCCCCCTGGCACTTATCACCACATAACATGTTACATATTTGTTAATCTTCTGTTTCTACCCACTAGTATGCAACCTCTATGAAATTCCTAGCTTTGTCTGTTTTATTCACAGGTATGTTTCTTGACCCTGGCAATTATTAGGAGCTTAGTAAATATTGAATGAAAGAATGAATTTGCATGCAAAAACTGTACCTTCTTTCAAACAGTGAAGTGGAGTTAGAAGCTTAGATTCAAATTGCAGTGCTGTAGTTTATTAACTGTGAGATCTTGAGCAAGCTACTCAAACTCTCTGGTTTTCAGATTTCTCAGGTATAAAATGGAGTAATTATGCATACCTTCTATGTTAATTGAAGACTAAATGATGTAAAATGCTCATCCAAACTTAGACCTGGCTTTCAGTAAACACTGAGAGAAGGGCAACTATTTGGGGAGAAAAATGCAGTATTATTTCAGTGGTTTGTGGAAAGTTGTTAGAACTCAGAACCTTCACTTCATCTGTGAAAGTTTAAACCTCAGGGCTAAGTCATACTGCTTCAAGGATCAGGGGCAAAACCTGAGCATGGTCACGGGTCCCAGAGTGGAGGCTGGGGCAGCAGGAACATGCTTAGGGGTTTTCCAGTGAAGATTATAAACAGTCTTCCAGAACACTTGTTCTACACACAGGGGCCACAGAACTACAGCAGGGATGGTTTCTGAGAAGAGGGCTCTCACAATACCCCACAGCATGTAGTTTTCAACAAACAGAAGATAAAACCTTGGTTCAGCCCCCTTTGGTTGGAGGTTATCAAGTTGGCTTTGCTGAATGGTGCTTAGCCCTTATTTGGACAGGGAGGAGAGGAGGCAAGAAAGTAGGGAGCTTCATTCCTAGACCCCTGAATACCAGCTCCTTCCCAATCCTTAGAGTAGCAATAGCTGACTCAGCTAACCCAACCCCTCACTTGTGGAAAAAGCACTAAATATCCTGCTTTTTTGCTTCTTTCCAGGCTCTTGTGGAGAAGGCATACCTCAGAAAGCAAGTGAGTGTTAAGTGCATAATCTTATCTCCTTCTCAAAGCACAGAAAGAATATTTTAGCAATCATGTTAAAAAAATGGCATTGCACAAATACAATAAGAAGCTGATAAGTATTCTTGAAATCTCCAGGAGTGCGTAGATACAGATACACTTCAAACGATAATAGTATAATGTAATAAATGAGACAAAGACATGAAAAACCACTTTTAAGTTGTTTGCACTTTTATATATGAGAGAGACTATTATCATCGCTAATACTCAGGCTATTTTTTCAGATTAAGAAAAGGGCGGTAAAAGGATTTCAGAGACAGGGTGCTCAGATAAAGATTTCTATGAAAACACATACATGCCTGCATGGGTGCACGCACACTTGCACATACACACACACACACACACACACACACACAAATACACTTCTGTTGCAAAGCTTTCAGATCCTAATTTTTCCTCTCTGAACTCTTGGACAGACTCATCATGTGGGAGCCCTGGCCCCACAAACTCTGCTAATTCCCAGCTCCTGCCTTTGCTGACCCTCCACTCAGGAATGTTAAGAATGTACCCTTTCCCTGCCCCCTATCTCACCCACCCAAATCATGTTCAGTCATCTAGGCTCCAACCCCAAGGCCTAGAGAATTCTCCCCTCAGCATTTCACAGTGATTTACATTCTACTTTCTCTAAGCATCTGTGACATGTTTGTGCCATCCTGTGTTTATAATTGGAAGTTTGTTTTTATAACTGAAAGAGTGGAATAAACCAATGTCTTCACCATACTCCCCTCACTGCTCCCCACCAGCAAGATAGGCACTGAAGACTGTGGTTCTTGTATAAAAAGATAATAAATCTTCCCACTCCCTATTCCTCTAATGGATATCTCCAGAGGACAGGAATGTGACCTACCAGACAGAAAAAGTAGCATGTCAAAGCTTCTGCAGGGCTTCCTGTAGCCATCAATGATTAGATGGTTCTGACTGATCCTGGGTTTCTTAAACAGGCGTAAGAGGCTCAGAGGGGCACCCTAGGGTCCATCTGAGCATGAGAAGAGTTGGGGAGTAAGGAGAAGGAGGGACAGATGACATTAGACATCTTTCAGTACATTGATATAAAGTGTTTAACAATCATTACCCAGGGCCTACTCATGTGAAACTTGACATAGCACATACCCTGAGCTCCATGTTACTTTTGTTCTCCCCTACATCCTTTCAGTGCCCAGAAACCCCTACATACACACACACCACACACATACTGGAACACAAACAACAGCCAAACTGCCAACACACACACACACACACACACACACACATGCACACCTTTGTTTTGGGGGGTCCTAAGGGTAGCTTATTTGCATAGGTGGCCAAACAGTGGGGCTCAACCCAGACCGCCTTTAAAGAATGAATAACTGAATAGAATTCTGGGTACGCACATGCACACTAGTCAGACTTATATAGCAGCCAGGTGTCAATCAAAATGACCTCACTTGCCAATTACCTAGGAATGCCTTCGGAAGCACCCATCACAGTCCAAATATAAGCCAGACATTCCCACTTCTGGGCCTTTTTTGCCCTTCTGGGTCTTCTTTTTGCTCCCTTCTTTTCCTCCCTTCTTTTTGCCCTCTTGTTGTTGTTGTGGTTGTTATTACAGCACTCTGTTGCAGCTCTCATCGCTGGGACCTCCTTGGGGCATGCTTCATCTTTATCCATCTGCTTTTGGGGCTTTCTTTGTCTTCCTAAAAAATATTTTTAATAAAACTATTAAATCTCAATGACCTGTGATTCTTCATCGCCATCATTTGAGGAAGAACTGAGAGAAAATGCTAACGACACATCTTTCTCCTTCCCCGCTAACGTTGGGCCGACACCGAACTCAGAACTCCGATCGGCCCCAACAGTGACACTAAAATGCAATGACCTGGGCTTACCAGGCACTTTTCAGTTTTCCATTCTATAACATCACCTTGGAAAGAGGGGATACTGGGGCTGTTCCTCCCTAAGGCAATCCTGAGGGATTTCTGGGATCTGTTCTTATTTTTATTCGTATCCTTACATCGACATTAGCTACAAACATAATAATCCCCATGACTCACTGGGAAAAGTACATAGGAAGTCAGGTTTTTTGTTTGTTTGTTTGTTTTAATTTTCCTTTTTAAAAGTTAAAATTAAGGCAGGAAGGAGCAGAGTATTACTCTGCTGGGCCCAGCATGGATGGGAGACCTAGGCCCAGCCTCGTTGTCTGTATACTTTTCCCTGACTACAGCTCTCCAGTCTATGCACAATTCACTTTTCTCAACTATAGGAGGAAGTCACTTCAGAAATGATTTCAGATGCCCTCCTCACCCAGCACCTCTCCTGCCCTATCCGATTCTAACCTGTCTTCCTCATACTTTCTTCCTGCTGTCTGGCCTCTTGTACTCTGGCCATTCCCCCTCCTGGAAATATTCTAGGTCTCTCAGTGTTCTGGCTTGACTCATCTTTGCCCCTTACCTATTATCTCTGCACCAGCTGCACAGAGTCCTACCCCTTCCTGAAAACATTGCTGAGACTCCATCTCCTTTATGAAGTATGCTATAATTATCTAAGCCAGGAGTGCCTACTTCTCCACTTGGAAAGGACTTATGTGGCATTAATTTCATTTATTTATTTGACAAATGTTTGTTAAACACCTAGAATGTACTAAATAAACATCATGCTCAGTGTGTGAGATATATCGATGAAAAAAAAAAACACAAAGAACAAGCTTCCTGTTCTGTGGTCGATTCACAGCCTGGTTGTAAGTTCTTTTTAGGGAAGGACTGGGTCTAACAGTTCTTTGCATCCCCCAGAATATAGTAAGAATTCAATTGACTGTACTAAATTAATGATTAACTAATGAATTCACTCTTTTGTACCATGGCACACAGTTAGAATGAACACTTTAAACGGCCCCTCTAAATAAGTAGGGCTGAATTTAGAAAGAAGAAGAGTACATTTCATTCTTTTTTAAAACATTAAGTGATTGTTTTCCGCATCAAATGTAGAATTCCGGTTTTATCAAGCACGTCTCAGAGAAACATTCAAGCCTCCAAAACAGACAACAGTTGTAAACATCTCTTCTTCCTGCTTAGACTGTGGAATTCCAGAGCCTGACCTGTGAAATACCAGTTTTCTTCTCCCTAGGAGGGATGGAAGTGGGATGGAAATAAAGCCCCGAGGGTATTTGTGTGTTTAGACCCTCCGGGTAATGCCTAAAGCTGGTTGGGGAGTAACCTCAGCCCGCAAACCACTAGCAAAGGGGTTGAAAAAAAAACAGGCAGCACTCAGAGGAAAGGGACACAATTGCTCAATGATCCAGAATCTGGATCCTAGAAGCCAAATTATGGTTAGCCACATCGCTGCCTTATTGACCTTGCTCTTTGGTACTTATATTCTTATGTGTACACTGTGTCTTTTTCTTTTTCTAACCATTTTCCTCCTTCCCACCAGCACAGTCTGTACTAAAAAATTGCATATGGCACGTATACGGGCATTTTTCCTCAGCTTAAGACACAGTCAAGGCTCTTGATGACTTAAAAGAAAACACATGACATCAGCTATTTCCTTCCCGACAACTACACTACTTTAAAGGAACACTGAGGTTTTGTTATAAAAAATATCCTGATGATTATGTAACCAACGAGGTCTACATTTTCAGCATATTTCATTTTGTGCAGACTCAATTCAAATGTTTAGCCCTCATGTAATCTTCTTTAAGCTTTATGGTTTATTTGACAATCTGGTGAACTATTACACTTACCTAAAGGTTGGATGTGCATTTTAAGATGTCAAAGCGTGAACTGTTTTATTCTGAGGTGAAGGGGGAGACATGGAATCAATTCCCAGCCTTAAATTAGCATTGGATGATATGCTTCTGGAGGCCCTGTGACATCAGGTGATCAGAATGATGGAGCAATAACAGCCCACAAATCACATGACAGTTGGGGAGGAAACTGAACAAATTTCCCAAGTCTGAGACTATGAATGCCCAGGCTGGGGAGGAGCCGTATGACTCTTCTGTAGCACTGAGCTGGGCAAGCCTCTGTTTGCATGGCTAAATAACAAAAGACTGTCGTAAACAGATTTGTGCTTACACTGTGTGATGAACCATTATTAGAGCCCTGCTAACTGACCACAGGTTTGAATGACTAAAGAGCAGTCTTGTGGTTTACAAAGATCAAGTCCTTGGGCATCGGGTGTGAGGTAGAGGAACCTGTCAGTTCTGCACCATGTATTTGCTTCTCCTCTTGATATCAGGAAAAGTTCTGTTGTGGACTAATGCGTGCTCCCTAATTCATATGTTGAAGCACTATTCCTCAATGTGATGTTAGTAGTCGGTGAGGCCTGTAGGACATAATTTGGTTTAGATGTAGTCATGAGAGTGGAGCTCTCGTGAGGGGATGAGCATCCTTTATAAGAAGAGACCAGAGCTCCCTCTCTCTCTCTATGTGCAGACACAGGAAGAAGGCAACCATCTACAAGCCAGGAAGACAGCCCGACCAGACACCGTATCTGCTGGCACCTTGATCTTGGACTTCCTAGGCTCCAGAACTTTGAGAAATATATGTCTATTGTTTAAGCCACTGATTCTATGGTATTTTGTTATAGTAGCCCAAGCTGATTAAGACAAACTGTTTGTATTTGTTGTAAAGAAAACTGCTCAGTCTCAACTTTGAAAAACACACTACCCTTTCTTCTTATTATTCACTTAATATTTCCATTGTTTAATTGGCATCTTTTTATGTACTCTTCTTTTGTTGTTTTGTCTGTCTCAATATGCTTTTCCACCCAACTGCCCACATCTTCTACTTTTATATCATTGCCTGGATAAATCTTACTGCGTGTATGCCAAGACTCAGCTGTGGTGGCTTCTCCTACGTGAAGCCTTCCCTGCCCTCTTCTCTTTCACCCCCCACCCTGAATTCAGGCCTGACTCTATGCACTCTCAGAACACTCTGTGGTGGCTTCTACCAAAGTCTCTATTCTTCTGTTTTACTTTTTACTGTCTTCACTAGACTGTGAATTTCTTGCTGAAGGGAAGAGTGTGTACAGATCTCCAGGAGTAGAATCTAGAACAGTAGGCATAAAAAAAATGTTTATTGAGAAAAATATGTTTTTCAATAAAACCCTTGGAACAGAGAGCTTCAGTTGTTGCTGCAAGGTAGTGTCAGTGTGCAGTGAAGGACAGGGTGGGTGGGGGAAATGTGCCAGGCAAGGACTGAGGAGCAGCCTGGCATTTAGATGGGCTTTCAAGTCAAAATGGGGTTTCAAGTGTTGCTGGACTTGCTCAGACAATGGCAGTAAAGTAACAGAGGAGTTTGGAATGGAACTGGGTTTTAGAAGCCCAGAATGTGGTATCTCAGGAGGAGATAAAGTTCAATATGGAGGGTCAGAGATTGTAGAATTTTTACCCATTTGAATAACTCTTCTGTGGCTTGAATTATGCCCCCCAGGAAGATGTTGAAGTCCTTACCCCTACTATCTTATTTGTGACCTTATTTGGAAATCGAGTCTTGCAGATGATTAAGTTAAAAGGAGGTCATTAGGGTAGGCCCTCATCTGATATGACTGATACCCTTATAAAAAGGGAAATTAGGATACAGAGACAGATACACATGGAGATTAAGATGACTTGAAGACACAGGGAAACTGCCATCAACAAGCCAAGGAACACCTGAGGCTACCAGAAGCTAGGAGAGGCGTGGGACAAATTCTCCCTCACAACCCCCAGGAGCAACAATACTGCCAATACTTTGATCTCAGATTTTTGATCATCATAACTGTGAGAAAATAAATTTCTTTTTTTTAAGCTACACAGTTGGTGGCACTTTGTTCATCACAGCCATAGAAAACTAGTACGAACTCCTCCATTGAACTCTTAATTACTCACAGACAGGATTTGGGGTGATTTATGCCAGAATGTCCAGCACCTGGCATATCAGTTAGACATTTGCAGAAAACTGAGGATTAATTTGCCATGATAGAGGCATGAGATGCCCTTACAACCCAAGCTTTCTTTGGACTTTAAGTTGGAGAATAAAGGCTAAAGAGAAATATATAAGCCTTGAGTACTGGTACACACCAGAATTTTGCCCAACCTTTTATTCTTCCTGCCCACACCCACCCCCAAGTCATGATGCCTCCTTCTCTGTCTAGTC
Organism: Pteropus medius; assembly: GCF_902729225.1. Lineage (NCBI taxonomy): Eukaryota > Metazoa > Chordata > Mammalia > Chiroptera > Pteropodidae > Pteropus > Pteropus medius. The sequence goes on along the minus strand of NW_024355205.1, from coordinate 3,554,858 downwards.
TTCTCATCAAGACTCCAAGATCCAAGAAAGCCGTTCAGGTTTAAAGTCATCTGCTAACAAGGAAGTGAGAACATGATGTCTTCACCCTGCATCCTGTTCCCTCCCTACTCTGGAGTTTAGCTACCCCGTAATTTCATAGGGAATTCTTGTTTTTTATTATTTAAAGGTTATCTTGAAACTCATTCCTGGTGAGAAAAGTAAGAAAACTCTGAAAAGCTGTGCTTGGGTAAATGTTTTACCTTAGGATGGCTTCTAATTCCAGAAACTTTAAAAACTATAAAACTGGAATGAGGATTTTTATGTGGTTCTCTGACCAATACAGATATTTGTAATAATAACAATTGAGAAAAAGATAGCACAACCTCAGAAATTTTTCCCTTTACTCAGCTGAAAATTAAACCAGACAAGCAATTACCTAGGTTTTGCCATAATATATAATATGTGTACACCGCATTTATGGCACATTACATATTACATGGTTATTATTCCACATTTTCATCCAATCATCTTATTAGTTCTGGTATTTTTATGTGGTGAATGACTACAGCTAAAAGTCAAGTGAGAAAAGCACTGGTGGATAAGTAAAACACAGACTCAATAAAGTGGGGCCCATTAAAAATGTGACCACACTACAGTGGACCACAATTGGTGGTGTTGACAATAAACTCTTGAAGACTGGAAAAATACTAAGGTACTAAAGTGAGAAGGGTAATTTCTAATACCGTTTTTACTGCTCTAACAAATTCTGGTATTTTATTCTATTATCATACACAATTGTGATATTTCATTTCTCTTTCTCGAGCATTATGATTAGATAGCATTTTGAGTGCTTTTGGTACATTCCCTGCACTTAGCTATTAGCTAAAAAAAAAAAAAAAAAATCAAAAGAGAGTACCGTGCTGAAATAGAATTCACAATATCTTTAATACACTTTTTAGGCTCTACTGAACGTCATTGTATATTCTTAATATTTGAAGAAAATGAAATGGCTCTATTAAATTCTAAAAATAAACTTGGACACATTTTCATAGCTCATTCAACTGATTTTCTAAGTTATGAGTCATTCATTGCTTTTGGTGTTTGATGTCATTTGCTTGGAGCTAAACTGAATCCTATTTTGGGTAATAAGCAAAGATATGATGGATTATAATAAATAGGACTACTGTTCAGATCTTTTCTTTTAATTTCATAACAGGGTTTGGCCCATCTTTTATTTTCTCTCCTTTCCTTTTCTTTTCCCTTTCTAAATTCTGTATCTTCCTCTCGTCTTTTCCCTTGGAGCTAAAATTTTGTTTCCTTTTGTTTATTTCTTTTGCACTCTCTCTAACTCCCTGCTTTTCTCTTTTGAAGTTAGTGTGAATTATTGCCACTGGGAAGTCCAGAATTTTCCATCCTGAAGATAGAGTAATGCTGCTCAGCCAAGCAGGTCTGAGGGTATAATTTGACTTCTTACATCATATTCTAAAATGTAAGATTTGTAGAGAGAAGGTTCATATTTTTTTCCCCAATGTAGGAGAGTGGCCATGTGAAGTGTATTAAAACTGAAGGGTCTAAATACCATTTGTTGGTGCAGGTAACTTATATGTAAGTTATCATCTATTATAATTACATATTTGGCCATATATTCTGACTTTGAGAACTAAAAATCAACATTCATAGGTTATAAACAACTATATTCTGACCCACCAAGGAGAAGTAAATGACAAAGTAATATGTTGAAATATGTAACTTCTGTAATTACTAAGTACGGTGAACTAGTTAAACTCAGGATACAGGACCATTTCTTTCTGCTCTGTAGCTTAGTGTCTAGTTTACAATCAGGCTTCAAATGTCGATATAAATCAAACTGTAGGAGTGAATCCTTGATCAAAATTAAATATATAACTGCCCGTTGGCGTAGCCTTCTCCCTCCTGTGTGCTTCCTTCTAATTTGGGAGTGTCCTTAGGTCAAGTCTCATCTCACCCTCTGGGGCATGTGATAGTTTATTATTTATGTTTTGATCAAAAGATTGTAATATTTGAAGGCAACAAGTGACAAGTTCCTTACTTCTGGGTATCATTCCCAGGGCTAAATGGCCAAGCAGATTAAACACAAGACATTTAAAAGTAATTGTTGATGGCTTTCCTTATTTTACAATTCTAGAATGTGGCTATCAGTGATAGAACCCTGGCTGTGTTCTCAGCAGCCCAAGCCTGAATTTCAAGGAAACACACTCCTTAAAGTATGAAATGCTTCTGAGAATTCCTCGTTATCTCTTAAGTAACTTGAACCAGAGCTCAGGCACTTGATTCTGGTCCTTCATTTTGTAAGCATTGAAGAAATTACTGACTCTGTGTTGCCTTAGCAAACAGAGCTTGTATATATGCCCTATAATGGGGAGTTAACAAAACCAACTCAGCTACAGTGGCTGATCTGATCAGAAAAGCTAATGTGGTTGACCAGCATGGGTCTTAGAGAGTCACTTTTCCTCTGCATTCTTGGGCATAAAACAATGTATGGCTGAGAGCCATCAACTGGATTTCTTGACTCTCTCCTCTGTGGTGCAATGCACTGTGTTGGGATCTCATAGCATGGCCAGGACACTGTACTCCAGGTTAGTCAGGGGTTCCTGGTTGTGCTTAGACATCCAGGTAGTGGTGTGTGAGAGAGTGGAATTCAAACAGGTGGTACAATAGGGGGTCTGATTCTATACAGAGTCAGAATCAAAGTAACCCCCAAAATGATCCTATTTAAACACTCTGTGGGCTATTGGAATACTTCTAAAATGATAATAGAACCACCCATAGCCTTGTTGAATGGAAAGAGCATGGAATTTAGAGACAGCCAGATCCGGCTAAAAATTGTGGCTTCGACATTTACTATGTGATCTTGAGTAAGTTACTTAGGCTTTTTGAGTATTAGTTTCCTCATTTAAAAATTAAAAATTATACCTATTTAGTGAGTATTTGTTTCAGATTAAATGGCAAAAAGATTTCCTATTTTAATTATTGGCATATAGCAAACACCAAATCAAAGATAGCCCTCTTCTCTCTCCCCTCCTCCTTCTTTTCCTATTTTCCTATTCCCCTTATTCTTATTTTTATTCTATCTCTATAACTGGGGAAAGTACTCAGAATGGAAGGCTACACCCATCCTGCATAGAACCAAATGTGACTCAGGGCTCTAGGCTTCCTCTTGATTGTGTGTGTGCACACACGTGCGCATGTAAGCAGAGAAAGGGTTTGAGGTGGAGGAGGAAGATGACAGACTTTTTAAGGCAAGGACATTATCTCATACAGCTGAATTCCTCACTCTTCACCTTCAGCCTCCTGCTCCCTACCTGCTAACACTCCTTGAGCACAAGCATGGAGCTGATGATGTGCTGTTTTGGTTTGATTGATGTCTCTCTGCAGTCTCTTCAATCCCAATGCCCTAGGAGGGTACATGGAAAGAGAAAGGCAGTACCTTGCTAATGGATGATCTGCACCCTCAGAAAGATCACTTTCAAGTTCACAGGTTTCAGACGGTTGCTGGCTTCCAGTCATTCTTCATCTAGTCCTTTTCTGGGGTAAGTAGAGCCACTCAGGGGCTGTAGCAGATGGGCTTCCTGAGACGTGGTACAAGGCCTTTCACTTGGCCACCTCATTATTCCAAACATTAGGTCAAGGAATGATCAAGAGGAAACCAGTAGGAATTAAGGATATAGAACTTGAGAGATAAGAGAAACAGTACTTTGGGCAAACCAACACTTGTAACTAGATTGCCAAACTTAAGGTGTGAGAAAGAGATGAATAAACATAAAGTTAGAGAAAGAAACCATGCATCCATTCATTCATCTATTTATGTAGTTGAGGTTATATACTAAACCTTATTATATGCCAGATATTGAGCTAAAAGCTGAAGTTACAATGGTAAACAAATCAGATATGCATAGACCCTGTCTTCATGCTTGTAGTCTGGTGTGGGTTCTTACAGCCTAGGTAAGGGAACATCCATCTATACAATTATGTTTCAGTTACTATTCTGCGCCGTGTCACAAATTATCTGCAAATCCAGCAGCTTAAACCAACCAATTTATTATGCTCATGGCTCTGCAACTTAGGAATTTGAATGGGGTACAGGATTCCACAATGTCTGGGCCTCAACTGGGAAGACTCAGTGGTTGAGGATGACTTAATGACTGAGGGCTGGGTTTATTTGAAGATAGATGTCTTTACTCACTTACTTGGCTGGCAATTTTTGCTTAGCTGTAACCTGAGAGCTGTGGCCTGGAACACCTACATGTGTTCCTTCTAGTATGCCAGTCTTAACGTCATTGGACTTTTCACATGGCAACTGGCTTCCCTCAGAACAAGTGTCTCAACAGAAACAGACAAAAGCTTCGGGGCCTTTTCTAACCCAGCCTTGCAAATCATGGGCTATCACTTCCACCACATTCTATAGGTTACTAAGTTCAGCCTAGATTCTAGGGAAGGAGAATTAGACTCTGTCAGCCTCTGCCCCCAACCTCTTGATGAAGGGGAATGAAGTAGGAGCACATGAGATAGGAGATACATCTTTAAAAGTACAATCGGCCAAAAATACAGTGGAATAAGTATTATGGGAGGGGAGGATAGGATAACAGGTAAGAAAATATAGTGTTCACTGGCAGAATCAACCAGTAATTTTTTAAAGGAAATGCCTACTGAGCTGAAATTGAGGATCGTTGGAAGTTAGCCAAACAACAATCGTTTTCGTCAGTTCAGGCTGCTAAAACAAATTACCATAGGCTGGGTGGCTTAAACAACAAACATTTATTTCTCACAGTACCGGAGGCTGAAAGTCTAAGATCTGGGTACCAGCATGGTTGAGTTGTGGTGAGAACCCTCTTCCTCGTTTATAGACCTCATTTTATCCTCATTTGGCAGAGAGAGAGGTCTAGTCTTCTTCTTCATCCTATAAAGACACTAATCTCATCAAGGAGGCTCCACTCTCATAACCTAATCATCCTCCATCCCCTCAAAGGCCCTTTCTCTTAATAGCACCCTTTTGGGAGTTAAGTTTTCAACATATGAATTTGGGGGGACACCAACATTCGGTCCATAACAAAGACTATGCTGAAACAGCGTTTTAAGCGAATAGAACAATGTGGGCAAAGTTCCAGAGTCTGGTGGGAACCGAGGCCATACATGAACTGAAATAATATCCATACGCCTGCCTTGTAAGGTGTGAGTGTGGCGCCCTGTCAGGGAGGGTGGGATGAAGTTGGTGGAGGAAAGTTAGCATGTGCATATGTGTGTGCTCCTGGAGGATTAAAAAAAAAAATAAAGCTGAAAGGTTAAACAAGGGCCAGATCATGAAAGTCCTGGTAAAAGGTACTCAGAAGCTTGAACAATAGTCAATGAAAGGCAAAAAACCCCATGATTTATATGTTAAAAGGCAACTACAGGCAGCATAAAAATGAGGACAGAGTTTTCAAATCTAGGTAGCTCTTAATGGTTCAATATTCAAACTCTGAAAAAGGTAAGGATGCTTAGCTTGCCCATTTGGAAGAAAGTGCCTCATGCTTTTTTGACTCTTTTATTATTAATTTTAAAATTTGACCGGAATGTCCTATCCACTATTCCAAAGAAGCATACTCAAGGACTCAGACATGCTCCTTCTTCAACATAAAGCATTTTCAGACTTTCCTGATATCTATCAAAAGCAATAGTGTACCTGAAATATCAACCTAATGCTTAATGTTAAGCATAATTTATTGCTAATATAATTTTTCATAAACATGGAGAAAATCTTTTCTTCAAGAAAAAACGTAAATCCCCAGTTACCAATTTCTTCTCTAGAAAAAATTCAACTTTTCTCAGAAAAGGAAGATGCTGAGTAGGAGATCCCATCATTGCAAGATGTTTTATGACAGTGTGGACTGCATGGTAAATGGCCATTTATGTGAAACCATTCATTTCCTGCAGGGTGGTTCTCAAATGTTTGCCTTTTTGAAACAATAATAGGAAATTTCCTAACACAAGAAGGACTATGACGTCAGCTTCAGTTACAAGTTGGTCTTCCTAATCTTGGAGAATGTCCCATTGTCTTTCATGCATTTGATGGATCTAAAATAAGCAAGAAGTCTAGATAGTGAAAGCCATATATAAAATATATGTTTTTCCCTCCATTATATAGTATTGTGGAGTGAAAGTTACTTAGTAATCTACCATTTAATTGAAGAAAAATTAGAGAAATATACAAAGGAATAAAATATGTCAGGTAATAAATTTTTGGCTATTTCCCTAATTAATTGCTAGCTACTTTAAATCTTTTAAAGAAGAGGGTAGGCTAAAATATATATGAGTGAATGAAATTGTATTTATCAGTTTGAAAGTAGCTTATTCTATCTAATGTGTCCCCAACTTTCAAGACTCTTCACTGACCAATTTTGATTATATCCAGCAAGTACTTATTGGGCTTTCTACATGATACTTTGCCAATCTGTGTGAAGCCACAACAAGCTATTTTGTTATTTACTACATCCCACCATAAGAGCTGTTTTGTATCCTTTTATTTACAGATACTTTAGGCAAACTTACTATTGAGTCTTTGTTCCTATTCTTACCCCTACTTGAATACCCTTTATCTCTAAATCAAGTAGTAGCCTTCACTTCTGTTCTTCTCCACATTGGCTTTAGATATTTTAGGTCTTTTGAATTTCTAAACGAATTTTAGAATCACTTTATTTTCTACAAAAAAAAAAAGAAAGAAAAAAAGCCTCCTGGGATTTTGATTGAGATTTCACTGATTATACAGAGCATTTTGGGGAAAATCGATAACGTAACAATAGTGAGTCCTCTGAACTACAAAGAATATCTCTACTTATTTTATCCCTTTTTAATTTCTCTCAGCAGTTTCATAGTTTTCAGGGTACATCCTTTGTCAGCTTTTACCTTAAGTAGTTCATATTTTTGTGCTATTTTTAAATGTATTCTTTCTCTAGCTTCGGATAGATTCCTCACACACACATATGATTATTACTCAACTGACTACTGGTGGCAAACCTCTTGCAGATTTCAGGTTTCCCACTCTGTGCAGCTCTCCTCTTTTCAGTACTCTGTCCTGTGAACTCATGTGTCTTGATCTTCTGAGACTCTCAGATTCATCTCAAATAAAGGAGTCTAATAGGCTCTTCTTGGGTTCCCTCTTTCTCAGTGACACAGCCTGAAAATGAAAATTCTCTCAAAGGAGCAAGCTAGGAACAATTATAGGACTTATCTTGTTTGTTTTTCATCAGTCAGGATTACTATCCTTTGTTACCTGATGTCCAGTGTCTTGAAAACTGTTGATTGTTATATTTGTTTTTTTTCCCCTTTCAAACAGAAGAAATCCAGTCCCTGTTACTCCATCTTGACTGAAAGCTAAAACTCTCTCTTTTTTAAGTGATGGCTATTATGGATTTTTCTATTACTTAACCTAAACTTAATCCTAACCATCACAAAAAATAATTAGAAGCTTAATAAATAGAGTATTAGTAAACCAGGAATATCTGAACCATAAATAATTCAGAATGTAGCACAGGGGAAAAAAGAATTAGAAAATATAAATGTTATAAGAGACATGAGGATAGAATGAGAAACTACAAAATATTTCTTGCGTGCCACTCCTTCCTTCTGGGTTTAGTTCTCTTCCTACTGACGTATGCATCCTTTTGTAGTTCTTTCAGTGACGGAAAGTCCATGAGTTGTAAATTCTCTCAGGTTTGATTTATTTGAAATTATTTATTTCACCTTTACTCATGAATAATAGTTTAGCTAGATAGAACTTTCCATATTAATAACTATTTTCTCCCAATACTTAAAGGCATTGTTTTATTGCTTTCTGGCCTCTGGTAATGCTGATAATAATTCTGTCTTTAGTCTAATTGTTTTGTTACTTTGTAAGTAATCTACCTTTTATTCTGATTTAAAATTTTTCTTTAGTCTTCAATATCCTACTGTTTGCTACTGGCCATGTGTCAGAATTTCCTACCTTTTTAAAACCGAATAATATTTTATCTCACACACACACACACACACACACACACACACATACTACATTTTGTTGAAATCCTTAATAATTTTTTAACAAGGGTTCCTGCATTTTCTTTTTGTTCTGGCTCTGCAAATTACGTAGCTGGTCCTGCTTTCATTCTATCACACTATCACACTATCACACTAGACTTTTATTGAAAAGCTGTAAAAGAGTACAATATAGGAGAAAAAATTAAATGTGTATGCTTCACAAGAGTATTCTAATAGTCTAAGAGCAAATTACTCAGAGTTAAACCTTTCACACATATGCACAGTATACCCAGCCCTGTCCCCTGATCCTCTGGTCTGTCTCCCCCTGAGGGGGGCTTTCCTTGTCAAAACTCTGGAATGTGAATCTTCATCTCTCCTTGGAGAAACCCATCCCCTACTCAGTTGTATTAGCCATGTCCCAGAATTCCCTTCCCACCCATTTCCACACCTCAATCAGTGCGATCCCTAGGGCAGTTGCCTGCAGCAGGACATTTCCCAAGTTAAACTAGAGTATCACTGTTTTGCTTTGTGTTTTACGGACAGTCCAGTGTAAATGTTCCAAGCCCACTGCTCTTTGAGATTTCCTTGGTAGTGTTATATGCATACCTGCCTTATTCTTATTCTTTCTAGATCATCTAACAGATAAATCTTATCTCAGGAGAGACATTAAGTCTCAGAAACATCACAACCAAGATCCATATTAAGAATGAGAAACGTTTCTCTAATGACAGCATAATGTGCTCTGACCGCTCCCCCAAGGGGATGGTAATGTATATTATTATGCGCCAAAGTGACAGGCTGCCCTTTGTCTTTTTCCTAATTCCAAAACCTGACCACAGGCTCACAGCACCTGAAAAATAAGCCGTGGTATTTATAAAGTTTTCAAACAACAAAGCCATTTCCTTCTCAATGTCTTTCTCCAGCCACATAAAGACCTAAATGAAGCTTTGACATAAGGGTTTTTCTATATACCTTAGGTGGATCACATTTTAAAGCAGAACATACTGATGCTGCTTTTTGTACCAAAAAGTTATAAGAATTAAAGTATTTTCCTAATTTAAAGCAATTTCCAAGGGTTAGAGGCTAGAATACTTTTGGTTTTGTGTGGTGGTGGTGGTGGTGGAGGGTGGGGGAGGGGAAGGCGATTGCTGGTCATAACATGTGTTTAAAATGAATGAGAGTATGTGAAATTGAATTGGATGACAAAATGATCCTTAGAGGAAAGTCTGTTATGTACCTGGAGTTCTAAATATAAATGAAGGCAGTCTAAACTCACTATAATAAAAATGCAGTTTTGGCTTCTTGACCACGACTAGTGCTTTTGATCTGGCCGTTAAAGATCTTGCAAATATTTTTAAAAAGTGATTTGGTTCATTTACTAGTTTGTCTAGACCTAAACTTACCAGCACTGTGACAACTAGTCATTGGTGGCTTTGGGACACTTAAAATGTGCTCTATTAAATTCGCACTTGAATTTGAAGACGGTATAAAAATGAGTGCTACATTTCTCAGTAATATAACAATCACATTTTGTACATATTTGGTTAAATAATATATTATTTAAATAAACTTTACCTTTTTCTTCTTTAATGGGGGTACTAGAACATTGAGAATTGCATATGTGGCTCACTTTTATGGCTCCATAGCATCTCTATTAGACCCATTTAGTTTTGATGCAAATCCATTTAGTTTTGGACCTTTGGTATTCTCAGATTTGTTATCATCCCAAAGATTCATCATATTTTGCTCTCTTCCTAATTTTAGTCTCAGAAGTGAGTCATTTGCTGTTAAGTGAGTCCGTCCTACTCTCAGCATTCACAACTTGACCTCTCTCTAAGTTGTCCATTTACACATACTTCAGGTAAAGGGAAAACCATTTTATTTCTTTGAGGAAAATACATGCATCTCCTATCTAAATTGATATTTCAAACAGTTTTATTTTTTAAACTGAAATTTAGAATAGAGTAAGAAATGATTTTTCAAATGGAGCAGAACTTTTCTTTCTAATATCAACGAACCTGTCCATCACACTGTAAATAAATAAATGACTTAAAGCCCCCAGTGTCTTCCTCAGTGTCCTGGCCAGAGAACAAACTACTTATAAAGGGAGATAGATTACTTCAGCAAAAGCAAGATTTCACTAGATTTTATTAGACATAAGGCAGCAAATTCCTAGCATAGGGAAGTGCACAGAAAATGCCATGCTCAATGCATTCAGGAGAGACTTATTTAATAGATATAAAATTGCTTTTGCTGCTGGAAGCTAAAGGGCAGAAAGAAAGGAGATAACTGGGAGGTAAAGGGGGTGTAATTAGAATATATTCTGTAGGATTTCTGTACTTAACATATGCTAAGAATATACTATATGCATTAACTTTTCATTTTCTCAACAAAAGGTTTTCAATTTTGGTAGTTGGTTAATAAATGAATAAGAAGTGTAATTTTAAAATATTTTGAACTTAAAATTTTATTTGGTGTTGTACTGAGCAAAAATATATAGAAGAATAAATAGCTAATTCATTTTTATTTTAAATTTTATTTAATAAAGTTCAAGTGTTGAATTTATATTTTGAGCTTATAATTATTATATCCTGTCATGTTCATATATTTTAGATTCATGTTTTTCTATAGCCTTTTTATCTAATTGTAAAAATCTTATTTATAATTTTTTAGGTTTGACGTTTGTAAGAGGTTAACTTCTTTCAAGCTGACATAGAAACTTTTGACACATCTTGAATTTTTTTGATTTTTTTTTCCTTGTATGATATAGAATATTCTAATACTCCTTTAAAATACAAGTGATAGCAAAACAAACATTTTCCTGGAAACTGCTTTTCTTGTGTAGTTACTTTATTGTATCTGAGAGTAGTCATGGATTTTTCTGGATGTTATCCAAATCTCTTTACCAGTGTTTAATGTTATAATAAGAATCAAGTCTTTTTTTCCACTATAATTTCAGCACTTGGATGTACTCCATAATACATGTGGTGCACGGTTTATCATTGCAATGAAAAACTTTGATCATATGCTTCCCCATCCCTCCTGAGGATTAATATTAGGAATATAAGTAAATAAAATATGGAAGCCTCTTTTCTGATATCACTCAAGGCCTGCATGAGAGAGCCTGAAACGACTACTGAGTAAAAAATAATGTTGTATTTATTTTAAGTATAACATTCTAAAGTTAATTGTGATAATGGTATTTCTCTACTAGGAAAATTAACTGCTTTAATTATAATAAAAGCCTAGAGAAATCCTGCTTACGTCAATCTCCTTGAAGTGTTTTTAACATTGAATCAGTACTATAGTTACGGTGGTTATTATTATTGCAATTTAACATCAGCCTTTGTATCATATTCATATCTATCTGTATCATAGTTGAACTTGTAATAGTTATACGTGCTGATGGCTGCTTACTGCTAATACTTTTTAATTTTCTGTCTGAACACTTTTTTTCTGACCACTGGAGATTAATGTTCTGTCCATACAAAGGCCAACCCAGGAATGCCAGAGATTTGAAACTCTCAGAAATAGTTCACAACCAATGTCAAATGGGGAGTTGGTGGATAAATCTCACAATTTTCTTGCCCCTTAGTTAATTTAACTTAAGGCATATTTTGCCCTCATACTCTACAAACTCTGTCACTTGGGGCTCTTGTTAAAGATTACATTCTGAACCAGTGGATTTGGCATGGAGCTTGAGATGGTGATGATGACGATGGCGACAATGATTATGATGATCCACTTTGAGTAACAGGTTCAACACAGAATTCTCCAGTGGAATTAACTTGCTCCATTTGCCCTCAATGAAAAGTCGTTTGGTTTTTCTTTTTTAATTAGTTTCTTCCCTCTCTTATTTCTCATTTTCCCATTCTTTTACTAGTGTTTCCTACTTGCATGTGAATCCTTATCTCAGGGTCTGCTTCTGGGGGAACCTAAACCAAGAATAGACTTACACGTACATAAATGTCTATATCTTGATCTCTCTTCTAGATTCCATCTATTTGTCTATTTATCTTGAACATAGTAACATGGTGCAGCCTCTTAAAAGATCCAAGAAATTGAGGAGCTGGAAGAGAAAGAATGAAGACATCCAGGAAAGGATAGAAAGAAAAAGTTGATCATCATCAGCTAAACTGACTTTTTCCTCCTCCTGATGTAGTTTTGAAAAGGATTTGATAGTGTGAAGCACTGTTTAAAAAGGAGACTGGGCAGTTAGTTACGGCCGCCTCCTCAGAAGTCCACAGAGAGATAGCCATTATACTAGAGAACATTGGCAAGGACTTTTTGTTTGATTCTATTATCCAAGACACACTGTTGGGAGCATTGGCCATTGGGGTAATGAAAAGAAAGTAGGTTAAATGTTAACTTTGGAAGAACTAAAAGCGGCATAAGTAGAAGTGGTAGAGAAGGCGATGCCACACTTGTGGGCTTGTGGGGTCAGCTCTGTAAAGGAGAGGAAAATTAGTGAATGGGCTTTGTAGATGGTCACCCAGAATTCTTTAGTGACTTTGTGCAGCCAATACAATGTGTGCTACTTATCTTGTGGGAGCACGATTGAGAGCAAAGCTCTGGACTTCCTTAGCTCAAATCTCAACTCTACCACTTCCTGGTTATGCTACCATAGCATGTTATTCAACCTTTTTAAGCATCATTTCCCATTTATATAGTGGGGACAATATTACTGACCTTATAGAGTTATGATGAAAATTAAACGAAATATAGTGTGTAAAGTACTTGTGTAACTATAACCAGAAGATAAGAAAGCTGTCCTAGTATTGCAAATATCCCCAAGAATGCTGGGGAGATGGCCAGTGATCATTTTACCTGATTCAGGCATTGTGTTTACACACACACACACACATACAGACACACATACATATATGTTTAATATCATATTTGTTCATAGAAAACCACTTGAGTGATAAGGTCCTGATGGTGTAAACCAATTCCAGCTATGACAGAAAAAAAAAATCCTACTTTTGCCCTTAGCTCTGCATGAAATCACCCCTGTGAAATTTTTCTTTGAGCAAAGCAAACACCTGTTCTTGGTGGAACTCAAATGGGAAACTTTCTTTAAAGCTCTTCTTCCCCTTCTTTTAAAAGTTTGCGACCCTAACTAAAATAGTTCCTGCCAAGGCCACTTTCAGTTTCTGAAATTCAGTAGCCTGAGAACCAGCAATCCAAGTTCTCTTAGAGCGAAGGCTCAGTCTTGACAGTGTCCTATTATATATCAGAGTCTGGGAGCTGAAAGAGAGGCAGAATCACTTTGTTTCTGCCGTCAAGATCCACTGATCGTACCCAGTGGTCTCACCATTTGCTGTGGGTTCTCTCCAGTGCCCTGACAAGTTGGTATTCTGGAAGCAACATTTTCGAAGGCCAAGGACAGGTCAGTTCTCAGGAATGTGTAAAAGAGAATCCGTTATTCTACTAAGCAGTTTGATTCCAGTGGCTCTTTCATCTCAGAAGCAACTTCCCCTCCTTAAACAAGTTCCGCTCTGGTCTCTTCATGGGCCAAAGGAGGTGAATGCTGATGGAAATCACAGATGTGGCCAAACTTCCTTGGCGGCAGTCCAGTTAGAGGTCATTTGGTCCCTTTCCTGTAACAGGTGGCCCTTGGTTTTCAGATCAGCCTCTACTTTTCAAGAAGGTTTGAATCAAGAGACATTTGGGGTGAAACACTGTCACTTTGCATTTTATTTTCTGTAAAGCCACCTTAAAGCTAATTGACATCTGCCTTTTTGAAATAAGCCTATAGTATTAGGTATCATAGGTATCAGACCCAAGTCTCTATTCTTTTATTAGTGTGAGTTACAAATGTTTCAAATAACATCTCAGTATACCACATAATAGATGTACTACACACACTTTAACTCACACACATTTACACACGTATGGAAGTGAGTAGGTCATCAGAAAAGGAAGCATAAAGAACTTATGCTAATGTCTAAATAAAGGAATCATATTAGTAAAATAAATAGATTCCTCTTTACACTATACTACTATTATGAAGGATAATCATTTGTTAGTTAATGAATATGCTGGACTTGAAAGGGGTTCTCATTTGTGTCGAAAAGCTAAATGTTTGTCTTCTCCCCTTCTTCCCAACTAGGAAAAATAAAAGATATTCAATGCACATACTTGTGAAATTCAAACACATTTTAAAAGAATCAGTAGGTCTGCAATTCTAACCTAAAAGATTCATATTGAAACCACTGATTACATAAATATAAATATGTTATAATTAATGAAGGGACATAACCATTCTCTGCTTGGGGAAATTGCCCAAGTTTCAAACTGCACACTTGACATTCATGCACCATGCAAAACCATGGGTACAAATACAGAGATCCTGGGATGTTGCCTAGAGCTCTAACAATGCCATCAGAAACAAAAGCGTTACATCCGACAACTGTGTGATCTAACACTACTGGCCTACATGAAAGATTTTAGCACTGCCCTTATTCTTTAATATATACAGGGGCTCAACAGGGTGGCCACCTAGAGATACGCACATGCATTTTTCTTCACACTTATCCTTTAATTCAATAGTCATATTTGTAGCTCCCCTGGGAAAGAATCAAAGGCCAAGGGTGGGTGGCCCAGACTCTTGTTTGGACTGGAGAGAACATACAACAGCTGTAGCATATCACTGAGATTGGCTGCTGACAGGAAAAAGCATTGACAATTTCATCAGGCCTTATAAATCAGTAACAGCAGAACACCCTCCTACTAATTGGTGGCCACCATGTAGCTACAGTTTGATTAAAATTGATGTTAAAAATTTTTTAAATTGTGGTAAAATACGTGTAACAAAATATTCAATCTTAACCACTTTTCTAAATTATAGTGGACATACAATATTATGTTAATTTCAGACATACAAGATAGTTATTCAACATTAATATACCTTAGGAAGTGATCACTACAATAAGTCTAGTTACCATTTTAAGTGTACAGTTCAGTAATGTTAAGTGCATTCACATTGTTGTGCAACCAATCTCCAGAACTCTTTATATTTCGAAAGCAAAAATCTATACCCATTGAACAATAACTCCCCATTTCCTCTCTCCCCACAGTGCCTGGAAACCACCATTCTACTTTCTGTCTCTATCAATTTGACTACTCTAGAATCTCATTAAGTGGAATTATACAGTATCTGTTCATTTGTGATTGGCTTATTTCACTTAGCGTAATGTCCTCAATGCTATAACATGTGTCAGAAGTTTCTTCCCTTTTAAGGCTGAATAATACTCCATTGTATGGATTATACCATATTTTGTTTATCCATTCACCTGTTGATGAACTCTTGGATTGCTTCAATCTTTTGCTTATTGTGATTAATGCTGCTGTAAATATGTGTGTATGAAATCAGTGTTTTAAATTAGAACAGTAAAGGCTCTTATTCCATTTCATGACGAACCTACTCTCTGATCCTCAATAAGTCATGTATTTTGTAGAGAGTGCAAAACTGTACTAATCCAAGGAGCCCTTTTAACCCACGATGCTCACTGATATAGCTGAGTGGGGTTAGGAAATCTATGGGCATGGAGCTGAAATTAGGCTAACTGGTCTATAAATCTATCTAAATTTTAATCTTGGCCTCCTTAGCAGTAAGTTTTCATTGTCTAAACCATTCCAGCCAAGATACAATGAATAAAAAATATTACTCAAGAGTTCTACTCTTACTGATATAACAGTCATGGCTAACACAGGTGACCCTTGAACAATGCGGGTTCGAACTACATGGGTCAATTGAGCTTCATGGGTCAATTGAAAAAATTTGCATGTAAGTGGACCTACATAGTTCAAACTCATGTGGTTCAAGGGTTAACTGTATTGCATAGTGCTTAAAAAGTTCCAGACACCATTTTTAGCTATTACACTGTCAGGATACTTGTTTTACAAATGAAAAAATTAGTCAGAGAGTGGCTACGCCTTTTGCCCAGTTGTACACAGCTAATCACATTTTTGAACCCAGGTAGTTTCACTTCAGAGTTCATTCACTTTACTACTACATATCTCGTAAATGCACATATATGCACTTACATGGATAAATTGTGATTTTTTGACAACCAGCAGTGAGAAAAGACATGTTAGGACTCCAAACTGATATTGCAACAATGGACAATATAAAGTACAGTACTCTGGTTTTGTAATTAAACACAACTAGTTTGAATCCCAACTTTCCCACCTGCTGTCTGGTAACAATGACCAGACTGATGAATCTATATTGACACGTCATCACTCAAAGTCCATAGTCTACATTAGGGTACACTTTTAGTATTGTACATTCTATGGGTTTAGACAAATCTAAATGACAAGTGAAAGTATGATGTATAATGGCAATGGAAATGTGAGTTGTTTTTCTTTATTGCTCTCTTTTGTGTATTACTTGAGATTAAAAAAAAAAAAAATTGAGGGTCTAGCATCCATTTAAGCTTCCTGGAGGGCTGGTGCTTTTCTAAATGGAAGTGTTAACTGCACAAACTACCATTTTCCAGAGTCAGATCAACTCTTCTGACTTTTAAGACATGGCTGCCAGCTCTGGTTTTGTGTGTTGTGGGAGTTTATGCTTTTTATGTTTTTTCTTGAATAAGTTGGTTCCTCCTTTGGAGTGGGTGGAACGTCTCCTGCCAACACTTATGATAAGATTAAATTTTTCTTTTAGACCAACTCTGCTTACAATAACTGCTCTTGAACTATTCAGTTACTGCATTGTATGATATTAGAGCGTATTCTTGTTGCCGAGACAAAACCAAGCATGAGATAAGGTAGTGACTCATTAAGAGGATAAGGTACATTTTGGTTCAAGGTGAGAATTCACTTGCCTTGGTCCATTGAGCCATGTTTCCCATGCTTACATATCTGTGAAACAGATGCTGTGAATTGAAACTCTGAGAAATATTCTCAGCGAAGTTGAAGATTTAAAAAGAACCAAACTCTCTCTTCCCTCTCTTTTGATAATCTGTCACATTTCCTCACAGCTATCAGTTCTCTTTGGTTTGAGTACACTGTGATATGACACTTGCTGCCTGCCTCTCAAGAAACTCATCTCAGATCCAACTGTGCCTACTTGACAGAAGGTATACCTTCTGTTAGGTAGAATAAGAGTCTACTTCTTGGTCTTTGAAATTTGGCCAGTGTTTTAGACAAGGATTTTTAGAAGTAATTTTAAATAGAAAATGTTGCATACTTTAGAAGTTTTATCATTGAATTTGAAGTTCATGAGCCTTACTCCTGTAATTTATAAATCAGTTTAGTTCTTTGTTTCTCAGAGTATCATCTTTTTGCTTTATACCTCTGTCATTTTCTTCCATTTTCTGCTTGGTGTCCTACTTCTCTCTGTATATATTCTCATGTGTGTATTTCTCTTTGGGTGTTTTTTTATTTTTCTATTTTGACTTCCTTTTAGTTACTTTTCTCCTTAATTTTAATGAATATTCATTAAGCACTTATTTTAGACTAAGAAGTGGGCTAGATACTTAAAGAAATATAAGGAAAGCCTTTACAAGAAAATAAGCTCCTCTGTAGAATTTGGTATCTCTCCTTTAATTAACCATAGCAGAAAACTAATTTTTCCTAGCTTTGTCTTATCTTCCTCATAGTTAACTGAAAAGCAAATGAATAAACAAACAAAAAAACAAAACAAAAAAACAAGCATTTTGAATATTCTATATTATTGTAAGGAACAAAAAGATAATCTATGTGGGTTTATTTTTCTGTTACCTTTTTGTGACACTCAATTGATTTTCCACCTTTTATATTAGGGGTCCCCCAACCCCGGGCCATGGACCAGTACTGGCACCAGTCCCCTAGTTAGAAACCAGGACACACAGCAGGAAGTGAGAGAAATTTTGTCTATATTTGCAGCTACTCCCCAACACTAACATCACCGCCTCAGCTCCACCTCGATCATCAGGCCTTAGATTCTCACAGGAGCACGAGTCCCTGGTGCCAAAAGGGGTGGGTACCGCTGTTTCACATCACTGGGCCTTGGTTGAAAAATAATAATTTATTTATCCCCATACTATTCCATTTTCTTTGAGATGAGAAAAATGTTAGGAATAAGGTTTGGGTGTTCCAGAGGCCCTACAGCTTTGTCTTATTAATAAGCTATGCCATATGGTTGACTTATATTCAGATATCTGTTGGTCTTTCACATAATGAATTGTATGCAGCCAGCGGTCTTCAAATTTGAGCCTGTATTAGAATCACCTGGAGGGCAATTTCTAGTTCCCACACAGAGTTTCTGTTTCAGCATGTTTCGGGTGGGGCTTGACAATTTGCTTTTCTAACAAGTTCCAGAGTGATGCTGGTGCTGCTGGTCCAGGGACCGCATTTTGAGAACAAATTGTATTAAATTGAACTTCAAATAATAGGTGGCAGGTCTATTCACCTATCTTCATTTTTTTTTTTTTTTTAGTTCAGAACAGTGAAGCATAAAATAAACTTTTAAATAAAAATATTATTTAATACATTGTTCTTACTGAATGTTTTTCTACTAGTGAAGAAAATGATTATTCTCAAGAGTCTTAGAACTTCCAGCCTTGACATCGATCCAAAGGGCAGGAGGACCCTTCTTTGTTCAATACCATTTAGTGTTTGCTCTGTTTTCTCCAACTGTCATACTGCTATGCAGATTTTAAGTTAATTCTGATAATATTGTTTTTCTAAGCCAAGGAGCAAACACACTAGCATGATTCAGATTATAAAATGTTGATTTTAAGGGCCTCCTGCTCTTACTATTTTTGTAATTTAAAGAAATCTAATCTCCTCAAACTGCCCTGCTGTGCCTTTTCCTATCACGTTTATTTGAGCTTTGGATTCAAGAATAAAATCATGATTTAAAAGAAAAGAACACAGTGACCTTAAAAGTCAGGGTTTCTTTTAGACTCAGGCTGGGGATAGGCCAGCCACTGTGGACGTACATCCATGTATACACATATGCAATGTGTGCACATCCCTGAAAAGGGCACGCGTGTGAGGGAAGGATGGAGAGCTCTGGAGCTACTCAACCCATGAAACATACACATGCTTCATTGTTTAAGATCCCTGAGGATGAGGTTGATAGATGGGTTTGGGGACACAGGATAGAAGGATAGAAGTTTAGAATTTAAAAATTCCTACAAATTATATTTAAATGTTTTTTTAATAAATTTGAACTTTCAAGAAAACGGTTTTATTAACTTGATGATTTCCAGTCCACCCCAGTAATAGAAAATTTATTGCAGTGGTTCTCAAATGAGAACTTTTTTGGTTTTCTGAGACAAATTAAGCTGTTTTGATACTTCCCATTTGAATCATAAAAAATAAATCATTGCGAGTCCTGGGAATAGTTCACTTACAAATATTATACTATTTTTTAAAAAATTTATTCACTAGGCTTACCTTTAGATCTCAATTTAGTAGTGCAGAGAACACTTCATTTCAAATTATTTAGTATTTTCTATGAGTAAGTTGGTAGTTGGACATGATAGAACTGGAAAGATCCTAACATGTACATCTGACTGAGAAAGAGATTTTTAATGTTACAGCTAAAGAACAACAGGAAGACACGTCCTAATTCTGTTTCACAGTACCTTTCTGATTATTTCAAGATATGAATATAGCAGATAACTTCATCCATCATCTTCTTTGCTCTAGATAGAGGGAATTGGGATGCATAAGAGTTCGCGGCATGTTCAGAGCAGTAGGGCAACATGCAATAATTGCATGAGGCTGCATCGGAGGGTATATGGGGAATGAGTAAGAAAGAAACGAGGCCAGGAAAATAAATTGGAGGCAAATTACACACTGTCTCGCATGCTATGTAAGGAATTTGAGTTTAGTTGCAGGCAGTGGAAAATCATCAACAATTTTTAATTAAGGAAATGATTTTTTAAAAAAATCACTTATATTCTAGAAATATAATTTGTGAAACAGCACAGAAGAAAAAAGCATTCTAAAACAAAATGGAAAGCAGTGTCTTCATTACTAGGTTATCCGGTAAACTAGTTAAGAAATAATCAGGAACTGATTTTAAAAAGTAGCAATGAGAATGAGTGATAGATTTGAGATACGTTTTGCAGGAAGAATTTACATGACAAGGAAGAAGGATAACGTCCATTCTTCTGGCATGGTGGACTAAGTGAGTGGTCATGGTTTTGACCAAGATAAGGAATAAGGAGGATAATCCTGCTTATAAATGTTGAGTTGGAGATATGTAAGGTAAAGGTTCCCAGTAGTAAAGTGCAATTGGGGCTGAAGTTCAGACAAGAAGTCCATGGCAGAGATATAGATCTAGGCAAACTCAGTGAACATGTGAAGCCATAGAAAGGACCCAAGGAGAGTGCTGAGTAAGTGAAGAGAAGTTAGCAGTGGGTGAGACTCTGGTAACCACCAGTCTTTAAAGGGTGGGCAGAGGGAGAGGAACTAATATAAGAAAGAGATGGAACTGGAAAGAGTTATCAGAGAAGTAGGGAAAAAACCCAAAACAACTTCAAAAACTAACAACTAAGGGAGTCAAGGGAGAAAAGTTGCAGAAAGAAGTAAAGAATCAACAAGAATAGTGATTTGGCCTCATAAGCGAGTCATTAAAGAACTAATAACAGTCTAGCAAGACTAAGGATATGATTTGGCTTCCTGTGTTGTAGAATGGGTGAGATTTAAGTGAGTAGAGAAGTAAATGGGACTTTCCAATGGGAAAGATAGAAAATGTAGAATGGGAAGAAGTCAGATTCCAGAGGAGGAGGTAAAGGATGAATATGAACACAAAGGGTTATGCTTATAACTATTTAAACATACATAGGAAAAGAAAAGAGATTAAAATACACAAATATAGATGATGGTGACTATGTTAAGAAGTTGACTAGCTTATGAGAGACATTTTGTCTTAAGTTTTCTGTTGTTTTGTAATATTTTTATGATTCTTTCACCTCACTTTTTTTATTGGAAGATAAAGTTTATTTTTAGGAGTCATATGAAGGTTTTGCCTTAGAAAGAAATAGACTCCTTTTCAAAGATAGGAAGAAAGATGGTAAGAGTATCTTATAGCTACTGATGATTTCAGAAGCAAAAGGAAGGGAATTTAGGAATTTTATTCCAGATGGTCTTTATGAAACTTTTCCTGCCTTCCTAGGTGGAACTGATAACTCCTCTCCTGCCTTCTCTTTGCTCTGTACATCTATCTATTAATTCACCTACATGGTTTGTCTGCCCTTATTTGTTCTCATGTATTTCTTCTTTTACCAAGCTAAAAGCCCACCATGGCAGAGATTATGCCTTGTTTGCCTTTATATTAGAAAAATTTCACTCAATTCCTGCTTCATGGTAGGCACTCAATAAATTCTTGTTGAAAATTATGGATTTTCCTTGGGAAAAGAAGAAATTAGATAATCTGCTAAGAGGGAAAGGTTGAGAATAAGGTGAGAACTTGGGGAAAGTAGTTCTGAGACAACCGTGGTGGAGAATTGGAAGGTGGCTGGCTAAGAATCCATATAAGGATTTTTGGCTAAAAATCTGTACTAGAGGAGACAGAAATGTTTCATCACATTAGTTTAACAGCCACATTAGCAGCAATAAGGTAATTAATGCAGGCACACCCTTATAAGAGAAAAAATCCTAGTTGAGGCTTTCAAAGAGATTAGACAGTTACCAAGTAGGTCATCTAAGACTACATACAGTCTCAAGTGCTGGTAAATGCAGAATCCTGATATCTGGGCACCTACAACCCTCCCTCAGCCTAAGATATATTCTTCAGTATTTCAAAGAATGTGATACATGTGCTCTGACTGCTTCCCAGTAACCTGGCACAGGAACAATCAGAACATTCCCTCTGCTGGAAGAAGGTCACGGTCCAAGATGACAGGTAAACCAAAGGTTGGAAACCGAGGGCTCTCAAGGATGCCAACTGGCTTCACCATATCGGGTGATTTCTCACATTCGCTCAGCCAAGTCTCTTGTTTTATAACAGTTCAGTCATGGATTTTACTGGAGTAGACAAGCATGAAATGAATTTTCCAGAGAAGTTTCTGAAGTAGGGGAAAGTTCATGGCTCAAAAGTGCCAGTGGGTAATGAAACGAGACTGTGAGCTTCTGTTTTTCTTTACAAAGAGAGTTTTCCAGGCTTTACAATCTGAGTCTAAAACTCAAGCTGTATCCCCAACTCGCAGATCGTCTTATTCTCTAACCCTGGTGTTGCAAGTTTATTTCGTGAGGCTTCTAAATTGCCCAATGTGTTATGCTGATGCCACTCTGCCCTGCGAAATTGCTTGGAACACGTAGCAGCTGGCCATCCTTTACTCTTGAGACCTCTGGCTTGTGACTCCTGTCCACCCCAGAGTCACAGCTACCAAAAAGAACTCACTGAGAGCAAACTTAGTGAAGGGTGCTTGCCTTAACCAGCTGGTATCACTCATTGTCAATCTTTATTAGACTATTGTTTAATAAAGAACTCATCTTTCATTTCAAGAACTCATCTTTCATTTCTCTAAAACCAAATACTTAGTTTTGAGGATGAAAAATCAAAATTAAAACAGAATTGGCCATCACTTTCTGCTTTGGATGTCCCCTACTCAGCAGTTGTCTGATATACAAACAT
The DNA here is from genome assembly GCF_902729225.1 of Pteropus medius. Taxonomy (NCBI): domain Eukaryota; kingdom Metazoa; phylum Chordata; class Mammalia; order Chiroptera; family Pteropodidae; genus Pteropus; species Pteropus medius. Next base: position 3,532,270 of record NW_024355205.1, on the reverse strand, counting down.
ACACAAAGCAATGTAAGGTTCCCAGACCTAGTAGAAAAAAATAAAAGTAGAAATATAGTTTTATAAAGCAAACAAATTAAAACACTTGATTCATTCTAATCCACCATCCATCCAATTTGCTGGTTCTTAACCCTGTCCCTCCTAGCTGACCTTGAATAAGTTATTTAATAAATCACTGAGACTCGATAATTTCTAAATTAGAATAATACCCTATGGGAAGGGTTGTTATAATAATTAAGTAAAATTATGTGTGTCAAGTGTAGCGCACACAACATTTAGTAAATACTTGCTTCCATTTTCTTCAAACTGCCTCTTGGAATGACTCCTTTATCTCTATTAAAATTACCACATTAGAGCACAGATCTTTAATTTATTACATATCACATCCTTATTGCAGAAATGGCAGGACTCATGGCAGGACTCTTAGTTTACCTTTTTGAAACCCATTTTGCCAGATGCCTTCAAGCATTTCCTTTCTAAAACATCACTTCCTTTATTTCACCTTTGCTCAAGGTTCCCAAAAGCTTCTTCCTGCCTATTTATACTGCAGCCTGGAGTTCAAAACCCACAGCAGCTTCATTCCATTCATTTCCTATGATTATACTAAATATTCCCTTTTTTCAACCAGAGTATCCTTTTAAACTTTTTCCCAGGTATAGGAGAGTCTAATTTAATTTTTCTAACTTCTTTGGTTTATGTTTTTGTACATATGTCTTTCTTCATAGTCTTTCTTCAGTGTCCACATCATTCTCTATTAATATCCTGTGCATCCAACAAGTTTTAACTAAAGTCCAATCCCCTTCATAAAACGATTCCCAACTTCTACAGTCCACACTGACCTATAGCCTCACTGCAAAGTATGGAAACTCCATGAAAATGGTACATAAATACTGATAATGATCATTCTCTTGATTGCACAGCTCCAGAGACTGAGTTTCAGCAGCTAAACTGCCTCAGGTATGGCACCTCTTTAATACTGTCTTCCTTTCTCTTGCCCTCCCTTCTCCCTTTTTTTTTCTTCTTTTCTTCCAATGAAAAAGTATTTTACACAGATTTTTTTATATTGATCAGCAAGATTTTATGTTTAATTTATCAGTTTTTTTCTAATATGTTTTAGAGTTACTTTTTTTCTATTTTCTAGATAGTTAAATGTGATATCTGAAATTGACCTTCAGCTTTTGCAGATATTTCCTCAAGTCAGGATTTAGGATTTCTGAGTTATGTGTTTGAAGCAACACACCTGTTAGTTGCAACTTTGTTTTGTTTTTTACTTTAGATTTATACATAAAAAATTTTAATGATACAATGTGTCACAAAATACAGATGGTTTAGTATCCATTTATATTATGAGCTCATAGCATTACATCAGTGTTTGATATAATTTCACAACCTAAGGTGTTATTCTAATAAATTCCATATAAGCACTTTTATTTTGTGATTCTTGAGAATAAAAAGAGTTAGCATCACATAGTCTTGGGACCAAGGTATTTGAGTAAACAAAAATGTTAACTTTGTAGCATTTCTAGAGTTTCAGTAATTGCAAAGTACATACAAGCAACAGTTTCCATAGCTACGATCACATTTTCAATTTATGTAAAATAAAATTGACAAAGAGTACAGATAATAGGAAAGATTAAATTCTGGTAGTGAAAGTCTGATTGCTCTCATAACTTCCCTTCTATTATTTGCCATTATTAAGGAATATACTGTTTAAAAGCTAAGACTTAAAAACTAGGATAGCCGTCTAATCTCTTAAAGTTCTATGTGATCTTTGAATACAAGTTGAAAACAAACCATGTTCCAAGGTGTAGATTGTCAGGCAATCAAGAAAAAATAGCTTGAATCATCTAAAAACAGATTCATTCATTCATTTAACGAATACTTATTGAATATTCGTTGTGCATAAGCATTGTTCTAGACAGCAGTGATGCAGCTAATAATAAGTCAGAACAAGTCCCAACACTTATGGAGCTCACATTTTTGTGGGTGATGAATGACAACAAGTGAATTACAAACAAGCCTGTAATTGCAACCAATAGTAAGGGCTTTAATGGAAATGAACTGGGAGTAGTGATGAGAGGGAAGGCTTCCTTTGAACTGAATCATGGGGGAAGTTTGATCTATGGGACTAACAGTAACAAATAAGAAGGAATCAGCTATGCAAAGGTGTAAAGGGGAAATCACATATAAGGACCCTAAGGTGGAAAGCATCATGGCATATTGGAGGAGCAAAAAGACAAACAAAATGCCTGTGATAGAGGAAGTGGGGGAGAAAATGGCATAAGATAACAAGGAGTTAGTTATGTATGGACCAAGTCAACTGGACTCTTATAAATTGGGGGAAAAAGGTGTATATTTTATTCTAAGTACTTTGGAAAGGAAATACCTAAATGGTTTTAAGGATTAAATGACATATGATTTACATTTTTAGAACATCTCTCTGGTTGCCATGTGGAAAGGGATTGTAGAGGGGTAGAACAGAAGCAGGGAAACATCCAGAGGCAATTGTAGCCATCCGCATAAGTGATGATGGTGGTTTAGATGAGCATGATAACAATAAAGATGGCGTGAGGTGGGTGGATTTGAGATATCTTTTGGAGAAAGAACCACCAAACTGACTAATGGATTAGAAAAGAAAAATCAAGCCATAAGTTTTGAGGTAAGTAGATTAGAAAGACTGGGGGAGAAAAGGTTGAAGGATAGAAGAAAATTAACTTTATATTTGACATACTATTAAAAATTCAAATGGAGATAATGAAAAAGTTAGATATGCAAGTCTGGAGCTCAAGGGAAAAGTCAGGAATGAAAAAGAGAATCTGAGAGTCATGGCATATAATTGACATCTCAAGCCGTAGGAAAAAATTATTTCCCTAGAGAGACAATGTAGATAGAAGAGAAAGCCTAGAACTATGCCTTGGGGACCCTTCCACATATTAGAGGTCAAGATGAAGATGACAATCCATCAAAGAAAATATCAACAATAGCTAGAGAGGTATGAGGAAAACCAGGTAAATATAGACTCAGAGAAATGAGAGATTCCAATTCAGGAAGTAGTCAGTTCTGTTAAAAGATACTGAGGGAATGAATAAGAATAGGACTTTAGAAGAGTGCTGGATTTGGCAACATGGAAATTATTCGAGACATGGACCAGAATATCTTAGAAAGAATCTTAGAGGGTGAGGAAGTGGATACCGAGACCATAATAACTCCATTGAGAATTTTGCTAGATAAGCAAGAAGATAAATGAGGCAGCAGCTGGAAGGGGATTATGGGGCCAAATGAGGATTTTTGTTTGAGAGTTGATTGTTTACCCAAGTGAAAGCAACGCTATCACACCTGGGAAACATTCAAGATGGACACCTGTATTCTAAGATAAATCTTTTCACTTCTGTAATAAAAATACTACATTTGAATAATAGGGCTGCAATTTGTTTTCTATAAGTCCTAAAATCACAGACCAGGGATATTAAAAAGGATCTTTAACACTTGTATTCACAACTGAAGCACAGCTTCAGTTTCTCTTTCTCCTACTTATTAAGCAGATCTTAATCAGACAAGGATCTAAAACCTGCTAAAACCTTTTCAAGGTTTACTCCAGCTTAAAAGAAGAAGCATATTCCCCAGACCTCAGACCCTACCCACCTTGGGAAATGTCTGAAAGTAAAAGAAGTTTTCTTTCTCAAATGAAATGGGTCTAAGTTTTGAGAATGATTAAATATAAACTTATTTAGCTGAGGAAACAGACACACAGAAATGAAAAAGTCAATAGAGTGCAAGGTAGAATAAACACATTTTTAGAACAATTGAAAAATTTCTACCAGCTTAAGAGTGTACTTTAAAAATTATAATTCCATCACATAAATAAGAGTGAGACTTGGATCCGAGAAGATTCCTTTGGAAAACATATGAAAGGAAATGTATTGTATGGGGACTAAAGTATACAAAAATATATATATGTATGCTGCAGTTTGGATACAGTTGATATGAAACTTGGCACTTTCTTTAAGTGTAATTAGGAGATTTAAATACAATCAAAGATTAGACACTGCTACATAAAATTAAATGGGTAAATAGTCACATATTAACTTTCCATCTTCATCTCTGGTCCCTCTTCAACCTTCTGCCACCACCAGCATGTTCCTATTTTCAATCTTATGACCTGAACCTCATTTTTTAACCTAAGTCATTTGTTGCCATGAAGATCCCGAAGACCAGTGATGGTGGTGGGCTAGATAGGTACAGATTTTAAAGACAGCTTCAAATTAATAGGCAAGTAACTTCACTTCAGTGGCTGGTAAAAGAAGGGTTTAATTAATTAGATGACCTCTGAGTTATTATCCATTTTTAAAGATTTAGTATCCTATGGTTCTTCAATGGTGACCTTGCAGTTGTCAAGTTATTGATTTAGAATTAACTGATGAATTCCATGTTGATACATTATTGCATTTAATTAGGAAGTTTTACACATTTCAGATGAGGGCTTAAGACAAATATATTGTTTCAACTGAAAAGTTCAATAATAGGTAGGAAGGAGGGCAATTTTAAGATCTACATACAATTGATATTTAAATTGCATAATACATTTATATCAACTTTAATAAAAATGAGTTTGTTCCTTTTCCCTTAGCTTTTTTGTCTTTGTCATTCATATACAGGTAGACACCACCAAAAGAGAAATAAAAGTAAATAAAGAAGGCTGGAGGATGGAGAAGAAAGAAAAAAAAAGGAGAGAGGGAGCCTTTTCTCAACAGTAATACATAGCATATTAGTTATCCCAGAAAATTTGAAATCTCCAAAATCATAGCCATCTTTAGCAAGCTACTCTCTCTTTTATAAAAATTAATTAATATTCTGTATGTGGTTACCTTAAATGAAACTGATATAGATTGTCATCTTAGTTTCAAGGGCACTAAATGTTCGTGGTCAACCACGAGTAAGAAGCAGTAGCCAGGCCATGGGATCTTGGGTTTGGAGGCATCTTGTAGTAAATGCTCTAGATTATTAGCAGCCTAAAAATTCATATATTTTAAGGGCCTTTCAACATTAGTACTCCTTCCTCTTTACTTCTAAAAGATTATCTTTCTCATAGGCCTGGATAAAGTTCTAGCAACATCAACAGATATGTCACTTAAGAATCTAGCTTCACAACTTTCTTTTGCTGAGTATATGCTATTCCTGTAACTATGGCTGTATAATAAATTATCCCAAAACTTAGTGGCATAAAGCAATCTTTTATTATCCTCATAGATTCTGTTAGACAAGAATATGTCCAAAAAATAGTGGGACATCTTGTCTCTGCTCCATGGTGTCTGGGCTTCAGTTGGAATAATCTGAAGTCTTGTTCATGCAACTTATCTGGAGGTTGATGCTGGCTGATGGCCATGAATTTAGCTGGAGTTTTTGGCTCAAACACCCACATGTGGCCTCTCCTTGTGGCCTGAATTCCAAAATGTGGTTTACAACACAGTGGCTGAGTTCCAAAGTTTTGGAAGAAAGAAAGGGGAAAAGAATGAAAGGAAGAGGGAGAGAAGAGAAAGAGAGACAGACAGAAAGACAAAGAGATAGAGAGAGAAAAAAGGAGAAGGAAAGGGGGAAAGAGAAAACCAAGACAGAAGCTGTATGTTTTTCATGATCTTGTCTTGGAAGTGACTCATCTTTGCTTTCAGGGCATTCTGTTCATTAGCAGCCAATCACTAAACCTTGTCCATATTCAAGGAGAGAGGACATAGATACTACTTCTCAATGGAGAAGTGCCAACGTCACATTATAAGTAGAGCATGTGCAATGAAATGTATTTTGTATTTTCGTGGCCATCTTTGAAAATACAATCTGCCAAATGTGGATCACTCCATATTTAAACTAGTTAATGAGCTCAGCCTAACTGCATCTAAAGAAGTTTGTGAAATAGCGAAATATGTCTTGTTGTTTCTGTTTCTCAAGAACAAAGGAACAGATTCTTGTGATCTGAAAGAGTCTGAACCTGGAGTTAGCACTTTACCTCTTACCTTTTCTGAGAAGAATCTACCCTGAAATAGTAAACTTTAACAGCTTGTTTGAGTATTAAGCTATTGATTCAGGAAGTCTAAGAAGTGATGAAAATTAATATTTTTGTTGAATGTTTTAAAAATATTTTTATTATTTTAAAAATGTATTCAGGGATTTCAATATTATATTTTGATGTATAAAATATACTAATTTAATGATATAAATATTTAGGGCTTTAAGCTTATTTTCTTTTCACAATTCTTAGTACCTAGGAAATCTGATGAACTCTAACATGACCTCATCCTAACTAATAATAGTGGCAACACCCCTAGGTGGGTGTTGCTCAATATGACTGGTATCTATATAAAAAGAAATACAGAAGGATCATGGTCATGTGAAGTTACAGAAGTACATGGGGAATGTCATGTGAAGAGAGACAGACTGAAATGATGCATCTAGAAACCAAGGAACCTCTAGGACTATAAAAAGCTGGAAGAGGCAAGGAAGAATTCTCACCTAGAGGCTTTAGGGGAAAGCATGGCCCTGCTGACACCTTGATCTTGGACTTCTAGCATCCAGAACTGTGGAACAATAAATTTCTGTTGCTTTAAGCCACCCAGTATGTGGAATTTTTTATGACAAACCTAGAGAATTAGTTCAGATAGAAAGTAAATCTTTGTTTCTTATTATAATAAAAAATAATTTCATTTGGGGTCTGGACTTAGATATTTTTTATATCTTATGAGAATCATGATATTGTCATTTAATGTTTGGTTTTCTACTTCTGTGGCAGTCTTTTGTTACTTTCTTCCATTGCAATAAATATTAAGGTTTTCCCAGCCACCATAGGTGCATTTGAGGAAACAAAACCATTGCTTTTTCCTTCATGAAATCTCCAGTCTTCCCAATGGGAAGTAGTTTCTCTGTTCCCGAAACTTCCATAGCACCATATATGTGCATTGTGTGGCACTTTTTCTTTGTCCTCATATGTGTATGGTTATTTATATTAATGATATCTTCCCTGTTGGGTAAACCACTGGATGGAAAAGTTAAGGCTTTAGGTCTTAGTATTTCCCATTGTACTTAACACAGTACCTGGCATTTAGTAAGCGTTAAAAAATATTTAAATATTGGCTAAAAAGTTTTATGAGATTTAATGGGATGATGGTGTCTGCCCCAGAGCAAAACTTACAAGTATGTTTAGATTAAAAGATTACTATCCAGCTCTTTATTACCAGAGTCATTGCCTTGTGTGACTTAGGGACACCACTGACATTGTTCTCTGTGTGAATAGAGCCCCTAGAGCTTTGTAATGAAGCGCCTCTTTTTCCTGCTCAAGCCTTTTATTGCTATGGGGCTACATCTTTCATTACATACTCTCTCAAAGTATGAGGCCCAGGAAGATAGCATAATAGAAGGATTAAGAGCAGGGATTCATGCCACACAGCTTTACTTCTGTAGTGCCCCACACAGATAGATCTCCCTTCAAAAGATTCTACTATAGGGGCCATAGCCCCCAATGGCTGCTTTGGATCCCTCACAGTATTTGTGGCAGACCATACTTTCCGTAGACTCCCCCTAGTCAATAAGCAACAAGGAGGAACTAGCACTAAGTTCTTTGTGCTCAATGAGGGATTCTTCCAACTTTGACCCAAAGACTCTTTATCTATCTGCATGGCCAAGATTATCTAAGATGTGCAGTCTGAGGCTCTTCCTATCCAGCCCTTCCTTCCTTCTCTCCTTTTACAGATATCACACCTGCATCTCGATCTAAAGCTTTTTCCTGCCCACTCTTCATGTTTCTTCTCCTTTATCCTTTATAAGTGTTTCTCTCAATAAATCTCATGCATGTCTAATCTTACCTTGGTGTTGGCTTCTCAGAGGATACTAATGGATATAGATTCAAATCTTAACTCTTTTATTTATAACCTCACAGTGTGACTTTGGGCAAATAATTAAATTCCTTTTATGCTTCAGTTTTCTCACCTGGAAAAATAGAAAAAGAATAATACCTACTTAATATGGCTATTATGAGGATTAAATCAATTTCTATGTGTAAAGCACTTAGAGCAGTATCCATATAGCAAGCACTCTGTGAAGGCTAGGTACCATGAATTCTTCAGTGCCTAAAGAAGGCATTTGATCAATATGTGATGAATGTTAAATTCCTGTTAGAAGTAAACACCATTATTTCAATTATCAATGGAAAGTATTTCTCACTCTGTTATAACATGAATGTTCCACTCCTCTTAGTGAGTATTGCTACATTCTTAATCTCCAGATTGACCTGTGGCATAGCATTCTGAAATTATTCTAGAGTAATTTCTTGAGTTACTAAGCATTTCATTCATATATATATATATATATATATATATATATATATATATACACACACACACACACATATATATGTGTATATATAATATATATGTATATGTATGCATACACATACATATATATGTATTTTAAAAAACTAAAAGATACATATTTATTTACATATACATTTTTTAAAAAACTGAAAGAAATTATGTTAAAGTCAAATCCTTTGCTTCTGCCTATATTCACTTGTTCTTCCTTACTGTGGTGAAAAAGAAGAATTGCTTTCATCCTGTTTATGACAGTTAGGAAAAGTATGTCTCTACTCATTCTCCTTTTCTCTAGACTAAACATTCCCAGTTCTACTAATGCTTTTTGTTTGATCTTCATTTCCAAACTATTTATCACTTGAGCTCTCCAGAGTTCTCCAGAGTTCCAAAAAGTTGAGCCATGCATTGAAGAAACTTCTCCAAAGAGGCTTAAGTGCTTGCAAATAGAAGCAACAAGAACTTTGCCTGTCTTCCCTGAAAGGCCTGAGATTAATAAAATCCAAGGAAGGCAATTTCTTCCTTTAATTTATAACATCACTTTATTGAGGGGAAAGCAGTAGATTAATAAGGAATTAAGTGGAGGGGATTGTTATTAAATCTGGATATAAGCAATGTAAAAGAAATTCAGTATGAAGAGTTTCTATTTTTAATTGAAACAAAGTGCATTTGTTCACCATTGTTAAACAGCTAATTTGAAAAGCTTAAAAGTAATTACTTTATGTATCATTTACAGGTAACCACATAACTAAGAAAATTTTACAAGGGCCAGACCTTAAATTAGAACATGTTTTAAAGGTTTGTTAAAAAAAAATTAAAACTAGTATTTTGTTCTATAACGCATCCTTTTCAGGAGTTAAACTGTTTTATGGTGCCAATATAAATAGCCTTGATTAGAATGTTTTGGATACTGTTTTTAAGTGAGACTATCTTTTGTGTTATCTATCGATCCTTATAAATCAGGTATGTTTTACTTCTCCATGTGCTAAAAGTGAATGTAAGTACAGTTTTCATGGCCACCAGAGTTCTGATCTGGAGCATTCACAAGCAGAATAATAACAGCCTGTGTAGACTTGATCGGTAGTCTCAGCCACATATATTGGTGTTTGTGACAGGCAGTCTAGGTCACAAGCCACCAAGTTCAAAGCACAATGCTTGGCACTGCGTCAATCACACCAATCAGTGGAAACCAAGTGGAGAAGCTTGAATTTCATCTATAGAATTGTGGAGAAAACGATGGGTTTTCTGAGAAATAGTCTCCAGGCATTTCACACTTTCTTTTTGACCTCAGGATTATCCAGATACTTCTTAACAGACCAAGCTCAGTTCGCCATGCTTCATTTAGATTCAAAAGCTTTGCCTTATCTCTAAGTAAAATAAATGGGAGGCAACCACTCAAAGAAGGAAATCAGAGATTTAGAACACCCTAGGATATGACAACAACAAGAGTATAGCAGGGGACAGGAAGGCTACAAGATAATGTGTCTTAAGGCTCCCTAAAACTAACAGAGCTATGCATTTAAAAGCTTGTCATCTGAAACTAACAGAGGATTGAGAAAGAAAATTAGTTTTGCAGTCCGAGGCTGTAGTGTTAGAAACAAATAAACAAAAAGCCTAAAATGTACACATGCTCAGAAAAAAAACAACAGAAAGTAGAACTACAAAAAATAATTTAATTATAACTTACTTAAACTCCCCTACTACAAATTCTCCAGCTGTCCTAGATTTTTCCCATCAGCGGAGGTTCTGGAAGACAATCAAGAAATCAGAGATGTGAATACCAAAGGAAAGAATAAGACCCCCCTTGGTAAGGTTTAGGCTCATCTGTCCAACATGGTTCCACATATTTGAAAATCATGCTGAAGTCACTTTAGAATGTCTACAACCAATCATTTTTCTCACTTAGGTACAAAGCTAGGAATGGTAATAAGAACGCAAAGCAACAGAAAGTCATTAATAAGGTAGCCCAAGAGTCATAGAATTTTATAAGAAACTATTAAGTCAGCAAATCATTTTCCCATCCATTCCTTTCACATGATGAGCTAGATTCCAACTCTGTGTCATTGCTCTTTCCATCATCCTTCCCTCTCATTTCTGGAAATCAGACAAGTCAGATTGGGAGGTATGGCAGGTACAAAGGCCTTCGGGCTGAGAATAAGGATCCCTGGGGCCTGGACCTAGCACTGATATAAGCTGTGTAATGCTGGGCCTAAGATTCTTTAGAAGTAAAGTGAAACAGACTAAGTGGTTTTCTTAGATAGCCATGACGAAATATGGCTGGGTGGCTTAAACAACAGAAATTTATATTCTCACAGTTCTGGAAGTTAAAAGTCTAAGATCAAGGTGTTGGCAGGTTTGGATTCTTTTGAAGCTTCTCTCCTTGGCTTTAGATGGCTGTCTTCTCCCTGTGTCCTCACATGATTTTCCCTCTGTGCATGTCTGTGTCCTAATCTCTTCTTATTAGGACACCAGTCATACTGGATTAAGGCCAACCCAGAGGACTTCATTTTCCTTAATCACCTCTTTAAAGGTTTTATCTCCAATTACAGTCACCTTTTGAGGTACTGGGGATTAAGAATTCAACAAATGAATTTGGGGGAACACAATTCAGCTCATAACTGTCTCCAAGTTACCTTCAGTTTGAAAGTTCTTTGATTTTACTCTCTGAAATACTGACTTTTCATTAGTTTACTTACAATTGTAATATGGAAAGATTCAGCCTTCTACTGACTGCAGGGAACTGAAGTTGTACTTTTAGGCTGTTCATAGTCTTAGTTTGTTTAAGTTAAAGCTACTCCACAGGGCAGGGAGCACTATTCCAGATAGTAAATCGGTAAACTTGAATTTTTGTACTTTTTCTTAAGATGGAACCATTAAGTTTGTGCCCATTAGAGACTCTTCTTTAAGGACCTGGCACTAAGAAAATTTTCCAGAATTACTTTTTGTAAGGACGCCAATACTCACACCTTTCTCTGCCTTCAAGATTTACCCAATGTGTTGATTATATTCTTTCAGATTATAAGAAACAAAATCGTGCTTGGGTTTTTGTAAGTCGTCGTTCAATCGTTTTATTTTTTGTAAGAAAATAAAAAATGGCCTGTGAGAATAAAGTCACCCCAGGTACAGGTTTGGGCCACAGAATATGGCTTTTTATCATTTTTGGAGGGGTTGGGGGATGTGAGTGACTGCTCATACCACTGAATGCCTGACTGGCTCCTCATAGATTTGAGAAAGAGCCCTTAGAAGATAAGCTCTAGAAGGTGGACTTTGAATAAAGGACAACAGCTATAGGGATACAGGATGTTTCCCCTACCTCAACATAGTCCAGTCACTGCACTTACAGGCTATTGAGAACATGAAATGAAGTAGCAGCCATTGATGGGAAGTTGTAGCGGGCCATCCAAGCAGTGACCTAAATCCTGTCAGAATCAATGACCCTGGGACCCAGCCAACTAGCCTCTAAAAGGTGCAGTGAGCATGTCACCACTGCTACATCAGCTCTATAAGGCAATTTTGAGGAACTAAGAGGGCTAAGAAGTGGGCTTCTTAGGGGCATATGCATGAAACTCACTGAGAATTTCCAGAACTAGCTGGGAGGGATTGGATGTGCTCTGAGTCTCTCATAGTCTACAATTTGTGGTTAAGCCAAAGAAGACAGTTTTTGCTAATTTACTAGTGTGTTACCAAAAAGCATGTTGCTTATACATCTTGTGACCACAAAATGATGAACCATTGCTATAAGTTAAACCTGAAAATCTCATCCTTTATATACACGTTAGGTAGGAACATAATTCTACTGACTTACCATATATTTGTCTTTGGTTTTGCTTTGTTTTAATCACTGACATAAGATAAAGTTTGAATTGACCAAACCTTAATTTCTCCTTCAGTTCTCATTGTAGTTGATCAGCAAGGTGGCAGGTCAGCTAGAGTTGGGGTTGAGTTGTGGTTATAGGGTACTCTTAGAGAATCAGCCTTTCAGAGTTTAATTCTCCCCAACCTCAGGCCCCCTTTGATTTGTACTCTACCAGGCTGCAAAGTCCTGACCTTTTAGTGTAATGCTCTAATCAGATAAGCTGACCACAAAAACCCCTTTATTCTCAAGACAATTGTTCTATTAAAGCCCCAGCTATATTTGAGGCATCTTAGGGTAGGGGACGGCCTTAAAGAGTTACAAGGAGACTGGTAGACTGTCATCATAATTTCAGGCTGCCAATCTTCTCAGGTTACTGTGAATGATTATGGGTAAAGTCTGCTTTGAATTTGTTGAGAAAAGAGAAGACTTACAAAGTATTTGGTTCAGGCCATTTATTTTAAGGGATTTGGTTACCAGGTTTCCTGAAATCATAATGACAACCCGTTTTCAGTCACTAGGCCATAATATCCTGTGTATACAAAACAAAGTACTAGAAAAAATGGAAACTTTAAAATTTTAAGTTAAAGTAGTGGAACAAATGTTAGGACCTTGTAAAAGAGTATTCAGAATTATCCTCTGGCCATCAGAAGCTAACTACAGCATAAAGACTGCTTTGCCATGTCTCTAGATGTGGCAGAGATTAGGTACAGCATTGTTTAGAAATCATAGACTTGCAGATCCCTTCTCCTCTTCGGGGGTTAAAGAAAATGTCACCTGCTCTGCCACATTTAAAATAAAAATCTTGTTCTTGACTTTTGTCTGCACATCTAGTGTAGGGGCAGCATTATTCATCAAAATAAGCTTGATTTTTAGGATGTATTTACAGAGTATTGTCTAACACATCTTCCTCCCATATACTAGTGTATTAATTCTAAAGCCCTTTTCCATTTTGTCAAGTTCACCTTCTGAAAGGGACAGTGAAAAATTAGGGACTGGCTCCACCTGGTGCCTCTGTTAGAAAACTGCACTTGATGTATGAGGGCCTTCTGTCATGGATAGAGAGCCCTCTAGTGCATAGAAACGGAGTAAAACAACAAATTAAATGTCAGTTACTAATTAAATACTCATTAAAAATACTAAAACTACAAAGTATGAATACTGCAGAAAATAGTGACCAATTATGCATTTATTATGAACCAAGCATTGCACTAAGGACAGCGTGGGTATTTTTGTATTGGTTGACTATTGCTACGGAACAAGGTGGTGTCCCGAAGAAGAGAGCCAAGAGGAAACTTTATTGCTTTCTATGACCTGGTCCCATATAGTCACCTCCATTTTGTTCTATTGGGAGAGACAGTTACAGAGATTCATCCAAGTTCAAGAGTAGGGACATAACCCCCACTTGGGATAGGATATATATTTGTGTAGCCATCTTTGTAAAAATACAAGCAATCACAATTGTTTAATTTAATTCACCTGCAAACTATATGAAGTTGGTACGATCATCCCAATTTTACAGTTAAGAGAATGAGGTTGAGAGACATTAAAAATTTGCTTCATATGCACTTTCAGTATCGTGCTAGAGCATAGTTTAATAAGGCATCTAGAGTGTTATCTGTACATGATTTTCAGTCTCAGAGCTATTGACATTTTGGGTCAGGTAATTATTTGTTGTGGGAGCTGTCCTGTGTATTGTAGGCTATTTAGCAGTACTCCTGGTCTCTACCCATCAGATGCCACTAGCATACCTTCTTCCCTTCAGTTGTGATAACCAAAAATGTCTCCAGACACTGTCAAATACACCAGGGCAAAGAGAGGGCAAATTTGCCTCCAGTTGAAAACCATTGTTTTAGGAGAAAGTAACTTTATTTGACTATTTACTATTAAAATCAGACTCTAAAGTTAATGTTAACTTATAGAAGATCTATATGCTGCAATTTATTTCTGTCCAGTAGAAAATATAACTCTTATAGATTACAGCTTCATTGTTTTATAGGGCATCAATCGGTTTCAGTTTAATTTACAATCTTATTTCAGCATTCTTTTCAGCCACTAACTAGATATAATAGTTCCTCCTATCCTTTATTGAACTATCTTTGTCATCATGCTGATTCCCCATTAAAGAATTAAATAAATCTTTGTCTTCCCTCCTCCCACCCCCCAGCACACATCAGCTACTGGGTAGAAAGCAGAGAGTAAATTCTTTCCAAAGGGTAGGTATGGTAGTTATGGAGAGGTGCTACTCAGATCTCCCTTCAAGAAATGGCTTGCAATTGCTAAAGCAAGATTGAAAAAGAACAAAGCTGGAGGTATCACTCTCCATAGTTTCAAACTATATTACAAAGATATAGTAATCCAAACAGTATTTTATTAGCATAAAAACAGACACAGGTCAATGGAACAGAATTGAGAGCCCAGGGAAAAACAAAACAAAACAAAACAAAAAAAACTCCTGCTAATATAGTCAACTAATTAATGACAAAGGAGCCAAGAATATATAATGGGGAAAGGATAATCTGTTCAATTAACGGTGTTGGGAAAACTAGACAGCTGCATGCAAAAGAATGAAACTGGAACATTATCACACACAAAAATTAACTTAAAATGGATAAAAGACTTGATTGTAAGACCTCATAAAACTCCCAGAAGAACACATAGAACTCATTGGTCTTGGAGATGTTTTTATGGATTTGACACCAAAAGCAAATTCAACAAAAGCAAAAATAAGTAAGTGGAACTATATTAAACTAAAAAGCTTCTGCATAGCAAAGGAAACCATCAACAAAATGTTAAGGCAACCTACTGAATAGGAGAAAATATTTTCAAATCATGTATCTGATGCAGAGTTAATATCAAAAAAATATAAATAACTCTTACAAACTCAAGGACAAAAAAAATCTAATTTAAAAAATGGGCAGAGGATCCGAATAGACATTTTTCCATTGTTGTTATCTTTTTACCTTGTTGACAGTTTCTTCTGCTGATGTAGCCTTTTAGTTTGATGTAGTCCCATTCATTTATTTTTGCTTTTACTTCCCTTGCTTTTGAGGTCAAATTCATAAAATCCTCTTTAAGTCCAAGGTCGTTGAGTTTAGTTCCTATGTTTTCTTCTATGCATTTTATTGTTTCAGGTCTTATATTCCGGTCCTTAATCCATTTCGAGTTAATTTTGGTGTGTGGTGATAGACAATCTAGTTTCATTCTTTCACAGGTGGCTTTCCAGTTTTCCCAGCACCATTTATTGAAGAGACTTTCCTTTCTCCACTGTATATTTTTGGCTTTTTGGTCAAAAATTATTCGCCCATACAAATATGGGTTTACTTCTGGACTCTCAATTCTTTTCCACTGGTCCTTGTGTTTGTTTTGCTGCCAATACCATGCCATTTTGATTATTGTCACTTTGTAGTATAATTTGAAGTCAGGCAGAGTGTGCCTCCAGCCTCATTCTTTTTTCTCAGGATGGCTTTGACAATCTGGGGTTTTTTGTGCTTCCATACAAATCTGACGATATTTTTTTCTATTTCTTTTAAGAAAAGCCAATGGAATTTTGCTGAGGATTGCATTAAATCTGTATAATGCTTTAGGTAATATGGTTGTTTTAACTGTTGATTCTTCCAATCCAAGAACACGGAATCTCTTTCCATTTCTTTGTATCTTGTTTTATTTTTTTTAATAGGATCTTATAGTTTTCATTATATAGGTCCTTTACATGTTTCGTTCGATTTATTCCTAGATATTTTATTCTTTGTGTTGCAATTGCAAAAGGAATTATTTTTTCCACTTCTTTTTCTGACAATTCATTATTAGAGTATAGGAACGCTATGGATTTTTGAACATTGATTTTGTATCCAGAAACTTTACTATATTCGCTTATTGTTTCTAGTAGTGTTCTTGTGGAGTCTTTAGGATTTTTTTGTATAGAGAATCATGTCATCTGCAAATAGTAACAGTTTGACTTCTTTGTTTCCTGTTTGGATGCCTTTTATATCTTTCTCTTGTCTGATTGCACTCGCTAGGATCTCCAATGTTATATTGAATAACAGTGGCCATAGTGGACAGCCTTTCCTTATTCCCAATCTTAGAAGAAGTTTTTTAGTTTTTCATAATTAAGTATAATGTTGGCTGAAAGTTTGTCATAGGTGACCTTCATGATGTTGAGGTACTTTCCTTCTATATCGATTTTGTTAAATATTTTTATCATAAATGGGTGTTGTATCTTGTCAAAGCCTTTTTCTACATCTATTGATATGATCATATGATTCTTATTTTTTAAGTGGTTTATGTGACGTATCGCATTAATCTATTCGCATATGTTGAACCATCCGTGTGCCTCTGGGATTAAGCCCACTTAATCGTGGTGTATAATCTTTTAATATGTTGCTGTATTCAGTTCACTAGTATCTTCTTTAGGATTTTTTCATCTGTGTTCATGAGAGATATCGGTCTATAGCTTTCTTTTCTGTGTTATCTTTACTAGGTTTTGGTATCAGGGTAATATTGGCTTCATAAAATGAGTTGGGAAGTATTGCTTCCTCTCCGATTCTTTGGAAGAGTTTGAGGAGAATAAGTATTTCATCTTTGAATGTTTGGTAGAATTCACTAATGAAGCCATCTGGTCCTGGACTTTTATATTTTGGTAGGCTTTTGATTATTGTTTCAATTTCCAAACTGCTGACCAGTCCATTTAGATTTTCCAGTTCTTGATTCAGTCTAGGAAGGTTATATTTTTCTAAGTACTGGTCCATTTCTCCTAGTCATTAAATTTGGTGTTATATACTCTTTAATAGTATTCTTGCATGATCCTTTGTATTTCTGCAGTGTCTGTCATAATTTCCCCTCTTTCATCCCTGATTTTATCTATTTATGGCCTTTCTCTTTTTTCTTTAATGAGTCTAGCCAGGGGTTTATCAATTTTATTAAACTTCTCAAAGAATCAGCTCTTTGTTGCATTTATTTTTTCTATCATTTTTTGTTTTCAATTTCATTTATTTCTGCTCTAAATTTGATGATTTCTTTCCTTCTGCTGACTTTAGCTTCATGTTCTTCCTTTTCCACTTATTTACAATGAAGCGTTAGGTTGTTTATTTGGGCTCATTGGTTTTGGAGACACAGGCTTATAATGATATGAACTTTCCTCTTATGACCACTTTTGCAGTGTCCCAAAAGTTTTGATATGTTGTACTATCATTTTTATTCATTTCTATGTATCTCTTGATCTCTTTTTATTTCTTCTCTGACCCAGTTATTCTTCAGTAGTATGTTGTTTAATCTCCATGTATTTGTGGTTCTTCTCACTTTCTTTTTGCAGTTGATCTCTAGTTTCAAGGCTTATGATCAGAGAATATGGTTGTTATGATTTCAAGTCTCTTATATTTGTCGAGGCTATCTCTTTGTCCCAGTATGTGGTCAATCCTTGAGAATGTTCCATGTGCACTAGAGAAGAATGTATAAGCAGTGGTTTTGGGATGGAAGGCTCTGTAAATGTCAATTATGTCCAGTTGGTCTAATGTGTCATTTAAGGATGGTATTTCCTTACTGATTTTCTGTTTGGATGATCTGTCCATATCTGACAGTGGGATATGTAGGTCCCCTACTACAACAGTGTTTTAATCTGTTTGTCCCTTTAGTTCTGTTAGTAATTGCTTTATATATTTTGGGGCTCCCGGTTGGGAGCATAGATTAATAAGTGTTATGTCTTCTTGGTTCATGATTCCCTTTATCACTATGAAGTGTCCCTCAGTATCTTTCTTTACATTTTTTATTTTGAAGTCTGTTTCGTCTGATATTAGTAGCACTACTTCACTTTTCTCTGAATGCCATTTGCTTGAAATATCATTTTCCACACTTTCACTTTGAGTCTATATTTGTCTTTGGACCTGAGATGTGTCTCCTGGGCAGCATATGGTTGGGTTTTGTTTTTTGATTCATTGTGCAACTCTGTGCCTTTTTATTGATGAGTTTAGTCTATTTACATTTAGGGTGATTATTGAAATATGAGATCTTATAAGCATTTTATCTTTTGCTTTCTGGGAGCTTGGTGTTTCCATTGCTTCCTTATCCTTGTGTTTCTGTTTTCTTTATTTTGGTTGGCATTTGTGTGTTTTCCCTCTTGTTCTTCTTGTTTTATGTTATATACTTCTGTTCTGAATCTTTGGTGCGTGGTTACCATTACGAATATGTAAAACATAGTTATATATATACAGTCGTCCATTTTCTTCTGTGCGTGCCTTATCTCCATTCCTTTTTGCAAATTTGGATCTTTGAATCTTCCCCTTTTCAATCATCGTGGTCTCATTTTGTCCTTATGTATGCTGAACATTTATTACTAACTTGCTATAGCAATTCTCTTCTTATTATTTAA
Organism: Pteropus medius; assembly: GCF_902729225.1. Taxonomy (NCBI): domain Eukaryota; kingdom Metazoa; phylum Chordata; class Mammalia; order Chiroptera; family Pteropodidae; genus Pteropus; species Pteropus medius. The sequence goes on along the minus strand of NW_024355205.1, from coordinate 3,513,705 downwards.
GCTTATATGCCCTATTCTTAGTAAGGGTTGCACTTCTCTGCTTCTATTTGCCTGATAGTCACCTTACGCCTGATTATGTATTTTTTTTTTTGTCATTTTGTTTTAGGTGAGCTGACCCTTTTCTGCATTTCTTGTAGTGCAGGCCTCATAGTGGAGAATTCTCTCAATTTTTGTATGTTGGAAAGGTCTTAATATCTCCTTCATATCTAAAGGAGAGCTTAGCTGAATACACTATTCTAGGCTGGTAGTTCCTTTCACTTAATAGTTTGAATATTTGATTCCACTCCTTTCTGGCTTGTAAAGTTTGTGCTGAGTCTGACGATAATCTAATGATTTTTCCTTTATAAGTTACCATTTTCTTCTCTCTGGCTGCACTGAGAATTCTGTCTTTGTCATTGATTTTTGATAATTTTAATACAATATGTCTTGGTGAAGGCCTTTTGGGGTTAAAATAATTAGGTTGATTTCTTGAATTCCAAACTCCAGCTCATTCCTTAGATTTGGGAAATTCTCATCCACTATTTGTTTGAAAATGCTTTCTGGTCCCTTATGTTTCCTCTTCTGATGGTATCAGCTAGTTCTTGTATTTTTCTTTCATTATTTTTCATTCTTTGTTTTCTCTCTTCTTCCTTCTGATTTATTTCTAGATTTCTGTCTTCAATAGCACTGGTTTGACCCAATGGAGAAATCCGTTTGGTTGACTCTATTTCCCAAGCTTGCTATTTCATTTTTCAGCTCTTGCAGTGTATTCTTTATTTCCAGAAGATCTATTCTGTTCTTTTTGAGGGTTTCAATTTCCTTGCTAACAAACTCATTCTGCTCATCTAGTTGTTTTTTTTTATTCCTGAAATTGTCGATATGACTTATTTCAGAACTCACTGAGTTTTTTCAGAAGTACCATCCTGAATTCTCTGTCATTTAACTCACATATTTCTATGTCTGCAAACTTATTTTCCAGAGATTTTTCTCTTTCTTTTTGAGATGCCTTGTCACCATGGTTGTTTAATGGATTATTTCCTGCCTGGGCATTAATGGAAGTGTATTCTGCTGTTTTTTCAGAAAGAAGGTTTATTATATAAAGATATCTCTTTAGCCTGCTGCAAAGAAGGTACTTTATTTTTGGTTTCTAGTGGGTGGCATCTAAGCCCCTTGGATCCCTGCCTTAATAATGTCTTTTCATTTTCTTGCAGATATTTGATCATACTCGCTACCCTCAGTTTCAGTCCCTGTCAGTGTTAGCAACAGCTTTGGTAGCATTTGTTCAGATTCCTCTGGGGATCTGCACGATTGGTATCAGAGGATGGGGGGCCCTCTGTGTTGGGAGTTGGGGCTGTGGCTCAGTCCTGGTTTTGCAACCCCAGCTGTTAAAAAACAACTGTTGTTTCTCTGCCATCTCGCTTCTCTGTTTTCTGCCCTGATGACTGGGCCCTGCCATTTGCCACGTGGAGCTCACAGCACTCCCAAGCAGGGCTATTCAGGGAACTCACCACACCTTCGCCCCTCCCCCTCCTCCTACTGGGAGCTCCTGCGGCTGAGAGAGGCAACTTCTTTATTTCTCTCAGTCCACTGCCCAACACCTGGGTTTCAGACCTGCGGTAGCTCTTATGCACAGATCCCATGCTCAGACATGCTGGTGTGCAGTTTGGGTGTTTTTTGTTGAGTTTTAGATGTTCAGCCTATTGTCGTTTCAATGGGAGAAATCTGGAGAAGTCTCTCACTCTGCCATGTTTCTCTAAACTCAACACTGTACTTTAAGGAGAACTCTTATCTCTCTCAATTATTTTATTTATTTATACATGTATTTACATCTTTATTTATATCAGTATTGATTCATGAATATTGTTTTATTTAATGGGTTATAATTCATTACCGTCATTATTTATTTTGATGCTCAGATGATGTATTTGACCAACATGAGCCCCTTTAAGCTGGCTTCTGTATTCTTTTTACATGTCACCATTAAGTTTGAGTATTTTCTTACTTTCCAGAATAAGAAGATGTTCAGGCTTATTTTCAACTTTCACTGCTGCAACCCTATAATAAGCCATTTTCTCAAGAAGTTCTGTTTTGTTTTGTTTTTGTTTTTTTGATGAAGAATGATATTTAGAGACCAAGGTTTTGGTGCTAGATGTGCTTATTGCTATTATTGTGTTATTGCTTCTAGGCCCTCCTAGTGGACACAGTTAGAAATCATGTATATATGTATGTGCATCTATATATGTATACACAGACATTCATAAATGTACATATTTTTATGTATTATGTATATGTACAATTATATACAGCTGTATACTCATGCATACATATCCATATATCAATAGTTATTTTTATATCTATTAAAAAACATGATTTTATGATGATATTCTATTGCAATCAACCACCACAAGGTAATTGCCATTTCACCCACATATTTTTATATGGAATCCTTTTCTCAACTGAGAATCCTGATTTTCATTCTTTAATTCACATATATATATATATATTTAATTATGCCTAGAATACACAGAAAGACATCTCAAAATTGTGAACCCATATCCCTGTATAAAGCTATCTTACTAACTAGAGCTCAATATCTCTTTAGTTTTTTATTTTTTAGGTAATATTTATGTACATTTTAATGCATAAATCATAAGTGTTCAATTTAATGAGTTTTTAAAATTTACATACTGCTAATATCACACTGAAATTTAAACTCTTATTTGAAGACTGCCTTGGCTAGCCTCCACATGCAACTTGAACATCCCTCTATTACAAAACTTTCTACGATTATGTCTCTGTAGAATATATTCACTAAACTATGAACTTTCAATTAAAGAGTCTATGCTTCTTCATTTTTGGGTCCCCAATTCTAAACAATATCTGATATATAACAAAGTACCAATAACATTTGCTAAACGAGCAACCTGTCATTGGAACAAATGCAGCTTTAAATAAGGGAGCTATGTAATTTTAAAGCTGAGATCTGCTTACTACTCTTACTAAATCACCAGCTGAGGGAGTTATGATAAGAATTGTCAAGACATGAAAGGAAAACTAAGGCAGCAGTTGGAATGCTAATAAATCATTGTGCTCTTATAACTCTTTACAAAGACATGGAATTCTTTCAATCATTCATGTAACCCTTGAAATTGGTGGGTGGTACAAATTACTACCGCTATATTTATATGTTAAGACCTTTGGTTTTAACAAAATATTTAAAAGTAAATGTAGGCTACCTGCCCAAAATTTAATGGAGGACATTTTTGAAGTTCCTGGTTAATATTCTAACACCTGAGATTTATTATTTTCAGTTGTCTATAGCAGTGGGTAATTATTTCAGTACCACTAACTATGTTGGCAAAGGGAGAGACTACATGAAATGAAATTTGATTATGCAGTTGCTTCAAAGTCATGTCTGTAGTTGCTCTCCCTTTTCTTAAAAAAAGAAAAGAAAAAAGTAAATATATGTACTCTTTTAATATAATAAATGTTTCTAATTTCTGCAAGAAATTAATACAGAACAATTTAGTGAACAAAATTAGAACACCTAAATTCTGGCTATGTATCATCTACTTGTCAACATGAAACCTTAGGTAAGTCATAATAATTTTAGATATATGATGGCAATAAAGTTACTTTTTATTATGTTTGTTAAGTTTATTATGAAGGCTAAATAAAATGATGATGATAGCAATGATAACAAAAATAATAATAGCAGATTATATTTATTGGGAGTTAAACATGTACTAGGGACTCTTATTTATTTTTATTTAATTCTCAGCAAACCCTATGAAGTTTAGTTATGTTTTTTGAAAACTGGAGGTTAGAGAAATTAAGTAACTTGCTCATGATTACACTTAGTAAAGTGGTAGAACATGAATTCAAATCCAAGTCTATCAAATACCAAAGAATAATTGTAATTGTACTTTTCGCAAACACATGTATAGTGCCTAACAGAATGTTTGGTGCATATTAAATAATCAAGATGTGTTAGTGCCTTTCATGTCTTCCTCTACACTCTCTAGGGCATCTCAAACATGCTAACAAATTTAGCAACCACCTAAAATGTATTATGCCATCAAATCTGAGTTTCCAACTCAAACCTCCCTTCTTTAAGCCCAAGAGCTATACATCCAACTTCCTTGAGTGTCCTATAGGCATTTAAAATTGTCATGACCTTAACCAAACTTATTACCTTTATGTTAAATATGTTCTATCTATGGTCCTTATATCAGTCATCCAAACATCAAAATAAATATGTGAGAGTCAGGAGTTTTCTTATAGTTTCCTCATCTATTTCAAGTCTTCATAGCTTATTAACATGCTGTTTGTATTCCCTGGAATGATTGATCGAATCTTTCTAATCATTACAACTTCAGTTTAAACATCATCTCCCCTTTCAAGTTCTGTAATATCAATAAAGAATTATCACTTCTGTTCAGCTGCCATACCTTGTATAAAACTTCATTCTGATACTTATCATACTATATTTTATTCATGGATTTTCATATTTTTCTTTTCCACTACACTGACACAGTTCATTAGAACTCTTTGGATGATGCAAATATTCCATATGTGTGTTAGTAACTACTATAATAGACAATATAGCATTAGAGTCTATATTTTATTCATTTTATATATCCAATACATAGAACATAGTAGGTCCTCAATAAATATGTGGAGAGTAAACAAATAAATAAATCAAAGAATAAATAAAATATTTTACAGTGGTACAGTGGGGAAAATTCTACCCACCACAAATACCAGGCAACTATAACATGGAGGTACTGGGGAAACTAATTTATAAACTAATTTCTTCGTGAATAAAAAGTTAACGCAAATAGGTTACCCATAATGGATAGTAACTTCTGTTAGGTCAACCTATTCTCAGATAACAACTACAAACTCTATCTAAAATATAAAATAAATAATATGAAGTCACTCTAGAGGAACCCCCCCCACCTCTCCAAAAAAAATGGAAATAAATTTATATTTGAAAAAAGTTAATGGCACAGGGTAACTTTTCTGTTTTGATACAACTTTTTGCTTGAGGATAGGCCTTAACTGCTGGTTGGCTAAAATTCTAATAGGAATCCATAGTCTTACTAGCTTGGAGGGCCATGAAACAGAGTTTGGGAAATCACACAGCTAAAAGGTAAAGAGGGAAATCTTGAGAAGGTAAAAGCCATAGGCATAATGAGGAGAGAGGGATTCTGTATATAAACATGGCCAAAATCTTGGGTTGATTCTTGAACTACAACATGGGATAGACTCCCAATAATCTAATTAAGTCTAGAACTAAAATGGTTATTCCACTGTAGGTAAAACAGGGTTAGTATTTGAGCTGAGGTCAAATTAACTGCCCAATTAAAAAAACAAACAAACAAACAATGAAAACATACTCTTCAAAGAGACACTTTTCAGTATCTCTGCAATGTATTATTCACAATGCCCAAGTTATTCAAAATGATTAGATTTATGAAGAAACAAAAAAAAATGTGATTTAACCTTGAGACAAAAGGCAATAAGTGACTTTGGGGTGACCTAGATATTAAAATTAACACATAAAAAATAAAAAATAAATAAAATTAGCATATAAAGATTTTAAAACAGCTGTTACGACCATCTCAAATATTTAGAAGAAAACATGCTGTAATGAATTAACAAATAGAAAATATTAGTAGAAAATTAAAATAAAAAAGAGAACCAAATGAAAATTCTAAAAATGAAAAATACAGTATTTGAAATTAAAAATTTGCAAAGTGATTTTTAACAGCATACTGACATGAGAAAAGAATGAGTAGGTTTGAAGATAAATCAGTACAAACTAAGCTGAAAGAACAAAAGATTGAAATAATGAAGCATCTTAGTGAGCTATGAGGGCACTGAGGAAAGTTCTAATATATGTATACTGGCAGTCTCAGAATAAAAGAAGAGAACAAATATTTGAGCAAATAATTGTAATAATTCCCCAAATTTGGTGAAAAGCATAAATTTACACATATAGCAAGTCCAGTTGGACCCCAAACAGGAACAATACAAAGAAACTACATCTAGGTACATCAGAGTCAAACTTCTGGAAACCACAGTTTAAAAGAAACTCTTGAAAGTAACCACAGATAAACCACATATTAAATTATTGCATGCAGTGGAATAATATGAATTCACAATGATTTCTTGTCAGAAACAATGGACACAAAAAGATAGTGGAATGACATCTCTAAAATACTGAAAGAAAAAAAAGCCAACTCAGTACAGTGAAAAAATAACCTTCAAGAATGAAGGCAAAATAAAGACATTTTCAGATAGATGAAAACTAAGAAGATTTTTATCAGCAAACTTTCAGTACAAAAAACGCAAAAGAAGTTCTTTGGGTGAGAAGAATTGATACTGAGTGGGGGCGGATACTCAAATCTTCAAAAAAGAATAAAATATCAAAAATGACAAATCTGTGGCTAAATATAAAAGATCATTGTCTCCTTCCTAATATTTTAGAAATATGCATGACTGTTTACAGCAAAAATTATAAAGTATTATTTTTGGATTTATAACAGCTAAAAAACAAAGGAGTTTTTAAAATCTTTATTTTTTGAAAGATTATTATTTTTTTATATGAAATGATTCATTAAATCTAAGTAGACTGTGAAAAATTAAGGATGTAATTGTGGTTCCTAGAGCAGCCACTTGAAACTATGCAAAATGACATAACCCATTAAAAAAGAACTCTCAAAAAGATTAAATTAAATAAAGTAAGAAAGTAGAAACAGAAAATCCAAATCCAAACACACACACACACACACACACACACACACACACACACACACACACACAACAGGTGGGACCAATGGAAAATGACTAGTAAAATGGCTGGTCCAAACATCAATAACTGGGTTAAATGTAAATGGGCTACATATTCCAATTAGACGTCAGAAATTCTCAAAACAGATAAAAGAGCAAGACCTAACATAGTCTCTCCACAAGAGATGAACTTTATACATAAAAATACAGATGGATTGAAAGTAAATGATAGTAAAAGAGATATCATGCAAACAATAAATCAAAGAAAGGTAGAATGTCTGTCTATATTAACATGATATACAATAGATGCTAAGACAAAGAGTATTACCAGAGATAAGCAGAGACATATTAGAAAAATAAAATAAATATACAAAAAGACATACAAATCATATACAGGCACATGTTAGTATGTGCCTAATAAAAGAGGTTCGAAATACATTAGATAATAAAGTAACATAAAATTAAAGAAAGGGACAAATCAAAAATGATAATTGGAGTGTTATCTCGGCAATCGGTAGAAAAAAATAGACAAAAGATCTGAATAACATTATCAACCTCCTTTATTTAATTGACATTTATAGAACGTTACATCCAATAATTGCAGAATAAATGTTCTTTTCAAGTATACATGGCATGTTCACCAAGATAAACCATATGCTGGGCTATAAAACAAGCCTTAATACATTTAAAGTGATTGAAATAATGGACTATATTTTTCTGACCACAATGGCATTTAATTAGAAATCAATAACAAGATATGTAGGGGGATAAAACTCAAATATTTGGAAATTAAACAACACTTAATAACCCATAAATCAAAGAAAAAATTAAATTAAAAAATATTTTGAATTGAATTATAATGAGAATATAACATCGAAATTCGTAACATACAGCTAAAGCAGTGCTTAGAGGGAATTTGTAGCTTTTAAATGCCTGGGGAAGGAATGAATAAAGGAATAAATGCAATCACCTAAGGTTCTACAGTAAGACTTAAAGAAAGAAGAGGAAAATAAATCCACAGTAACTAGAGAAAGGAAACAAGAAAAAGGATAATTCAATAAAATAGAAAACATAAATGATAGATAAAATTGACACATATAAAAGTTTTTTTTTTGAAAAGATAACAAAATCGACAAACCCTAGCTAGACCGATGAAGAAAAAAATTGAGAGAAATTACCAACATCAGGAAAAAATGTGTGAATATACTATAGGCATTACAGATATTAAGAACAACTTTCTGCTGATAAATTTAACAATGCAAACCAAAATGGACACGAGATGAAATAGAAAATGTTATTAGCTCTATATCTGTTAAAGGAATTGGATTTATTATCAAAAATCTTTGCTCAGTTACAGCATCAGGATCAGATGGTTTCACTGGTAGACTCATTTATGTAAGAAAAGATATCAATTTACACAAATACACAAACAAAAGAGGAAGAAACACTTCCCAAGGTGTTTTATAAGGCCACCGTGACCCTGGTACTAAATTTGACAAAGACATTTCAAAAAAAAGAAAATTAAAACAGTAGTCGTGTCAAGTTAGCTACCAAATTTAGTTTTCTTTCCCCACTACCAACAGGCAGGCAAGTTGCCCTGAATTTGAGGGAGGGGAGAGAAGAGCAGGCTGACTAGTGGTCTACAATATCAAACTTTTACCCAGGCCCTAAGCAAACATGGAAGACAATGTAATCCAAATTGATTATCTTTAGATTATACAAGATCTGTACAGAAGCCAGAATCGGGTAAAGAAATGTAGGAAAACTAACTTAGAAGATAAAATGCTTAATTAGCAAAGTAAACATTACCGCCAAGAAAATTGAGAACTCTATGATTTGTAGGACTAGTACTTACAGGAGAGTTCTTAAAGACCAAGCTGTGCCAACAATAGTTGACTTTACCAGTCATCTTAACAATCCATGTGGCAGACATTGAAAATGAATAAAAATAATCGAGTGATAGAATCATAACACAAATAGGAAAAAATAATAGAACTTCTAAAGAGGAACAAACTAAAAAATGGACAACAGCAATAGTCAGAACTCCAATGCAGAAGAAGAAGGTAAAAAAAACGATGAAGACATTTTATCCTTAAACTTTGAAGAGAATAAAAATGACATTTACAAAAATCTTTATTGAAGTTTGATTCTCATAAAACATATGTCTGGATGAACATGAGGCTGACAAAATCTCTAAAGGTCTCTTTTCTTCTGATACTGTCTGTCAAGCACTGCTGGAGTGCAGTGTACACTCTGCTGAGGCAGTTTTGAGAAAGTGCTTTGAGACAATAGCAGCGAACACATCAATCTATTTGAAAACACAGAAGAGACAGCTGTTACAGATCTGCGAGAGCTCCATTGAGAAGGAATAAGGAAATGAGAGACTCACCTTTTTCCACTATCACCAATGATATGGTAGACATAGCAGGGAGGGTAATCACCGGTATTGGTGAGATTCATCCATGAATCTCAAGACCAGAGAAGGAGGTGTGGGCTTCCTACCTTCTGAATCTGATGCAGAAATTTTGGCTGTGAAATTTCACAATACAGTAACTAACAAGTAGGGAATAAACAGGAAGCACTGATGTAGTCTCTCTTAAATTATGTCTAGTGGACTTTCTCCCTAAACACAAGTCATGGTAACTAGACTTTTAGAGAAACAATCCCAAGATATCTATCTACACATTTTGCTCTTCCTCAGCCTTGAATGCATAGTTGTCAAAGCAGTTTTTGTTGTGGGAGTATCTGTGACTTTGGGAGCAATTAAAGATGTTTGTTCTTTTTTTCTGTTGATCACATCACTTTATAACTCAATGATATAATTTCTGTTTTATTTCAGAAAAATGACAGAAAAAAGGCAAACTAACTGAAGGAAATTTGCCTCTATGTACAGGCAGGTATGATACTTTTGAAATAAGTTTCGAACTTCTGAAGATTGTGATTTTATGTTTAGATGGTTTAAATAATGATATAAATGTTAGCTGGAATAACTTTATAGCTGGTTGAGCTTTTGTTCTCTGTAGTGCATTAACAGTTTTTCTTTTAATTATTGCATTGCTATTCATAAAACTGTCCTATTTTTAAAAAGAGCCTTTGGAAAAAATCTCCAGGACCACACTATCAATGTCTTTTTTGCAGCTGGCAGCTTGATTACAGAGTTGAATTACATGAAAAGATGGAAAATATTTATGTTTAGCACAAATTTTGATTTGAGAAAGCCATGGATTTGGCACCAAACTTGATATTTAAATGAAGTTTCCTGGGAAATCACTCAGGCTGAGCAAGATAATCAAGGATCTCAACTAACCATTGAGAATTATAAAGAAATACTCAGTGTTTCAACAAAGAAGCACATTATTCAGCATCTTAAAGATATTTTCTTAGAATAGCACTTCATAGTCCTTAAATGCTTATCTCTGGTAAACTAAGTCATAGCACAGCTCACACTCAACACTATGCCAACATGTACCAATGTGATGTATCCAGACCCAACACACTATCTACCTGCCAATCTTCATTGTCAGAAGAGTAAGCCAAAACACAGAAGACACAGAGCTTCCATCTACATGTACGAAGCTCCCTGTCTGTCTCACTTCACATGTTTTCTTAATATCTATGCATTGCTGAAAGTTTCTGTATATTTTTCCTTGATAAAGTTTGAGAATGAGAGCTATGATATTAGATGAAAACATCTCAAGCATAAACAAGAAACACTTTAACAGACCAGAAGTCAAATAACTTAGGTTTGCTTAATGTAAATATTGATATAAAGTATGATCTTAATAAAACGGCAGACACATATATCAAACTATATATGTAATCCAGAGCTTCTTGGTTATTTACATTCATTTGTTGAATTTATACCTTAACTGAGTCATAAGCTTTCTAGTAGCTGTACATTGAACATTTCTGTTTCAAGGTCAAAACAGAATCAGAGGTCAAGTATACTGATCATCCATTTGACTTTTCTTTCCATGATCATATTCACTGCCTTATCTTGATTTATAAGAACTACCTGAAAAAAATAGAAATTTTGTTTTTATTGAAATAATTCAAATTATTGCTGTTATTTTAGGTGAGGAAAATAAATTTTGTGTGTGATTTAATCTAAAAAAATACAATTTTTTAAAAAAAAATTGTGAAGAAATATTTTTCATAATCATAGATGCAAAATTCCTTAACAAAATGTCAGCAAATTGAATCCAGCAATACATTAAAATAATATACACCATGACAAGCAGAGTATTGCAGGAATGCAAAGTTGGTTTTACATTAAAAAGCCAATCAATATTATCAATCGTATTGACTGAATAAAGGAAAAAAATCACAGAATCTTCTCGATAGATGCATTAGAAATACTTGACAAAATTAAAAACTCATTCATGATATTAAAAAAAAAACTATAAGCAAACTAAATAGAAGAAAACTTCCTCTATCTGATAAAGTATATTTGTGAAAATCTTATGGTTAATATAGTACCCAGTGGTAAAAGACTGTTTTTTCTCTAAGACTGGACACAGGGCAAAGATAGCCCATCTTAATATTTTAGTGGAAGCCCTACCCAATGGAATAGGGCAAGAAAATGAAGCAAAGAGGATATGTTTGTGTAGAAAATTCTAGGGAACCTATATGAAGCTGCTAAAACTAATAAGCAAATTTTTAAATGTTGCAGGATACACTGTCCATATTCCAAAATCAATTTTTTTATGAACTAGCAGCAAAACAATTGGTTTGCTGTTAATTTTAAAAATCCATTTATAAGAGCAATTAGAAAAACATGAAATACTTTAATAAATTGAACAAATTAAATAAATTAAATAAAAATAAACCGAACAAAAAGCACTAAAATTATAAAACGTTACTGACAGAAATGAAGGAAAAGCAAATAAATGGACATATACACCATATTAATGGATTAGAAGACATGAGTAATTTGAAAAAAAAGAATGAAGTTGGATGATTTATACTACCTAAATTCAAAATTTACTAAAGTAACCTTAATCAAGACAGTGTGATACTAGCATAAAAACTGACAAATATCAATGGGATTGAATAGAGAGCCCAGAATTTGACTCACACTTATACAATCAATTAATTTTCAACAAGGTACCAAAGCAGTTCATTTGAGGACAAGGAAAATCTTTTCAATGAAAGATGCTGGAACAATTGGATAGTCAATTGGAAAAAGATGGTCTAAAAAGAAGCTGAATGTTCTTCAGCATTACTCTTGTTTAAAACAGCAATCTGTGTTTTTTTATTTCTTCATTAGTAATATAGTATCAGCTAATCAAAGTATTGTTTCCACTATTATGGTAATAGTCTTACTACAGGGGTATTCTTTTTATAAAAATAAACTTTTTGAATTATAAAAGTATAAAGTAAACAAAAATTACTCATAATCACACAACCACAAAATCACCAAAATTGACATTTTGGGGTGGTCTTTTTAATTTTCTATATTTGATATCCTAAATATGTATAATTCATTTTTTTAACCTAGTATTATTTTCCATGAAAATTTTTTTCAAGATTCTGAAATTTTTTGTTTGCATGTAATATGACATTAGCTTTCACTTCAACATATTTTCATGACATTTGTAATTGCATTTCCTAAGACAAATTTTAACTGCAAGCTTTATCAAAATTTCACTTCCAATAGACATTTATTTCTGGAGTATCTACCAAATTCAAAATGATTCTTCTATGGAAATTGCCCATTTCACAATTACCTATCCAAAATGTAACTTTACCGTTGAACAGTACACACAGGGAAATAATCATGGAACAAATTTATTTTTATCTTATGTTATTTTAAATTTATTTTATATGCTTAGTTCTTCTTTTGCCCCTGATGAAATTTGGAAGAGGTCACAAAACAGCATTTCAAAATTATGTTTAAGGGTCCTATTACAAGAAAACCACAGAAGCTGTCTCCAGGAAGCCAATGTAACAGTAGATAATCTGTTCCATGGCCATAATTGATTGTTAAAAGTTCTCAAAATCTGAACTGAATGGGCCAATTATGCTCTCACCCAGGAATTTTAAAATTAAGTCCAAGGTTTAAGTGTGCCTCTTTATGAGGCCTGCAATTATAGCCCAGTTTTTGGACTTAAAACAGAGAAAGGAAGTCTTCAGAGAGAAAGAAAACAGAAGGAAATGCAAAAAGGGAAGCAGATAGGGAGCAAGAGTGCTTACTGGAGTCTGTCAGCGGTTAGTTGCTGGTTTTACTTTCTTCCAAGACTCTAGTTGGATTCCTGCCTTTAAATTCTGTGAAACTTCTGTCATTATAATGTACAACTCCTTATATTTCTGTCAAATAAAATTCTGTTAAAGAGGCCCAAATAATACAAAAATGAATATGGCTTGTCAGAGGTCTTCCTCCATAAACAACCAACTCTGTTCATGATCATTATATTCTTTGGCTTTGCCTATGGAAAAGGGCCCTTCTCCAGTCTATTCACTCAATATAAGGGTCCATGTTAGCTGTAAACTTACAGTGTTCCCAGGTCACTTGCTAAGGTGCTGAATGTAGAGTTCCCCAGATTATATTTGCTCTTTTGAGGATTTGATGTCAAGCTTTTATGTATATTTTCCTGATTTGAGAGAGTATATTGTCAGAAATTATATAGATTTGGTATTCAGTGACACTCTTAAATTAGTTTTTAATTCTAATACCTTTGTGTTGTATTTGGAAAGAAAATAAAGTTTTATTTGCCTTACTATTATTTCTAATGTAGTCAATAATTTCAATACTGTGAGAATGAAGCCCATAAGTTTTTTTTGGCTTCTACACATCAATGATGTCTGTTTTCAGAAATTTGCCTTGAGTCAAGCATAAATTTACATGTCATATTTTTAGTGATTAAGGCAAAAAGAGTGACATACACTCATATTGCTAAATAAAAATTTTCCAGTACAACCAATATAATTTTTATTGGTTTGTGTAGCTCTAACGTCTAGAAAACCAAATATAGCAGAGAATTAACACAACCCAAAAATATCCTGAAAACTAATTTTACCACACATGATTGAGAAAATTACCTTTACAATTCATATTGCAGACTAGGGTGAAATATTTTTAGCTTTGAAAAACAGTTTGTATAGCATCTTAGGTTTTGGAAACTTGGTTTTTTTGCACTTCTATAAGAAACCCACACTCAAATGATTGTGAAACTTTTTAAACAAGTGAATCAAGCAAAAGTTATTCAATAAATATTAGATGTTAGAGAAAAAAGATAAGAAGTGGCCTATGCTCTGAGATTGAGGAGAAATGGGGGAAAATGTAAACACAGAAGCTAAGAACAGAGAATATAGATAAAGTACATCTCTCATTTCTGACAACTTTTCTGTAATTCCCTTCTTGGGACTCCACTGAAATGAACTGAAGCTGAAATGCTCAGAAAGAACTTTTTAGAGATGTGAGATTTTTATTTGGGTCCTGAAGGAAGAGATGAGCTTTGAAAGTATGAATGGCTAAGTGAACAATATAATCCAAAGTCAGGATTTTAAATATGAAGAACATAGGGAATCACTGAGTAAAGGAATGACAAGATGAAAATTGAATTTGGCAATATTAGTTGGGAAATGTTATGAAAGATACACTGGAAGGGTAGAGACTGGAGCTTGATAATTAGGGCATTGCTATAGTAATCTTTCCATGAGGCAATGAAGACTTGGACTGGGGTAGTGTCACTGCACATAGGGAGGATGAACAAGAACTTTTCAAGAAAGAAAACATGATTTTGAGCAAGCTGAGTTAGAGATAATGGTAAAACTTCTTGTCTAAAATAGGTTGGGAGGTATGAGACTAGAGCTTAGTGAAGAGGACAGCATAGGAAATAGACTGACGTAGATTTAGTATTCAATGGCATAGGAGTTACAGCTGAAGCCAAGAGAATGAGGGAGATTTCTAAAAGAAGGAATGCGAAGGGAAGAATAGAGAAATGTTGAGTTGGGAAGCACTCACATTTAGGACATAGAACAAGTAAGATGAGAAGGTGCAAGAGAGAACAGGTGGCCTGTGATGTAAGTGAGACTCAAACAGTGTTGCCAAAGAATTATGAGAGCAGAGTGGTTAGGGAGGAGGATGTCATCACCAGTGCTGGAAAAGGCTAACTGATTACGAAGTTGAGGTTGTTTGGGAGAAGAGTTTCAATAGTGATCTGGGACTGGAAACAAGATCACATAGATAAGGGAGGGAAGAAGCAATGAGGGAATGGAGTAATGAACATGGATAGGATAATGGAGCAGGTAGGACAGACTCTGATGGACCCTCTATCTGAATCCTGGCTTCATCTAGACTGGGCTACTTAACATGCAGAAGTTTACCCATGTCTCCATGCACTCGGTTGAGTAGTGTCCCCGCCAAAATTCATGTCCTTCCCAGACTCCCAGAATGTGACCTTATTTGGAAATAAGGTCATTGCAGATTTAACTAGTACAGGTGAGGTTATACTGCAGTAGGGTGGGCTCTTAATCCATTGTGACTGATGTTCTTATGAGAAGAAAGGACACAAAGAGACACACACATAGAGATGATGAACATGTTAAGACAGAGGCAGACTGGAGTTATGCAGCTGCAAGCCAAGGAAAGCCAAGAATTACTGGCAATGCCAGAAGCCAAAAGAAAGGAACAAAACAGATTCTTCCTTAGAACCTTGACAGAATATGACCCTGCTGACACCTTGATTTTGAACTTCTAGCTTCCAGAATTGTGAGAAAATACATTTCTGTTGTGTTGAGCCACCCAGTTTGTGGTACTTAGCTATGGCAGCCCTAGCAAACTAATACATTCAGTTACCTTATCCTTAAAGTGAGAATACTAACACTTTAAGAGACAGTCAGCAATATGACATGAAATAATGCTTAACACAACATCTATTCTATAGGAAAAGCTTAGTTACATGCTGCCATATATCATGTTATTCTTTGAACAATTTCGTGTGGAAGTAAAGAAAAAGTAATCCTAGATAAACTGTGTGTATGGTAAAGTAAATGTTTTTGTTTCATTCTCAGTAAGAGTTATGTGTGCTATTTAAACACAGAAAATAAATAAAATCTTCAGAGAGAAGGATAGACTAAACAATATGAAGATGATATAAATCTTCATCAAAAACCAAATCCAGTGCAAATGAAAGATTTCAAAAGATGTGACTATAAAGTAATAGACTACATACTTTAATGATTTACTATCATTTATAATTCCAAACTAATATTACCCATCAGAGAAGACACTCTGGAAGGTTGGATTTTTATTCTAATGACATTAGCATTCCTTCAAATATTTTTTAATTTTCTTTCAAACCAGGTAGTTCCGGACTACACAGACAAAGGTTTCATCACCCATGCCACACCTCAGTTTTGATGAAAAGAAATATTTTCCCAGGCTGTTCATTCAACTGACATGACCCAAACATGACTATTTCTGACTATTTCCAAACACCGAATCCACCCTCAAATTATAAACATTAGCACGATTGAGGGCATTTTTAAAAAGTGTGCCAAATATTTATCAAAGTTAGTGTTAAATGCCCAAATGTGAAAGAAAACATTCCAAAATCAAATAGAATATCAATCTTGTTGGTATAAACGCTTGATGGCTTAAACAAGGGAAGCTTTTTGACATAACTTTCTAAAAGTATGTGATATATATCAATCTTTTCCCAGATAACTAAATGGCTACTCACTGACAAAATTTTCAGTGGTGTATTTCCAATTGACACTCACTCATTAATTTCAAAGTAAGTAAATATAAATACATGGATTTATATTCTCCTCGTATCTTAGACTTTAGTATGCATGAGGAGGAAAGGTTTTATTTTTCAAAGGCTTATAAAGAATAGAAAGAAATAAACAATGATTTCAAAATGCTTAATAATCTATATCATGTTCAGAATTTCAGAAAGGAGGACAAGCAAAAGGCAAAAGTGTCTTCTTTTAACTTTTCCCACTTTAAGTAACTTTCCCAGAGATTGTGGACAGAAAGAAAAGGATCGTTACCAAAAAGTTACTTTGTTTGAAATAAGATAGTTTTAAATGGGCCTCTCAGAACACATGGGCCAAGAATTTTTCACTTTACCTGGAGTAAATGAAATTCTTTATTCATCTTTGACTGTACTTATACATAATATTTCACAGTAAAATGCTAAACTGTACTTTTTTGAGCTTGGAAATCCAGAACAAATATAAGGAGTTTGAAACAAAAGAAGAGCCTCCTTTAGAAGCCAAACTCTGAGAAGTAAGAAATGTTCTCTGGCTGCAGAGAGGAAGTTGCATTTTGTTGTGCAACTCGTTGGTACCACAGAACCCTTGACCTAATTCTAAGAGATGGTATTTAACCATTGCCCAACTCAGTGCCTTGCTCAACCAGTATCTGCTAATTTGATTTTAAGATACTGTCTTCAATTCCTTTGGTCATCAGGAAAGATGAAGAAACTAAAAGAGGGAGCTGAGTGTCTTAGTTGATATAACCATTTCTCAAACTCGGAACTGGGTCACATGACCTTGGTTATGAGGAAGGCCCTGATTCAGCCTATTCTATTCTTATAATTCCCTCAGCATTTATGAAATATATACATATATCTGTAACTGAGAACACACTTACATTATATACGTAATAATGTAAGTAATATTTACTTATAGTGTCCCCGCCAAAATACATATACATTATTACTTACAGTAATAATATGTAAATAATGTAATAATATTTACTGAGTATACACATATTGTATAATATATATTTTACATATATGTATTGTTATATATTACATATATAATACAATATATATTATATATAACGATACATAAATTATACATATATCATATGTGCATATGATGTATGTATATATAATATATATATAATGCTAGTATGTACTCAGTCATAGGTTGTCTATTACCTGTTTTCTTATTGTTTCTAATGTATGTTTTATTCTCCTTTAAACTGATGTTCAAGTCTTCAAGAATAGGAACAATATCTTCTATTTAATACATATGATTAGTATAATAAAAAAATGTCGGAAATTATAAACTTAGGTTCAACCTCATACTCTTAAAATGGGCCATATGTTCTTATTTTATTTCCAGTTACTGCGGATACGTACTCTATGAACCTGAAAAAGTTATTATCTAAGATGGCATCAAAAATGGTCATTGAAAAAAATGTATGTTCAGAGTTTTATTTTCTTAATGCAACGAAATATTTCCAATTGAATTCAATCTTTGATAGATTGGTTATGTAACTTAATTGGACAGAACTTTTAAGATAGAGTTGTAGAGTAACATTTATTCTGTACGTGAGATGAAAAAATTAGACACAGTGAGTGAAGGAAGGTGGTCTAGATGAGTTCTCCAAGAAATAGCTTTCTCTAGCTGCAAGATTTTTTCTTGGGTAGCAGGATTTTGTGGGTAAACAAGATCAACTAGAATTGTTTGGATCTGATAGAAAATTTGGATCACCTAGATTTGATTACTAAATTTAATTCAACAATAGACTTCCAGGAAATAGGATTGCTGGAAACACCAATACAAAATAATGTATTCCTATCAGAGCAGTATTGAAATATTAATTAGGTTAGCTACACTGCTGAAACCAAAGTTTCAAAATACAATGGCTCAACACTGAGAAAGTTCCATGTGGGTTATAGATCACCAGGGGTGCTCTGTGCTTGGTTCTGTTCACCCTTTCAAGAACCTAGGCTGATGGCAGCTTTGACATCTTCAACATGTGGCTTTCAAGGATACTTGTATAACACTATCCCACTTTTTATCAGAAAAGTGAAAGAGTATGAAGGAACAGTTGTATGAGGTTTTTATATATCGGGCTAGAAAGTGGGGCACATTACATCTGGGCACATTCCATGGCCATATCTAACTACAATGGAGGCTGGAAAGCATTTCTGGTTAGATGCTCAGGAAGGAGGGAAGAAGAGAGTTTGGTGAACAGCTAAAGTTTCTGCCACAAAAGTTATTCAACAAGCAGATCTTCTTCAATAGCCTTTGTAAATTTTGAGCCTCAGAAGTCTTACTAAAGTAAGGGAGCAATTTAGGGGAGTAGCAGATAGGTTTTATGGATCTGGAGCCAGATGGCACTAGGCCAGGTGACCTTGGCAGGGTTTGTCCCATTCTCTTGGGCCCATAGTTCTTTCAACCGGAGAAGAAATTCTCTGAGTTTCATCCTCTTGCAGTCCCTCAAAGATTGCCATTGCAGCTGCCGAAGCTACAGCACCTTAGGGGTTGAGAGAGAGCACGAAGAAAAGGAAAAGAAAGAGGGATTCTCCACCCTCCACTCTTTCTGAGTGTTGGGAAACATTTTCCTTCTCTTCAAGCCAAAAAGAGGGGACTTCTCCTGGAGCTCTTTCTGTTGGCACCTATGTCCATGTCCATGTTGTATGCTGTCCTGAATGCAAGCCAGAGGACACAGAGGAAAAGATATGGTAAACTAATGGCCTATTTGATGGCACTTCAAATTCTCATCCTCTTCCTTAATCCACCTGCTCTTCTTTACTTTTTAAATTCTTCCCTGCATGCTAAGTTTAGTAGCTACATTTCGTAGGAGACACTGGGTGAAGAATGTTTATTCCATCTTACCCTGAACTTGACCCAGACTTATTAATTTTATACTTGCTAAAATTTTCATTCAAATAAAAAAGCAACAATAAAAGACTTTAAAGATTATACCATAGTTTCCATAAGCATCTTAATGTCAATGACGAAATAATATTGTGTAACTGACAGCAGTTGGGAGGGAAAGGAGAAAGTGGAGGAAGTTTAAATATGCCAATTTTCTAATCTTTTATAGTTTGGGTTAAAAAAATATGTTAAGTAGCTAAAATTCAGAACCCACAGAACCCACAGAAAAACTGATAACGTTGGTTGCCTGAAGAGCCCTAAGTGGACGGGGAGCAGGAGTAAAGGGGGATTTTTCATTGAGCACACTTCATATGAATAGTTTTCAGTCATGTGAATATATTATGTTAAAAAAAAACCATGAGAAAATAGAAGTAGATGCTTGCTCATCAAGAGAATCCTTCACAACTCTTTTTTATTTGTTCTTTAGCAGAAATATTCTTTAGAAGTTTGACATTCCTATGTAGTTTTAAAAACTATTAATATTTAAATGAAACAATAATAAAAGCTAATATTTATTGAATATTTATAGCTTCAGAACTCTATTCTAATATATAATATATAAATGAAATATATATATGAAATATATGTTTATATGATTTCCCACTTTACAGAACTGAAGATCAGCGATGTTAAGTAACTTGCCTAATGTTCATATCTGGTAAAGCAGCCAAAGCAGGATTAGACCCAGATAATTTAGCAGTAGAAATAAAGGGTAGAAAAATACATAATCTACTATAATTGATGGGGAAGAGGAGGAAGAGCAGGTGTGAGGACAGAGAGATATATAGTTTTTGGATTTCTTAGAGTGGGTAAATAACTACACTCTGTTTAGAGGATGAAGTATATGTCAGTTATGATGATAGACATTACCATAAAAAAAGTTCCTTAAACTATAAGGAACACATAAACAAAACAAAAGCAATACGAATCATACCAATTAAAGACTTTTTAAAAAAGAAACAACAAAAATAGAAAGAATAATAAAACCATTACACAACTAATACTACATACCTATTATATCAACAGATAGAAATGTTTAAATTCTATTAAAATAGGAATTTCACATCGTATTACAAGTCAAAGTGATTCGGAAAGGTTGGAAAAGAATGGACAATGATATACTCGGCAAATGCAAACAAAAAGAAAGTTAATATTCTAAAGTCATGACCTTAACATTAGGCAAGATCAAATTAAAATTTAAAAGCATTCTATAATACAAATTGGCATTTTAAATTTAAAAAGTAAAATCATAATTAAAATCTAACATACTTGTATATCTGTGAACCAAAAAATATAGAATCAAAATTCATAAAGCTCAAACTGTAAAAAAAAAGAGAAATAAGCAGAAATATATTATTTGTAGGAGACTGACCTCACTCAGCTTGTTTTAGATTGCATTATCTGTTCCAATTATTTGTTGCTTCCACCCACCCACCTTTGCCATCCTTCCCTGTAGGCAGAATATACTTCTTTATCTTATTCACTCTGGGCTTGACCATTCCTACTTTGACCAAAGGAATATGAGAATATGTGATATGGACCATATCTGAGCATAAATTTCAAATGCACGTGTATGCTTTGGCCCTGCCTCTCTTGTTCCTGCCGGGACTGGGATCAGGATGAGGTGGGTGAGGCAGAGTCCTGTAAAAGTAGGATCAGATTGCTTTTATTTTCAAATTTTGATATTTTGTTCACCATGGATTTTTGTATTAATTTTGATTTTTAAAAATATTGTATTAGAATATTATCTTGAACACTGAGTTTTTTGAAGTCCTCTTGAATTGTACATGCACAGCAAGTGCCCCACTTGTGGCCCTGGTTCCTGCCCTATACCATGAGAACAGCATGATCCCAGAGAGGAGCTATCCTTCAGCCCTACATCTGAAATAAGAAGACTTGTGGAGCTGGATTGAACAGATCCAAGCAAATTCCAGGTGAATAGCAACTGATCTGTAGTTCTCATGCGACGTGAATAGGAAATAAGATTTACTTATTAAATCAATGAGATTTTGAGTTTCTTATGCAGCATGGGGTTAGTGAAACCTAATGTACAGACTATGGCAAATCTAGTGGACAAAAATAACTAAGATTATAGCAGACCTTCAGTTACAGAATAAATTTGGTAGATCTTATTCATGTACACCACACTATTCCCTAAAAACAGAGAATTCACTTTTTTAGTGTACTTCCCCAAATTAACCATATACTGGGCCACAAAGAAAACACCAATAAATCCCCCAAAGCAAAATGGTATAGATAACATTTTTGACTACACTGTAATTAAACTATGAACTGCTAACAAATATAGAACCTCCTTCCCCTGAAAGCTGAAATTTCAAAAGAATATCTCTTTTAAATAACTTCAAACTAGAAATAAAGACTAAAATGGCAGAATTTTCTACAGGATAACAATAGAAAGTGTTAATAGAACGCTATGTATCAAAAGCTATGCGATACAACTAAAGCAGTACTCAGTGCATATTCAAACATAAATACTAATACAGATGGTCTGGACTTATGATAGTTTGACTTACGATATTTCGACTTTATAATGGTGTAAAAGTGATACGCATTTAGTAGAAATCGTACTTCAAATTTTGAATTTTGATCTTTTCCTAGGCTAATAATATGTCATATGATACTCTCCCATAATGTGGTGGTAGATAGCCGCAGCTCTCTTTCAGCCACACAGTTATGAGTAAACTACAGATATCCTATAGTGTAGTCACTGTGTTTGATAATTGTGCCCAGCTGTAAGCTAATGTAAGTGTTCTGAGCATGTTTAAGGGTGGGCTAGGCTAAGCTATGATGTTAGGTAGGTTAGGAGTATTAAATACATTTTCAACTTACTATGTTTTCAACTAATGATGGATTTATTGGAAGGTAACCCCATTTTAAGTAGAGGAGCACCTATAGTAAAAAACAAGAAAAAACAAAAATAAATAAAGCAAGTAATTAACATAAAATTTTAAAAAATAACAAAACAATCCAAAAGAAAGCAGAAGAAACTGATAATGATAAAAGGAACAAAATGTTAATTAATATACTGAAATAAAGAGAACTGATAAATATCTAAGACCTAGTTAAATGATTAGCGAACATAATTAAGATAAAATTAGAAAAGTATAAATTCTCAGAATAAGTAACGTGTTAGAGAAGATAAAAGAATTACAAGAACTATTGATTAACTCTGCAAATTATTTTTTAAAATTGTATTAGATATCTAAAAATAAGCCAAAAATTATTTAAATAAAACAGGAAGAGAAAAAATATCTAAATAGACTAAGATTAATTGCCATAGTGAAAAAAATACTAAATAAGAAAAATTGACAAAGAGCTGCTTCCCCAAAGTGTCAACAATAGTTTAATATTTGTTTACATTCCACCAAATATTTAAGGAAAAGATAAATTCAAATAAAAAGAGCTTCTAATTGTTCTGTATAAAGCCATCACAACATAAATTAGAAAAAAAAAAACCCTAAATTCAACATGACTCTAAACAGAAAACTACAGATTAGTCTCATTTATAACACTGATGACACAATTCTAATAAAAGATTAAGATGTGGAATTAAGTAGTATATTAAAAGAATGGGAGATCATGATCAAATAGTATAATTCCAGGAATTCAAAGAAAACGTATTAGAAAATATATTAAAAATATATATATTAATATAATTTCCATGGATATAAAACCAAAGGAAGAATCACATGGCCATATCCGTAGATGTTAAAAAGACATATTTAACAATCTTTTGACATCAAAAATCTTAATTAAATAAGACATTTAAATTTCTCAATTTCCCTATATTTATTTACGAATTTAACATGATTCCAATGAAAATATATCAGTAATATTTTTAGAATTAGAAAGCCGATTTTAAAGTTCTTCTGGAATAATACAAATTGAAGATTAATTGGAAAAAATTGAAAATGAAGAATAAAAAAGGGAGAAATTAGCAAATTCTGAAGTATATTATATAGTTAATGAAAATAAAAATAGCATGGTGCTGACACATGAACAAATAAATGGAACAGAAATGAAAGACCAGAAGTAAATCCAAGTATGTATAAAAATTTTGTATATGGTAAAGCTGGTATTTTAGGTCAGTGGGAAAAATGATGGATTATTCAATATATGTTTTCAGACATCTTGGATAGCCATCTAGAAAAAAACTGGATCTCTTCTAAACTTCTTACATTAAAAATATTCCAAGTGGGTCAAAGGTATAAACAAAAACACCCATATAATTTTTAGAAAAGTTATGAGAGTTTAAAAATAAAATCTGAGAGTGAGGAAGACTTTTTAAAGCATGGTAGAAGGCAGATACCATAAAAGGAAAGACTGACAATGTAAATATCAGAAATTTCTGCATGACAAAGTTTGTTAAAATTAAAAGGCAATGGACAAACTGGAAAAGATATGCAACACATATTACCAATGGCTAATTTATTAAATATATAAAAGCTCCTACATATAATTTTTAAAGATAAATTACCCAAAAGAAAAAATAGGGAAAAGTATCTAGAAAAAGGAATTCAGATGTTCCCACACACATGAAAAAAAATGTAACCTCAGTTAAAGTCTGAGAAAAACACTAATTAAAATACAATGAAATACCATTTTCACCATTTTGTTCTGGGTATAACATGTTTTCTTATGTTTAGCTCAACAATTAAATAATTTAAGAATCGAATCTAATGTGGATTATGTACTGTGAATCTACAGGTGGCATTTAATAAAACACTCTATTTTATATGGTTTATATTTGGTCTTCCATCCATAATATGACTAGATTGCATACAGGGTAATGAGTCTTGTAACATTGCCAAATGTAGGTATGTGTGTGCCTCTGTGTGTGTGCATGTGTGTGTGCGCACGTGCACGTGAGAGTATGTATGATTTTAACAGTCTTTTTCTTCCTATGCTCACATTCAAGCTTCAAAGACTTGGGATAATAAACAAGGAGCTACACTGTGGCAGGAAGTAGTTTGGAGAAATAGAAAGGTCGATGATTTGAACGAGAGGTGGAGGAAAAAGTGGAAAATAGAGTTAGAGGAACTGGCAGTTACCTGTCTTTCCTTCTCAAACATGCCCCTGACTCTCAATGACTGTAGGAGTTCATATCCTACTGCAAATATGGAGCAGCTTGCCTCCCTTTTCCAGGCAGGGCTGGATCCCCAAGCAGACCCATAATGGTAGCCTAGTCCCCTAAGTGTATCATATCTTACTGGAGAGACAAAACAGGAGATTTCTTTGTAGTTCCTGGTCCCAGAAATTTCGGCTTTTTATATTGCCTAGGTGGGCAATTTGGAATGATTCTAATTTTGGTAAGTAGACTACACTTGGAATGAGGGTTCCTAAAATGTCATTTTGCAATATTGTTTTTAGAATTAGAGCTTTCATAAAAGAAAAATATTCTTTACTTTGTTTCTCTGATTTACTTTGGTAGAAATAGGTGTTCTAATAGGTGTTCTGAGAAACATTTCAACATGTAAATTTCAGTGTAGTACATATTTTAGAATAATATGCATGGCTCTTTCTTCCTCTCATTTCTGTCATTTCTCCCAACTGAATTTGATTTTCTTTTTCAAAAACAACCAACAGTGCTCTCATTTCTCACTTTCCCTCCCTCTCTCTCTGTCTCTGTCTGTCTGTCTCTGTCTGTCTATCTCTGTCTCTGTCTCTGTCTCTCTCTCTCTGTACACAAACTAGATTCCGGCTGAAGTGTGGTTGCATGTACGATATCTGAAAAAAATCAGTTGAAAAGTGTTGTCAAATTATAACCCATCCTTGTGAAAATTAAATGAGCTAATATATAGTACTTGGCACAAACCCAATGTGAAGAAGAAGCTCTCTGTTGATTATTACTATTATTTAAAGAACATGAAAAATCTGAAGAGAGATACTATTATTTCTCCTGTTTTAGAGCCAGTGTTAGAGCCAGTGTTTAAACCATTTTTTCCATATAATGAATTTATTGAACCCACTTTACCACCAGGGTTTGGAACTCTGAAATGTGTAACAAGATGAAATCAGATCGTCTATGTCATGTGACTCTATGATACAGTACCATACGGCAAGAAAGACAATAAAGTGGAGAAAAAAAAGTCCTTGATAATATTTTTCTCAAAGGATCAATATCATTTTATAACCTAATTGATTTTAAAAGCTTTATTCTGGGCTCTGTTTGGACATGTAATAGAATGGCTAAGACTTATGGGTATTCCCTCACTCAAGTGTAAGAAATAAAGCAGAAATTATGAATTGTTTATTTCACACTCAAGGGCAGAGGATTGAAAGAGATCTCTAGAACTCATTTAGGGGTGTTCTCTGATTTCTGGCAGGGATGTGACTAAACCATTCTTTGATTGGTGTATTAAATTCAATATAAAAAATCTGCAAGGAAAGAAATCACACAACTTTCATTTCCATGAACTCACTTTTGGGTTTCATAACTCTGGCTATTGGGAAAATGTTCAATTCTCTTAAGAATATAGGCTTCCAACACAGTGAGTATCAGCTCTATCAAGGCAAACACAAGTTAAATGCAATGAATTAGCTGAGAGAATAGAGAACTTATTAATCTTTAAATACTATAGATAATGTGTAGTATGGAAAATTACGAATAGTAGATGCCAAATAAATGCTTATTAAATTGAACTGAAAAGCAGAGGGGAAATTGTTGAGTTGTCAAAGCACATTATCCACAAGAAAAATTATGACTTGCTATGAAGTTCATTTAAGTATTCGTTCAACGAATATTTATTGAACACCATATGCTAGGCACTGTCCTCGGTTCTTAGTATTTTAAACACATGTTCTTTTAAATAACAATGTGTAATACTAAGAATCCCAATTAATTCCATGTAAACTAACTAAAAGTTCCTGATGTGAGAGTTTAATGAGCTGTTGCTCAGAGTGTGCTATGAACCTTTCATTGAAATGTGTTTAATTCTCTAACATCGCTTATCCCTTAATGTCAACTCTTAACACCACTGTTAAGTAACCTGCACCTCCTTGTCCAGACCTTAAGTGAATCGTGAGTCAAGAAACAGTGTGGTTGCTAGAAATAATAGAACAGAAATTCAGAAATTGGGTTCTGAAGTAGTGTCGCCTCTATTTGGTCACTTAATTCTGCAGAATCAGTTTCCCTATCTGTGAAATAAAATTAATTAAAAAATATTAAAGCCTCTTTTAAGTCTGTTGTTCCATAATTGTTAATTAATTAAAATCTAAATTCTAGGAGGTAGATAAACTCTACATTGAGTTTTAACTCAATTTCTACTAGTGATGTAAAAATTTCCCTTTCTTGTGTTGTGATGGCAAACAAACAATACATTGGCTACACACATATACATATGTACATATGTAATTATTTTTTTAAAGTGGTCATCGAAAGTACCGTCTTACAGGTAATTCAATCCTTCTGGTTTTGCCAAATATAGTTGATTTAGCTACATCATGAGTTTCTTCACTTCCTTTTGCAAATTTTCTTTACAGATGGCAAAGGAGTTGAAAAAGGACAAAGTTGGGGTGGTGGTGGCTAGTGCATATTTATGTTATGGCCAAAACTTAATTTATGTTTTTCAAATTGAAAGGTAGGTTTCAAACTTCAAGGAGGAGCTGAATTTGTTATAGCTGGATTTTAGATAGTTCCTGGGGCTAACGTTAGAAATGAAGAAAAGCAGCAAACCGTGAGAAGAAAGATCTGGTTTAAGCCCTAGGGGGGAAAACTAACGGAGACTTTTTACAATATAGATAAAATGAATACTGAAATGAAAATAAGAGCTAGATCAGGGGATGGCGTTGACTAGGTTACCATCGACCCCTATGTCAATAGGTATTTTGGATCTTGGAACCACAGGAGGCCCAAATTCTTACTGTGGAAAAGACTGGATGAATGAGAAAGGGGGTCGATTATTTCTGTTTCAGCAGCTTCAGATGTATTCTGCAAGTACTGAGCTATCTGTGACACCAGACTTACTCAGACAAAAAAACCTCATCAAATTAATAAGTCTAAAATGTTGAGATATTTACGTCTTTCAAAAAAAGATGTGAACATCTTTATCAAAAGTATTTCATTAGATGCCAAAGATCTGAACTGTCACTGAATCTATTTCACGGAGTTTAGCATCCCTTGGTTCCCCCAACAGTGGGTCAAAGGTCGCCCCTCAAATTAGGGCTTCTGCGCAGGCTGACACCCAGCGAGCCCGCGAGGCCAGCGCAGCTCCAGGTAGGAGGTTCTAGCTCTCCCAGGGCGCGTGCCCGGGGTCTGGGGGCGGGGAGGGTGTGGAGGTGGTTCCCTTGGAGTACCCAATCAGCGGCGAGACCCGGCGGTGGCGCTAGTAACGTAAGCTGCGCTTCCCTCCGCCCCACTGCGGGAGGACTCTCGGAGCCGCCAGCCTCGCGAGCTCCGCGCGCGGGGAGGTGGAGGGGGAGAGCTTTGGGGCCCGCCGGCTGTCGGAGGGCGGTGGGTCGCGGGAAAGTGAGCATGCGCAGCGGCTCCGGGGAAGGAGGGAGGGGAAGGAGGAGACCCGTGCGCGCGCGCACGAGAGGCCCGCCGGCGGCCGCGGGTGGAGGGGGCGGTTCCTCGAGTGTCCGCGGCCGGAGGGTGGGTAGGCTGGCGGCAGGTGCCGCCGAGGCTGCCGCCGCAGCCTCCTCGGGGTCCGGGGCTCCTCGTCCTCCCACGGTGATGAGCTGTACTCCGTCTGGGGCTGCACCTGCCAGCTGCCCATCACTACGAGCCTCCCACAGTGACCTCGGCCTCCTCGCGTGCCCGATCCCCGCGGCGCGGTGCTGCTCCTGAGCGGCAGCGGCAGCGGCCTCTTCCGCCCCGAGTCCGCGCTCGGGGGCCGCGCGGGGAGAGCGCCTGGCCCCCTCCCCTCCCCCGTTCGCTGTCCTCAATGTCTCCCCGGCGGGGAGGGGGCTGCCTGGGAGACGCGCTGAGCGGCCCCCCCCGGAGGCCCGTCGGCCGCAGCAGCAGCGCCCAGCCCGGCGTCCAGCAGCCTTGCCCCGCGGCGGCCTGGAGGAGCCGCGTACCCACCGCTGCCCCCGGAGCCTCGCAGCCGCCGCCGCCACCCGGCGCCGGAGGAGAGGGCGGCGGGCGCCCCCCGGGGAAGATGAAGGCGGAGGGGGGCGACCACTCCATGATCAACCTGTCGGTGCAGCAGGTCCTGAGCCTCTGGGCCCACGGGACGGTGCTGAGGAACCTCACGGGTAATTGTTGCGCCTGGCATGGGGACGGGGATGCAGTGCTGCCCCTCATCTCGCTTCTCCCTCCGAAGGAGTGGAAGCCCACCTCGCTGCCCCACCCCCGTGTGCGCCCTCTCGGGAGTTCACGGTCCCAAGTCTTGGCGAGGAAAGTGTTAATTGGATCCACTCTGCGCCGCTTTCGGGGGCGCAGATGCCCGCCACCCGTTCCCTCCGCTCTGAGGCTTCTCAATCACGGGAGGAGAATCCATCACCCCCGCCTCTTGCCGGGCACCGGGGAGGCTCCAGAGGGCCCTGCCTTTTGTAGTACGCGCGAAATAGCGTTAGTGCTGAGGCTTGAGCATAGTTAGCTTTAATTTAACCCTCCCCACAGCCCCACGCGTGCACATACACACATACACACACACACACCCCACTTATTGCTATTTGATCTTTTTCTGTTTACTTCTTTTTATTTCTGGCGGATCTCAAACTAAGTGCAGGACTTAAATTTCCTGCTCGCAGTGATCAATTTGCTTCAGCTGTTAAATTATTTTGGAAATATAGATGGCAAATTAAGTAGATTATAGTGGGTCAGGGGCCAGGCCAAGGTCTAGTGCATTCTAAGCATTTTAGTTTTAGCTATATATCTCTTCCCTCTCCCAATTTCCTTTTGTCTGTCTGTTGCTCTCCCTCTGGCCTCCAGCGCCACTTCTGTGACATTTGATAATTTTGTTTATTTCCCTTCATTTGTCCAGGCTATCAGGAGGGAATTGGACTACGTTATAATAATTAACATCAATTTCTAGTTGTAAAAGTGAGCAATAATACACACTTTTGTCAAATTTGTAGGTTTGCTTTGTGAAGGAACTTATGGTTTTGTAAATGTGGAAATGCTTATATATTATACTGAGTTCTGAATTTAAAAATACCCTCTAAAGATTAGTGTTACAAGAAAGAGATTCGTTTGCAGTTTGGTGAATCCTCAGTGCCTGCTCCTTAGAGAAAAGACAAAAACATACTCGGGATTTAATTCTTGAAAATATACAAGGCAGCTAATTTTCATAGAACATTAGTATTTCAAAATGCATTATGTCAAACTGATTATGAGTAGGAAGAGTACATTACAAATGTAACTTGACAGGATGCATACACATATATGTGTATATATAATATAAATATATCTTAAAATCTGGCATGATATGAAATTCAGATATTCATAGAGAATTTTTTTTTGGAATTACATACCACAAGAATGACTTTAAAGACACTGATTTCCTTGAATGTGGAAACTATAAAATTAACGTAGATTCTGGATTGATTCATGATGTCCTCACTTTTAATATGTGGTTGTTTAACTTGGAACAAACTGACCTTACATGATGGTTTTATGTCAGGAACATGTTCTTAGTTCTGAAAAACTACATCGGCATAAAGACCATTTCATGATTCAATTGAATTTAGAGATAGACTGCTTTATCTTAATTGTTCAAATGTATCAATTATGTGTATTTGAATAAAATGAAAATAAAGACTTAAGAATAGGTATATATCGTTATATGTTAATGACATGTACATATGTCATTAACATATAACATATATAGCATGTAAATATTCAAATATCATTGAATATTTAGAAAAAAATTAGCTTTGGGATACATAAGATAAATGTAAATGTAACTTACTTCTTGGCCAGATTTAACAATATTTTAACTTTAAGATTTACCTTTAAGATTCTAATCATTATATACTGGCTTCCAGTTCCACAGGTCATCTATTAGGTTAATAATAGTAGTTTCAACCCAAGGTATCTCCTAATAGAATCTTAATAATCATCAGTTTTTTTTTATCGGACTTTGCCATTTAATAAAGGGTAAGCAGAACATCCCAAACTAGAACTGAAGTGAGACTGAGGAACAGCAGGAACCTCTTCTAGGAAATAACTAGAGTGAGTATGCAAAATTCTGTTTGTCAGAGTAAAAATGAATAAAGAAATAGATTAGAAATATGGTTCACCAGCAAGTAAGTGTACCACGTTAGGAACCACATCACTTCTAAAAAGTAGACTTTGGAAATTGTAACATTCCGATGTGGTTCATTACAGCCTTCTCCATGCTGGTGACCTTTGATCCCGTATGTACCATAATCATTAGTCAAGATGCTGCTTACAGTGCCATTTAGAATTTGGTCTGTTAAAAACAAACACAGCTCCTAAAGACAACTCCCATTTATTGAATTCCTACTATGTATCAGGCACTTTACATATATTATTTCTAATCTTCAGAATTAACTCTCCAGAGTAGATTTTCAAAGCTCAGAGAGGTAAATTAAGTTGCCCCCAAATCATATAGCTAGTAAATGACTGCATTAGTCTTTAAACCCTAGTTCTTGCCTGCAGGACTTCCTTTTCTCCTTTTTCAGAATGCTTTAGCTACTTCCTTTTTACTCTCTTTGGGCAGAATGAATTACTTGCTTCATCCTGCTACTTCTCCTTATACATGCTTTTTAAATTATATTTTTCAATTACATTACAATTTTTATTTATCTTTGCTAGACTGAGCTTTTTGAGGGTGGGGTAATGTCTTAATCACTGAATTCTGGAATGCTAGCGTTATCGTACTTGTAAATGCTCAATACATATTTGAGTGGAATTTTTAGTACATAGTAAATGCTCAATACATATTTGAGTGGAATTTTTAAAATAATACTTGACAGTTGCATGATTTAAACATCTACTTGTCTTATTTTTCAGCTAGGTCTTTTGGAGTGAAAGTGCTACTAATAAGGAATGGGTCATTTTAGTAACTTTTGTAAATGTCATGCCTTTATTTTTTATTCTCTTGTGTGTTTACCACCAAAAGTCCAGTTTCCTTCAGCTACCATATATTTGTAAATGTCATACCTTTAAAATACAAATGTTTATTGAATAAATTTTTTATACAAGTTAACCATACTTTCATTTTTTTTTTAAATCTTTTCAACAATCACGGACAGATCGTTTATCCTTATTTTACAAATTCAGACATTGAAGCAAAGAGTAACTTGCTTAAATCTGAGAGCTATTAAGAGAAAAATTACCTTTTTTCAAATTACGATAACATTGTTAAGTCAGAAGGCATTTTGTCATCATAACAAACTTGTAGTGAAACAGCTAATTGTAGGGAGCATAATGTAGAAACAGTCTGATTTGGATTTAAAAATTAACTGGATTTGCAGAAATCTGGTTCATAGGAATTCTGGTTAATTAAAAAAACAAAGGGAGAAAGCACTCATCTCTATTTTTTTTTCTTTGTACAAACTAACAGGTATTATTCTTCTCTTTGTAGCTTATCCCATAGGTAAAGCAGGACATTTATATTGACCTTTTTATCTTAGAGATTCACCTTTAGAAAGTAGTGTTGTGTATTTATTACTTTGATAGAAATAGATGTTTAAAAAGTGATAATGAGAACTAGCTTAACATTTAAAGCTAGAAATTTTGTAATTTAACTCCGTTTAAGAAATACCGAATGTCACATCATTGAAGTGAAGTGACATGGCAAGGATTAAACAGTTATTTAACGATAGAGGCAGGACTGAAATTAACCTTTCTTAACCCTAGTTCTGTGCCTTTTTCTTTTATTCCACATAGCCTTTTAACTCAGGCAGGTCTGGGTTAGATGATAAATCTTAATGTTCTTAAGAATAGCCTGGTAAGTATTTGTCCTAGTGAGCCCAAGAATGTGTGAATGGAACTAATTTTTGTCTAGCAGATAAAAGATATTAGAAAACGCAAGATGTTATTGAATAATAATGTTTTCTATAATTTTAAGTTGCCGTTGCCTATGTAAAAGTTAGTGATTCATATTTATTACATATCCAGTTTTAGAAATCCTACCAAGTTTGGTGTGCTATTTATTGTTTCTTCCTCCTGGAAGACACTAGGATGGGGACTCCATATAGAGCAGATTAATATCTGGAGACCTCATCTCTGTCTATTACCAAAGTTCTCTTCTGTATCCATCACTTCCCAAAGTGGGTGATTCACAGGATTCCTAAATTGTTAGCTGTGTATGTGGATTATACGCTTCTTCACCTTACTAGAGGTAAATGGCTTCCTTTCTGTCTCAAATAGTTTATCTTTCTCTGAATTGTTCTAAATACTCTGACCCCTCGATCAAAAATTAGAGTCAGCATGTATATACTCATTCAGTTTTATGGGTAACTTGACTTTT
Source organism: Pteropus medius (assembly GCF_902729225.1). NCBI lineage: Eukaryota > Metazoa > Chordata > Mammalia > Chiroptera > Pteropodidae > Pteropus > Pteropus medius. The sequence goes on along the minus strand of NW_024355205.1, from coordinate 3,480,895 downwards.
TTTTTTTTTTTAATGACCTACACTGAAATGTATTCTTTTGCTTTACCTTTATTTTCTTCAACTACTTTGGCTCCCAGCATTGTGTTCTGAAGCTAATTTGGTTGTTAAGGGTTTAAAGAAGAATTTTTTACATAAAAATAGGCAGGATCCCTAATCCCCTGGATAAACATAGATCCGGGCTAGTGCTGGGGAAGGGATAATTGATCCCTGGGAGAAATGGCAGACTGGCTTTAGGCTGGCTCCTCTCTCAGTGTCAGCAGCAAATGTGGGGGTAGGTGCTCCCCTCTATTAGTAATAAGCATTAGGAGGCTGGGAATTCAAACTGGAATGAAGGTCAACCATCTCTGTGTGTGTCTATATAAAACATATATATGCTTAATTTTACAATATACATACACTTTATTATAGTTCTGTTTTGGACTTTACAGTTACTAAGCCACTTTAGTGTTAATACTGTCAGCAAAAAAGAAAAGAAGGAAGGAAAGACTGAAGGAAGGGAAGAGAAGGGAAAGAGGAAGGAAGGAAGGAGAAAAAGGGGAAAATGTTGCTATCTGCTATATACATTTAGAATTGTTTGTACATCATGCTGGTATCACTAGCACCTTTAGCAATGCTCCCAAACAAATTTTCTTCTCTCGATGTTACTTAGTATCCTAGTTTATCATTAGGTTCAATTCCTCTTCCTGAATGCTGTGTTATAGGTGGTGAGTTTATGTGTTATAGGTGGTGAGTTTATGTTTATAAAGTTATGTCAGATGTCTACTTATAGGTGTTTATGTTTTGTATATGTAGCCTTAAAGACATGTTACTTTTCAGTATTTGTGCTGGACCCCAAAATTTAGTATTTCTGAAATACCTGTGAAAAAATCCCATACTTTTTTGTGGTACAGAGCCAATTAATAAGTGCTGGTATGACTTGTACTTTATAAGAGTTTACCTTTTGGAAAGCTTATCAGTATATGTAGAGAATGAAGCTACTGTAATTTTTCAAAAGTCAGAATTGTCATCTTAAGGTTTTTTAAATTCCCATTTCATTATCTTGAATCATACATCCATGTCCTCTGGCAACACCAACTCTAAGGTCCAGATGACATGTTTTAAGTCTAAAGCAATTTTTGGATAAGTCTTGGGACTGTGTAAGCTATGACTTTGACTTTTTAATAATTATCAGAATATAAATTTATCTTTGTTCAGGTGTGATAGGCTAATTATGTATTTTTAATGACTAAGTCTTTTAGGAATCAAAATTAATCATAGAATGATCAGTGGCAGTAGAAACACATTTGAAGGAGGTCTCATTAGACTATTAAATCCCAATGACCTTAGATAAGTAGATTAATCCTTGAAAGAGAAAGAGATTTTTTCACCAAACTTCATGCAAGTGGAAAGAATCAAACTTTTACTTGGATCTAATTGCTTGTGTTCTTATAATATATATCTTGGAATATAATCTAGGAACATGTTATGTGCTTATTTTAGTAGGACTGGGAAAAATGAAAATAATTTTGAGGGATGTAGATTGCTAGATCAGTTAACATTATTAGCTTATTAACACATCCAATATCACCTTTCATTTGATATGCTATCTGAATTCTTGAATATAAATCAGTTTTCTAAATTTATTTCATAATCCTTGTATGGCTCTTAAACCTTACAGTAAAAAATTCATATCCAGGATTTCAATACTAAGGAAAGAGTGATATATTTCCTTTTTAAGAAACTTTACATTTAGTAGTTAACATTTAATACTTTTTAGTGTGCTGGGCATTGTTCTAAGAATGTTACATATATAATTTTATTTGCTTCTTGTAATAATCCCAGGAGGTATGGACCATTAACACCATTTTTGAAAATAAACAGACATAGATGATATCTTGCCCCTGTTTACAAAGCACGTAAGCCAGGACTTGAAAAATTATCAATCAATCCATTTAGCAAACATTTGAATAACTACAATGGATTTGGTGCTGTCAGAGATTCAAAGGTAAATAACATCATGACTGTTTTCAAGAAGCTTATATTCTAGTGAGTATGAATATACAAATCTTTGTATTGGTTATTGCTGAGTAACAAATTTAACGGCTTAAAACCTCCAAATTTAGTGGCTTAAAACGAGAGATTAATTTTCTCACAATTTTTAATGCTCAGGAATCTGGGAATGGTTTTGCTGGTTCTTACAGCGTAACAGTCAAGACTGGTGCTGAAGGGTCAGCTGACTTCCAGGCATGTTCATGTGACTGTCGGGATGAGGTGTGATTCCTCTCCACGTAGGCCTCTGTATGGGGCTGTTCACAACATAGCTTTCCCCTTATCCAGTGGTCAGAGAAAGAGACAGAAACTAAAACAAAAGCCACAGGGTCTCTTATAATCTTAATCTTGGAAGCGATATACCATCATTTCTGCTATACTTAGTCACATAGACCAACTCTGGTTCGTTGTCAAGGGAACTGTACCAGGGCGTGAATACCAGGTGAGGATTATTGGGGGCCTCCTAGAGCCTAGCTGTCACAGACTAAAGGTAGGTATGGGGAGAAGGGAATGAAGTTCTGAAAAAGAAGACTAGGGCTAACATAGTAGGTAAGGGGTTGAGGATCTTTAAGAGAAACAGGTGACTAGAAAAAACAAACCATCTTCATACACTGAAGAATTATACTAAAGAACATGTCTATCACTTTCAAGGGCTAATTTTGTTGGATATTTCTTGATCATAAAAGTTTTGTGTCAGTCTCTGTGGTCAACACTGATCATGAAAATGCCAATCATTATCCATAAGGATCTCATGGTCTAGAGATGCTGACTAACCTTCAGGTTAAGTAGACTTGTCGAGTTCAGAGAGAACGAGGTAGTGGGATTTAGAAGACAACAGAAGAGGTAGAGAGTAGAGAAAGAACCCGTTTATAGGATCTCGGAGAGGAGAGGTGAATTGCTTGTGGGATGGCCCCGGAATACTGCAGGACTTGTTAAGTTTAAAAGTATTACACTGCTCCTGAATATCTGTGTCTAGCTAAGATGTTTTCATCGATAATGTGAAACTAGATTTTCATTATAAAATTCTCCACCTCTCCCATTCCCTACCATGAATTACTTTAATCTGACATGGTTTCTAAATTTGCTACTTATCAGCGCTGGTCAAGGGTTCAGATCCAGGGCCTCAGTGTATATTGTGATATTAGGATCTTTGAGAACAGAGCCTAATGGAAAATACATTTTTAACTAGCTGTTAGGATGATTTTGTTATTGAGAGCTCAAGGATTGGGACTACCTGATTTTGAAAACAAGGTTTTTTTGTGATCAATTTGTAGCTATGTTAAGATATATAATAACTGTTAATATGAAGTATTTAGTTTAAAACTTATTAAAATTTTAATATAAATGACTTCTTTATTTCCAAAAGGATGTTATAATCCAGTTTTTTAAGTGACTCTTAACATTAGTATCATATTAGAATTTATCCTTTAAAAATGTTTTATTTATTTGAGCTATTAGCTATAGAGAATAATTGCTATTAAATAATAGTGTTTTAAAAATTCTACTTTTTCATATTAAATCAAAGTATAGGGGAGAATTAAACATTAACAGTATTTATGTAAATACTTATGTAATGAGCAGTTATTGGAATTTTCCCCCTAGTATAATTTGGGTTCTGCTAGATTTCTGTATGCAAATAGAGTCTCAATAACCACTAGGATTCTTGAATTTATAAGTCAAGAAACTGAGTTTTATCCTTAAATGCTAATATTTGGATTTTGTATTTTAGATGAGCCACATATTTCCAAGAGCTGGATGTTCTCATTCATAATACAATCTAATGCCAACAATTTTCATATTGATTTAAGGGGAAGCTGATTTAGAAACTAACAAGAAAAAAGCTTAGAGATTTTTACTGAGTTAAAAAAAACATTTATGTTTGCATATAAACTTGTTTCTTTAATCTTTTTTTTTTTTTTTAAATGGAGTCTTCTTCAGATCTTTAATATACTGTTTTGTAGGTTGAGGTTTAGGACCTAGAAAATCTTTGTTCTCTGAATATCATTTAATAGCTCTTAGAGTTGAGCCTTCTTTAAATTTGGTTTAGGCAACTGGATTCAAGATCCCTTCCACTTCTGAAATTATCCAGGTTTTTTGTTTGTTCGTTTTAATCCCAGTGTGGTATAACTGCTCTCTCAGGATTACTGTCAATAATATTTAAGATGTGATTGTTCTTGACAGTGCTTGTGCATTACTTGCTAAGTTTTCCTAGTTGTACTTTTATTTTCTCATCTGTCATTCATTCGGTCTCTTATTTAGATTTAATTTTAGTAATTGTATATTGAGAGTTTCATTATAAGTTATGCTCACTGATGTAAAAAGTTCATTTTTCAGTATTCAGTGTAAATATCCCTTGGAAATACTGTATCATGAGATTGTAAAGCTTATCATTTACTGAGATTTTTTTAGTCAGTGACTGAATCAAACAAATGTATTGTTGGCATAATTTAAGATGCTTGAGGGCATACAAGTAATAATAATTGAAACTTGTATATTATAATTTTATAATAGATTCAGATGTTGATTTCTAAACCCTATACTTTTATAATTAAATAATCAGTTATGAGGAAGAACAAATTGAATAGCATCTTTTAGGAAGATAGCAGTGTAGCTTAAATATAGAGCAGTTTTTGAACTGTTTTAAATAGCTTAACCTGATTTCTTTAAAGCAAATGATATTCAGATTGTTTTAAATTAAAAACCTGTTTTTCTAAGAATTTTACTGTTCAGTGATGAGTACTGTAATTTACAGATTGAAATTATATAATTAGCTAGTAAAAGGGTAATTTAGTTTAAGTGGGTAATAAACAGTATTGCCATAAGCTTTTGAGAGAGGCAATGTATTAAAGTAGCTCTTGAAGGTGTCACAATTAAATTTAAAAACTAGTGTTTTCAAGAAGCAGAAGCAGACAACTATTAAATATCTACAATAACTTTAACTTCTACGTTAAATGAGTTTTCATGTGTAAATACAGCAACTTATTTTTAAATCCGATGAAAATGTTAGAGTGATTAAAAATAAGGAAACATGTCTATTATGTTTACCTTCATTTTAACTTTCTTTGTTGCTTATTTCTTTATGTATAGAGTTAAGTTTCCACCTAGTAGTATACTCCTCTCTGAAGAAAGTGCTTTAATGTGTCTTAAGCACGATTCTGTGAGCTTTATTCTTTCTGGAAAAAAGTCTTCATTTCACCTTCAGTTTTGAAAGGTATTTCTCTTGAATATGGATTTCTAGCTTTACACTTTTTTTCCTTTTCAGTCTTTTAAAAACGTGACTGTATTGTTTTCTGGTTTGATAGTGTCTGTTGAGAAGTTTGCTGTACTTTTTGCTTTTGTTCCTGTGTGTAAGATGTCTTTTTTTTCCCTCTGGCTACCTTCATTATTTCCCTTTATCTTTGGTTTTCAGTCATTTCGCTGTGATAGATCTAGTTGTGTGTGTATGGTTTATTTTTGAAATGTCTTCTTTTGAGAGGTCTTTATCTTGCTTGAGATTCTTTGAAAGTCTTAGATTTGTGGTTCGATATCTTTTGTTATTTTAGAAAATTTTCAGCCACTCTTTTCAAATATTTTTCTTTTCCATTGTCTCTTTTCCTTCTGGGACTCTAGTTATATGTATGTTAAACCATTTGCAATTGGTCCATAGCTCTTAGATGATTTCTTTTTTTCCTCTGTTATATTTCAGTTTGAATAATTTCTATTCAAGGTCTATAAATTCACTGATCCTTTGCTTAACTTTGTCAAGTCTATTAGCTCATTAAAAGAATTCTTCATCGCTGATACCACTTTTTTTGTGCTTGAGTCTTTTTTTTTAACTTCTAGCATTTTCATTTGACTTTTTCTTGTAGTTTCTATCTCTGCTGAAATTTTTCATCTGTTCATGTGAGTTGTTTACCTTTTTCATGAGAGCCTTTAACATGTTAATTATAGTTATTTTAAAGTCCCCATCTAGTTGTTCTAAAATCTGGATCATCTCTGGGTCTGGTTCTATTGATTATTTTATTTTTTAACAGTGAATTGTTTTTCCTGTTTTTGAGTGTGTTATAAATTTTTATCAAATGCAGTACTTTGTATATATAATAGTAAAGATTGAAGTATATAGATTTATGCCAGGAAATGGGTAGCTTTTGTTCAGCCAGTAGTGTGAAGAGTTGATTTAATCTACTCAGAAGTAAGCTGAGTTTGAGTTTTTTTGTTATCATGGTTACCGTCAGTGTACCATAGGTTTCACATTCTCTAGAAATTGCTCTTGTTGCCTTGTGCTTAGGGTGGGGACTAGGTGCTGCAGGGTTATTCTCAGTGTCAGTGTACCGTTGTCAAGTTTTAGCCATCTCTGCATGCCTGTGCCACAGGAAGGTTGTTTGTCCACATACTTGCTTTCCCCCAGTAGCAGACTTTGCTTGTTACCTAGTGTTAGGCTCATGATAGGGGCAGGGTTTTTCTGCTGTTTTGGTCCAGTTTTAGTCTTTGGCATGCTCTGTGTATTAGGGTCTCTGGGGTGGGGCTGTCAGTATTTTTGCCTTTCTGAATCATAGTAGCCACACTCTTCTTTGTATCTGATAACTCTGCCTGCTTCTTGGTACCTCTCTTGACCAGAGTTTTGCAGTTTCATGTTTCTAATGCATATAATTCCACAATTCGACCATTATGTCTTAGAGCAGTTGTTTCTCATTCTTAACTGCATGAGAGTCAATTGGGGAACTTTAAAAAATTCTTTCTCAATTAAATCAGAATTTTTGGGGATGGTATTTCTTCTAGGCTCTCTCAAGTGACTCCAACATATAGCGAAGTCTGGGAACCATTGGCTTAGAATGCTCTGCTCCCCACTCTTCACTCTCATTCCATTTCGAACATGTTTATAATTTGATTAATCCTGTTTATTTTTTATAATTCAGTTGTAGCAGTGTATTCTCTTGTGATCGTCCTTGACATTCTTCCCCCTTGTTCAGGGCTATGTACCCTATGGCAGGGGTCCCCAGCCCCCGGGCTGCGGGCTGGTACCAGTTCGTGGCCTGTTAGGAACTGGCCTGCACAGCAGGAGATGAGCGGCAGGTGAGCTAGCGAAGCTTCATATGTATTTGCAGCCGCTCCCCAGTGCTAGCATCACCGCGTCAGCTTCACCTTAGATCATCAGGCATTAGGTTCTCATAGGAGCACTGGTCCCTGGTGCCAAAAAGATTGGGGACTGCTGTCCAATGGTATCAGCTGCATGCTATGTATTGAAGAACCTGAGGTATTAGAAACTTGGAATAGGTGGGGTATGGTCGGAAAGAAAATACCACTGAGATATCATTAATTAATGTTGTATCTAACCTCAATGTATCATTAATTAAACACTGTATCAGCTCTTGATAATATATGAAAATACCATAATAGTAATTTTCAAAGGGGTGTGGGACAACCCAACTCCCTGGGACACATGTCAAATCATCTAGACCAGAAATCAGCAACTTTTTCTGTAAAGGGCTAGTACTCAACATACTCAATATTGTAACTGCAGTGAATACTTTCGGCTTTGCAGGCCACTTGGTCTCTGTCACAACTACCCGACTCTGCCATTGTAGCATGAAAATAGCTATAGACAATATGAATGAACATGTCTATGTGCCCATAAAACATTATGAACAGTTAAATTTAAATTTTGTGTAATTTTTGTGTTTCAAAAAATTGTTCTTTTAAAAATATGTTCTTTTAAATAAAAGAAATATATGTTCATTTAAATAAATGTTCTTTTAAAATATAAAAACTATTTTAGTTCACAGACTATACAGAAACTGGTGGTGGGCCAGACATGGCTCATGGTCCGTATCTGAGGCTGACCCCTGATCTGGAGAATTTTTCAGATATAAATGCATCATCTTCCTGAGAGTCTAATAAACAAGTCCCTGTGTGAGACATAGCCCCAAACTGAAAAATCACTGCTGTTAGAAACTAAGGAGAGCAAGTTCCACCCCTTAGATTTGTAGAATGACAAAAAGTTGAGATATTGAGAACCTAATTTGATCACAGATTATTTACACGTATAATGTTAACCATTTCTATAGAGATGGTAGGAAATTATGAACAGCCCCCAAATAAAATTTTACTGGTATGGTATTTTCAGCTTGAGGCTTAGAGTATATTGATTACATAGTAAGTTTTCAAGTGTCTACTTGCTAATTATATTAAACGTTTACATACTCTATAGAGGATTAAAAATACATATTTAGTGTTTGTCTAATGAGATAGGTTTCCTTATTTTTATGACTTTTGGATTTTTTAAATAAATACCTTTAGCCTAGAGTAGTGATTTCTGTTTCTATTGCATGTCATGATCATTCAGTAAAAGTTGATAAAAATATAGTAATTTGGTTCCAGAGAGTTTTAGTTGCTCTGTAGGTAATTCTCATGAGCACCGTGGCTTGAGAACCATTGGCTTTGATCAATTATGGAATAATAAACTATTTTTTAAAGGCAGTATATTTGTAGTAAAAAATTTTAAAATATATCAGGCAGATTGTTAAAAAATAAGCGCAGTAAAGAATATATAAAATGTCATTCACTTCCTGTCTTTAAAAGTGTTTCGTTAAGCCATTGTTAAATCTTTGATTTATACATTTTATATACATATACAATTTTTTAAACAAATAGGATCAGACAGTATGCACCATTCTTTGATTTGTTTTTACTCAGTTAATACATTCTAGACATTTAGAGCAATTCATTTCTCATAAATAATTTTCCCAAGGATTAAAAACAAAAGCACAGAATATAATTTTTGAGTGACTTGGCAACCAGGGGTAATGAGAGATACAGATTCAGAGCAGATCTATGTCTAGTGTTGTTTGTAGACTGGAACAAATAACAACTCTCCTGTCACTTATCCCCCTAAAAAGTAAACAATGCAAAAATCCAGGTGAAACTAGATTAAGATGAAGATTATGGACAACTTTTAATAGGGAAAAATAACCAAAGACGTGCCCAGGAAGAAGGGATATTTCTTCCATTGAATTAAAGTGATTGTATGGATGAAATGCTTCAGTTTCTGTTTTGTACATTGTATTTTTAAAATTTGTATTTGGTTTAGCATTAGTGTGGTCTCCCTCTGGCTTCTTCCTTTCCTTGTTGTTTAGTTGCTATGAGCTTGGATTGGGTGGAGTGGGGACGAAAAGTAAAAACTGGGCCTCTGGGTGTTCATGTTAGCTGTAGGACCTAGACAGTTTAAGAAAAGATGGTGATGTTCCAATCCTGTTCTCTTAATACTTGTTCTTCCTCTAGGGCTCTTGGGTGTTTGTTTTTGCTCTACTCCTAGGATCCTGCAATTCTCTTCACCTGAACTTACCCAGTAGATTTCCTATGTTTTCCAATAGTGAGTAGAACCTTAGACATTTATCTGGAGTAGATCAAGGTCTTTAGAGGCCCCGTTCATTGACAGGGTTGTGTTAATCAGGTAATTCAAAATAATAGTAATAACATGAAACCTAAATTAGTTGTAGATATTTTCAGTGGAATTTAATTTTTTCCATGATAAATAGTATGTGTGTGTGTTTTTTTTTTTTTTAAAGAAAAGTAGCAATCTGAGTTTGTAGTGTGCTCAGTCTGCTTAAGGGATAATTCTGGACTGGTCATTAAAGGACCATTTAAAATTCCATTTTAGTTGTATAATTCTTTGATACGTTGGGGTTTTATAAAACATTAAACTTAAAATTTACTTTTCCTAATTCTTAGGTAAATTTATTGTTGAGGTCCATAGCTATGTAGTTGGCAATGAACATTACTTATAATTTCAAATAATCCCTTATTCATAGTGTTAAATATAGTAAAGAAATTTTTCATTCTACTTGTATAACCAGGACAGCAAAAAAAAAAAAAATGTTTTTGGGAGGTAGATCTGATAAGCTATCAGAAGTGGTCTTAGGACACAAGGCAAATTGTTGCCTTATCTTGTTAGGATTAGGTGTTGCAGAGCCTTTCCTTGTGTTAGAGCTCCCTTGATGAAAATGCTCTCCCCCACATTATTACTCCCTGATACTCTAAATTAGGTTCATTTGGAAAATTACATCTTTTATAATACAAATATTTACTGAGCAAGTTAAGCCTTTTTGTCTTTAATGTATGTATTATAAGTCGAAGCCATTTGTTTGGGAGCCATAGCATGAAAACTATTTCCCAGAAAACTGGAAGAGAAAAACGTTTTAAAAGGCAAACTTTGTCTATTTTTCCTTAATGACCAACATCTGTCTCTTAGGTCATTGGGAAGCATGCATGGTACTTTTAACATACATTGGAAAATATGCGAGATATGAAATGAAATGAATTTGAATGATCTGAGTTCATCCTAAGGGTCAATTCTCAAGAATTTGGTATCCCCTTTCCTTTTTCTTTTAATTTAACTTTTTAATTTGAGATGACTGTAGATTCACATGCGGTTGCAAGAAATAATACAGACATAGCCCATGGACTCTCTATCCACTTTACCTAGTGAGAACACTTTGGAAAAAAACCACAGTATATCAAAACTAGGATATTGACATTGATACAATCCACCAACCTGATTCAGATTTTAGCAATACTGCTTGTATGCTTGTACTAATTTGTGTGTGTGAATTTAGTTCTTTACAGTTTTATCACTTGTATATGTGTCCACCATCACAGTCAAAGAACAGTTTCATTGCTGCAAAGATCCCCAGTGTTACCCTTTTATAACCACACCTTCCTTCCTTTCTCAAGAGAATTTTTATTCGTTTTGTTTTTAAATGCCGCGTCATTTATGATCTCAAAACAATTCTTTTAAATTTCTGTCCATACATTCACATTGTTGTGTAACAGATTTCTTCTTCATCTTGCAACACTGAAACTCTAACCATTAACTCATTTCCCGTTTAGAAAAAAAAAGTGCAGCTGGCTGCCAGCGTTAATTTAATTTTACACAAATACGCTCTTTGAGGCTGAATGAAGCAAATCTGAATGATTTTCAATGTGAAAATAAAATATAAAAACTTCTTGGAGTTATTTCTAAGTAGAACTTGTCTCTAATCCTAATATAACAAATGTATATGATGATCAGTATTTAATAATTTTTTTTCATGTAAATTTCAAAGCATGGCACAACACAAATCGGAACATCAAGGATTTGACATTTTCAGCAATCGAGAATTACTGTATTTTGTAAATGGAAATACCACTACTAAAAACAGAATGCTATAAATAGAATGATGTCATTTGTTTCCAAAGACTATTGATATACTAGAGTGATACAAAAAATAATAATAAAAGTGAGATATTCCTTGGTAGACTTTGGGGATAAGGTTAGGACCTTAATCCATGAGTTATTTTGGGGTAAATGCTGCAGCCGCAAGTGCCTCTGGCGAGTATTCTCGGGGTAAAAGGGAAATGGGTCAAACAACAACTCCCCATCTCCCTCTTCCCAGGCTGATGGCAGCCACCATTCCGTTTTCTGTTTCTGTGAATTTGACTTCTTTAGGGACTTCATATATGTGAAATCAAGCAGTGACTGACATCTTACTTAGCATAAAGTCATCAAGGTTCATGTAGCATGTGACAGAATTTCCTTTTTAAATCTCAGTAATATTACATTTTATGTATATACTGCATTTTTTTTTCATTCATTCATCTGTCAATGGACACTTAAATTGCTTCCACCTCTTGACTATTGTGAATGATACTGCTGTGAACATGGATGTGCAAATATCTCTTCATAATCCTGCTATCAGTTCTTTTGGATCTATACCTGGAAGTAGAATTGCTGGATCATATGGTAGTTGTATTTTTAATTTTTTGAAGAAACTCCACACTGTTTTCCATAACAGCTATACCATTTTACATTACCATCAATAGTGTATAACTATACACTAACGATATTTGAATAAGTTTTAATTCATCTACTTGTAATTCATCTGTCTTATTTTATGACCATTGTTGACTTTTCTTTTACACCTAATAGTGATTACTAGCACAAATAGCAGATGAGATATTTTGCATTATAGAATGTTTGCATAGCAAAGATGCTTTTCAAGATGACATCTAAACATTTTAGAGTCAGCTCTTTTAGTTATAAATAACAGAAAGCTTACCTGAACTAGTTTAAATAAAGAGAATAATTTTATTACAAGGAAATTGAGTTTGAATCTAAAGATAGTAATGTGGCAGGCCTTAAAAATCATTGAAATGGGACTTAGTTGTCTCTTTGATGGATCTGTTTTTCTTTCATTGTCTGTCATGGCTTTCATCGTGTGATTATGAAATGACTGTTGACAAATCCTGAATCCTTCAGCTTCAGCCACCCAAAGACTGAGGTACTCAGTTGGTCCCAATCCAGAATTCCCAGGGGAAGGGAATGGCTGGTGTGTCTGGGATCAATTGCCTGCCCTCATCTACCTAACTGCAAGCATGATTAGGAAGATAGAGTTAATGCAAGGACTAACACTCTCCTTGGGGGCAATATGGATCGACTGGGAGGCAGCAGTTTGCCAGAAAGAAAGGGAATGAATACTAGAGAGACAGAATGAAAGGTGTACTCATCAACTCTCTATAAATTAGTAGTAATTGAGGCTGTATTGAAGAATAATGGAGCTTGAAAAGTTTCCAGTAAAGACTATTAAAATGACCTGAGGCAAAGAATTCTTAATAAAATAAAAAATATTTCTGATGGTTTAGTAGTGGATATAAAGTTGAGAATCAAGAGGGGAACTGCCTGAAATTCTTAAAATCATGAAAGATAAAATTACTAATTTCTGGAATGGTTTGAAGTAAGGGGTAGATTTTTAAATATCTTAACACTGCTATTTGTGTGGAAAATAGAAAATTGTGTATTAAACAGCAATAAATTATGTAATTTCAGAGGAGTTTTAAAAATATATTAAGGTTATTTTAGACAAATTGATTTATTGTAGCTATATGATGGAGACATTTAGAGGAGATTAGAGTGTAGCCTTAACCTTCTGACATCATGGAAGGAATTATTTTTCTATCAAGCATTAGTGATGATGTTAATCATTGAAATTTATTTAGTACTACTATGTGACAGGAAGCGTGCTAGGCATTTTTATATCTATTACCTCATTTAACCTTCCCCAAATCATGGGTGCCCACAATTTGTTAAATTGAATTTTCTAAGGTGTTTTTCAACAGGATTATTAACACTTTGCTTTTCCTTTCAGAGATGTGGTACTGGATCTTTCTCTGGGCTCTCTTCTCCTCTCTATTTGTCCATGGTGCTGCAGGAGTGTTGATGTTTGTGATGCTACAGAGGCATAGGCAGGGGAGAGTAATCTCTGTCATTGCAGTCAGCATCGGATTTCTGGCTTCTGTAACTGGAGCAATGATTACTAGTAAGTTGATTTTGTTTTGTTTAAGGACAGAATTTTATATACTATTACGGTTATTATAAATGTAACATGAGTGTAATCTTTTATGTAGAATATTATTTTTAGCACCAATGGCACTTTACCTAGAAGGCAACGATTAGTCTATTTGTGAAATAGTTTTGGTACTTCTACTATGAAGACTCACCATGAAAAGTTTTGTGGGGAATACAAAAACTCGCAAAAATTGGCAAAGGGTAAAGTAATTCATGGGAAAATTTATCTTATAGTGGATGTAGTTTCTGCTTTAATGGAGCTCACCAACTCATAAGGGAGAAAGGCACACAAATATGGTGGTGATAATTGTCATGAAAAAAGTGAAAATATGTCATCTGCCTGTGACTGTGAGGTAAAATTGCACTTCTTAGACACATACAAATTATGATATAAATCTCCCCTGGCTTACTAGAAATTAGCCCCTTTGGAGGATGCTCTAGCTATTTGCAGGTTTTATGCTGTGTTGCCTCATGTGCATTTCATACAAGTCCTCAGGTTCATTCCTTCTGGCCTTCTCTTAACACTGTCAACAAGCCCCAACTTCAGCCTTGAGTTCAAAGAGTTCTGGTTTCTGCTTTGCCAGTTGAGCCAGAATTTAGATGCATCTTGTTTAGACTGGAGGTGGCCACAGTTGCTTCCTTAATGTGGTCCTGCCAGAAACTGGCTGCTGCTTTATGCTGCTGTTGATTCTGTCACTGCCACTGAATAACAGGCTTATATTACTGTTTGCTTCTGGCCTGCTTCCAAATGTCTGGGGTGGCTCACTGCTACCATTGGATCTGTTTTGAAACTCTCCAAGAAGGACTTTTTCCTTTCTAGTTCTTAGCCCCGAAGTAAGAGGAAGTCCTTTTCTTCTAAGGCCTCTCCTTTTGTGTCCCACGATCATCTTTTCCCAGAGTGATTGGCATACCTTACCTTGAGAGGAAAGCTCTTCCCATGTCTCTGGTTATGTCTTGTGGCACTGATAAGACAATCATAAAACAGTTGTGGGAAGTAGTGAGTAGTCTGTTTTCTCACCCTTTATTTACTGTTTGGGTTTTCCATGTTATGTTAGGTTTTTGTTGTTGGCTTTTGTTGTTCCATTCAACCTATAACTTTATCTTATGGTACCTCATCCATTTTGTCATGGATAAGGTTTAAAACAAGTTTTAAACTTGTTTCAGGTTTAGCTGAAGCATAGGATGTGCATAGTGAAGTGGTAGGATATTCTGTTGGAAAGATAGAATGGAGGCAAATCATAGAGAATCTTGGAAGGCCAGCTGGAAAGTTTGGACTTTTATTCTGCAGTCTGTGGAAAACAAACATATTTTTGAATGGGGTTGGCAAGGGGCAAAGCAATTCACTTGGAAAATGTATTTTATAGCTGATTATAGAATATATGTGAAGAACCAAGAGAAAACTCTGAAAGAGCAGGGACCTTGTCTGTCTTCATCATTGCTGTATCCCCAACAATAAAACACTGCCTAGAATATAATAGATACTCAATAAATATTGGTCGATGGATGGATGTAGTAAGGGAGGAACAGTGGAAGATAGGAAGGAAGAAAGGGTAAGGAAGAAAGGAGAAAAAAGGAAAGGAAGAGGAATTAAGAAGTATTAACTAAATTGAATTTGAATTGTAGATATATACAACAATATGGATAATTTCAGACATAAATATTGAGCACAAAATTATAGAATATTTACAGTATCGATATATATAAAATTCATTTATTTAAAAAATCAAATAATATATATTCTTACTAATATCAGCAGCTGAAGAAAAGCAAAATAATGATAAAAACAGAATTCAGGGAGGGAATGGGATGCAACTGAGGAAGGCCTGTGGGAACTTCAAAGGAAATAGTAATATTCTGTTCTTCCTCTGGATGATGAGTACCACTTGGGAATTTGTTATTTCATAATATATGTATATTTTTATAAATACTCTTTCATATCTGCTCACTAATATGAGTGTTTTAAAAATCATTTAATAGGCACACACAATTATTTTCTTTCAGATCTTTAAGAGTTCCACTGGGAGAGTGTTTTCTGATTGCTGCCTCTGGCTTGGGAGATGATAGAATGCAGTGGGAACTTTTATAGATCTACTTTTTTTGGAGGGAAGTTGTGACTAACAAATTGGTTCCTAACTGATTATCCCCTGGAAAGAAAATGGCAATTGGTTTTAAATGTCTCCCTTGATTGTGGAAACTCTGGAGTTCATAGTGGTCTTTCTTCTTTTAAATTTCTTTTTCTCCCCTCATCATTATAGGCTACATTCGAAGGTCTTGTCTTCTGTTCCTTGAAAGATTATAAAGAAAAGTGGATTACTCAGTAGGTTTTTTTTTTTTTTTGGTCTTTTTCCTCAACAGTAGGGCCCATCCAAAGTAAAATCCACTTTATCCCTGCCAGAACACCTATATACTAAATAAAGGAGTCAGCTTATTTGGAAAAGGAGATGACAGTGAAGTAGAAAGGTTTTCAGTACTCACTCGTCTGTTCCTTGAAACTCTTGTTATTTCCTCGTCACATCTCTTGTTTCATTTTTTTTCCTGTGCTTTCCATGGCTTCTGACTTCCAGTAAAATTCTAAACCTATATAGGAGATGTCCCTAAACTGATTTCTTGGGTCCTCAAATATTTAAGTGAGCCAAAAATATTTAAGCCCTAACTCTGAAACTTAACAGAAACAAAAATAATAAATATAAATATATGTCTTTTAGTCACATAGAAAACATTTGACATTTAGTATGTATAGTTTTTCCTTTTCCACAAGCACTTGCTACCTGGATTAAGTTGCACTTATTCTCTGCTATTTTAAATTAAGAGTGTAGTGAACATTGTCATTGTATACAAGTATTGTTGTTTGAAAAATAGTATTGAAAAGTAATTCTGGCCTTTAAAATGACAGTTTCTTGGAATTGTAGGGAAGTTTACGCAAGTTGATGTAGAAATTAAGTAAGATTATTAAAATTAATTTTAATTACATAATCAACACAGTAGTTCTCCCCTTATCTATCAGATTTCCAATGGACGCCAGAAACTAAGGGTAGTACCCAACCCTATACATATTATGTTTTTTCCTATATATACATACCTTTCACCTAAAGGAGGCACTTTACAGCTACTCTTTGGCATATCTGAATTGCCAGCATCACTACTCTTGTGCTTTGAGGCCATTGTTAAGTAAAATAAGGATTCCTTGAACACAAGCATCATGATACTGTGTCAGTGGGTCTGATAACCGAGCAGGCTTCAAAATGACTAATGGTTGGGGAGCATCTACAGTGTAGAGATGCCGGATAAAGGGATTCACGTCCCAGGCAGGATGGCACAAGATTTCATCATGCTGCTCAGAAGGGCGTGCAGTTTAAAACTTGTGAATTGTTTATACCTGGAATTTTCCATTTAATATTTTCAGAAGCACAGTTGACCAAGCATAACTAAAACCACAGAAAGTCAAACTGCAGATAAGGGGAACTACTGTATGGAACTGTGTTCTTCATGTAAAACTTAAAACATTATGGATAAGGCAAGAGTTCCTTTTGATTAGTGCTCCCAAACTAGTGTTCTTCTCAAATGTAATCCTATTTTCATTTTGGTTGTGCATCCCCCAGATTTTTGTTTCTGCAGTACGTTAGTCATACATACATATATACGTGATTGCATATGTACACACACATACATATGTATTACGTGCTAGTAGAGAATATAGTTTTATTTTTCTTTTATGCCTAAATGATATGTTTTAAGTTTTTTCTTTGTTCATATAGATCTGTGCTTTTCTTTCGAAATTGTACAGGTTCCATGGTATGGATTTCAGTATAGTTTGGCCATTACTGACTAATGGACATTGGGGTTTTTGTGTTTTTATTTCTCTAGCTATTACAAATAATGCTGCATTATTATATATATGTCTGTCCATGTATATGTGTGTTTATATTCTTGGTACTAATCATCAGTTTGTTATACATGTAGCAAGTATTTTTCTAGCCTATCTCTTGTATTCAAACCATTATGGCTTTGCTTTTTTTTTTTTTTTTTTTGGTGGCCTTAAGCTGACCTCCTTTCCTAGATCATAAACATTATATTTTAAAGTTTAAAATCGTAGTTTTATTTTTAACATTTAGTTCTTTAATTCCTCTGAAATTTATTTTGAGCAATGGTATGAAGGACCTAAATTTACTTCTTCCAAATGACTACCAGTTGTTCTAACACCATTTATTGAATGGTGAATCACTGATTGGAAATTCCTATATCATTTTCTACTATGACAACTACTAACCAAAATTTGGAGTACATAGTAGGACTAGACATTATTCTAAGCACTTTCCAAGTATTATCTCTTAATTTTCACACCCACCCATTTCACAGTTGATGAAGTGAAGCACCCATTTCACAGTTGGTTAAGTGATTGCCTAATATAACAGCTAAGTAGTGGAGCTTGGGTTTTAATCCAAAACCCATGCTTTTAACCTTGTATAAGCATGAGATGTTTGAACTGATAAATTTGTTTGTCATTTCTCAGGCAGCCTGAGCTAGTAATCGCTTAGATTTTCTACTTCTTGGATCATCTTTTAAAACTTAGAGCTGGAGAACTTGGAGAGATGGAGAACAAATTGTGATTTTTAAAATTGAAGGTAGTCAGGGAAATGTAGGGTAAATCTGAATAAAAACAGTATTTTCTCAGGTTTATTTTAGCATAATATCTGATAAAAAAGAAAGCATGAGATCTTTGAATTTTTTGAAGAATGTCATCCAATTCTAAAATTTGAGGGTATGAGCAGTTATATAAGTGAAGCTTATTGGTGCCAGTAGAAGTTTTATTTAATGTCGAGATGATTATCAGTTACTTTATTATTATCTGAATTCCTTGTGCTCTTTTTTACTTGGTATAAATATGAAATGGTGGAATGGGGGATTTATGTACAGACTAACTTGGATTGAAATTCAAGCTCTTGTACTTACTATATTTCCTTAGGCTAGTATTTGAACCTCTCCAAACTTCCTTTTTTTCATCTTTAAATTAAGTAATAATACTCAGGGGTGGTATGATATTTCAATAGGATAATATTAAAGTTCCTATTAAGACACATAGTGTACAGTAAATACACTATTCATTTTTAATTTTCTTAAAATACACATATGAAGGCCCTTGGCTTAGTTAATAATTTAGTTTTTTCATTTATAGCTATTATAGAGGAATATAATAATTTTGATTTAGGAGATTTTAAGCGAATTATAGAATCCTTAGATAATTTTTATGAATAGATTTCTTAAATAATTGTCAATACAGTGCCTTTGAATAATTCATTTCTGTTCTTAATTCTATATGTTTGACCATTCTAGGATATGTAGACATTTTTTTCCTAGAAAAAGTTTTAAGGCCATCTCAGGCTGTGAGGTGGAATACTATAATTTAAATGTTTCTTCCTTTATGATTTCTGAATATACTTTTAAAATTAGCCACCTGAATACCACACCACTGTGTATGCTGTATTAATAAGAAGACTTGAATCAGATGGGCTCTGAGGCTTCTTGTAGCTCTGAGAGCTGCTCACTCTCAAAAGTGCACATTATCTAAAATGTTTTTCCTAAAATAGAGGTCAAGTTCATCTTCCATTTTTATTAGATGCCATAATAGTAGTCTCCAAATAACCTTACAGTTTATGCTTTATTAAAAAGCTTAATAAAATGTCTAACCACTCTGTGGTACACCTGAAACTAATATAAAATAATATTGAATGTCAATTGTAATTGAAAAAAACTTTTAAAGGGAGTAAAAAGTGAAAGGGAGTAAGAGATTCAAATTTCCAGGTGTAAAACAAATAAGTAATGGAGGTGCAATGTACAGCATAGGGAATATAGTCAATAATATTGTGATAGCATTATACGATGTCAGATGGTTGCTGGACTTACCATGGTGATCACTTCTTTAGGTATATAGATGTTGAATAACTCTGCCGTATACCTGAAATGAATATAGTATTGTATGTTAGCTATATTTTAATAAAAATGTTTTTAAAAAGCTTAATAAACTATTTTACATGCTACATTATGAAATGAATTTATCCAGTATTCTGATAGTTTATATGACATTTAAAAATTTACTGGAAGAATCATTTAGAAATTACATTAAATGTAATTTTCTGTATTATTATTTATAATTATCAGTGTATCATATATTTATAAAAATGCTGTTGAATTCTGGTCAGTTTAATGCCCAGGCGAGATTACATAAAATAACGAATTACTCATTTTTTAATGAACATATTTGATATCAAGCAAGCAACATATACTATGTATATTGTGGTTGAATGGAAAATGCTGTTTTTCAATTTAGTGGGTAAATGTATGGTAAAGTATAACTTTTACCAATTATATAGAAACTGCTTAGAAAATTTATAAAATGAAATCTGTTTTCTTAAGTTACGACTATGCAGTGTATTATAAAATGAATGAACATGTTATTGTTTCTCTCCCTCGTTTCTCATCCAGGTGCAGCAGTAGCGGGCATTTACAGAGTAGCAGGGAAGAACATGGCGCCTCTGGAAGCGCTGGTATGGGGTGTTGGACAGACTGTACTGACATTAATCATCTCCTTTTCAAGGATACTCGCCACACTTTGAGGTTTCTGTGGGAATGTCTTAACTTCACATAAGGAAACAGATGTACAGATTCTCTGAAAATGGCATTGTTAACAAGCAGGCATGAAATTGTCCAAGAATTTGGAAGGAGCAGGTCAGAACATAAGGCCTTGAGCTGTGTGGAAAGATTGCCCTCTGGTGTTCAAGTGATTGCACTACCGCACTGCACCTTATGTGCCTCTGTCCCAGGCAAGGCGAATTACACTATGAAAAGCTACAAGAAAAAGCACCTTGTTTAGCTGCCAAATCAGGTTAACATTGGTGTTGAATCATTGTTTTTAACAGTATTGTGTTAAGTTACAGGGATGTTTTGAGGAATTGATAATATGTGCCAAACTCTCTTCTTTTTTTATAAATTGATCATGTGAATATTTGCAAGTGTAGATTTAGATGAGTGCTGTGAACATGTTTGACATGAATTCAGGTAATATAGTGAGATTTTTGTTTGGTAACGCTAAATCCTGTATGAGTGCTGAATACCGAATCATTTAATATGAGATAAATTATTTGATTTTTGATGTTGAATGTTTTTGGGATTAGGGCTTTAATACGTTTAGGCATTATTGTTATTTAATTGATGTGGAAAATAATACTTAATGGAAAACTAGCTAAACTCTTAAGGACTCAAAGTAGATCTATAGGGTGCATCCTTTTCACTTAAATAACACTCTTTTAATAATTTCCCTCATACATAAATGTTCTATTGATATGAATTCAAAAACTTTATGGGTCACACACATTGATGATAGTTTGTGAGTCATAAAAATGTAATTTGAAAATTTTCTGATAAATTTTGTTAGAAAAGAAGTCTAAAATGCATGTTGCATTCTTTGACCCTTCTAAAGAAAGTTTTTGTCATGTATCTCATGAAGAAAACATCTTTATAACTAGTATCTCAGTGGGATTATATTACCTGTTGAATATTTCTTGACTTTTGACAAAATGTAAACAATCTTTCATTCTGGAGTTTTAACTATATTTAAAGAGTGGCCTAAATTAGGCTGTGAAAACAAAAAGCCTCGTTTGTAGATAAGTAAGTCATATAGGAAGAGTAATAAAAACTATCTTACATTGGGCATGCAGTAACATAATTTCACTAAGTAAAAATTGGGGAATTTAGTAAATAATTTTAAAATTTGACAACACAGCTCAGTGTATCAAAACAGTACTGAATATATATTTGAGTGATTCATTTTAGTTGTTCAGTTCTTGATTTATGCTGTTATTTAAGTTTTTTAGAATGTGTGACAACATTTATTAGAAATGAAAAAGTCCTTAGTATAAAATATTTTAAGAGGTTTTGGCAATATATACTTGTTTTTAGGAGTACAGGAAGTAAGGGAAATAGAACCTGGTTGAACTTATCTCTTACCGAGATCTTTTTAGGACCAGGTACAATTATAACTAGAAGAGCCACCACAGAGAATATAAAGTTAAGGACAATCCAGAAAAATAATCTGTACACTCTAGCACACTGTTTTATAACCTGATTTGGTAAAAAATTAAAAAAAAAAAGTAGGTTTCTGTTCAGTCTCATTCAAATTTAAGACCTCTGTTACCCGCACCGCTTTTCCTTCACTAAAAAGCAGATTATATCAACAACTCAACAGTGAAGAGTGAGGAAAAGCCAATTTGGTGTGTGTGGGGTATTCTAATGCTGTGGCTTGGAAATTTGTTTTAAGGAAAAACAATTAGCAGCTATGCATTCTTAGAGATCTTTGAATTAAACCTTAAAATTGATTTTTTTTTATTATATATAACCCTGAAATTATTTTTGTGTGTTTTTATATGCTTGATGTTTTCCCAAATTAAATTTAGGCATTAATTTTCTAAATCAGTTTGATTTCTCCTTTTTTGTTAGACTTGAATTGTGTTCTTCTTTTTGGCTATTCTGTTAATAACAGTGTTCAAGATATTATTAAGAATAATATGTTGAAGATCTACAAAATGAATATTTATTTTAACATATGGTTATGTCATGATTTAAGGAAATTATCATGATAAGGTAATATGGAATACATGATTCAGAATCCAGAATTAACCAGAAAATAGCATGGATGCATTAAGTGTTTGAGTGCATGGACCAAAGAGATTTAAATTTCTGTTTTTACTCTAGAATGGAAGTATAATTAGTTTGTAGAATGTCCTAATCTCATTATCAAGTTGCTTTCTGTTATGAATTGTGAATGTGTGTGTGTGTGTGTGTGTGTGTGTGCACGTACGTGTGTACTTTTAACTTTTGGGGGAATTTTTTGGTTTCTTCACTGTTTTCAGCGAAGTTATTTCCATTGAGATTTTGTACAACTGTCACTCATTCGATGTTTTGAAATACAGTTAAATAGTGTGAATTGATGAAATTATCTGAATAGCTATTTCTATGCTGAGATGTTTTTAAAAGTTGATGGTTTTCCTATAGAGACAAGAAACGTTTAATGATATATATCTACACACATATATATCATTATATACAGATATATAAAGCTGCTATATATGAATGCAGTCTAATTGGAAAGCTTTTGTTCTAGTGGAGAATTTGTTTATTTGAAGAATCTTTTAAATAGTTTTGAGGATGTTTGAGATTTTTTTTTAATTTGGAGAGATTTTTCTTGGTTTAATAGTGCTGGAAACCCTTGTTTGTGCTATGACAAAAGCCCTTATTGATATATTTGTGTTACACCTTCTTAAAATGTGTATGTGATTTAGCAGTAATTTTTTTTTTTTTTGTGATAAATGCAGAAAAGACAGGGGGAATCCTCTGCAGTTAACACTTCTTCACTTTAAAAAAATGTTTAGTTAGATATTGCTGACAGTGAAATCAGTTCTCCAAAGAAAAGATTCCCCAAACTAATTATTATTTAACATGCTGGTTAGAAGTCCATAGATCAGAGTTTAGTCAGGGGGCCTCATTTAAGCTACAAATAATGCTTAGAACCTTTAAATGGAGGAGGTGAAGTAATTTGTCCCACGGAATGATTCCATTGGTTGCCTAGAACACGGAAAGTCCTAAATGGCAACTGTGTTCAATGCGTGCAGCTTATTTATTCTTACTTTAGATCTTAATGTTTACCAAAAATATATAGTTTGTTACCCAATGTACTGTCTTAGTATTTGTAGCATATATTTCCACTACTCTATAAAAGGGTTTTGTTTATACTGTAAATGAGAAAGAAATGAGCTGCCCTGTATGTATGATATAAAGAACAGGGATAATTTGAAATCAAAGAACATTGTTGGAAAAGGTCTTCAGAGAGCTTTAATTTAGATGAGAGTGGAGCTGACATGTTACCATGCCCACAATGATAATCAACAAACCAACTAATTCAATTTTTTAAACATTTTTGATGGATCTACTGTGTACAAAGCGTTGTACCAAGTATTTCCTGTAGGAAGTACAAGAATGACTAAGATAGGATTCCTGCCCTTGAGTCCACCAAGAGCTAGCAAGATGATTTTAAATCTTAAAAAGATTGGGACAACATTTTGCTTTCTGATTCTAGTTGAGAGTTCAAGTCCTGTTTTTTTCCCACCAAGTTCTGATTTTCCCAGTTTATTCACCAAATGGAGTTTCAGTAACTGAGATAGCATTGCTGTGACATAGTAAAGAGAATACTAGAATCTAAGCCAGACGCATAAATTTGAATCCAGGCACCGTCACTTGTTGACCTTTTTGTTTATGAATGGCAAAGCAGTATATGTTTGACAGTAAATGATCAATAGTCATTAGAATTTTTTAAAATTATATTTTACAATACCAATCATTATATTGATAAGTTGTTTTATAAAATTTGTCTATTTTCTTCCATTTCCACATTTCTCTCCATATATTTTAAGAAGAGAAAACTAAAATATTTCTCTTATAATCTTGTTTCCTTTACTTTTCTCCACCTCTTTTTTTTTTTAATCAGTAGATATTTATCTAAGAGCACTTTTGGGAGTTGGTGGTGGTGGAAATGGCCAGAACAAACAGGATTAAATTACAGTTTGTGCTTACCACTGGTCAAAATAGGAAAAAGGTAGAAGTAGCCAGCATTTACTCCTTTACCTTATCCTGCTACTTCTCTTAGATTCATTCAGCCAACATTCATTGAATCTCTACTACATGCAGCTCATTATCCTTGTTTAATGTTTGGAGAAGTGTCTTCTCCATATGTCCACCTCTCTTCCACACCTTGGATTTTGGTTTCACAATGTAGTGTAAATTTTTAGGGAAATAAAGCTGAGCTTCAGTGTCTACCAGGTCCTTCTTTCCATGGACCAAGGTGCTTAAGCTCTAGTTGCTGTTTGTTTGGTTGTGTGGTTTTTTTTTTTTTAACTTAAAAGAAATAATGTTATTTTAAATTTATGTACATTTTACAATTCAAGAAATAACAAGATGCTAAGAGTACTTTCTGAAATATTTTCAAAGTACTTCACTTAGCTATTACAAATTCTCTCAGAACGTCTTATTCAGAATCTCTTCAAAGAGTCATTTTTAAAATGTGAAGAATGTGGCAAGTTACTGAAGAAATTCTAATAGACCTCGATTGCAGAGAAGTTTGGCAACGCTTGGGTAAATTGCTATTTCTTTTAATAATTGCTATTTCTTTTAATAATTGGAGTGAGAATCTCAGTAGTTAAAACTAACTAGCAATTAAACGGTCTCATAATTTCCCTTACCTCTCCTTTGTTTTACACAATATTTTCCTTTAATAATGATTTTTACATGTCAGGTTTAATAAAAAACAATTAAAATGTTATGTAAAGAGTACAGCATATAAATTTTTATTATTTCTAAAATAGTAAAAACTTGTCCTGGTTTCAAAACTAGATCTTGATATCGACTTGACTCATCAATAGATCCTAGAGGAAATGGTCAATAATAAGACCACCTAATGAGTGCTGAGTAAAGATCTGTTCTGCTGTTTCTTCACTAGACATCGGTACTGATCTCTGTTATCCTACGTTTATTCTTGTTTTATTTCCAGCGATGTTTTAACTTTTAATTCCTCTAGGTAGAGTTGCTTATATTTTCCTATTTCTATTTTATTAGAATCTTCCTGAGTTTTTATTTTGGGAAGTTCAGATTCCAGATCTTTAATTCTGAGTTCCATTTCACTTGTTATTGAAGCATTACTATTCTCTTAACTGCTCTTAAGTTTTCTTGAGGTGCCATTTGTGCTCACTAACGGACTCACTCACTCTGAGCTCCAGTGCTGGGGCAGCAGCTTGAAAGGTGCCAGGGACACAAGGGGAGGAACGAAACTGTCTGGCTTCAGGGCGAGGGCTGGAAGGGTGGCTTTCTCCCAGACAAGTGCTGGCAGTTTTCAGTCCTTTTTATAACGTCTTATGGGAGACTCTCCGGGGTAAAAAGGACATTGTTTGATTAAAAATGATAAAAATTTTTAAACATGTGGTAGCATTTTGTAGTAGATTTAAGTTTAAAGACAGGAAGAAATATTGGAGGGGTATCACAAAAACATACAGGCATAGTTGATGGAAGGACCCTACATTATGTGAACAGTTTCCCCCCTTCCATTAAGACTATAAACTACACTGTATGAATATGTGTACTGCATGTTTACAAAATGCTGTGTTTTTTTTTATATGTGAGACATAACTTACCACAAAGCATTTCGAAATCGTATTACATTTGTGTGTGTGTGTGGTGGTAGGTTTGCCTTTCTAACTTAAGGATCTCTGTTTAGTATAGGCAATATAATGTTTTTGAGGAGGTTGCTGAGTAAATTATCTAAAACTGTATCTGTGAATGTTTGGAGGAAGTAGTGCTTAATATATAAATTATTTTCAATAAATGTGGAGATGTACCAGTTAATACTTTATTAAATTAGTGGAAACACCCAAATTTCTGAGTGAACTGAGCTATGAACTGTAACCATCTTTTCCCTTGAGTTTTGGGGACTCATTTTCATATTCTTTACATTTATTGCACATATGTTGAAGTTACTTATAATAGCCCTTTTTTGATTTTGAGAACTAATTTAGCATTTTCTTAAAAATCTCTCTCCCCCTTCCATTCAGATGTCATATGTTATAGTTTAAACATATGTACAGTTTGTTGATAGAATCAGAAGTCCTAGTTTAGAAGAGAATGTTCTTAACACCTTATGGTTATGCAACTATAATCTTACTGAAAAATAAATACTATAGGCAAGTCAAGAGAGCATGAACCTCTTACATGTTTTTTTAGATTCTATACTGTACCCACATGAATCTCCCCTCAGTGACAACATGACTGCCCCCTTTTTGGGAATGCATTTAGATATGGAACTGAAACTGGAAAGCAGTATAATATAAATATATAGGAAGAACTCTAATGCATAATTACTGTAACAGTAACACCTTTTCTCCAAAATATGTTATATATCGGTTATTTCTAAAAAGCATCACTTTTTTTTAGCGCCTTGTATAAATGAATGTTAACTTTATAGTACTACTGATGATGAAAAGTTTCCTTTGTTTTTAAAGTATTTACACATCATCACTAAGTATCTGTGAGAAAGAACATTTTAAAGTTTTTAAAGAAAGGAAAATAGAGGCATGTGTTTGAATAATAATAAAAGTAATTGACTTTCAATACTGGATGAGTTGATAGTCTGACTGTTGACACTTTCTTAGTACTTTGTGATATCGGATGCATTTACTATGGAGGAATTTTAAATTTTTGCCCTCTACACACACACACACACACACACAAGCTCTACACATTTAGATGAACAATATCAGATGCCACAGTATTTTTCATTTCAGTCATATAACTTGGTAAAATGTATATCATTCTACCATAAAGTATTAACCCCTGAATCTAGTCATCCTGGGATTAGGGGATCAACTTTATCTCAAAATTAATCTACTAAGATGTATTTATTTAAATATCAAAAACATAGTTTACCAGATAGGTATTAAAGGACTCACTTTCAAATTATGTTAACTCTCAGACCACTGATGAATCATTTAGTTACCCACAGTACAGTTTTTAAAAGCTAAGTGATGTCTTGATGCCTTGGAAGTTAAGATACTTTTGCAAAGTGAATTTAGTGTGATTCAGGATTGGTACATCTGTTATTTAGGATTCAGAGTTTAGGAATGGTGTAATTGAATTAGCTCCTCATGATTTAATAAAAATCAGATATGTTGCCATTGACAATGACAGATGACAATTTCATTACATTTTCATGATGTATTTGTCTTTTTTTTTTCAAGTAAGTTAGAAATGGAAAAATGTAGTCAAGACAAATGTGGGATTTTAAAATTTACTTTTGTTGTAGAGATTCTAGTGTGAACAATGTTAGTTTTATATTGTAGTACAAGGGCAGACACACGATGTAACCTTTAGAAATATGTTTACCATCAGGGATTTATTTTTACTATTGAAATATTTAACGTACTGTGAAGCTTAAAAGACAGGAAGAATAAACGTTGGAGGGATAACGCACAAAAACAAAGGTATATCCGATGAAGTACCCTGCGTTATGTGAACACAATTTCCCCCTTCTGTTAAGATTATAAACTACACTGTATGAGTATGTGTACTGCATGTTTACATAATACAGTTTAATTTTGAAGGATTATTTTTTAAAAACTATGTTTATGTATAATACCTAACAAGCTGTAAATATTGTATACTATTGATTTTTAATTTTATATAAGCAATTTTATAATTTCCCAATTCATGTATAAATCTCATTGTGTATATAGCATAATTTCCTGGAGAACAAATTTTGCAGTGGATTTTAATTACTTTAATTGTAGTAAGCATCAGGTTAGTCTTAGAGATGTTGATCTTTGTTTTAAATTATTTTTACCACTCATTTTGTTTAAATGGGCAGCAATAAACATATGCAAGTTATTTTTGATTATGGAAAGTTGGTATGCAAAGACAAGATCTAGGTTCCCATTTATTGCTTCAAAAAAAGATACACAACTCACATCATCTTCTGTCTAATCACAGGACCGTTTCTGAGGTCCATGTGTGTCTCTCCTCTTTGTAACATACAGGGTGAACTCTTTACTGATACATAAACAACTGTTAAAAGTGAATCCAGCACTTAAATGTCATTACACAGAATTTATTGGATTAAAAATTTGTAATATACAGTATTTTAATAAAGTTTCTGTATTCAATTTCATGCACTTATATATAAATAAACCTGTCTTTAAAAGCTTTATGGGGTGTTTGATTCTTGATGACATGTCTTTTCAGCTCATTCACTGTAGACTCAAATATTTTCTGACCCTTTTATCAGTTCTTCTGGACCAGTTTTGCATATCAATTTTGGAGGTAGTGCTGAAAAGGTAAACTTGGCTTGGTTTATAGTTTTACCTTGGACCAGTCCTAGGCCACATAATCATCCACTTCTAAGAGTTACTGTTTTAAAATGTATACTGTCTCTTTTAATAAAAAATGACTACCACTTATTGAGTGTTCATTACACTTCATATGTATTCTTTAGTACTTATGGTAATCCTTAAAGTTAAGTGTTTTATCCTCACTTTAGAGATGAAGAATTTGAGGTTCAGAGAAGATGAGAAACTTATTAAGGTCACATAGCCAATAGTGCTGACCTGAGCTGGGATTTTCTTACTCTCTTACTGTGTTCTTACCATGCAATGTTGGTTTCTACAGCATATTCTGGGAGCTCTTAACCTGTAATGAGATGAGATCTTATTATTGAAGATAGGTTGGCATTAGGGAGATTTAAAGAATTATCAACTCAGGATTTGTATTGTCATATTTATCATATTTTGAATTTTTGTTAGGGATTTCTAAGGAATGGTACAACTAAGCTTAACTATTCTCCTGCCTGAGAAAAGATTGGAACTGACAGAACCAATCAATGTATTACAACCCTGCCGGAATAAAAACTAGCCTCACTTTAAAAATTGTGCAAGCAAAATGGAAGTAAACATTTTTTTTTCACATACACTGACATATTTTATGTAATTACTAAGTTGAAATGTATTTCTTTCTGGGTGGGTGTTTTAACCATAGAATTATAAAATTTTTAAATATGTTTCCTTCCTGACCATGATTCTGAAAAAGTTCTTGAACAAAATGTAAATCTTGAGATTAAAAAGAAATGTTCTATTTTGATTGTATTATCTTTGGCTCTTCAAGTAATACTTCTATATGTCTTTGTAATAGGTAAGCTATCTTTGGGTATTTTGATACTGGGCACTGAAAGAAAGCATTGAATTTCAGATTTATTTCCACTTAGGTAGATCAAGACCAGAGGGAAATGAAATCAAGAAGAAAGATGCTCGGGTCTTAACACTGGCTTTATGGTGGAGAATGATTCCTAGTTTGACTTGTGGAAGAAGAATATCTCAGACTTACTGAATAGATACTTATCTATGTTTTGAAATAGAACCCTTGTTAATTCATAAAATAGTACCTAAAGTTTTAGAGTACCGAGCAAAAAGCGACTTAAGACATCTTTGAGGAGCAGAATTTGGGTTCACATCCAGCTTCTAATGGAATGTTGACAGAGATTGATCCCATTCCACTGTTCCTGTTTATCTGCCCTTAATTTTCCTTTGTTCATTGTTATCAGACTTCTTTCTTTTGGCCTATTTCATGAATATTCTTCAGGCTCAGACTAATTTGCAAAATTGAATTGACTCAGATGCTTTTCTTGCAAAGCAAGAGTTTCATCACTAGATGGTGTAGTGGTTCTATTTTTTTCACCCCTTTTGTCTTGGTCATTCTTAGCTAAAATCCTTAACTCAGTTTGTACTTCATTTCTGTAATGTACAGAATATGTAATGTTATATATTACATATATATTCTGATATATGTAATGTTAATGTTTTCTAATAAAATATGCATGAGGAAATGAAATTCAAGAAAAATCAAAACTTTCTACATGTTATCACTAACAAATTTAACTTCCCAAAGAATGTTAAAATACAGTGTTCAAGGTTTGTTTGTGAATTAGAAAATAACATTAATTGTATGATTTTGGTAAGTCATTAATCCGGACCTTGATTTATATGTTTTTTCTTAAATCTGTCATTCGAATTCTTAATGAATAGTGGAGTGGGTTTTATCTAGTTAAATAGTTTATACTTTAGTAACATTGTTACACATTTGCATCAACTTGTTAAGAAAAAAGGAAATAAGACAACATAACACAGCTTTGTTGCATCTTGAGACAGTTTTATTCCTGTTCTGCCATTTAGGATTTGAACTTGACTAAATTATTTTACTTCTGTGATCATCAGTTTTCTCATCAGTAAATGGGTTAATATGTCACATGTAATGAGTACTCAGCATATCCTCTTTTTTTTTTTTTTTTTATCTCATTGACTTCTTCCTCTGTGTTGTGTGGCCATGGGAGGATGATGTAGTTCTGGATTTTGCCATATATTTTGGTACTAAGTTTAGACACCTCTATTTCAAAGAGCCAGATTCTGTTTCCATACAGCACACAGTGCATTTTCAGAGAGGATTTATTTCAGGTTTAAACTGTCCCATTGAATTGTATGCTGCTTTGGCAGCAAAGTCTGCTGAGGGAACTTTTTACAAACATACCTCAGCGGGAAAGAGCTGGTTAGAAAACAGAATGGATAAATTTGCTCGGCTAGCAAATTCTTTGCATTCTCTAAACCTAATATGTCCAAGATGAGGAAGCCAAAACAGCCAGCGTAAATTAAATCCCCCAAAATATGGTCGTGACTCGCCTGTCAGCTGTGTACAGTCATCAACCAGCTCAGATCCTGTTGCAAGTGGGTTTCTTGGTTTTGTTTTTTGTTCTTGGGAGACAGCCGATAGTTCAAATTCAGAGAAGTGTTGGTCTTTTCAGCTCCAGAGTTTCTGACCTTAAAAGCACAAGTCTCATTACACAGCATGGTCTATGGCAGCCATGGAAGCAAACATGCCCATGAACTCTAAGTCTTACATCAAGGCTGAACTTAAGAGATCAGAGAAGACAGATTTTTCATAACTCCTCTCTTGTTCCTTTTGCTTATTTTTATTGTGTGTGTGTGTGTGTGTGTGTGTGTGTGTGTGTGTGTGTGATTTGGTGTTGGTAGGTGACTCTTAAGGTGTAATACAAGAAGACACTTGTGTTATCTTTGATGTAGAAAATAAGAGAAGGTACAGAGATGGGTGGGAGACATAGGGTTAACGGAACAATTTTGAAGACTTCAGACTTTTTAAAACCCTGTGCATGTTTGCTGAGTGAAGAAGGGATCAGACCTGGGTCTTCTCTCTTGTTCTGATCCCTGGTGTGCATGAGACCCCATATGCCAATTTATTCTGCAATAAATATGGAAATGGATTAGCTCCTTTTGTCTTCTCTTAAATGTAGGTTGAAACTTAATGGGACAACATCAATATAGGTCTATTATTCTTGGACTTTCCTAGAGCAGGACCAGTTTGGCATCATAAACTTGACATTTGCCATATTCTTTATAGTTCTCGGTTTTAGTCCATCTTCAGATTTCTTACTTGAAGCTTGTTTAACTTGGGGACTTTTTGCAAGATGAATGAAAGGCATGAAAATTTCAAATCTAAACCATAACTTCTGTTTTTTATTAGTATCTTTAGGAAATAGGTAATGTTAGTATTCAACTTTTACCCTCAAACCATTTTCACATCAATAATTTCATTTTATCCTCACAATTTGTACTTATTTGGGGAAAATGTAAAATGCCTTGAAAAAAAAAATCGAAGCATTATACCTGATTAAACACGGGTCTTTTATGAGACCTGAACAACTGTTTGGACACATGCTAATAATTAAGAATAGACCTGAAATGGCCACAGCAGCCTAGTTGCCTGGACTCAGGTAATTCCCAGAGGCCTGAAGAGCTACCCTTGGAAACTGATTGCTTCCTGGGTAACCCATGACTAACCGATTGTCCTGACATAATGCTTTGACTTAAGAATCTTTAAGAAAGGACACAGAGAGGCCCAAATGTGTTCTCGCAAGATCTTATTGGGGAATTAACCTGTTCTCTTCTATCAGGAATATTTTACTTGTCATGGATGTCTTCAGTCGTAAGAATTATATGCCAGTGTCGATAGAATGCTCATATCAATAGAAACGCCACCATATTTAATTAACGTTTTCCAAGATTAGCTTAACTAAGCAGATTATTTCTTTCATAAATAAAACAGCATGATTTTCAGAGATTCTAGTTTCATCTTAACTGGTTCAATGCACGCCACCAATCATCTGGACAGGAAAAGTTACCAAGTCAAAGAAGACATTTAACAGTTCCTGGACATTTTGAGTCCAAAGTGGTTGAAAGAAAAAAAGTGTAATTTGGGTATCATAGAAATAGGAAGCAGTGTTTTAGCAACATCTGTAGACTAGGGCCTGCAGTATGTCAGCAGCAGGTTGGTTGGCTATGATTGAAAAAATGAATAACATGTTGATTAACTTCAGAATCAGGATCAAGTTAAAACATATCCACCCATGACATCAGAAATCTGTGGCATTAGAAACTATATTGGGGAAACTATTAAAAGCTTGAAACAAAATTTAGATTACAACAGTGCCCATAAATAAAGACCAGGTCAACATTGTGTCAACCCCTCCACAATGGAAGAGACAAAAGGCAGAGATAATAAATTGGTGAATAACCCCAAGAGAATTTTTTTCTGACATTGAAATTTATACCCCTTCTAAATATCGCTTTATATTTTAAAGCATTTCTTTCTGAAATATATATAAACTTTGTCTTCACTCACCATACCTGTAAGGAGGCAAAAGTGGTCAAGTGCTGAAGGATTTCTTTACATGCAGAGTAGAGAATCGAGATGGATCAAGTAGATAAGATTTTTTCAAAAGAATGTTTCCAAAAGTTAAAAAAATAAGCACTTGAAATAGGTTCTGTCACAAAAGCAGGGCTTTTTCCATAAGCTAATATGAGGACAATCAAGTTAATAACTAAAAATTGTTTTTTTCTTAAATACCTATTCAGTGTTTTTAATATTGGAAAATATTAGATGTCAACTTGAGAAATATATCAAATCATTTGATAGGGTTCCAGTTTCATGATGTGCACCTCAAAGAATTCTGTGGTTATCTTGGCTGTTACTAATTCGGACTGGACTCATACTTTGGTTCAAAGCTACCAATAGCTCTAGTTTTTAAAATAGTGACAAATTTGGTAAAAGTAAGACTCGATTGCTGTAAAATTTCCTAGTCTTACCACTTTTTAAGCCACAACAAAACATGGGTCACAATAAATGTGAACAGCATTTATTAAGTTTATTCTAAAAATCACTAAGTGGGAGAGGCTCTTAAGAAAAAGAATTCCCCGGACAAATAAGTTTGATAAAATTCGCCTTCTATATTTCTGTCACAATTCACACTAGCATATTTTAAAGCTTTGAGTTAAGAACCCTAATTGGCTTTTTTCATTACCACAAACTCTGAAAAATCTACATAGTACTATGAGAAATCTCACTAGCTGATTCTGTAGTCTCTGGAAAGCATTTCAAGGTATATTTTTAAAGTTCTACTTGGCATCCCCAACCAAAGATCTCTGGACCATCACACAAAACTTGACCGAAGGTTTTAATATCTAAGTTTTAACTTTTTAATGGCCACTGTTCAGTGTTGTTCCTCTCTGTCCTCCAATGTATGCTGGCCTTCTCCCAGCCCTATGATATCATGTTTGGCAGATCTATGCCACTTACTTTTTAACTTGCATGTCATTCTGGAGCTTCCTGGGCCCAAGCCCTCTCTGGCTGGTTTCACTATTCATGACCCAGGCTCAAGTTAGTCTTATTCAATGGGATCCTCATATTAAAAGCCAAGGTTGCATCTGGTAAATGTCAAATGAGAGGTGCATACTAAATGTCACAGCATTTTAGCAAAGGGAGAGGCTCCTGAAGGCTGGGAAGGTCAGGAACAGCTTCACAGATGACTTGACAATAGAATAAGACTCGAAGGATATGCCTAAAGGCAGAAGTGGTGACCTATATTGAAGAAGAAAAGGATAGGCATGGACACTTTAGGTTTGAGAATAACAGAAACCCTGGTGGAGTATTAAGATCTGCAAAATGAGTTACAAACAGGTGAGGCTGAAGTGGAACATAGTGGAAGGTAAGACTAAAAGGTATTGTTGCCGAAAAATCAGACGGGTGCGAAACCATGCACCACTCGGAGAGTTGGAGAACTTGGGTTTATTACATTGGCAGTCCCAGAAGAGCTAGCACTCTGAAGATCTGGCCCTGAGCTCAGGGGTAACCTTGCTTTTATAGAGCTTATCCGCGCAGTTACAGTTGGCTCGAGCTGATTGGTTAATTTGTCCTTAGGCGGTTATAGAGCACGGGAGTTGCTATGGGCCACAGGCAGTTACAGAGCATGAGATTTAATACATCTGTTATCCTGACAGAACAAGCAAAGGGGAGGGTGAGTCTTCAGTTGATCTTGAGGTCACCCTGCCTTTCGGCCTATGTGGCAAGCATGTCCACAGAAGTAGAACAAAGAGCTGATTAAAAGGTTAGCCATTTGAGTGGAAAATGTCTCTTTAGTGTGAGAGCCCTGAACTGAGTATATAAACTTGAATTTTATAGGCAGAGGAAAACCATTGAAACTTTTTGAGAAAGGAAAATCCACTTCCATCTGAACTTAGAGGGAAACGAACGATTGGGTGCTGTCGTCTGCTTTCACATCGTTTCAGTGTTTGCTTCCTGATATTAGTGGGAGAGAACCAAGGGCTTCTGAATCAGAATCTGTGAGACAATCCCACCTCTGCCACTTCTTATTGCCACTCAATTTTATGATCTTGAGAGAGTTAACCTCTTAGAACTTTGGTTTCCTCATATATGAAATGATTTCCAAAGCTACCTCATTATGTTGTCGTAAGGCTTAAACAGTACAATAATGCGTAAAACACCTGTGCTGTGGGGGAAAAAAAACAGGGCTACAGACATACTAAAGCTGTGCACTTGGGGACCATTCTGATCTGCAATATAAGTAGGACCATCTTCCAGCTGCATTGATAGGCATGCCGCCTGGTCCTCTGCTTGCCCTTCTCAGGATCCCTGAGCCCACACTGCCCTAATTGCCCACAGCAGAAAGAATCATGCTGCTAATGTATTTTTCCTTTGTAAATTGAGTTGCTGTGTTATTTTGGTTGCTATTGAGCCCCTTATCTCTCTTTTCTTCATTAGCATTAGTGTTAGCTGTCAGTAAACAGAAATAGCCACCTGGGCTGGCTCTGGGAGAATGATTTTTTGAAACCCAATCTACCCAATTACCGCCCTTGCAAAAAAGATGGTCAGAGGGAGGTGAAACCAATTGACCCCAACCTGGCAGTTCTTACCTAGAGCTGGAAAACTAAAATTCCCTTTGTGGCTTCTCTCTTTCTTCTTAAAGTTAGTTAATTGGGGGAGGGAATGCCTGATAGGAATTCTCTGTAATATCTCTTATCTGGACACTACTCGGGACCCAAGGCGTTGCAAATAAGTAAAAGCAAACTTATATGTGAGAGTTTATTTTCAACCATAAGACACTTAGCAAATAGTTATTATTAGTCAAGTTAATTCATGTCTTTTGAATTATTGTTTCTCTCCTTGCCTTATCTCTACTTGTTGAGATTATATACATTTAATTTTAATTTCCTCCTCTCAACCCAGACTCTCAGGACTGAAGGTCTCATCTCACTTTCTCCTCATGTGGTAGAGAGAAAGAGAGAGAGAGAGAGAGAGAGACTAATTGTTGTGGCAAAGTCTCAAAGGGGAGGAGAGAAGAGAAAATAGCCTCAAGAAGTTCGCTCTTGGTGGGGGACGGGGAACGATCTCATAGGACATCTTTTCCAATAAAATGGTGGCTAAGGGAAAGACTGAGTGTGGCTGAATGCAAGTAGATAGTATTGATTCGACTTCTATGTTACATTATTATAAAAATGCCCCCCACAACACACACACACATACATACATACATGCACTCTCCTCTTCTCTTTTAAAGAAATAGCCAGGATGGTTCTGTTCTTGGTTTAGTGACTCTTGCTGCTGGCTCCTGGTGTGACTATTGATTGTACATTTTTCGGTCTTATGGAGACTGGGGTAACTTTCATAAAGAACATTTCTCATCCACATTTTAATTCTCATATGTCCCAGAAGCCCAAATCTTGCTAAAATTTTAAGGCTGTATTTTACCTCTTTAACTTCCCTACTGATTAATTGCATTTATAATGAAATATCAGATCTTTCAAATCAACTTGATACCAGCAGGATTACCAGAATATCTGCCTGGATTTACAAATAGGTCTTCTGAGGCTTCCAGTATGAGGCAATAGCAAACTAAAAATAGCTAGATCAATAAATAATTTATGGAGCAAATAATTTGTTCTTAGTATAAATTTGTGGGAAGGTGCTTATGAATTATCTCTACAGTGAGTAACACATTTTTCTTTGTTTTCTTAAAAACATTAAATAGCTTAAAACTGTACTAAGACTTTGGGAATACATTATAGCCATATTTTATGAACTGTAGATTAGATAGCAGTATCATATCGATGTTAAATTTCTTGCATTTGATAACTATACTGTGGTTATGTAAGAAGATATCTTTGTTCTCAGGCAATCACTGGTGTATTCAAAGGTAAAGGGGAATAATTGTATATAACTTACTCTCAAATAGTTTAGGAAAAATAAATATATATAAAGAGAAAGGCAGAGAGTGACAGAGAGAATAAATGATAAAATACATGTGGATCAATGTTAAAATCTGATTCATCTAGGTAAAGAGTATATGAGAGTTCTTTGCATTATTTTAGCAACTTTTCCATAACTTTGAAATTATTTCAAGAAAAAGTTTAAAATATATATTTATAATACATATATCTATAATATGGCCACATTGTATATATAATACATCCATGTTTTGAATTTAACCTTTAGAGTGACATAGCTCTAATTGATATTTTTATGAAAAAAGCTTAGCGAGTCAGGTGATTCTAGTTTATAATGTATTTGCAATCTACAGTCTGTATTGGGTGGCTCTTTCTCCACCAGGCATGCCAGTAAATGCTGGAGGCTTGAGAACTATAACCTGAGTTTCTCACTGAGAGCTGAAGTTTGGTTTCCTTGCTTGCTGAGCTACTTGATTATCATGGAGAGAGAACAAGCAAGGACTCTTGCTCTAGACACACTACAAAATGCAAGCTAAGGAGCTTATTTGCAAATCGCCAAAGACAACCCGCTAGGTTATTTCTACACAAAGACTCCTGAATAAACAGGGCTTCAGAACCTCAGGATTCAAATGAGTGAACTGATGTAAAAGTCTTTTGACAAGTGAAGAGCTCTCTGTGGGTCTGGGGGTGGTGGGCGGGGGACGGGGGTGGGGGGTGGAGGTCAGAATA